>NC_134644.1:171204720-171804720 GCF_030463565.1 Pelecanus crispus | reverse complement strand
TTTTCCTGGGTTTTGTTTCTCTCTCTTTTGTTGTTCTCCTTTTCATTACTACTACTACTACTACTATTATTATTATTATTATATTTCAATTATTAAAGTGTTCTTACCTCAACCCATGATTTTTCTTACTTTTGCCCTTCCAATTCTCTCCCCATCCCACAGCGGGGAGGGTGAGCAAGCGGCTGTGTGGTGCTTGGTTACCGACTGGGCCTAAACCACAACAGAACGTTCACTGAATGTGAATGCACAGGCGCAAAACACCAAAAGAAAGAAGGGCCACAAAATGGCATATGCTGCTGACACCTGCTGTAGCAGGTCATTGAGATCCCAGCACACAACTTCTTGCGATTTCTCATGACAGCCAGCTCTGAAACAGAGGCAGTGACTAATTCCTGATGACTCACAGAGGTGGGACAGATAAAGAGATTAATTGCTGTCAGATCCTGAATGGTACAATGAGACACATCCAAAACCACCAGCACACGCCTAAGGAGAAGCCAGGAAATGTGGGGAAGGGCTCAAAAACTGATTTCCTTGTCCTCCACATCACGGCAAGCAATCCTGGACAGACTCCCTGGGTAAAGGTGTCTTAGTGCCTGAATGCTGGGCGGGTCATTTAAAAGCATCTCAGTTCTTGTGAGTGTGACAGACTGAAATTAGTTGCGTTTTATATAAATTCATCTTTCTGCCTGTGATGTATTGCATTAAGCTACACTGTTGCTACCCTGTTCCTACAGGGCAATTTGGTGGTCATTATGTTTTCAGAAGTTTCTGAAACGTAGGCGTACTGCAATAAGGAATTCAACATTTTTTCATATAATTATAACTCAGGAGATGAAACGCTCTATCGTACATGCTTGTACCCACCTTGTCATGCACAGTCCCGTCAGAGCTCTCTCCAAACAAGGCCATTCCTGCCCCCCACAGGCATGGCAGCTGTCCAGCAGCAGTGCCCCGCTCACCACGCTTGTGTTTCCATAGCCAGGACAGGCTGGCTGTGTGAGGTTCTGCTTTCAGTGCCCCCAGTGTAAAGATAGGGAGAAATTCCTCCCAGAAATGTCTTCCACTAGGTTTTTTCTCGTTCTGCCCTTCTACTGTGCTCAGAAGACACAAGCAAGGCACAAGGGAAGGGCACACAGGCAAGCCCAGAGGCTCTCTCGCCAAGCTTTGCCTCCAGCAAGACAGGTTGGTGAGAGGAGAGAAGGACATGGACCACTGCGCAGGGATGCTCCAGACCCCAGGAACTCAGCAAGAAGTGGGGTGCTGGTGGTAATGAGCTCCAGAGGGGACTTGTTCTTCTGAAAACTTGCTCAGTTGCTTTCCTCTAAGCTGGAGTCAACTTCCAACCCAAAGCATTCTGTGCTTCTATGATTCTATGATTCTTGCCCCCGTGCTCTCATCAAGCAGGAAGGCCCCTCGCTTCCTTCCTGATCTGGCAGCACAAGACGATCACAGGAGCAGAGAGTGCCATGGCATGGGGAACTGTGGTGGGTTAGCCTTACCCAGCTGCTATCCAGCCATCCAGCCGCTCTCTCACTCCCCCTCCTCAACAGGATGGGGGAGAATATAGGACGAGGAAGCTCGTGGGTCAATATAAAGGCAGAGACATCATTTTTCCAAGCACCGTCATGGGTAAAACAGGGTCAACTCGGAGAAAAAGATTTTCATTTATTGCCAGTTAAAATAGATTCCGGTAGTGAGAAACAAAGACAAACATTAAAACATCTTCCTACCATCCCCTTTTACCCTGCCCACCTTCCCCCCTCACTCCCGGCTCCTCTCCCCACGAGGGGCGCAGGGGCAGCCATGGGGGCTGGGGCCAGCCCCTGGCAGCCCCTCTGGGCCGCTCCTCCCTCCTGCCACGGCTCCCTGCTCCAGCGCGGGCCCTTCCCCGGGCTGCAGTCCTGCAGGGACAACCTGCTCCCGCCTGGGCTCTCCAGGGCCGCAGCTCCTGCAGGAAATATCCCCCTGCTGCGGCCTGGGGCCCTCCCCGGGCTGCAGGCTGGCTCTCTGCTCCAGCGGGGTCTCTCCAGGGCTGCAGGGGATCCCTGCTCCGGGCCTGCAGCACCTCCTGCCCTCCTCCTCCTGCGGCCTCGGGCTGCCTCTGCTGCTGCTCCCTCCTTGGCTTCCTCCTCCTCTGCCTGGGCCGCCTCGGGCCCTTTCGGAAACCTCTTTTCCCCGCTGCCGGCGCCCCCAGCTTGGCTGAGGGGCTCAGCTGTGTCCTGCGCTGGGGCCGCTGGAGCCGGCTGGGACCGGCTGGGACCGGCTGTGTCCGGCCCGGGGCAGCCCCGGCCTCCCCTCACAGGGGCCCCCAGCCCCGCCGCCAGCCCCGGGCTTGGGCACCCCAGCGCAAGCTGTCAGGGAGAAAGGGCAGAATCTGAACTTGCTACAGCAGGAAATATGGTCTAATCTGGAGAGCAGATTGTTTTTAAAAAAATTGCATTGTGCAATACTATTAGATCACCCATCAAATAAACCGAGGGCTGACTAAATGATAGCCCACAAACAGTAGTTAGCGTTAGTTAATCACCAACAAACAGAAGGGCTTTTAGGGAATTTTGGCAGGATCCGTATGAACCCAGTAACTTTTTAATATTCTCATCAACAATCTGGTTGTAAACATCAGATCAGTGTTGCTAAAACTGAAAATTGTACAAAGACTGAAAACAGTTAAAAAACGAAGACTTGAAAGCAGACCAGTGTTTTGGAATAGGGCACTGTAAGCAGAGAATGAAGTTTCTGAACAGTTTTTCTGATCTGACCCCTCTTTGGAGCATGGTGATGCCCGAGAGATGTACTTATCTGAGAGCTCAGTTTCCTGAATTACCTGATTAAGTAATGTACCCTGGCCCTTGACTGCTTTGTTCCTATTCATTATCAAAAGATACTTACCAATATTGGAAGTACAGACTAGATAATCTGTCTGGTTATTTTTTTTTTCTCTTTTGGGTAATTTCCTGTTCCATAGATGTTTCAGTGAAAATAATCACATTCATAGAATCCTAGAATAGTTTGGCTTGGAAGGGACCTTAAAGATCATCTCGTTCCAACCCCCTGCCATGGGCAGGGACACCTTCCAGTAGATGAGGTTGCTTGAAGCCTCATCCAGCCTGGCCTTGAACACTTCCAGGGAGGGGGCACCCGTAACTTCTCTGGGCAACATCTTCCACTGTCTCACCACCCTCACAGTAAAGAATTTCTTCCGAATATCTAACCTAAATCTACCCTCTTTCAGTTTAAAACTGTTACCCCTCATCCTATCACTACAATCCCTGATACAGAGTCCCTCCCCATCTTTCCTGTAGGTGCTCTTTGAGTACTGGAAGGCTGCTATAAGGTCTCCCTGGAGCCTTCCCTTCCCAAGGCTAAACAACCCCAAATCTCTCAGCCTGTCCTCATACAGGAGGTGCTGCAGCCCCCTGATCATCTTCATGGCCCTCCTCAAGCTCTTCAACATGCTGATGAAGGGCAGAGGGAGAAGAGCTGTGTACAGATCCACTTGCCATATGATTTTGCTCAAGGATTCAAACCCAGATTTCCCACCAATCAGGAGAATGCTATGACCACTAGGTAACTTTGTTAAGGCTCCTGCAGGTCCGCAATGCTCTATCTAGAGAAATATACATATGTGATCTGGATTAAGGGAGAATAATACTGGTCTTTGCCTCCTGGTAATGAGTTCACTTTCTGAGGAGAACCAGAGGCATTAACATTGGTCTCCTATTTCTTTGTCTCTTCAATCACACTCTGTCACTGCTCATCTCTTCATCTATCACAGTATGTTGAGAAATAAACCTCAAAAGCAGAGGAGATAAATGTTGTTCTGCTTCAATCTGACCACAAAACCAGTTATTGGCAGAGTAAGGGTGTCATACAGCCATGGGACAGGACGTCATCCACACTGGATGAAGTTAGCAAACTTGTCCATGAAGTTTCCTCTTTCTTTCAGTTTGCTTTCCTTCTGGTTTCCTTTCCACATATTGAAAACCAAACTGGCAGCTAGCAGAGAAGATGCTAGCTGACAGAAGCACACCAAAACATTTTAAAACTTCCACCCAGCTTTCTCTGTTTCTATGTCTAATAATCACTTCCTCCAGTCCAGAGGAGTTGGTAAATAAAATATTAACACTCACTAGTTCTTACATCTCTCCAGTGAAAACCAGAATTAAACAGAGATAACGAAAACTCAGAAAACATGAAGTTTCATCAACAAAAGTTTGCCTTTGCACTCCTATTCTATCTTATTTTTGGCTTCCAAGGAAACAGTAGGAACATAGATAGAGTTTGACCAAATCAGCTTTACCTATTTAAATGTGTAGACAATGGCAGTGAACCACTCACTGGAACAGTCCCAAAAGAGAAATGTCATGAGTCTTGTACTAATTTAAAATTACAAATTACTTGTAGCGGGTAACCTACCCAATTTAATCACAAGAGGATAAAACCGAGCACAAATTGCTGGAGCTATCTATAGCTATACTCAGGATCATCAGTCAAAAATGCATTTCACAGATGCTTGCTGTTTGCATAACATAATCTCTTATCAATGACCTTGCATTGCCACTGTGTGTTTTCTTTTGATTTACACAACGTAAGCACTTTGGAATGATATGTACACACATACATACACACCAAGAAAACCTCAGCACATCTATTTTCTTTCATTTGGGATAGGATTAAATAAATAGTCATCATTAAGGAATTCTTTCATAAATGCATTACAAATCCATTTCCTGTTTATCTTCCATAGGTAATTACACTTGTGGTGTCATCTCTGTCAAATCCAAGGAATCTAGCCTGAAACCGATGTCTTGTTAGAAAAATCTCATTGTTATACACATGCTGCTGCGCTCCTCTACAGAGAAGCCAGTTTATGCAAACTCCCTTTCTGAATCTGTTTTTCAGATTGGGGGTGTTTGGACTTACGAGTAGGGTCAATGCGGAAATTAGAAAAAACATAGTCCTTTATCAGCTCAGCCTCACTAGGAGATGGTGTTTCCTTTTGTGAATGTCCCAGTTTCCTGAGCTATACAAGAGGAGTAAGAACACTCACCTGCTTCACAGTGGTGTTACCCAAACATCGTATACACTTGTTAGCGTAATCATAAGTATACAGTATTGAGTGTATGTCCTTGTTCAGGTCTACACATCCTTGACAAAAGCAGCTGCACAGACATGGCAATATAAGATTTGCATGAGGCATTCAGTACCGCAGAGCCTGATACCTGGGCAAGACTATCCCTATGCACTATAGACACATAAACTGAAGACAGACTACACTGAGGGATCTCGACGCCAACAGCAAGCCTTGCACAGCTCTCAGCCAGACCTGTTTTCATACCCAAACCAGTGATCATGTAATAAACACCAAAACCCATCGCTGTTGCTATTGTTTGCAGACAATACCAAGCTTGGCAGATTATGAAAAGACAGGAGCAGGATTAATGGAGAGGCTGGAAGGGATTGTATTTCTTCCATGACCCATTAACTAATGCCGATGTAGAGCAATTTCCTGAATACAACTGGGCAATAGCCACATCACTGTTCCCCCTTCCCTATCTATATGATAGATGTATTTAGCTCTGGACTCGGAGCAATTAGAATCACTGACTAAGACAGAACTGTGTAAGAAACAGACCTTCCAATACAGCCAAACACAGCTATATGCCCAGAAAGGAAGGAGTTGATGTCTAGTGAACATGAGCCTTGTACCCATGGTATCAGCAGATCTGCATGGCCTCTCAGGAGCAATCCCTAGATATATACTAGGAGGTGGTTTCATTTCCACATCTGGCCAGATGCATAATTTAACACTCTGTACAGAGAAAAAGCCAGGTCTGAGGGATGGAAAAAATACCACCATGAGAAATTTAAAGGGTATCAAATACTTTTAGCTTATCAAAAATTAGGAATCAGAAGTGCTTGATTACACAAAATAAGAAAATTCATGCAGGGAAAATATTAGATGCAATAGGGCTCTTCAATTTGGAGAAGGAATGCAGATCAGAAACCAGTGGCTGGAAGCTAAATCCGCACTATTTCCTGTTAGAAGTTAGTCATCATTTTTTGCAAGGCTGAAGATGATTACGCTGTAGCAAATTCCCCCAAGGAAATGATGGATTCTCCATTTGTCAAATCAAACTTTGATGCCATTTTAGTCAAACACAGAAAAATGGAGTCAATATAGGGCTATCAGGGTGAATTCTAATGGTAAAATAGTCTTTTCATTTGTGGATTATGCTGAGCTTGATTCATGATAATAATGAAATTCAGTGGAAATGCTTCCCAGTTTCAGAAGTGAATGCTAACTTTTTTCTTTGCAGGCAATATCCCAAAATACAGTTTTAAGAGGTTTACGTATGACTTGTGTGTGGGCAGAGGGTATTGCTTTCTGCAATGAAACATCAGTTTCTTACATGAGGAAGAAAAATGGTTTTCTGACAACGCTTTTGTCTTATACTGACTATTCAAAACCAGAATATTGTACACTACTCCAATGCCACACAACAGTCCCTCTGCCCTAGAATAAAGGCATCCAGTGACTACCCTGTCGAACACAAGGCAAGTAAGTCATCCACAATGCAAGCTCCTATGCAATTTTTTTGTCTCATGATTTATCAATTTAAGTGGCTTGTTCTTCCTTTGTGTTCATTTTTAGTCATCCAGTTCACTCAGACTCTCTAACTTGACCTTCTTAAGATTTTTCACCCCTGCAGTAAGGGTGCAGGGAACATCATTTTCCCATGGCTCATAGGAGAGAGCTGAAGAATGAGAAAACTGCAGGTGATGCATATATCTGTCAGATGGCAGCAGTGAATGTTTATAAATCTTTATGAATTTAGAATACCCATTTCTTGTTCCATTAGAGAGTGACAATTTAAAGATTTCTGGATTACAACGAGCCTAGTGATGTGTATCTGGACCCTGCTGACACACATCTCCTATTACATGGTGGTTGACCGTATATAAAAAATTAACTGCTCAGTGCCAACACCTGCTGAAGGAAAATCAGTGATGGGTAAAGGACTCTTCTATGATTTCCATCAGAGAATTTAGAGACAGCAAGTACCCAGATTTCTTCAATGACACAGTGTATATTTTTGTTCTTGTTATGCAAACACAGATAATATCATTAGAGCTCCACTAAACCTGAAAAGAATACGCATCTCTTTTCCAGTAAGGACATCTGAGCTTCTCCAACAAAGCTTTTCCAGATATCTTTAACATGGACAGAATGCATTTTAGGCTTGCTTGGTCCAAAATAGTCCCAGTTAATTTCTCCTAGGGGAAATAAATGGCAGAAGTTCTTGTCAAACAACTCACAGATTTATAGCTGGAAGTCTCAAAGGACCAAAATGATGTATTGGATTTCTGGGTCCACTTATAATAACCTGGAATGACTTATATGTTGTATTATTGGAATAGTAATGTGTGTGTACATATATTACTGATATGAATGAGCAGTAGATGCCTTGCATACATATCCACCAATAGGACTAAAAAATATATGTATCCATCATTATGACCAAAATGAGAAATCGGTCCGTATTGTTTAGGTTTTCCCAAGTGCTCAGTGAGAACCAATAAATACTTCCAGCAAAATTTGCTGAATGAGCTCTGAAACTCATTTTTTATAAAAACTTATAGTGGAATTTAAAGCACCAGATGGACTGCAACATGGAATAAATTAAGGGAAGATCATTGTTAGCAAGGATTATAATAAATGGCATAAAGGAAGATGCTATGCAAAATAGGGTAGAAAAAAGAAAGAAAAGTACAAATGACAACCCAGCAACTAGCTTAAATGTCTTCTAGCTCAACTCAACTAATTCAAGTTTCATTAAAATGCATCTGCTTAATGTTAGACTTTTTGTCTTACTATAAGGAAAGAGATGTCTAAAATTGGAGCTGAAGGATGATCACCATACCTGTGATTTACTTCGCAGTTTCTGACTGTCCTGCCATACTCATCTTGTTAGGAATATAAACAAGTAGGCATCCTAACAGACTCTGTCTCTGGAGTAGAGCTGAGAAGCGATTCTAAAACAAAAGGCAAAGTTAAGTTGTTTGTTTCTTTTCCCAAGTCACGTTTGTTTTCATTTGTTTTGGAGAAAATATTTCTCAGATTATATAAATCTGACAGTAACACTGCCAGAATATCTATCTCCATAGCTGTTGTTGTAAGATCATTGGAGAAAGTCACAATGAGGGAGATCGGGCAAAAAAAAATGGTCAGGTAAGGGATGGATGAGGTCTATCTGGCTGAGTTGTCACCTAAATCAAGTAGGTCCATAACAAGAAAAAGAAGGATGCTTTTTGTACTACCAGCCACGCTACCTGCTAGTGCACACATCCTTTCCATATAACAGGGGGAGGAAGCCACCAGATCCAGTCCCCACAGCCCATCAGATGCCTCCCATACAGTGAACTTACATTTCAGCATAAACTTTTCCCACTGGCAGGCTTTACGCAGGCCTTTGCTGCCGTGAAAAACTCTGCTCAAAGGCTAAAAAGGACCAAAATGCAAAGCTGGTTTTCTTTGTTTCTGAATTTTCATCAGACATATTTTGGGTGAATTCATCTCTGAGGCTGATAGTAATTTAACAGCACTACGAACAGCATTCCTCAGCATCTTGGTACCTACCCTGCACTTCACCCAGTGCTGTTGGCTCCTCTATGCAGACTGCCAGGTGCTGTGCCTTCACCAGCTATCTTACCACTCACTGCTGTTTGCCCCTCAGGTTTAATTGCTTACTTTTGCCTGTATCCAGACAGAATGTTTATTGTCATATCCATTTAAAAAAAAAAAAAAAAAAGAAAGAAAGAAAGAACTGACAGGCACTACCTGGATGATTGTTTTGCTGGTTATGCAGCATTATACAACCATCTGCTTCAAAGGCCAAGAAAGAAGAGGCATTTCTGTTAGCTGCTATTAGCAGATTTATCATCAACTGCAAACTCCTTGTGGAGGCCTCAGTAAGAGACCATTCAAATAAATATCTGTCGGGACACCAAAATGTTGCTTTGAAATAGGCGTAACTGTGTGCATCAGTGTTGCACAGATCCCTCTTCAGACAAATTGCACAAGAGATTTATTCATCTGTGGGTTTTATGCAGTGCTCTGCAAGACACTGACAGCTGGCACTCTACACCTCATCCATATACATGTTTTAGGAGCAGAAGGATCATTGTCACATCAAGTCTGACATAGGTACAACCAAAGTGCTACTATCTAAACCATACACTTTTACACAAATATTGCCATAGCAGTTTTGCTTAATATCTTTATCAATGACCGAGATGAGGGGAACAAGTGCACCCTCAGTAGGTTTGCAGATGACACCAACTTGGGTGGGAATGTTGATCTGCTTGAGGGTGGGATGGATATATGGAGGGATCTGGACAGGCTGGATCAATGGGCTGAGGCCAACTGTATGAGGTTCAACAAGGCCAAGTGCTGGGTCCTGCATCGGGGCACAACAACCCCATGCAGCGCTACAGGCTTGGGGAAGAGTGGCTGGAAAGCTGCCCGGCAGAAAAGGACCTGGAGGTGTTGGTCAACAGCTGGCTGAACATGAGCCAGCAGTGTGCCCAGGTGACCAAGAAGGCCAACAGCATCCTCGCCTGTATCAGGAATAGTGTGGCCAGCAGGACTAAGGAAGTGATTGTGCCCCTGTACTCAGCACTGGTGAGGCCGCACCTGGAATATGTGTCCAGTTTTGGGCCCCTCACTACAAGAAAGACATTGAGGTGCTGGAGCGTGTTCAGACGGGCAACAAGGCTGGTGAAGGGTCTGGAGCACAGGCCTTATGAGGAGCAGCTGAGGGAACTGGGATTGTTTAGCCTGGAGAAGAGGAGGCTGAGGGGAGACCTTATCGCTCTCTAGAACTACCTGAAAGGCATTTGTAGTGAGGTGGGTGTTGGTCTCTTCTGCCAAATAATAAGCAATAGGACAAGAGGAAATGGCCTCAAGTTGCCCCAGGGGAGTTTAGACTGGGATAATTTAGGAAAAATTTCTTTACTGAGAGGGTTGTCAAGCATTGGAACAGGCCGTCCAGGGAAGCGGTTGAGTGCCCATCCCTGGAGGTATTTAAAAGATGTGTGGATGTTGTGCTTAGAGACATGGTTTAGTGGTGGACTTGGCAGTGCCAGGTTAACAGTTTGACTTGATGATCTTAAGGGTCTTTTCCAACCTAAATGATTCTATGATTATATGATTCTATGATCATCATCTAGGCAGATACCCATTTTTTGATAGTCTTTAGCAAATGTAGCATCCTGACAGCACTGGCAAAATTTGTTCATTATGTAAAAACCCTGAGCAGAAGCGCAACCCAGATTTCCCCATTCATTTCCTTGCGGGTATCCTGGCACAGCAAGTTACCAAATTATTGCCAAAATGTAAGACAGAGGCTGACTGTTCTCTGCTGCCTCTCAGAAATGAGTTAGTCCCACTGCCATAGAATATTTCACTGAACGTGCTTACAAATGGGATTCAGACCCTCCTTCCATTTTCAGACAGATACCTCTCTCTATTAGACAGATACCTCTTTAGAAACAACTGCTTTCTGCTTTTTCTCTGTTACCTCTCTTTATTTCTTTCTTCACGATATAGATCTCACGCAGAGTGATTCACCTAAAGTGTCTGACTGTATTGGAAATGACAAGACTGTCTCCACTGTGTTTCTCACAGAGTTGCCTGATGTAGTGAAACAAATGTATTAATTTACATTAATTACATTCATATTTGTCTGAAAACTGTGAAGAAAAGATCTTTCTTCATCCTATACAAAGATCCCCCCCACTGCTAGCAAATCTTTCCCATGTCCCATGCTATAGTGGAGACAGTGTTAATGGCATGCTTCTGGCTGTGAAACGCTGTTAAAATTGTCTCCAGTAACCCCCGTGGTCCAATTCCAATTGCTTACTTTTTGCTCCCATTGTTTAATAGGTTTTCTAGTATTGGGATGGGAGGTGGGGGTGTTCAGTCTAGCTGTAAAAATCCTTTAGTGAGCCTTCACAAGCATTTTTAGAGTTAAACTGTTCTGAGATTCATGAAAAAGAGCTTCTGTATGGGGCAACTGACAGTAGGTTTACCTGACAGCATGTTGCTCTTAGGCACAAGTTTATCTATAACACCCTTCAGCCCGTGAGACAGAGTTATCTGCTGCACAGGTGTCTCCAACAAGCACTGGAAAGGTAATCAGTGCCTTGCACAGGTAGAAAAAGGAAAGCTGTTGTGATGTCCCTAATTCTCAGTTGCTCTGATCACAGAGAAGTGTAAGCTCCAGCTTGCCAACTCTTTTGCCTGTAGGACCCTGTGTAGCGCTGCTGACTTCAATTATCATGATACCTATGCTCAATATTAAGTACTTACAAGAACACAGACCTAGCTGAAACAGGAGGAACAGGAAAGTTTGCCCATAATGAAACCCTGCCCAGAGAAGGGTCCTTTGAATTTTTTCTAAGTATAAGCAGATTTCACATGAGTTGTTTCCGACACATGAACTCCATGAACACATGAACAGTGTTTCCAGCACTGAATGCTTCCTGCCATGAGGACCCTTCTCTTTAAGCTTTGTGCTGAAATAAAATACTCAAGGTTCCCAAGTAACTGCAGCAGGCAGTGGCAGTTAGGTGAGAAATGGAGAGAGAACAATGTGGGTGGAACATGCATCTCCATCAGAGTATGCAGTGCTATATTAGAGAGCCTTGAGGTGCCTGTTAGCATGAGGGTAGTCTGAGGAATTCCAACATTATGCAGTACACTAAAGAAAGAAAAAGAAAAAACATACAGCCTTTTCTGAAACAGAGAACTGTTTTGTGTTCCTGGAAGAGTTTTCACGAACAAAGGCTCAACCTCTGACCTCAGGATGGATAGTCTGAATTGCAAGATACAGTGGTGTAATAGAAACCTCTTCTTTTCTCCTGTAGAGTAGTGACAATTAATGGGTAAGATGCCCAGAAATTGTAGAGTTATACAAACTCCTTCACCTGATCCATCTGCCATCAATGTCTGTCATTGTTCACAATAGCCATGCAAGCCAGGATGTACCTGAGACAGTTGTCCTAAAATTCACCAGGTTTGAGTCACCCGTGTTTCCACTGGAAGATCATTTCCATGATGGAAATAACACCTGCAAAACATTTCAGTGAAAACCAGCATTAAAAGACAAATCCTGCAGGATCTAAAGGTGCTTGGGAATTCTGTTTATACTCATATTCCTACAGGTACTGTAACAAGCAAGCAGAAATAGTGGCAGCAAAGTGTACACATCTCCCAAAGTGACCCACCTCCTCTAGGGATCTTACAACTGCAGCAAACTCATACTTCTAACATGTTAGTCCAGTGTCTTTGCACCTACTCATGGCTGCAGGAAGCAGCCAACACAGCACAGTGTTTGGAAGAGGGCAAGGATTAAGTGAGATGTAGATTATAAATTGCGCAACATAGAGGAACTTAGCTAGCTGACGTGATAGTCATGTTGAAGTCCCTGGTGACTGGAAAAAGGGAAACATTGCACCCATTTTTAAAAAGGGTAGAAAGGAGGACCCTGTGAACACCTCTGTGCATGAGAAGATTATGGAACAGATCCTCCTAGAAGCTATGCTAAGGCATATGGAGGACAGGGAGGTGATTCAAGACAGCTAGTATGGCTTCACCAAGGGCATGTCCTGCCTGACCAACCCAGTGGCCTTCTATGATGGAGTTACTACATCAGTGGACAAGGGAATAGCTATGGATGTCACTTACCTGGACTTCTGTAAGGCCTTTGACACAGTCCCCCACAACATCCTTCTCTCTAAATTGGAGACATATGGATTTGATGGGTGGACTGTTTGGTGGATGAGGAATTACTTGGATGGTCGCATCCAGAGGGTAGTGGTCAACAGCTCAATGTCCAGATGGAGATCGGTGACAAATGGTGTCCCTCAGGGGTCTGTACTGGGACCAGTGCTGTTTAATATCTTCATCGATGACATAGACAGTGGGATCGAGTGCACCCTCAGAAAGTTTGCAGACAACACCAAGCTGAGTGGTACCGTTGACACACCAGAAGGACCAGATGTCATCCAGAGGGACCTGGACAAGCTGGAGAGGTGGGCCCATGTGAACCTCATGAGGTTCAACAAGGCTAAGTGCAAGCACCTGGGTCAGGGCAACCCCCAATATCAATACAGGCTGGGGGATGAAGGGATTGAGAGCAGTCCTGCAGAGAAGGACTTGGGAGTACTCATGGATGAAAAGTTGGACATGAGCCAGCAATGTATGCTTGCAGCCCAGAAAGCCAATCATATCCTGGGCTGTATCAAAAGCAGCATGGCCAGCAGGTCGAGGGAGGTGATTCTGCCCCTCTACTCTGCTCTGGTAAGACCTCACCTGGAGTACTGCATCCAGCTCTAGAGCCCTCAGCACAAGAAGGACATGGACCTGTTGGAGCGGGTCCAGAGGAGGGCCACAAAAATGGTCAGAGGGCTGGAACACCTCTCCTATGAAAAAAGGCTGAGAGAGTTGGGGTTGTTCAGCCTGGAGAAGAGAAGGCTCCAGGGAGACCTTATTGCAGCCTTTCAGTACTTAAAGGGGGCTTATAAGAAAGCTGGGGACAGACTTCTTAGCAGGGCCTGTTGCAATAGGACAAGGGGTAATGGTTTTAAACTAAAAGAGGGTAGATTCAGACTAGATATAAGGAAGAAATTTTTTAGAATGAGGGTGGTGAAACACTCGCATATGTTGCCAGAGAGGTGGTAGATGCCCCATCCTTGGAAACATTCAAGGTCAGGCTGGATAGGTCTCTGAGCAACCTGATCTGGTTGAAGATGTCCCTGCTCATTGCAGGGGGGTTGGGCTAGGCGATCTCTAAAGGTCCCTTCCAACCCAAACCATTCTATGATTCTATGCCAGTGTGAAGAGAGACTGTCAATTCAGTCCTTAGCCCAGGCTTGAGGCCTTGGGCTCCGTGTTCTTTCCACCCTTTCCTGTTCCCTTGAAGCTCCTAGGTAGGTTCAGGTTCTCCAGAAACACTTTGGTGGGCCCTGAGCCTGAATTATCATAAGCCCCATAGTCCTCTATGCAATGGATACCCCAGGCAAATTCCTTATAAACATATAGCAAGCTATGGGGGTCTGCTCCATGTGCCTGCCAGCAAGCTGTCACCTCATTTAACAACTGGGAAGTCAACTCGCAGTCTCAGCCACACCATCCTTTACCCTAGGGATCATGTCTCAGTTCACACCAACAAAAAGGATCATGAACACAAAGCAAGAGACCAAACCTCCAACCACTGCCTCCTCTCCAGCTCCCTCTCCTTCACCTCAGCTAACACCTGACGTTCCCATTGTCTGCATGACACAGCTGATGTGACTGGGATTATGAACATAAAGAAGGAAAATTAGTTACAGCTGGAGCAATTGTCAGGCAGGAAGATAATTGAAAGCCAGCAAAACAATCAAGCGTTTAATTGCTTAGATTAAACAAATGAATTGACGGCAATCAAGCCAACCTATAAAAGGTACCAAAAAATGTCATGTGAGAAAATAGATTAATTTTCATAAGGAACAAGTAAAAACAAACTTGGAAAAATTGAAAACCCAAGCTTGGGTTGTTTATAAACCTTAATCAATTTAAAACTCATTTTCAACATATTAAACTTTACTGTTTAATGTCTCCCAATGAATTCTGCCTTTGGCATTGTTCAGCAGTCTCACTGAAGCCTTGTGCAGTTAAAAAAGAATTCATCAGCATTACCTCTGCCAAGTGCGCTTAAATCAGGAGGCAGTCCCCAAAATCACAAAGAGGGGAACATTGTGAGATTTTTAAAGGGAATTTTTCCTATTTGGGGGACAGTTGATTTCCTGGGGAGATTTTTTTAGAGGAGGGAAAGCTACTGAGCTCTTAGAATTTGTGTTTTCAAACCTTTTTCTTTGGTCTTAGCACTGAATCTTTGCATAGAACCTAAGGCAAAGTAGCGTGTTGTGGCGGGGAAGGTGCTTGATGAATTTGGTCAGTACCCTGGTGGAAATTCTTGAGAGGCCAAACACCAGTCTTGCTGCTTACATTTGCATTGCTGACCATAGATGCAGTGCTGTGCATCAGCACAGAAAGGCACAGCTCCCTCTATGCCACATTTACCATTGCAGCCTCTCTGTATCTGGGTCCAGAGCAGATCTGTAGAGCTCAAATGCTTGAGAGCAATCTAGCACAGGATTTGCTAAGCAGAGGCAACAACACTGCTGGCTGGAAGTGTTCAGACATGGGTTTTGTCTCAGTTTTCAGCCATGCAGTGCAGTAACATATTTCATATCTTTTTTGGTTCACACATTTTTCCCCTATCACATGCCTGAAAAGTCCTTTAGAAGACCCATAAAGCTTTGCTTTTGTCCCTGAGAGCAGTACCCGCGCTAATGGCATGGGGAAAGCAAATGCTGGGTTGTCGTGGTGTGCCCCGCAACTCCCTGCTTAAGCAATAACCACTAGGGGCAGTCATGATGGCTGCATCCAGCTTAAGGTGGAGTTTGGGGAGACAGATGGCTGCACAGTAGCCAAGGGCTGTCTGGCGTAGCAACCCAGACATCTTGCTGGTATGCAAATTTGACTATAAGTCAATCATCTTACTCAAGAGTTGACATCCCAGGGCCCATTGAGCTCTCTTGCACAGCAGCGGACTGCACGCCAGGATCTCCTCTTGAGCAGGGACACCTCTCAAGGTTACTCCTTGAGGTTGAGAGATTCCTTATCATGTCAGATACTCGGTAAGTGAATTTGGAATAAGCGTACTGGAAGTTTGTAATCTTAGCTAAGTGACATAAAGGACTGATTATGCATATACAACCCTTTAAACATAAACCATTGGCCAAGTCTGAGACTAAGTCTGGATCCAGCTGCACCTAGACTCCTCTCTGAGAAGGGGTTTAGAATGCAAGGGGGTCCTCTCTGAATCTCTGTTTTGTCTAACAGTTTTGTCTGACCCTGTCCTCTATGCAGTAAATAACCAAATGTACTTTGCCATCGAATCTTGTTAAACCACTGTCATGTTTACCATTTAACTTTGTTAACTCACTGTCTTGTATCAATAAAACATATTGTTGTTTCTCTCTTGCAAGTGAAGTGAATCATTCTGCAACACAGGTGAGCTGCAGTCCTGCTGCTACACACATGCTATCTCCAGCCTACCACATCACCTAGAACTGTCAGCATTTTCCCTAATGCTGCTCTAACACAAACTCTTTGCAACACAAAGTAACCTCTCCTGAAATATTTAGACCCAAATCTGAGGTGAGCAGGACTATAGCAGGGAGATAGATTGGTGGAACCGCACCCTCCCGTCCCTGGGGCCAAGGCAGCAGATGGAGGCCCCACAAGGAGCGGAGGATCCCCTACCCTCTTGCCGGCAAGCAGAAGGAGGGGACCTAAGAGACGGGGGGGAGTGAAAGCAGGTCCCTGCCCGGGGAGGCAGGCGAATCCCCTCCTGGCCACCCTCACCTTCCCAGTTGCCCTTACACAACAGATATGGGGCTCTGGAAGTTGAGGGCCAGGCAAGCGGGGAGGGAGGTGAAGGTGAAGGTCCGGTCAGGGGGTTGCCGAGGACGAGTCAGTCAGCCCCACAGATTACAACTGCCCCTGTTACGAAAAAAAGGAGGGTAATTGTGGTGGGTGATTCACTCCTGCGGGGAACTGAGGGCCCGATCTGCCGTCCAGACCCATCCTACAGGGAAGTCTGCTGCCTCCCTGGGGCCCGGGTTAGGGATGTTACTAAGAAACTCCCTGATCTGGTACAGCCCTCTGATTACTACGCACTGCTCGTTGTACAGGTTGGCAGTGATGAGGTTGCAGAGAGAAGTCCTAAAGTGATCCAAAGGGACTTCAGGGCACTGGGGCAATTGGTTGCAGGATCGGGAGCACAGGTAGTGTTTTCCTCTATCCTGTCAGTGGCAGGGAAGAATGCTAAATGGAACGGGAAAACTCACCTGATTAACAGGTGACTCAGAGGCTGGTGCTGTCAGTGGAATTTTGGTTTTTTCGATCATGGGGAGGTTTACACGGCACCAGGCCTGCTGGCAGCAGATGGAGATCAGCTGTCTCCAAAGGGGAAAAGGATTCTTGCCCATGAGTTGGCGGGGCTCATTGAGAGGGCTTTAAACTAGGTTCAAAGAGGGAAGGGGATAAAACCAGGCTCGCTACAGAGGAGGACAGGGATGGCATGGCAACATTGGGGGTGAAATTGATAGCCCAGCTCAAGTGCATCTACACCAATGCACGTAGCATGGGCAACAAACAGGAGGAGCTGGAAGCCCTTGTGCAGCAGGATAGCTATGACATAGTCACCATCACAGAAACATGGTGGGACGACTCTCATGACTGGAGTGCTGCACTGGATGGCTATAAGCTCTTCAGAAGGGATAGGCATGGAAGGAGAGGTGGTGGGGTGGCTCTGTATGTTAGGGAGTGTTTTGACTGCATAGAGCTCGACAGTGGTGATGATAAGGTCAAGTGCTTATGGATAAGGAGGAGCGGGAAGGCCAACAAGGGAGATGTCCTGCTGGGAGTCTGCTATAGACCACCCAACCAGGATGTAGAGATAGATGAAGCATTCTACAAGCGGATGGCGGAAGTCTCACAATTGCCAGCCCTTGTTCTTGTGGGGGACTTCAACTTGCCAGATATCTGCTGGAAATACAACACAGCAGAGAGGCAACATACTCAGACATTCCTAGACTGTGTGGAAGATAACCTCCTGATGCAGCTGGTAGCAGAGCCTACCAGGGGAGGTGCCTCACTTGACTTGCTATTTACAAACAGAGAAGGGCTTGTGGGAGATGTCATGGTCGGAGGCCATCTTGGGCTTAGTGACCATGATATGATAGAGTTTTTGATTATTGGTGACGTAAGGAGGAGGGGCAGCAGAACTGTTACCATGGACTTCCGGAGGGCAGACTTTGGCCTGTTCAGGACACTGGTTGGGAAAGTCCTTGGGGAGATCTCCAAGAATTACACGGTGACAGCAGGGATAAAGAGCCAACTGCCTTTCTGAAAACATACAGTCATCTCACGCAAGCTGAAGGAAGATCAGATGATCTTGCCCCTCCCATCCTCAGTGATAAAATGTACAAGTGTGGTCGCTGGATTTTAACTCTGCATTTTGTACACCAGGGAGGTCTCAAAGCAGGACCACCAAGCCAATCAAAGGACTGGAAGACAAACCTTCTGTGGCAAATCTCAAGAGAGGAAATGTTAAAATCAATACTACCTGGATTATTTTCATTATTTTTTGACAAAACCAAAACCAACTTAATTTTCTACTGTAGTACATTACTCTACTCAATAGACTAGAAATAGTTAAGTAATAAGTAAAAGATGTTTCCAAAGGAAAAAAATTCAAATATTTCCCTTTTGAAAAGGTCAGGATTACTGATTACTCCACTAAAATTCCAGGAACATAGGACTGGGAGGAACCATGTGTACCTACTACCGCAGGTATCAGGTAGCAGAGGTTAAGTAAAGGGGTACGGAGTATTGATTCCATTCTGACTCACCATAGAATGATACCTCCCTCCCTAGAGCAATCCCAGGACCCTTACTACCTAGGACCAGACATCCAAGACACTGCAATGCGCTGCAGAAGAATAGACCAAGGGTGTCCCATGCAAGCTCCCATTTCTCTGGCCATTTCCTGGACCCTCACATTAGAAGCAGAGTCATCCAGGATTTGCCCAGTAAGTGATTTGTGCAGAAAAGTCGACAAATCCAGAACTTGCCAGAGTCACTGCACATTGGGAAATGTTTCCTGGTTTTAGTTCTGATCAAGTGGCCAGATGGCAAGAAAGCCTAGGGAAATGGTTTACTTCTTTTCCTGCTAGGACAAAATTACTGGGTGGAAAAAGATGCTATCTTCTTGGAAACCTGGGTCTAGAGTAGCCCCAACCTTATCCCCACTGTAGAAAAAGACATAAAGGTCACCAAAAAAAAAATCAACTTTATTTGCCAATTGGACCCAGAGGGAATTATTTTCTGAATTCATCCTTGTATGTTTTATTGACAGCAATAGTTATGATCCTTATAATGGCCTTATAATTCCCTGCCTTGCTCTAAGACATAGTATATGGTGAGAGAAACTAATGAAGCAAAAGACACTCGATATCAGCCTTCAAATGTGATGTTTATAAAATCCTTTTAAAACGAAAAATAAAACAGCCATTTTAATAAATTAAAAACCCTGATGCGCAACTTGCTAGATGGCAGGTTGAATCAAGATGGTTGACATGTCACACTGTAACTACTTCCCCAGTGAATGATGACATAATTTTCAGATTTGCCCTTCTTACTGGCATTGATGCATTCAGGCAAAACGATATATCAATCAGTCTTTAGGACCTAAATGCCTGTTATGAGTCAATCCTCTGAGGCTCTCAGCTTCCCACATCTCGTAAGAATCTCAGCAGTGATTTGTAGTCATTTCAGTCTTTTATAATGCTTCACATCTCTCAAATTGGTTAGAGCCTAAAACCAGAGCCCTTGCTCTGTTTCACATCAACCACATTATTGGTATAGGACAAGTGTGTATTGCTCTATATCCTTCTTACCACCATGCTAATGCCAGCTTCTTATAATTAAATATGGACAGAATCCAGTGTTGTACTAAACATTTAACAGGTTTATGGCCTGTTTTCTCCCTGGTTCATTTTCAGGGCTTGCATAATGCCCCAGTAGATTTGCTCCTAGACAGAAGGACTGCATCAGTGAACAAGGTAAGAGCTACTGATGTCACCTACCTGGACTTCTGTAAGTCCCCCACAAGATTCTTACCTCTCAATTGGAGAGACATGGGTTTGATTGATGGACTGTTAGATGGATAAGGAATTGGCTGGATGGTCACATCCAAAGATTTATAGTTAATGGCTCAATGTCCAAGTGGAAACCACTAACAAATGGTGTCCCTCAAGGATCCATACTGGGACCAATATTATTTAATGTCTTCATCAATGACGTAGACAGTGGGACTGAGTGCGCCTTCAGCAAGTTTGCACATGACACCAAGATAAGCAGTGCAGTTGATAGATTCAAGGGAAAAAGTGCCATTCAGAGGGACCTTGACAGTCTTGAGGAGTGGGCCCATGAGAACCTCATAAAGTTCAACAAGGCCAAGTGCAAGGTCCTGCACGTGGGGTGGGGCAATCCCCAGTATCATGAATGGATGGAGAGCAGCCCTGTGGAGAAGAACTTGGGGATAGTGGTGTATGAAAAATTGGACATGAGCCAACAATGTGCACTTGCAATCCAGAAAGCCAGTTGTATCTTGGGCCTAGTCAAAAGAAGTGTGGCCAACAGGTTGAAGGAGGAGATTCTCCCCCTCTACTCTGTTCACAAGAGACCCCACCTGGAGTACAGCATCCAGCTCTGGGATCCCCAGTGCAACAAAGTTGTGCACCTGTTAGAGCGGGTCCAAAGGAGGGCCACAAAAATGGTCAGAGAGCTGGAACACCTCTGCTGTGAAGAAAGGCTGAGAGAGTTGGGGTTGTTCAGCCTGGAGAAGAGAAGGTTCCAGGGAGACCTTATTAAAGCCTTTCTGTATATAAAGGGGGGTTACAGAGAAAGACTTTTTACCACGGCCTGTAGTGACAGGACAAGGGGCAATGTTTTTAAACTAAAAGAGGGTAGATTTAGATTGGACTTAATGAAGAAATTTTTTATGATGAGGGTAGTGAGACACTGGAACAGGTTGCCCAGATGTGGACACCTCATCCCTTGAAGTGGTCAAGGTCAGGTTGGATGTGGCTTTGAGCAACCTGATCTAGTGAAAGATGTCTTAAAGGTCTTTTCCAACCTAAATGATTCTATGATTCTAGGTCCCTTCCCATGTCAGGGGGTTTGGACTTTTGCTGAAGGTCCCCTCCAACCCAAACCATTCTATGATTCTGTGATATCATATCAAAATATTCATGAGACCCAGAGAAAGGGAAGCCAGATAATATATTGCTATATAATCTATAATATATTATATAAAAGATTTATATAAAAATCACTTGTGCTATGTTGCTGGATAATATATTCAAGACAAGTGCTGACCACACAACTCACATATTATCTCAAGCAAAATGACAGAGGATGTCAGGTAAATTATACACTCTTCCTAAGGAATAGATCACTTAAAGAAAATAGACTTTTAAATGTTTTGGAGTGGTGACAGTCAAAAGGAAATATATGACCCCCAAAAGGCTGGGTTTTCATATTTCATGATGCCTGAAAACACACCCATTTCCATGAACATTTCCTTGCTTTCATCAGGTTGTTGGAACTATAATATTGCAACAAGTGGGTACTCATCTGAAAACTAACTCACTGCACCGCAAACTTCAGGACCCAAATTTGAAATCATGTAAAAAGATCATAAAGATCTGAAAGGACATTGTATGTGTTGTAAGTTATAGCCATCAACTGTGCTTTGCAGCAACTGAGACTTTTTCTCATGCTGAAGTGTTTTGGGTTTGGGCCAAAATGTTTTGAGGAGTTTTTTTAAATAAAAATAAAGAAAAAAAACTCCCAAAACAACACTACTATTTTATGTTGTCAGGTTGTTTGGTTTTGGTGTTTTTTTCTTCTCCTCCTGAAAAAAAAGAAAGATTTTGTAGGAAGAAATAATTAAAAAAGACACTTTGACTGCAGTAAAAATGCCGATGGTTGATAAAGGAAGATCTGATTTTTGATCATGATTAGGTGGTCTTACAAAGAAATAAACTACCAGTCTCAAATGAGATCATTCAGAACCCCATTATACCTAATTAAAATCCTTTTTCCTAGGATTAATAGAAGTTCTGGGTGTGAATAACTTTGCTTAAGCAGATTCACAAATCTGGCTGCAGTAAATTACAGATGAGACCTCCCAGGAGCAGAACAAACCCCATCAAGGCCCTCATAAACAAAATGCCAGCATCTGGAGCCAGAGAAAAAAGCACAGGCAGGATAGAGAGAAGAATTACAGACCTGGGATTAGCCTATACATCAAGACCATCTAAGGAGAAAGAAAAGCTCTTTATTTGTTGCTTACCTGCCTCCAGGGTGTGAGTGTCACTCAGCATTAGCATTCACCTTTATAACTGTGCTTTGATTTACAGCTCCACCGCAGTGCAGAGGAAGCAGCCAATTACATGTCTACAAGAACATGCATGCATTGAGTATATCCCAGCTGCTTTCTCTTCCGTCTCATACAGGATGCATACATACAGATTTTCTTGGCCTGAGCCTGAAATAGTGGTGTGAGAAATGGGATCTGATCTGCATTATTATATGAGAGCTAAAAGAATATCATGTTGTATATAAATTTATGTTCATACAGGTTAAGCTGCAGTAGAAAGGTTAGGAGTTATTAGGCACAAAGGTGCTATTCCATGTTAGTCAAAGCTACACAGCTGCTTTGCCAAGGCCAGGAGCTAACAGCTAAAATGCACCAAGGCAACTGAGGTGACAAACTCTCTATGCTCCACTGTTTATAGTGACTAGGTCTATGACTACTTAGATATGTATATCAGACCAAATCCTATCCTTTATGTCAAACCTGGGCTATTCCACCCCATAACTCTAAACAGTTCTCCTCCTTCCCTCCTCTTTCTGGTGGCCTCCATCATTTTTTGATATACACTTTTCTTGGTTTGTTTCACAGTGGCACCCCCAAGATCACCTGCGGATGCTGAGCACTTCTCAGATCCAGCCTTCAGATGAGATTGGATCCTCAGGTATCGCCAATGATAATAGTTGGCTCTTGACTGCTCAGGAGTTTACTTAATGTCCTAAAACTCACACTGTCAAGCCCTGTTCAGTGCTGATAAGCACCATCTGTGCTCTGGCTCCATTTGTACATGGGATGTTAATATTCTTAGGCCAAAATAGATCAACTACTTGAGATATTAAACCAATTCAGTGTTTGACTTGGATTCTGCAAACAAGCACTGTTTATAGGCTTGCAGCTGTCCACATCACAGGTCCACATCACTGGTGATGGATGGATGCAAACCTGGTAAGCTAGAGGAATGGACTTCCACTGAGACAGTCTCATGCAGAAGTGCCTAATGCTGGAGTGCAGATTTAGCCACCCAGGTACTAAATACGGCGCTCTGGCTTTTGCTCTCTGAATTCAAAAGAGCACCCATGTGAAAGACCAGCCATCCCACCTCCCTCTGAAAACCAGTCACAAAGGGCTTTGAGAGGCTCACTACAGGTGGTAGCTCAAGATTTCTTTTTCTAGCTGCCAAATCACCAGTAAGAATGGAACCAGAGATTTTTCAGTATTTATTCACTTCCTTCAGTTTCACATTTATTTTGGTTAGAACAGGAGAGGTTGAAATGTTTCGATTCTACCATCAGACAAGAAAGGAGTCCCAGTCAGGTCATTTTAATCAGACAAATTGAAGTCGAGTCTCTACATATTCAGATTAATATTACAGGAAGGCATTTTCCTTTGGTTTCAAATAATATTAAGCTAATGATTAAGGGATACATCTTTAAACAGGTACTCATTAGATTTGAAACCTTTGATCCAACCCATTTTCCCTCCCCCTTGCCCCTAAATAGACAGCTCCCAAGCACTTCTGAAACTCCCATGCACAATGACCCATGCATTACATGCTATCCACCAACACTAAGAGTCTCACAGCAGGGCAAATTTCATCCCTCCCTAAGGAGGAATGAAAGAGAACTGTTTTTTTTTCCTTAAAGGTGATTCAGAGGACAGACTGTAGCAAAGGTTTTGTGCATGGAGAGGCTGGAGAGAATTACTGCTAAGATTGTATTAGCGTGCATAAACACTGTGATGTTTTTGATGCCTCAGGCTATAGAAGCACAATCATTACAATGAAGACCGTATTTCTTTCCATCTTTCCATTGGTCCTGTAACACATGGAGCAATCCATCTTGCTCACATGCTCTACATAGTCATATATATATATTTATTTATTTGCTTCTCACAAGTAGTGTTTAACCTTTTGAGCACTGCAGGTAATTTGAAGTGTGAGAGCACAGGCTCTGCAGCTTCTGCCTTTCCAGCGTAACCCAGGTGGAGTGTACAAGTCATGCTATCGAATGTAATGGGTGCAGGCTGAAAGGAAACAGCAGCTAAAGAGCCAGGACTATTTCATATGTGTGTATTCACTGTGGCTAAACACGCCTGTCATGAACAGACAGAAGAAACCGTTCATGGCACCATCAGGTACCAAATTTCTGAAAGCTGCTATGTGAGCCTGCTGTTCCACTGATGCCAGCAGTAACCTACTACGCAAAAGCAGCACAGCGAGGATGGCTGGAGATGAGTGGCAGAAGAGTAACAGGGGTATGGATTACAGACACTTTTCAGAGCTGGAGAATGTGTGTTTGCTCACAGACATAGCGATGCTGATGTTTTTGTCATCTGAACGTCATTTAACTGAAAGATGTAGAACTAATTCTTCACTTAGAAACAAACTCATAAATCTAAATGCTTACCAGCACACAGCAAAAATGCCACATTCTGTGTTGTTGAGGGTCCAAAAGACATTTAAGAAACAAGGAAGTAATTCTTATTGAAAAAATAATTATTATATTCCTTTTTTAGGTCATGAGAAAAAAAAATCTGAAATTTTGCTTCAGTTTTTACATTAAAAGCAAATATCTCTGCACAAAATACTTTTTAAGAAAACTGGAAAACTGAATCCACTCTCAACATCCGTTCAGCTGATTCAGTCATGTGATGCAGTTTCTCTTTAATTGAATGATTTATATAACTATGAAGCCCTTTGTGAATTTTACAATTGAATATATCATTGATGATTGTCTGCAATGAGGCTTGAAGCTTAGAATTAAAAACTTATTAGTATTTTTATTAGGAAAGTTCAAGAGCTCAGATATTGCAGGAGACCAAATCCCAGAGTTCCTAGCAGGCTTGTACTGAAAATTCTGCTGCAATTGTTCAGCATTTTCTCTTCACTATGAATTATTTAAATGAAACCCTTCCACAGACACAGACACAAAATTTCAAGGCCTGAAGAGACCATTGCAATCATTCAACCTGATCTCCTTTGTAATGCAGATAACAGTCAAACCTTTACCTTCTCACTGGTCTTTCCAATTAGGCCATTAGTATGCCCTAAACTCCTCACCTCTGTAATATCTTCCCTGACCTAATGCTCAGCACATCCTAACACCTACAGCAATGCCCTGATTTTAGTGTGCAATCTCAGATGAGGTGTCTTCTATCTACATGCTATTTCACCCTTGGGGATTTTTTTTTCTTTTTTTTTTTTTTTTTGTTATTTAACACTTCTCAGCCCTACTTTGCACCCTTATTATCCCAGTCAGACAAGCTTGTCTGTCTGAAGGACTATGCAGTTGCAGTGGACTGGGACATAATGTCCATTTTTAACCACTAATAATATTAAAAAAAAAATCAATAATTAATAACTGTATAAAAACCCATTGAGGATTTTCCCCAGAACCAGCTGGTACTGATTACTCTCAGGCAATGCTACAAATACTACTGGTAAAGGGTGATCCATGGATTATTTACTGTCTTCTGGCACAATCCTCAGATTCACAGCAAAAAAGGAATGCAAAAATTCATCCTTACAGATGAATCTACCTTAATGATCAGATTAGAGTGTGTGTGGCTGCATGACAGGGAAGTGAAGTTATTTTCCAGCTTACTCAGCGTACCAAAAGCTCAGGTGAAGACTGAGCCTCTGTCAAGGGTGTTGGGGGAGTGAATCACTGATTCCTCATGATGTACAGACACAGTCATGCTCTAATGACTTCCTGTCTTACTGTCCTGGTTTTGGCTGGGATAGGGTTAATTTTCATCCTAGTAGCTGGCATAGTGCTGTGTTTTGGATTTAGGATGAGAAGAATGTTGGTAACACACTGATGTTTTAGTTGTTGCTAAGGAGTGCTTACACTAGTCAAGGACTTTTCAGCTTCCCATGCTCTGCCAGGTGCACAAGGAACTGGGAGGGGGCACAGCCAGAATAGTTGACCCAAACTGACCAAAGGGCTATTCCATACCATATGGTGTCATGTTCAGTATAGAAACTGGGGGGAGTTGGCCGGGGAGCAGCGATCGCTGCTCGGGAACTGCGTGGGTATCCGTCACTGGGTGGTGAGCAATTGCATTGTGCATCACTTACTTTGTATATTATTATTATTATTAGTTATTATTATTATTACTATTTTACTTTATTTCAATTATTAAACTGTTCTTATCTCAACCCAGGAGTGTTTTTCACTCTTAATCCTCTGATTCTCTCCCCCATCACACCAGGGCAGGGGGACTGAGCGAGCAGCTGCGTATATCTAAGTTGCTGGCTGGGGATAAACCACGACACTTACAGTCACCCTTCTTTGCAATGGAAGTAGAGGCACCAAATTCTATTTGAATTCTCATATAGTAATCCAGAAAGGTATCCACTCTTGGCTGGAGCAATCACATAGTCTTGCTGTCCATACAGTGTGCATATATATCTTTTGTCCTCAGGACATAAATCCACTATGAACAAAATCACATTCATTACATTTAGATCTGTACATTAAATAGAGGGTATATCCCAGTATATCATGATTCTCTAGAAACTTGATTCCAGCCAGCTTTTGCCTTTCTTGTGCCACTGTTGTATGCACGGCCAACTGCTCCTTGTGTCCCAAGATGATTCTGAGAAAGCAATAAATAAAGAGAGGCAATAACTTGCATGCCTTTGCTGTACTCCATCCCAACCTCCTGGCTGTAGGAGGGAGGGAGGGACAGCATCCCAGCCCTGAGAAATTCTTGAAGTTACAAGAACCTTTCAATTCAGCAACCCCATCAAAACCTGAGCTTTCCAGTGCTAGTGGGGAAAATACACCATTTGAAAAGGTTCAGGTCTGTACATCTGCCTTCTTTCCATCTTTCAGGACAGTGTCCCCAGTACCAGAGCTGTTCCATCCCAGATGAATAGTTAAATATAGTTTCAAGCAAGGAATTATACCTAATTCTCTCATAACCCTGTCACTGATCCTATCCATGTTTCATTTTTTATATCAAAAGGATTACTTCTAACAGGCAAGACTAGCAACCACCTACATGAGAGTAGCACCACATCATCACATATAATGTGAATGATGCAGGTTCCAGCTCCCTGGTTTAACACAGGCTTAACAAGGGTGCACGAGTCTTGGATTTACTACCACTATTAAGGGTCTTTGCTGTTGAGGAACAGTTGGATATTTTTTCTCTCCCTCAACCACAATCAAGTAACTCCATCATGGAGCTTTCCAGAACAAAATTTTATCAAAGTGTTTGTTTTTTTTTTTTTCTAATTTGTTTCCACCACTACCCCAAAACTCCACATTTTGCTGAATCACCATTTCCAATTAAAAAAGGAAAAATACAACAAAAAATTTCACTGTTAAAAGGTCTTGAGTCTTTCTAGTGATAACCCCTCAGACCTCAGAGGCTAAGAAGGTCCTGGGTAAAGCACAGAGAACAGTAATCTAAATAAAAAAACTCTAATAACTGTAACAAAAAAATGGGCTTTGAATAGCAAAACAGCATTTTTGCTCTTCTTTGCCCATTGAACCTTTTGCACTGCTTGTTTTATTGACTTGCAATACAATGAGAAGCCTTCAAAACTGTGAGAAAATAAAGGGTCAGCTCCTCTTCTGGTCTTCAATGATATTTCCATTTTACCTTCAAGGCTGTGGTCTTTATACTGCTGCTTTTTTCCCAAATACCTAACAGAACACATATAATAAATACCTTTTGACCATCACATTTCTGAGACCTTCAAAACCATCCAGAGGCCATCAGAATGAAAGAGTCATTACCAGTTTTCACCAGTAAAGTCTCTTAGTAAACCTTCTTGGGGCTGGGGGCTTCACTGCCCATCTTGAAGTGCTCCTGCAGAAATGTGGACTTTAATTAAAAGTGATTGTCCTAGCCACTAGGGAAGATTTTTTTCCCTTTTCCCACACCTCTTTCTAAGTCTGATCTCCTTCAAGTTGGGTTCATTCTAGATCCCATGTCTTCCCCCGTCCCAGCTGATTGCCCTTGCTGTAGTACAAAAGCTGGGAAATAGCAGAAGTATTTTTCCTCATGCCACATAACTTCAGTCTTCTCTGAGAGTATTTAGGTATAATTCAGCTGCCTGTCTGGTTATAAACATGCCTGCAGCTGGGAAGTGACTTCATATATATGATTCATAGATGCTTGTGGTGCTCTTGTACACTTCCCTAGGCCTTTGGCCAATGCAGTAGCTAGAAAACCAGCTAAAATGGAGAAAACCAGCTTGAGTGGACCTCAGACTAAGGAATGAAATGCAAAAATCTGGTAACCTGCAGAGACAAGCTCATCTTTTCCAAATGGCTTCTCAAGGTCCATCATGTTTCTTTAGCTATCTATCACATTTGATCACTGTTATCAACCTTAACCCCATAGAAATATAGACACTTGGACTTCTTGGTTGGAGGAACACAAAAAGGTTTATTTGCTCCAGTTCAGGCCCTGTGAAGAAAGCCTGTTTCCAGCAGTGTGACTCTCATATGGTACTGCATATATACTTCTGAACTTTAGAAAAGTTTGGTCTACCAAACCCCATTTTTCAACAAATGCCATCATCATCAAAACTTCTAATTTACTTGACCCCTAAAAATGCCAGCAAGAAGAAGAAAAAAAGCAGAGGTTACCACAATTACCTGCCAAATCTTCAGTGAAAGCACTACAGAATTGACATAAAGTAATGTCTTTTATGCTCAGAAAAGGAAATTAATCATTGTCTCCCCACCCCTTTCAAAACAACGATGCTTCACTGGGATGGCCTGAGCCAACAGAATCCAATATCAGGAAGACTTATTGCATTTTCACTTCATCATTCATGTCATTGAGATATAATTATGGTATACATAAGTCCAGAGATGAGTTTAGAACTGGCAAGTGATTATAAAAGCACCACAGCACTCTTTCTACTTTAACATTTTTTATCAAAAAAAAAAAAAAAAAAAAAAAAGAAAAAAGAAAGGAAGAACAAAAAGATAACAGCGTGTTATTATCATGTCTGTAGCAACAAGTATCTCAAGGCTTCAGCTGGGAACAGAAGCCTGTTCTATTAAACAGATGGTAAGAGATCAGCTCTGCTTTGAAAAGTGTGATGGGAAATGTAGGCTGGCAGGATATTTTACCTACAAAGCAGAATAAGAACATGAGATCCCAGTGCACCACAACAGCTGTAGCTGCACTCCAAATGGAAATCTTTCAACTTCACTTCCCTCTCTTCTTTTTTAGCCCCATCTTCTTTATCCTCTCCTTTACCTTCACAATAACCCATCACTCCAACATTTGTTACTGTGCTGAAAATCATTGTGTACGTTTTTTAGAACTTAAATATCATTTAAAGAAAACTTAAAATCCTAGGAGCTCTTTTCAACAAAGAAAACAAATCAGTCTACAAAGTACCCTCAAAGGCTGATGGAGCCAGATTCCCTAGATAGAAGTTAGGCATGAGCTGGTGTCATCAACAGAGCTTTGCTGATTTTTATCCCCTAGAAATGCAAACCTTTCTGTAATTCGCTCTCAGTAAATCTGTCCTGGTAGGTAATTAAGGCAACACATCCCTTGTTTACTGTCACTAACAGACTTGTTTTACAATCTGTTCATTATTGGGAGAAATTGCCATTTATAATTTTCTTCTCATTTTTCTCCATGCCCCAAAATATCTCCATTTTTCCACTTAGCACAGGGTCTGGCTTATCCTGATCCCCCAACTATTTTCTGAGCTCAGTGAACCATTATTAGGAGTCTGTTAGGAAACTCTGAAGCAAGGACAGATGTCAGTGATTTTGGCATTCCTTCCAGTTCTGTGCTCTGAATATTCAAAAAGATCCTCAAAGGCACAGAAGTTACCCACTTTCCTCAGAAGACCCGGGTGTGCTTTGCCAAGATGTATTCTTGGATTTCAGAGGTCTTACATGTGTCTAGTGTCCACTTTCCCTTAGCAAGCAGGAAGGAAGTTGGAGAGGAAATGCAATCTTCACGTTCCACAAAACAGCTTAAACTCTCCCCAAAATTCAAGAGGAAGGTTTGTCTCATTCCCTAGGTCACTGCAGAGTTCTGATACCCTCAAGGCACAACTGTACTAGTAAATGAAATGTGCCCAGGACCATTTTCTGGCACAGCACAGCCCAATCTCCACACTGTTGAATTCTCTTATCCTTCAAAATAAGGTAGCCACATTCAAACTCTTAACTGGGAATGATCTTTGGTTTATTGGAATTGGGAATGTACAGATGCAGCCTCCTTGCCCACACTGAACATATTAATTCACTTCCTCCACCCCTTCCAAAGAAGCAACCCAGCCACAGCAGACAGGATTATTAGGCCTAGAATCAACTGTGGACAGCCACTACAGGCACAGATCTATCAAGTGTGGCCATTCCCTTCAAACAATCCTCCACCACTTTCCCATCAGCCTTTGTAGCCTCACACGTTCAACCAGCATGCCCAGGGGACGTATGCCTAGGGATCCTTGCAGAAAAACACTACACCTTTTGCTGCAACAGTGTACAGCAATGGAAATAGTCTCTCATGGTAGCTGAATTGCCACAGAGGGCCCAAAGGAGGGCCAGGCCAGGTGCTAGGCAATAAAGAGATGAGTCAGTCTTCACCAGTTGGCCCAGGAACCATCATACTCCCTCTGGGGCAGCCCATACAGGCTTTCTAGATATCATCTTGGATGGCTTGCTCAATGTGGCAAGATGGATTTGCAGCTGCAGATGTTTTTCTGAAGCTGGGCATCCTCCTGGCTCCTCACATAGTGGGGTGGCAGGGTGATAAACAGAGTACTGTCAGTGCCTCTTCACCAATGGTTCATGAAGTGGCAGATGAATATCTGAATAACATTGAATGGTATGCACGCCCACACCAGCTTGAGCACCTCTGCACTATGCCAGAGGCTGCAATGGGACACACTGCATTGGCCAGGTCACTAGGAAGTAAAATGCCATAACAATAAAATAGCATTTTAAAGGGACCAAGAATCAATCCTACATGAGCTATTACAATATATGAAGGAGCATCCCAATTTTTGGTGGACTTTTCTATCTTGAGTGAATGGTTATGAAGTCATTAATTCCTTGGCAGGTGACAAAGTGCCTTCTATATCACTGCATAGGTAATTATAAGGAGCACATTGGCAACTGTTTATTCTTTTTCTCTTGTGTTCTGTTTGAATTCCATTAGGATGCAACTGTCTGTCCTGACAATAACAAATAATGTCATTAGAGAGGGACTGAGATTCAATCTCTTTCCTTCAGAGAGAAATCAAGCTATTGTCACAGCAGAGGTGGTTTCCTCTGCATTCCTAGATGATTAATATGCATTGGAAGAGGCACTGGAGATGATCCCTTGTGAGACATGCCAGTTAAGGCTGGGAGGAATTAAATAAATAAAAAATGTATTCCAAATGGACCACTGTGTATACTATCACCATTTTTTATCATCTTGGCACCCAGGTGTCCATGTCATAACCCCAGTGTAGCCTGAAAGGCTGAAAGGTTGCCTGCATAGGAAAATAATTTTTATTCCACTGATATAATGATACCAGTTTACTTGTGTGACTGCCTGAGTGGCTTTTTTCAGTTTTATTTAAACCATTTAGAAAGTAATATAAAGTAAACCAGAATAAGTAATGTTATTCTTAATTAGGATAAGTGTATCTGAGTGGGAAGGAGTATGAGTGGGGTTATTCTGCTTACTAATCACTCCTTACATCAAACCAGTATAATTGTATAGACAGCTTTTTGGATTGCTTCAGCCCACCCAACATGCCAAATTTAAGTGAAAATGCAGACATTTGTTGAATTCTGTCCAGTTCACACTGCAACCTTACCATTGCCAGCAGCTGGAAGTAGTATTGGGCCTGTCAAAGCATGGATGCACACTTTGTTCTGCCACCTCTGATGGGACAAGCTTAGGAGAGAAAGAGCTGAAGACAAGACAGACATCTGAGGATGCCAATTATTGAATTATTAGTGTTATGGACAATTGGAAATGGGTATCCAAACTCCAGAGTAATTTTTTTGAAATCTGGGTGCTACATGTTAAAATATATCCTGCCCACAGAACAGAGCAGGAGGTTGAGTTTTCAGAAAAGAAAAGGTCACGACCAGATGGTCTAGTGAAAATATGTTTTAATTTACAAGTTCTACTGAATTCTCTTCATTCCCACTCTTCATGTCTTAATTTGTCAGGTAACATAGTGTTGCTAACAGTGAAGTCACCCAGAGTGCACACAGTAAAACTGAAAGCTTGATATTTGTTGTTAAAGAGAAAAAAGTCCTATTAACCATACCTGTTAAAAATAATGAGATAAATGTGTGAAGTGTAACAGAACTGATACTCAAGATGAGAACAGCTTTGACTACCTACTTTACAACCTAAATAATGGAGAGAAAGGGAATAGCAGATGCTCCTTATCCATCCCTTTATATAGATGGTGAAGAAAATACAGCCATATGATATAGTTTTAACTGGATTTTCTCAAACTGTGCATCCCAGTCAATAATTTTGGAGGGAGGAGAGGAAATCATCTCCTTAATGCTTTCATCAGCATTAATCACAACTCATCTGTTTCTGCAGAGGCCAAAGACAAAAGAACTGGACAGAAGACAGAAACACCAGCACCTTCTGGGTTCAGGGAACAAATATCCTGGGGTTCTCCTTGCTCTGCTGAACCTTTCTCCACGTAGTCTAGCAGCAGCAGAAAACGAGAAAGCAGAAGAAGTAGAGAACTGCCATAAAGTGAGAATATCCAAAGGCATCTCACCAGCACTGGCACTTCTTGGAAGGACAGTGGTTTAAGCACAACACAACCTACCACCGAGCAACACTATTTCCCAAACTGATTGAAAGCATCTGAATTCCTGAAATTTTTGAGTGTATCTTAGGTTACAAGCACCTAACATGCTTTCCCTGCATAAACCATACTACTTTGATTCATTGCTTCTGGAGAAACCATATGCTCTAAGCTTTTAGGATTCACCCAAGAATCACTTTTTAATACAAAAGATAGGGATAATAAGTGCAGGGTGCTAAGGCTCAGTACCTTCTCACTCTTTTTCTGTCCCCGTGCTGTCAGGTTTTGAGGTCACAGCATTGCATCATGTGCACTGATTTCCATGCCAATTGGTTTGCTTAACTAGAGGAACTGTTTGAATACAAGGCACAGGGCTGGTTGTCAGAAGCAACATGTTTCCTAAAGAGATGCAAAAATGAAATGTCATTTAGATAGTAAGAGAAAACTGCAGCAAAATGAGATAGTTCTGCTGTTATCTAACATTCATCAAAGGAATCAGTGTACTTAATTGCTGATACGAGAACTCTTTTATTGTATCATCTGTTATTGTGTGTTGGAAAGTACATAATGATTTAGAAAGGTAGGCTCTGTTCACTTCAGAAGCAAAAAACATACTGTTGTGGTTTAACCCAGCAGGCAGATAAACACCACACAGCCATTCGCTCACGCTCCCCCTCCCCAGTGCGATGGAGGAGAGAATCATAAAAAAAATTAAAATTCGTGGGTTGAGATAAAGATAGTTTAATAGGACAGAAAAGGAAGGGAAAATAATAATAATAATAATATACAAAATCAGTGATGCAAGTGGTGCAATTGCTTACCACCCAGTGACAGATACACAGCCAGTTCCCGAGCAGCAATCACTGCTCCCCGGCCAACTCCCCCCAGTTTCTATACTGAGCATGACACCATATGGTATGGAATAGCCCTTTGGTCAGTTTGGATCAACTATTCTGGCTGTGCCCCCTCCCAGTTTCTTGTGCACCTGGCAGAGCATGGGAAGCTGAAAAGTCCTTGACTAGCATAAGCAGTACTTAGCAACAACTAAAACATCAGTGTGTTACCAACATTATTCTCATACTAAATCCAAAACACAGCACTATGCCAGGTACTAGGAAGAAAATTAACCCTATCCCAGCCGAAACTAGGACACATGCACAGACTTACACTATATCCCATTAGCATCTTCATTCTACCATTTCTGGCGAGGCAGACCTACTCTCCTCCCTATAGAAGATCTGCCTGAGTAACGCTGCCTATCTGAAAGAGCTTGTCTACACTCAGAATCAGTTACCATCTAACCTGCTTTATTTCTACTGCAAACATTTCCCCAGCCCAAAGAGGCCCAGTTCTTCTCTTCATTTTGAGAAATGCATCCCACACTACTTTTATTGACAGTTGTGTCTATACGTTAGATCACACCCCACACATGCAGTGGATTTTAGGAAACAAAACCTAACAAGGTGGCCACGAATATATTATTTTGGGAGTGACTGCCATTTCTGTGGGAGGTCATAAAATGGGTTGGATAAAGATTCATTTACATGGACAAGCTATGGCAAAATAAGCTACAGCTTAAATTAAAATATAAAAGGTGTTACATAGCAGTTCTTCTAACAAACAGTCCTGCATCATGTTGAGAGTTCAGATTCACCCTACCTAGCAGTAGAAACTTACCTGCCTAAGCAATCAAATCAAGCACTCATTTGTCTCCCTGTGACCTGTAGGGGAGAAATCAGCTACAAATCTAAATGACCTTCTGCAGGAACCTTGTTCTCTCTACTGATTGTCAAAGGAGCATAAGGCAAATATGCATCCCCTGCAGACCTCTCAATTAAGTGATTAATGTCTCCTTCTCCACATGCCCACTAGTCTAGTGTTGAATATACAAACTCCAAGTCATGTTTCCTTGAACATGAAGTTTTGGTTACCTGGAAAACACCTAAAACTTCCTCATATATACAATAACAAAGTCATCTTGAGGCCCTTCATGCAATTAGCTAATTAACTAATTTCTCTCAATAAACTGTAATATGTAGATACTTATCACAAAACATACATTGCAGGGGGGTTGGGCTAGGTGACCTTTAAAGATCCCTTCCAACCCAAAATATTCTATGAGTCTATGATTCTATAGCTCAGGTGGTGGTTTGGTTTGGGGTTGTTTTTTTTTTTTTTTTTCCTTCTTCCCCCCTAATTTTAATAACACCCTTAGAGCCTTCTGGGAAATTATATAACCACTTCAAAGTTCTCAATTTCTTAAACTGCTTTTTGGTTTGTTTTGTTTCATTTTCACAGTCACTAGAGTGGAGACTTTGACCTTCTACCTACTTACTGTAGGTCCTCATATCCTCTGTTGTATCTGTGTACCAGGTATGAGAGGACTGGCCAAGTGACCTCTTTATTCATTACTGTCCTGCCATTTTGGGCTGTGAGCATGTGCTGTTTCTGAGAGGGCAATTGCCAAAATAGCCCACACAGAAATGCCATTTATTTAAAAAGTGGGTGTTTGCCCCTTTGGTAAAATGAATTGAGCTCACTAAATGCCACATTAAATTACATAAGCCAGAGGGTAGGTTTAGACTATAATACATCTTCTGCTCTTCTGACTCTGTGGGAGAACAAATGGTGGGGCAAAAGAAATTGTCCTTGTGAGCTATGGAGAGTTTCCTGCAATTTATGAGTCTGTGTCCATCATTAAAAGGACTTTACCTGGTGTTAAATGTGTATATCTTCCTATCCAGAGCCAAACAGGAGGGCACAAATGAACAGCACTACATGCAACTTTAATGTGTATTGGCTTTGTCTCCTTAATATATTTATGGTTGCTTCACTTGCAGCATTTTTCATAGAGTTTCGTAGGTAATTACGTTTCGGGGCCCTTCCGTCTTCCAGTGCCTATGCTATTTCTCTCCCTCCTTTTGCCCCATCAGCTCTGCAGAAGCAAACCCTAAGGCCAGTTAAACCACATTTGACAGAAATGTAATGTTTCAAAGTTACAATGATCATATAAGTTTTGTGGAATTTTACAGCTGGCCAAAAGAGATAAAAGACAAAATTAATTAAATACATCAAACAAGAACTGTTTATTCCATGTCAAATGATAGCACAAGAAACAGCTTCTGAAGCTGGCACAACCACCTTTCTGCATAGCAGCACAGAGCAACAGACCCACTGAAATCTTGTGAAAAAGGCATCCCACTGATAGTTAGACCTACATATGGCAAATCTCATTTCTTCTACAGAACAAGGTTTTCCACAACACTAGCTTGGCAGAATAATGACCAAATCTAGCAGGCTAGGTGTCAAGAAGATTCCCCTGAGATAAGCTAAGAAAAAGTCTTCTGTGAAGTAGGAGCAAAGGATTGGGATTGGATTATCAACACTGTCATTGGGGAACTCAGTTGTCTGAGCCAACAGCTGATGCGGTCCACCGATGTGGACAACTATATATCTGAATGTCAGTGGGGAATTATGCTCATGGGCTGTGGCCTCTGACTCGAGGTGTTTTCAGGCAGAATGAAGGTGACGCTTGACAGACAAGACAAAAGATTTTAAGAACTGACAAAGTGTTGTCTTAGCCTTCTTCTGAGGGCTGAATGCCCTCCTTCATCAGGCTACAGAGAAGCTGAAAGGTCTTGTTTGACCACTGAAGGCTACGACAGTTCCTCAGTATTAGCTTCCCAAATGACTTTTGCTTTTAGCTTTCAAATACATTGTTTCCCATTCAACCAAACAAAGATTTGGCCATAGTGGACCATTTGTTTATAAGCTTCAGGCTGGAACACCCAGATTTACCATATTTGAAGTTGAATGTGAATATGATGCAAAGATACCATCTGATACCTATTGCAACAGCACAATGCTCCATGGCTCAGCCTGTGTTTGTATCTTGCAACTGGCTTTTCACTGGCTCCTGATGCCAGTGCAAGGTCTGTGTCCTGATTTTCAAAAGATTTAATGACACATGTCCTGGAGACATCAGAAATTCAATTCTGTGCAGAATTCAAGCAGCAGCTGTGATCCTCTGGGGCAAAATGGGTCCCTGAGCATAGGGTGAAGTCCGAGTATAAAGCATCCTTAGTTAACAGAATAATCAGCTTTGGATCAATCTTCTAGAGGACACCAAGTAATTTGGCACTCTTCAAGAGTGTATTTGGTGCTCTGTAAGAAGCAGCCTTAAAATTTTTTCTTCAGAAATGACTCCCCTTCGAAAACAAGGTGCAGGCTACAAGAGTTTTATGCCCTATCCTAGTATTTCCTGACCAAGTGGGTATGTGAGCTTTGCCAAATGAGTTATGACCCTAGAAATTATCAATGGAGTTCCTCAGACAGTTTTGTGCTTCACTTTTCTTTAGCAAAAGGACAATCAGCACCTCAGCCTGTTCTGCTTCATGCACAGGAGTACTATTTACTCTCCAAGTCATCCTCTCCTTCAGGGTCATCCTCACATGACCACCACTATCTGTTTAAAGAAGATTGCAATGGGTGTCTTGAGAAAGGACCCAATTTTACTCATGATTAAGAAGTTATTCTCAAGAAAAGTTGGCTATTTCTCTGGGCCTCAACCTACAGCCAGCATGGTACATGCTGGTTATGCCAACAAAGTCCTGAGAAAACAACCATAGCAAACCAAATTTGAGCATCTCTTGTGGTAACACTCAACTGGGCCATCTGCAGAAGCACTTTATCTTGTCTCTTGCCAAGTGTCTCCTTAGGATGAGGCCAAATATTTTTGTGGCATAACATAAAAGTGCCATCTGCTCTCTGCACAGAGGCTGAGGAAAAAGGAGCAAAATTTGATTAAGCAGGAGATAACTGATCCTATATCAAAACAATTGCAGAGCTTCACTGTGATTGATAAGTTTCAAGGGAATATGCACTAGAATAACAAACTGGCTTTTTTTGCCAGTTACACTAAGAAGTCATCCACTTTGAATGTGAAACAAAAAAGAAATACTACACCCCATCCAATGCCCAGCCTCTAGGATACAAGTGCTAAAAATTATCCACACAAGTTTACATAATCCCATTAGCACTTGACTCCTGATTGATGTTCACCAGCTTCATCTAGCTTATTTAAAACACTTGTTGCTCAAAGACATTTGGGGGAGGAAAGAAAGAGTTGATGGACATTCTCCATCCAGTTCCCTAATGTTGATGGAAAGGTAGCATGGCCTAACAGGTAAAGGACCAATCCATCAGTGAGCAGTTCTGTATTTGACTCTAGCTTATGTTGACCAGTGAAGTTGTCTGCTGACCTCCTCTCTGCTGCTCTTCCCAATCCAATTCCTTGTCTACTTTGTCTGTACAAATAAATATGGTCTTCTGGACATGGAGGCTCATCTTGCCTAATCATGTGCATCCTGCTTAATACAGTAGTCTACAAGAGACATGACTACTTTACACAGTTATCCCTGTATAGTGATTGGGCCACACCAGATGTAATTGATCTCATTTGTTCTAGATGTATTAAGCTAAAAATTCCACCCCCCCAAAAAACCAGAATGGGCTAAATGTCAAATCTAGCTGGACTAATCAGACATTTCTCTGACCCAAATCACAATCAGAAATAGTAATTGATAAAAACAGAGCCTGCTCTGCCAGTGTGGGAAGAGGATTTCCAAGCCTCAGAGATTTAGGTGGTTAAAACCTCTTGTTTAGGTGCTTAAAGTGTTTAATGATCACAGGCAAAATATCTCTCAAATCCACTGGTCTTCCTCCCCACAAAACCTTCTCCTCTTGATGTACATGCCTCAAACACAGGCCACATGGAAAAAAATGAGGGATACTTTCCTCTTCAGCCAGCTCAGGGTATTTTCACTGGGGAGGGAAGGATGCACCCATCTATCAGGTGAGAGTCTTGTCTATCAATACATCAGGATGACAGCCACTTTGTTATATTGATAGATTCTAACACAGGCTGGGAGTAGACTTACTTACTGATACGATTCATTACACTTTAACGTATGATGTTCTCTAGTTGCTGTCTAGAAACATTGACTAAGTAGAAGTCCAGCATACTGATTTATTGGAGCTGGCAACCTGAGTCCAATGAAGAATCCAATGCAGGGAACTTTTTGCCAATACACAGTAACTTTGTTTACTCAATAGAGGATGTATCCATCTTTCAGCTGGCATTGATTGTTTTTACATTTTTTTTCTACATGCCCAGGCTGTAAAGGGAAAAAACAAATCCCGCCACAGAAAGTAATTTGTTTTGGCAGAGTAAAAAATGTTAAACCTCTACTCAGATAAACCAAACAGGGTGAGAAAAAAATAACTGTCCTCTTCTGTAGCATATGGATTTTAATTTGAGACACAGCTCACACAGTTGATTATTCCCCATCTTAAAACAGAAACATTCATTCAGACACAAGTTAAATACTACCATTTTTCTGCCCTGAAAGGCCCTGAGTGCTGTAATGGAGGGAGATGTGAAGGATGCCTGCCTTCTAATGAATCCACCTGTAGAGGGATCCACTTCCTTCAGCATGGATCTTCCTTAAGTACCAGGCAGGGTCTAGCAAATGTACGCCATTGGAACATTAGAAAGGCTTATGGGGAACAGGAACAATGAGCATGTACTGGCACACAAGTCAACAAGTTAGTCTTGGAAGAGGGTATGAGGAATCCATGAAAGACTTCATTCAGATGCCGCTAGAGACAGCTAATATTTACTAGCCAGCTGGGGAGGAAGAAGGGCTCAGTCATGAGGAATATTTATTCTGGCTTGGGGCAGAGGGTTTGTGCTCTCACGTGACAGCCAGGTAGGTCACAGGAACTGCCAAAACCCTTTTACTACCTATTGATGTTTAGTTCACATCAGGACTGTCCACATTTCATATTTTAAAAACTTTTAATGGCACACAACAAATGCTTTATTAACCAATTCAGCTATTCCTCTGCCATATAGTTAAAGAAAAATCAGGGATCTTCTGAAAGTAAACCAGACACTGTCAGGAAATTTGAAACTTCAGCAAAAAGCAGGAAAATGTTCTGTGATAGCCTCCCACAGAATTGTTTCCATTTTTCACTGAACTCCCCTGAATGACTATAGCACTCTACATCTGAAGAGCCTACAGTGTTGCACAGAGAGAGAGTAAATAATACACCCAACAACACAGTACGTTCAATCAGGAGATGGGTGTTATCTGTTCAAGAGCTGTTTGAGGCTGCACATTCAGTGACACTGGCAAGTTGAGTGGGGCTTTTAGTTTCCAGAGAAATAAAGTAAATTGTTGCTGCCCAGATTTTCTGGAAATTGGGTCATTTCTTGGCTTGCATCTATAAATGGAAGTTTAAATGTGAAGGCTGAAGAATCATTCAAGTACCAATTGACTACACAGAACTGAAAAGGGAGTAAAACTTGGCAGATATGTTTTAAATCATTTTTTTTGGCCATATATTTCAAATATATGTTCACTAAAACATCTACAGATTTTTGGCATTTTATGCAAAGTTTCTAAAAGAAAACATAGAAAACAGAAAATATTACGGGGAGAAGCCTTGCTGACATGGACCTGAGGGTTGTGGTGGACAACAAGCTGCACATGAGTCAGCAGTGCACCACTGCAGCAACAAAGGCAAATCGGATCCATGACTGCACCCATGGGGGCATTGCTAGCAGAGTTAGCGAGGCCTTGGCTGTCTCTGTCTTCATCCAGCTGACTCTGCACCTGATTATGATTTTTGTTGCTTGTATGGGAATGGGCCAGAATGTGCTGTCCCTTTGGAGAAAGAGCTTAAAGACTTTTTTTTTTCAGAGCAGCTTTGCCATTTGCCCAGAACTGCACACCCTGAGCTGGGCTGACGTAACCGAAGCCACTAACAGAGCATTTATTTGTGCTTATCTGAAGCTTCTACAACTTGAAAAGACTAAGATAAACCTCTTTTTTTGCTAGTTCACCAAACACCAGAAGGATGATTTTCAGTATCTAATTCCTCAGGGAAGTTGGCTATGAGCAGATTCACAGGGGCCAACAAGAGGGATTTTCAGCCTCACCCACATGTTCTTGCAGTGCTCCTCAGGGTTTTTGAGCATTCCAGGGTTTACAAGAACCAAGAGAAAATGCAGAAAGACCTAATGCAGAGATCATCATTGAAGGAACATAGAAGTCTAAGATGTAGAAATTTATGGCAACAACATGCTGTTTATACTGTGAGGCATGGTGTCATGCTAAGCAGGTTACAGATCTGCTGGGCCAAGCTGGCTCATAGTTACACCCTGTCATGAAAGACTAAAAATCCAAGAGTTTAACTTTCTCTCCTCCATTAGCTCCTAAGATCAGGTTGGGAACATGGAGAGGACACCTCCAGAAAAAGACAATCACAAAAAGAAACTGAAGCTACAAGCTGAAGTTCTGCCATCTTTATTCATGTGGAGCAGGAAAGTTCTGTATAAGACTTCAGTCTTGGTGACAGATAGAAGATGAAGGAATGAAGTCTTATGTATAGACAACATTCAAACAGGGGAGTTTTCAGTGCAAAATGTGTCAACGGAAAAGCATCAGACTCCAGTGGAGTTCATGTTCTTTCTGGCAAACCAGATTAGAACAGCACTGTAATTCTAGATAAAGGATTCTCCAGCTCCACATTTCATTCTATGGATATTTTGCTAATCTTTCTCCTTGTAAGTGAAAAACCCTCTCCAGGAACAAAGCAGAAAGAATCTCTTGGCATTCAACAAACCTTTAGAAACCATAAATACTTGCTGCAAATTACACTTTTCACACACCACCCCTCCTACACAGACAGCAATGAACACTTAATGCCCCAAGAGTGCAAGGAGGCAATTCCTCGTAAATGTTAAGTGCTGCCTGTTGCTACCTTCCAAATGTCATTTCAAACAGTTGTGATTGAACGAGCAAGGTCTGTTGTGTCCTACCCCCACCAGCTTTCCTACATCATTACACATCGCACTGAATTCATATCTATGCGTAAACGTGCTGCATTTCTGACAGCAGTGCAAGGGTGCTGAAGGGACTCCACTTATGCATACAAGTGGAGGAGAGAGTTCATGTGTCTAGGAAAACTGCAGGGCAATTTCACCTATTTTGTTGTGTAAGAGGCAGACACCCTAAGGCTATTTTCTAAAACACATTGGGTGAACTGTGCCTAGAAGTACCCATTTCCCCCCACTGCATGTAAAGACAGTGTAAGCAACCAGCTCAAGGTTATACATGTGCACTGTAAAAATGTAAACCCTAGCTTTAAGATGTAAAACCTATCTTTAAAATTCTAAAAGTTCATTTTTTAAAGAATATGTATAATTTATAATGTATTGACAATACTGCCTTTTAATAAAAAAAAAAACCACATTGAAATACATCTATGCTGTAGGCAGACATTTTGGGGAATGGAAATGTATAAGGCAACAAAGAGGAGGTTTATCTTCCTAACAAAGCATGGAACAGCTCAGTAACATCAAATTATCAAACACCAGAAGGAGCACAGCCTTGCTTGAACTTCAGCAAGAACCCTTTGCCTTTCTGCAAACATGGCCTAATCTTGTGCTCTGAGCACTATTACAGTTAGAAATGCTGCTTTTATGTAAATGTAATATGGTCTAGCTTAGCTTCTTCAGTACATTCAGACCAATAAAAGCGTATTCTTAATGTGGTAGAATTTGGGGTTATTTTTATTCTGACAACTCCAGGTGGAAGGCTCTATACAAGCAGTAAAACTACTGTAGAATAATATGATAAAGATTCTTTATTTTTTTAAAAAACTCCCTTGGTGGCTTTTTAACCAACAAAAGGGAAGATTCTGATCAAGTATGGATACTTTTGGATAACTTATGTCTCTAGAAATTTCTAGTGAATAATGATTTTTTTTTTTTTACTGTGCTTCCTAAAGTGTTATATATTGTCTTTGAGTACTTTCAAACAGCTGCTTTATTCAACTCAAGAGATTTCTGCACATTAGTGAAGGATGAGGCTTACACATTTTGAAATTGTTTGGGGAACTTCCCTATATAAGCAGAAACTGCCATTCTGGGCAGACCAATGACCCATGCAGTCTGGTACTTGTCTCGCAAATCACGTACAACACAGAAAGGAATTTCTTGTCATTTATTTAGATGTTTAATATCAAATGGTGCCTAGCAACATTTTTGATTGTATTTAAAAATCCATACAACTGTATTCACTACATTCCTTGGCTAAAAGATTGTTGGTCTTCTTATGAAAAATTGATCATAAAACTAAAATAAAAAAATAAGACTGGAATAGCACAGCCCATTAAAATACATTAAAAGGAGCTTAATTTGCCAGTTGTTCAAACATTTTTAATTGGCATGGTTCCACTAGAGTCAACTGAACTATCATGATTTTTAGCAGCTGAGGGTCTAGGCAACATTTAAAAGAGACAAGGAAGGTCATGGTATGCTACCTGTGCATAAATACTGCAGTAGCAATAGAACCAGCAGGGCTATTTAGGATGCATAAGGAGGGCTACAGCAGGTGCGATCACTAGCACAAGAAAGGCTGGAATGTGAATTGGATTTAGTTGTCATTGTACAATTCAGCATAACGCTCAAAGCAATTAAATTTACAGTCAGTATGCATGGGATCCCATAGCATGTTACCTGACAGGAAAGTCAACTGGCACCATTGCATTAATATTCCAGTGGTATGTAAACCTCCAAGCAGTATAAGTAGGTGGTGCAACAAGCCTGGAGGAAGATACAATGAATGTGCTCCTTGATCAGTATTATTTATTACAACCTGCACGCTAAGATCTCCTCTGAGAAGTGATCCTGGCTTTGCCAGTTCCTCAAGAACTCTCCTAGGAGCCTCCGCCACATCCCAAAGATTGGTTTAAATAAAAGAACAAACTTTAAAATAACAGCAGCTCTCGAATGGAGCTCATACACAGTGAGGGTAATAAAAAATCTTAAACACCAAACCAAACTGTACCAAGAAACCCCAAACTCCTGTTGTGAAATGAACTCCTCTTTTTTACCCTAATTGCAGATCTCAGCAGGCACTGTGATATAACACCCTGCGGGGTACTTATTAATAAACTCAAATAGTCCCATTTTCATTTCTTTACCCATTAAATAGATGATCACAATTTGAAAGAAGTAGAACAATTTTCAGCATAGAATAGTTCATTATCGATTTGTCCCATCCTGGGTAGATTCTTTCTGGGGTGGGGACTAAGCTGATATCAAATTAACTGCTTGTCATTTCAACCCGTGTTTGTTGTTCTCAGAAAGCTAATTCAAGTCAGGAGTGACATGAATTTGCATTTTAATTCCTCATGGGTTACTGCAAGATTCTGGTCAGAAAGCATTCAGTTGTGTTTAGTGAAAACCTCATTAAAGATTTATCCAGCAACGACCAGCCATAAACATTTACCACTGTAATACCATAAAAGTTAATGGTATCAGCAAACAGGGCACTGGAACAAGCCACTCCACAAGTCATGGTGGTGGGGGAACAAATCCCAGACTGGAGTAGCAGCTTGCAATCGGTTGGCAGGACTTGCTTTGCATGTGGCATTCAGAAAGTGGGAATTGATCCCAGCAGGAAAGGCTGAAGTGGATTCTCTCTCTTGATTTGCTCAGGCAAATGATTGCTTACCCCATCTGTTGTTAGGGAATGGTTCCCTGCAGAGAGAGGATCTAGTGCAAACATCGAGCTGGCCCTTGGGAGGACTATGAGACACAACCAAGACAGCAGAGCAGCTTTGCTATGAATTTATGGTGGTTGATATCTTTGTCCAAGCGACCAGACCTGAAGAGGGAAAATTAATCCACCAGCTGCATTCAGAGGGCAGATTGGAAAAGGCACTTAACAAATATAAACTAGAAAGCTGCCCAAATAATGAGATTTGATGGCAGGGAATTTCCTACTGAACAGCATCCTTTGTTGAATTTCAATTTAAATTATTGCAGTCCCATTCATAAATAACGTTTGTCTTTCCTTTCTGTTGCCACTGGTGTTGATAATTCGTCACATGCTATTTATTACATGGTAACATTATATACACAATGGGACAAAACCTCATATTTTCCCTTAGAAAACCAACCTGAAGTGCAGACAATGTCATTATACATATTCATACCTACGAGATGAATGCCAGTGCATTTATAATGCTTTATTAATCCAGCAAGAACTGTATAATCTTTTAATACAACAGTTATATTCTATTCAACTGCCCGCAAAAAAAAACCCCAAAGCTGGGAATGGTAAATAATTATCTAATCCATCAAGACTCTGAATATAATGAGTATTGACTTTTTTTTATTTTGGAATGTTTCAAAGCAATTCCCAACTCTTTCTCCTCCTACCCCATGACATCAAGCATAGAGTTAATAATGGAAAAATACCTTCAATTAACTTACTAACATGTTAAAAGGCAAACCAAAAAGCTTAAAAAACACAGGGAAGATTCAACAGGACAGTAATTATTTTAGAGTGATACCATTAAAAAAAAAAATTAACTGCTGCATATCAGAAAAAGCAAGGCAGCATGAATTATATACTTATGTAAATAAAGCTAATAGGCGATAACATTAATTAGCAGCATAAAACTTTTGCTCATCATTCTGCAGATAGCAGGTATTCGTTTGTGAGGATTAATTTATATTTTAATTAGAAATTTACATATTTAGCAGCCTTGCCATGAACAATTAGCAACCCTAGTGCATTTAAGAACTTTCAATTTAGACTAAATACGCTGACTTTCAAAGGGTCATTTTGGAGCAATCGCTCTCGTTTCACAGTAACGGGGAGCTACATGTTTCCTTCATACCCACCTGTTACCTTTGGATAAAAACATCTTAGTAGTAGTTTGCAATACGTAAAACATGACTTGGCATCCTCTTCTAATTTAGTTCTCATAAAACATTTATGTTAAATATTAATTGATAGGGAAGGTCTCTATGGAGGTTGAGGAAGGTAAAATTATTTGAGATGTAATGAACTTGGAGTGATAATAAATCAGCCTCACGTGTGTTGGGTGAGCGGGAAAGTGACAAGAATGGTTGGTTCCATGTATAATTATGTTTTAGGTAAGATTAGTGAGTCAGAGGTTAAATAAATTTCAAATAATTCTATCATGTGCTGGCAGTATGTATAGCATGAGGTTTGATCTCATTGATCTTCAATGATTCTCATTGAAGCAATGAGAAGAGAAATCTGGGTCGGATGGCTTGCATGATTTATTACAGATGAACATATGGAAAGATCTGGGCTCTGCTCTCCATGACATCAATGTGAAGGCAGAACTGCACCACAGGCATGGTATAAGATGTCTCTTAACCCACTAGATTTTTTCACATGATCACATCTATCAGAACCTGGCCCAAACAACTGTCCTAGCCTAGAGGGCAGAAGGATTTCACTTCAAAGGTATATCATTGTAAAAAGTGGGAGAATTTTTTAATTTCTGAGCAATCAGATTAAACTCAGTTCAGAACAGCAGTGGCCTAGGTCCCAGCTGACTTGTGCTCATTCGTCATCCTGCAACAAAAGCTTGCGCTTGAGGATAATACCTGGGAAGCCCAGAGCAAAACACCATCAAAAGGTCTGTGCTGCACCTGAAATCTCATCCCAGAGCTAGTGGGGTTAAGAAATAGTGTTCTTATCTGCAGCCTTCAATTGCCATCATGCAACTAACCTTGCAAACAAGATAAAGAAGTCGGCTGACTGATATCCTATGATGACCAGATGCCCAGTTTGGCTAGGACTATTGTTTCTGATAAAGTAATTTTTTATTCAAGCAAAAATTTCCATCAAGACATGGTCATTTCCCTGAGTTCCCCTCTCAGACTGCTGCCATGGGACCTATCATGTGCCAGGAGCAGGGGACAGTGGCTCAGTCCAGCCAACATCCCAGCTCCTTTATGGGGACGTGCAACCTGACACAAGGGTATGGTCTTCACCCCAACCCATGCAGTGTCTCATATGTTCCAAGGCAGGATGATCCTGGGTCATCAGAACTCTCTTTGATTCAGCTTCTCTAAATAGTTAAGAAGATTGAATTCTCATTAAAATTACTGAAATGTATTTATTTGAAAATTAGTAGTGAAAATTAATACTAGTCTACCCTACAAGATTTCCCTGAGGCATAAGGAATATAACCAGAAGCACACTTAGATGGGGCGCTATCTAGTCATGCCATCATCATGCTGATTATTTTTTTTTCCCCATCCCGAGTTCTGCTTACTTGCTCAGTACAGCCATGCCAGACTAAGCAGGGCTTCACAAATCTCTGTGTGATACATCTTAGAGATATTAAGGACAGAGGAGACCTCCAGACATAATCTACTCCACGGCTGCTGATACCTTCCCCTCCCTTGATATTTCCTTTCTCACATCAGCAGCATCTTTCTCCTCAAAGTGGGGGCTGAGAGGTGGCTGTAACTAATAGCTATAGCTGAAAACATCCCTTCTTAGAGAAAGTGAGGTTTTGCCAGCAGTTAGGTAGCCAGTACTTTGCTGGCTCACTGCCTTGCTGTGAAGGATGGAGCAGTTTTCACCTAATATTACCTTTCTTAACATTTCACAAACTCCTCTGAATCTTTGCCAAACCTCCTAGGCTGTTCTCTGCTAATTTAAGGAACACTGGCCATCCTCCTACATTTAGGCAGGTTCATCTGAGAGACCAATATTTCACTGACCAGCAAAAGGTGTTAAAATATAAGCTGTTAACTCTTGGCAGTTGGTGGACAGCCCTAATCCGCTTTCAAGCCACTACTGACACCTGTAGCATTTCTCAAGGTATTTGATAATCTGTGGCTAAAAATGGGCAGTGATGGATAGTCCAAATGTCTCTTCCACAGATACTCAATTATTTTGCTATTCTTCCCTATAGAATATTTTTTTTCCTAAAGACTGAATGAAATCTTTTTGTCCTAGTCAAGAGTGTAGAGAATTGTCCTCTCTTTCAGTCCTATCTTTCACAATTGAACCAGTCCCATTATTCCAATGCATCCTGCTCAGTCATGGTTTTCTTTACCTCCATTCATTTGGCTGTTTAGCCAAACATTTGTCTTTTTCCCCTCTTTTTCTGTGCTACAGGAACAGCTTGAGGCCCCAGCCAGGACTAGGGATGTATTATGCTGGATGATCTCTGTTTGCAGTTACATACATACAAGCATACATACTGTGGGAAAGGCCCCCACCCCCAAGACTTGCACTCAATGCAGGAGGGATAAAAGGCCAGCGGATGCTCAGGGGGAGATAAATGTCACCCAGAATCTTTGTCACAAGTGGAGAATGAACTCAGGTTTGGGGGAGCACTGAAGCCACACACATCTATGTTTCCATTCACAGCCGTTAAGGGATTTAAAGAAAAGTGTCTGGCAGCCAGTGGCAAACCACCAAAGCAGAAAGGTGGCAGAGGGAAGAGCCCTGCAATGCAGATGAATTTTCCTTATATCAAATGCTTTAATTTCAAAAGAGCTACAGAGGAAAAAATGCCATTAATATCCTGTGACTCCCTGCAGGTGCTTCACAAAAGCTGTCCTAGCCAGGACTGACTTAAAGCCTTGCAATTTTTGATCATGATTCTGTCATATTTTTGCATTGGAAGGTATCAGACTTAGGTCCATGCAAATTATGCCTTATATTTTTTCCCTGCAGATATGATAGAATCATTTCCCTTCCCTGAAAACTACCGCTACCAGCCTAGCTGCATTTTTCACTCAAGCAAACTGAAAATCTCCCACACTCTGCCCCCTGTGCCACTAGCTCTTTTCAGACTATGATGATTTCCAGAAGCAAATAAAGATAAAAATTCCCAGACAGAAAACATTGCTATTAAAAAACAAAGAGGTACAGACCCAAAGGTACCTTTTGGCCTGCATCTATTAACTATCTCCTTTAGCATTGGGTATGTTAATAGAGTATTTTCATAATTTTCAGACAAAGCAGAAAAATCTGTTCCATTTAAACCATCTTTCTACAAAAGGAAATGATTACTCCATTCATTTGGTACATCTGTCAGGTACAGTAATTCTCTTCTAAATATTGCATGTGGTGGAGAGTTCTGGATTTTTAAGCAACAAGCGGCACGTTGGTATGTGATTAACTCTCACACCCACCACAGCAATTCTTTATCAATGCCAGCAGCGGCATCAGACTGGATTAGCACCGCATGCCAATGACAGTGAGATACTGCCTGCCTGCGAGTGCTTGGGTTTCCATGTCTCCCTCTCGCTTGGTGCAACGCTGTGATCTCAAGCAAAGGGTTACAATGAGGGGCAAGAAGGAGGGCATGCTCTCAGCCCTGGAGAGCATCTGTAAGATGCTTGTTTGTTCTGGGGTGTTCTCCTGATTATAGGAGGCAGATCCTGATGGAACTGGGGCGTACTCACCTCCTTAGCTTCATTAGGACTCAGGGAAAAGTTGATTTATTGGTCATCAAATCTTTTAGGATGAAAGTTACCCTATAAGCTGGGAGAGAGCTGGGTCACTACTGTCCTAGGGTTAAAGATCACTCCTGGAGTAGTTCCTGCCTCCGATAAGGTGTTGGAAGAATTCTCATTCATTTCAGTGGCAGAGGCATCAGCATAGATATACTGTCCTAGGAAAAATGGCACTGAACTGAGCCAAGCTGTAGACAACCACTGATCATCACTGACCAATGCTTGGCAGCGGAAACCCCTCCAAGAAGGATGTGCACTGAGTCCCAATAGCGTAGCCAATCCTGAATTCTCCTACCTTGCAGGAAATGGTCTGAGCAGCCCAGTTCAGCCCTGGCCCAGCCTTCTGCATGGAGAAGGGAAAGAAGCAAACTGGGAATGTCACGACAAGAAAGTTGTAGACTTGTATTTTGTTGCTGTAATCAGCATTAAGTAGTATAAGAAATCTGGGATATATGCTCAGAATTACATTGTGGCCATATCTTAAACTAGACAGTTTAAGACATAATTTCTCTAGACATTGTAGACAAATATAAATTAAATGTCCTTATTCTATATGACAGAATGCACTCAATACTAAAAAAGTAGGTGTGAAAATCTGCACTTTATTGAACAATGTGTGTATGCTGAAGGAAGGGACCTGTAAAGAATTAACATTAAAACAGAAATCCACACAGCAAATCAGAGTAGTCTTTGAAGTTCTGTTTTTACTGACAACCTTTAACAAAATTAAAATATAAAATATGTGTTCTCCATCCTTTCCTTCTAATCTTATTTCTATAATAAAAGAACAACAAAAAATCCTTTACAAAAGGTTCTTTTCTTCTTTTCAGCAGTTCTACAGAATCAGGTTCTTCATAAAAAATGCTGTGTCTGCTTTTTTCTTCTTAATTCAACCAGAACATTACATGCTGGGTACAGTTTTCTTTTACTAAAAAAGATTTCTTTTCTTTTTTGTGTATCAAATATGATTGAAAATCTTTTGTTTCTCAATTTAAGAAATATCATTTTATTATTTTGAAGAATCCTGAACAGCAAAGTAATAAAAACATCCTACATATTGGTTATTCTTGTCAGGATTTTATTCAAAAATATAATCATTTGTGAAGCATCATGCATCCCTGGTTGTAAATATACATAAATGACCAATCAAAAAAACCAATGACAGTGGAGGTTTTTCAACTCCTGTTAAGAACAGGCTGAATTGCAATATGTTTGCTTCCAAAATGCTAGAGCTATCTTCTACTTCAGGGAGAAATTAACAGAGCAAATTACTGAGATACAGAACATAATCCTGTCTTCATTGATGTCATTCAAATTGATTTGAATGGTCCTGATTTGAAGTTGCTTTGAATTCACCCATAAAGTCAAAAGAGGTTTTATATCTTCAGTATTCAGAAGGCATTTGCAGGCCAGAAATGGCCAGTCTGCCCATCTTGCCCTGGTAGGTGGGACACAAATCACACAAATTTTTCCAACCAGACTTAAGAACCCTGTTCCTAAATAATCAGAATGACTCCTACTACAGTGAAAGGCATATTAAAAGCATAATACCTTTAACCTTTCTTGGGATGGGATGAATCACTCTTTTTTTTTCACTAGCGATGTAGTTTGTACTTCCAGCTGGGAAAAAAACATGGCATTTAGATTGTTGAGGTTAGGTGGCATAGATCTCCTCTCAGGTCTGTTCTGCTGCCTGAGTCAAGCTAGGGACTTACATTTGCACGCTTATGCTATAGCTTATGCTCTAGCTAAAGCGCAACTTTCAGAAAGCCATCTATTGTAGGGTTCATCTCACCTAACTGAAAGTGTCTGCAGAGTATCAGTCCCAAGCACACCAACAAGCTCTGCAGTCTACTCTCCTCCACCCAAGGTTTCACTGCCTGCATTCAAGGCCAGCTCTGATACGGACCACTCTGTATCCTTGGATCACACTGCTGTGAGAAAGACCTGTGAGATGCCTCCTTGGGAGCAATACCCCTTTTCTTGGGAGATGCATTGAAGCTCAGTTGCTTGTTCTTGGTCCCTGCCTAAGCTATGCCATAAGCCTGTCCTGCCTGGCCATGTCCTGTGCTGAACCTGACCCAACTCACTGGATTGAATTTCTGGCATGGTCTTGGACCTGCCTCATTTCTACAGACTTGTCTGGAGGTCATTGCACCTTTGACTGTCCCTGATTACTGTTATCAGACCTGCCCACCTTGCTCCCATCTTGCCCGCTCTTGCTCACCAAAAAAAAGTATCTCTTCATGTCTAAACTAACTGTGATGGCTCCAACTGCAGTCCTTGGAGAGCAACATCCAAGAGTTTCAATGCATTTAACCAAATGCAGGCTAAATAAAGCTCTCAAGCAATGGCAAGTTTTCAACCTGATATTAGAATCTGGGCTCTTGTTTCCAAATTACTGTGTGACATTTTTCATTACAACGATCTTTATTAAGTGCCATACTTTCTATACACATGAAACATACTGTAGTTTAGGGAACTATCATATATTTATTAACAATATTTATTAATATTTATTAACAATATTAGCAATTATTAACAAGAAATATTAACAATGCTTTGAATTTCCTTTGGAAAACTTCATATTTAGCTCACAATACATGACATAAAAGAAAATTAATGAAATTGCACAAATTATACAACCAAATCAGAAGAGCAATATGGGTTGAGTTTAAAGCTTGATACAGGGCTCAGCTTTGAATGTGGTGGTGCAGACACTCTACAAGCTATCAATGGATTTTGGCTTTAGTTGGATAGATGATTCTTTACATGAAGCTTTTGCTAACACTAGTTACTTCAAATGTTATCCATCCGTCTTCTCCATTTAAGCAACCTTCTTCATCTGAACAATAAATTACGTCAAGCCTGCCTGTGGGAATTTTCCAAATGGAGCAATTTGAGAAAGATCTGGCAAACAGGATATCGGAGTGGAAGCTAGGAGAGATACCAGGGAAAAATCTTGGTTCCACTGAAGCCTGGAAAATTATCTTTTTTTTCATTGGGACTATACTTTCACTTCTAGACACTTTCAGTTCAGCTACTGACTCACCGTGTGACTTTGGACTAACCCCCGGCCTCTCTGAGTCTCAGATCCCATATCTGTAAAAGGCAATAACTCTTTCAGTTAAGGATTTCTATTGGATTTACACAGGATTTAGATTAACCTCACAAAGCACCATTCTACAGTTGTTTCTCTCATGTTCTCATATTTTCTGGCATATATTTGCACCCAACTTCCCACAAAACCATTGCCTCTTCCCTGCATTTTTTATGCAGCTGTGTGGTGACTCAGCCTTCACCTAACAGAACTAAATTCTTCGTGTTTACTTCCAGATGTTGTCTCCACTGTCCATTCACTTTACTGCATATCCTATAATCTATAATGTTATCCAATTCAAAACATTTCTCTCCACAGTGTGCTGCTGGGAGGTTTACTTGCAGATTTCAAGAAAATCAATCCAAAAGGAAGCCAGCTCGCCAGACAGTAGCGTGTGAACAGCAGCTGTGGAAGAGCCTTGAATTTTTGTACTGCTGAACTGAAATTATTGGGGTTGACAGTGGAAAAAGAACTTCACAGTAAAAAAAAAAACATTCAGCTATCGCAGTCTCAACAGATCTTGTTTTTGTCATTACATGTAGCTGGTTTTGTCATGTACAATTAGTGCTGCCAATGGAACAGTTTTGGCAACATCACAAAACACCACTTCTGGCATCTGACTTTGCTGGATGCCAGGGTGCACTCAATGCATTTACTTACACTTTTGGAGAGGGTCTTTGCCTCTTTTATGCTTGTCCTTGTTTTACATATATATATAACTGCCTGGCAACAGTGTGTTTACTGTCATCACGGTTGGACTCTCACACTGCATCTACTGGCCACCCATATTAAGAACCACCATGCAAAGCATCATATAAACATTTCAAGCTCACTAAGGTGAGGCAATTTGCAATTGTAAGAAGTTTAGAAGTTAGTTTTTAATTTCATTATAAATAATCCAGCCACCAAGCCAGGAAACACGAAATTGCTACTCTACCCTTAATTGGTTTAGTGGTGGACTTGGTAATGTTGGGTTAATGGTTGGACTGGATGATCTTAAAGGTCTTTTCCAATCTAAACAATTCTATGATTCTATGATTCTATGAACATACTCCTATGATTCTTCTAGATGCTGCTACAAACTGGAAACCCAACCAAGGGTACTAATTCCTAACCCTCAAACTCAAGAAAAAAATTTGTTTCCCAATGAAGTCATACTCCAGGCATCAATATTTTGGATGGGATTTCAGCTGAGACTAAGGCACATAAAGGTGCATAACTCCACGTGCGCTCAGGGTCTAACCTCCCACTGGTGTCAGTGGCACTGCTCAGATTCCCTTTAGCCAGACACCAACAGCTTGGTTTGGTTACCCATGTGTAGGTGAGTAGTGATGTTTGCAATGCCCTAGAAGACATCCACCTGGCCTCCAGCTGATTCTCCAGAAGGGTGTGGAGCATGGATCCTGAGTCATGTCTTTCAAATAAGCTTGGATGCCTTGAGATACCCTAGGATATCTCAAACCATACCAGTTTCCTACCTGGCCTACCTGTGGGCAGTTCAATCAAGCCCCTTCTGCCCGATCAGTTGAATTGTTCCATGGGTTTCCACTAAATATCCACTGTCTAGAATTAAATCTTAGATACCCAGTGCACAGGTAGACATATATGCATAGGCTTCTAGATTTAGTTTCCTTAATCTCAAACTGAATACCACTTTTCCACATGCTGCTTTTCTGCCAGGCAAATATCAAACATTTCTTGTGTCTAAGTACAGAGAGATAGTGCAGAAATATTAAGCAATAGGTTTAACAAACCTCCTCTCTTGTTCAGATTACTCTTTGCCATCCTGGAACACCTCAGCAGTAGGAGATGCAACTGTAGATATGAGACCAAAAGCTGTTTTCTCTTCTTAAGGTCTACTTCTCCCACCTTCAGCAGATTAAAGATATGAGATAAACCCAACAAGGGAACTGATACTTTAGTTTCCTTTCTTTGGACAGCAAAAAAAAGCTGCAATACATTTAAGAATGGAGGAAGTACGAAAGGAAGGAGTTGTCTGTACTTTGAAGGCAAAGGCTCTTTACTGGAGGTACCTTTACAGACAGCATGGCTACTTCTGTACTGATAAACATACAAGAGAACTTATTCTGTCACCATGTCCATAAAAAGCTGTTTTACTCTCTGAAACAGTGTGACCATATCCAGCTGCCTGTTGCAGATGATCATTGGCTGTGCTAACCCCTAAACTGTCTCAGAAACTCTTTGGGAGGTGGCTCTATAGCCCAGGCCAAAGCAAGTGTCAGTTCCTTAGAACATTCATTTGCACTGGTTCATTTACTGGTATGGAAGAAGTTTATAGACAATCATAGAATAGAATAAAATTATAGAATCATTTAGGTTGGAAAAGACCTTTAAGATCATCCAGTCCAACCTCATACAAGCCAGGATGCTGTTGGCCTTCTTGGCCACCTGGGCACACTGCTGGCTCATATTCAGCCGGCTGTCGACCAACACCCCCAGGTCCTTTTCCACTGGGCAGCTTTCCAGCCACTCTTCCTCAAGACTGTAGCATTGCATGGGATTGTTGTGACCAAAGTGACTCAGCACTTGGTCTTGTTGAACCTCATACAGTTGGCCTTTGCCCATCAGTCCAGCCTGTCCAGATCCCTCTGCAGGGCCATCCTACCCTTGAGCAGATTGACACTCCCACCCAGTTTGGTGTCATCTCCAAACTTACTGAGGGTGCACTCAATCCCCTCATCCAGATCATTGATAAAGATATTAAACAAGACTGTCTCCAAAACTGAGACCTGGGGAACACCGCTCATGACCGGCCACCAACTGGACTTAACTCCATTCACAACTACTCTCTGGGCTCAGCCACCCAACCAGTTTTCTACCCAGCGAAGAGTACGCCCATCCAAGCCATGAGCTGACAGCTTCCCAAGAAGAATGCCGTGGGAGACTGTGTCAAAGGCTTTGCTGAAGTCCGGGTAGATGACGTCCACAGCCTCTCCTTCATCCACCAGGTGGGACAGTGTATATATATATGTATATATGTGTGTGTGTATATATATACTCTCCAGTATCTCTTATAACATATTGACCAATTTGTTATGTAACTTGTTCACGCACTGCAAATACACATACGCACACACATAGGCGATTAGTACTGTCATGACTAAAATCATCGGCCTTACAATTATGTTTAAACTCTTTTTTTGCTATTACAGAACATGATCACTCTTCAGATTATGTCACATGACTAGAGTTGGGTGAGGGAAATGTCCAAGCATCCTATTCCTTGCTGTTCTTTCCTTGGCCTTTTACTGCTCTTAGTGTCTAGCTTGAATACAGCCACATGCCTCTTCTTTTCCCGTTTTTAAGCAGTCCCACTAAACTCATCGGTCATCAGGGTGGGACAGATGAAATTAAAGAGATGTCTGTATGCAAGCTTGTAATCTGGGCTCCCCTTGTAGTCACTTTCCAGAGCGCCAGTCGTCTCATCCTGAGGTAGATATCTGACCTAATTCAGACAAATTTCAATCTAGACATGTTTGTTTGTCCTCAGAAAGTCAAAAGAGATGAGCTGGTTGAAGAAGTGTGCTTCATGGACATCTGAAAACAGGCAGGAGTCACACCTAAACCTACACCACATACTAACTCACAGCCACAGAGGGTATGCAAGGTTATACAGCAAGAGGGTAAACACTGTGCTAGCACCAGTGGTATTCTTTTACTGGACATGAATACCATGTAGGATGGGCTATCAGGAAATGGCACATGTTGCCATGTCAGCTACCAAGGTTCCCAGTCCAACTTACCAGCAATGAAGCTGGACTGACAATGATATGCCAGACAGAGACTGGTGAAGGTGTGGACACATTTTTGATGAAGCTTGCTCTAGGCAACAACAGAGCCTGTCTTTCTGTTCATGTCAAACCAACACAGGTTTTTTGTGCCAGCCCCATGCATGGCAATGAGACCACGCTGTTTTCTGTCTCACTTCTTTGGGGTTTTTTTGCACAGTGTTGCCCAGATATTTTTTTCAGAGCAGGTCTTCTTTCACACATGAAAACTGGGTCTCAACCAAAGAGTCTTTCACATTAGTTATGCAGCTTCATTATATATTTTCTTCCATCCTCCCATTTGTCCTACTCAATGACAAGCTTTCAAAGTACGTCCAAGGGCTGAATTCCAATGTTTGAGTTTTGGAAAGGTATCTATTGCAGATGCTGTTTATTAAGTAGTTTACCAAGTCATTACCCCTTAGGATGCATCTTCTTGTTTACACTGGAACAGCTAGGGAATACAAGGGATCTCTGGGAATTTGGTTAATTAATCCAACTGCAAACAGTAATTAGACTTTATCGTAATCAACTAATTAATTCTTCCAACTCAGTAGTTAATGTAATGAGCAAAAGACACACAACCAGCTCTTGCAAGACATGAACCTCAGCTTAGAAAATAAAGGAGCAAAGGCCATTCAAACAATTAAGGGAGAGTATAGAGACAGAGTTGCTCAGAGGGGAGGTGGTTGTGGGATACATGACACAGTGAAGCCGGTATTTTTCCTTTGCAGAATTGTTTTGGAACTGATTTCTAAACAGCCTCAAATGTCTTCCATACTTTCCCAGTTTTGTGCTGAGCCTGTCTTGTCCCTTATTCCTCAACTCCTTTTGAATAACTATCTTAGAAACTGTATTTTTTTATTATCAAAAAAATTATACTAAACCAGCCCTGAGGAGGAGGAAGATGTTATACCATGAATATATCAGTGCCTCCTCCTTGCATAAGGGCTTTACTGGAGTGTCAATAGGAGCACAGTGTTTTACTGATGCATTTACCAACATGCTGTCATGCAGTGAACATGCTGTTATGCTGGCCAACTCCTGTGCTGGTGCCAGGAGAAAATGGCATCAGCATCATGCTTCACCAGGGTTCACTGAGATCAGGCTGGGTAGTGCCATGCAAAGACTTGTTCAGGAACTTCAGCTTGCTTCATTAGGGCTAGTTCAGGCATTTTCCAGTGCGGACATATCTAAAAAGAGTATACACATTTAATCATGTCAGGACAGGAGGTCACTTAAACTAAGCTGAAGAACCATGGCAGCTGTGGCTGCATTAGTATTTGTAGGTTGATACCACCAGTCCCATGACTCACAGTGGTTGTGGCATTTATCCAAATGTAATTATATTGGCACTGTGCAGGCAAGGCAAGTTCCTCTTGTCTGCAGATGCAATATCTGGGAACCATCAAAATGTTTTTTTTCGGTATATTTTAGGACAGGAAGAATTACTGAGCATGAATAGACTAGCAAGGCTTTTTTACACCATCGCCTGTAAAATCCTCATAGACGAAGTGATGAAGTATGGATTAGATAAGTCAACACTTAGGTGGACTGAAAACCAACTGAACTGTTGGGCACAAAGAATCGTGATCAGTGTCATGAAATCCATCTGAGGCCAGTCAATGACATTGTACACCAGGGATCAATATTGGAGAAAATACACTTTAACATCTTCATTAATGACATGGATGGTGTGGCAGAGTGGACCCACAGCAAGTTTGCAGATGATACAGAATTGGGAGGAGTGATTGTTATACCAGATAGGTGTGCCACCATTCAGATGTACCTCAACAGGCTGGAGGAATGGATCAACAGAAACCTCGTGAAATTCTTGCACCTGGGGAGGAATAACCCCATGCACCAGTACAGACTCGGGGCCAACAGCTGGAAAGCACCTCTGCAGAGAATGATCTCAGGGTCCTGGTGGACAACAAGCTGACCATGATCATGACAGCAATGTGCCTGTGCAGCAAAGAAGGACAATGGCATCCTGGGCTACGTTAGGAAAAACATTGCCAGCAGCTCAAGGGGAGTGATCCTGCCCCTCTACAGATCCTTCAACCTAAGAGAAAGCATAGTAGAAGAGGTTAATAGAACTACAAACCCTGCCCTTCCTGTCAGCATCATTCAGTGTGCCATACATCTTCCATTTGATGTCATATGCTCTGTAACTCCTGCAGTTCAGGTCAGGATTGTGGGATTCAGGGAATCTTGCTCATGCAGCTACCATGAGAAATATTTAAGGGTAAGCCAATCCCAAATGTTTCTTGATAAAAGTGATCTTCTAGGCCTATACCGTCAAATGAAAAGGTACTTTTCTGGTCCAACTCTAAGTGCCAGGGGAAACATTTAGTAGCTGTTTGAGTCAAAATTTTTCACTCTGCACTCACAGCAGGTGAGGCTCATGCATTCAGTCATTGTGTCCAGCTAATGAGAAATAACTTGTTAAGCTGAGGTAACTCAATTCCTTGCGCACATCCACACATTGCCCAGCTATCTCCACGTTAATAAGGTTTTATCCTGGCTAGTGACACAACTGTTATTAAAAAGCATTATATCTTTGTCAGACAGAAAATCTTTTAAAACGTTTCTACACAGCACTCATTTACCCACTGTGTCCTTGCATGCTCTTTAATTAACTCAGCGAATTTCTGAGCAGATTCAAACCTTACCCATTCCTCTCTCCCCTTTAGCAAGTTCCTGTCCTCCCTGAGATCTGTCCCAACCTCCTGCTCAACTCTTCATGCCTCTGAGGTCTGTGTGTCTGCAGGTCTTCAATTCTATGCTGGGATTTCCTAACCTGTTGCACCATGTGTTCAATTGCTTTTTGCCAAAAGTAGGTTCAGAAGCAGTGCAAAGGAAAGAGCAGACTCTCCTTTTACCAGACAGCCCATCTGACAGCCTCTTTTCAAGGAACATAACAAACTCACAAATAAGACTGACATTTTCCATCACAATAAACTAAAAAAGTCCTTCCTGCTATCTCTGTCTCCCTAAACAATTACCTCAAATCTCCCTGCCTCTGAGATCTCTGATATACTTTTGCTGAAGTCATTTATGGTGTTACTACGGTTGGACTTGATGATCTTATAGAATCATAGAACCATAGAATCATTTAGTTTGGAAAAGACCTTTAAGATCATCCAGTCCAACCATTAACCTAACACTACCAAGTCCACCACTAAACTAGTTAAGGGTAGAGTAATAATTAATTTCATGTTTCCTGGCTAGGTGGCTGGATTATTTTTTAATGAAAGTAAAACTAGGAATCATTAAGGTTGGAAAGAACCTCTAAGATCATCAGTTCAACCATCAACCCAACACCACCATGCCTACTAAACCATGCCCCAAGGTGTCTTAAAGGTCTTTTTCAACCTAAACGATTCTATGATTCTATAAGCTCATCACCATGTAATAAAACCAAAGGGTCATTATCTGGTGGTGAAACCTGTGCCCTGACCCTGTTAGGTTACAAGCATAGATGACACCTGGCTATACTCCCTTCCTCACTACAGGGTGTTACTGCTCCTCAGCTAGCAGCACCATCAGGCCACAGATATATCAGTCCAAGCCAGGTTTATCGTGCCACTGCACATTTGTGGGCACTTTAGTCAAGTAAGTCAGGCTGTGAGCTCAATGATCAAAGTCCAGATATCTGCATCCCTCTGCCTCCTCCCATCCATAAAGTGTGATAGTCCCTCGCAGCAGGTGGCTGCATCTCACATCACCACAGCAAGATTTATCTCAACTTGTCTGTCACAGTCTTATATCATCTGGCAGCTGTGTAGGTGGCTAAAGGAACAGAAGCACAAAAGCAATAAAGAAATAGCTTCCTATAGTACTTAACTACTTTACATTTGAGAATGAGATGAGAGAAAGGCTCAATTTTGCTTTCCCTCTGTGAAAGGGCTGTAAGTCAGCTAGTGATGCTGTGCAGGAGAAAATAAAAGTGTTACCTCAAACAGCAATACTGCTGTGAATATTCAGTAACTAATGGCACTATTGAATAGGTACTGTGTGAGCCTGTGCAGGGCGGGGAGCAGACAGAGGAGGTTATAAATTATATGTAATCATGCATGATGTTTATAGATGAGGGACATTTAGATAGATACAGTGGTGATGGATGAATTATAAAGGAAGAGAGAGAGGGAGAAAGTGATGTGCATTACAGAACAGCAAATAGAAGAACCTAAAATGATGAAAGTTTGGCACCAAGGAACCATAAGAGGGTAGGAAGGGAGGTGGGAAGAAGAGGGAGACTTGTAGTCACGTCTGTCTGTCTAGGCATAGATACTGATAAATTAGCACTGAATTATCAAAAATTAGGGCTGGCAGGACATCAAGAAATCATGTAGTAGCCTAATTCCCTGTCCCTAGGTCATTCTTTCCAGATGTTTACCCATCTCATTTATAAAGCCTTCTGGGACAGAGCCCACACTTAACTCAGGAAATTTATTCCAGCATTTCTCAATGCTTACTGTCAGAATTTTCTTTCCCAGTGTCTAATCCAAAACTCCCTTGTTGCAGTAACACTTCTTATTTCATGACCTGCTCATGAGGAACACGGAGAACAGATTATTCCCTTCCTCCTTTCAACTTTCTCACTGTAGTACTGTTATCATGTCTTTCCTACGCTAGATGATACCTTTTCTCTCAGTTTTTCATCCTAAATCATGGTGATGAAGCGTCTTGCTTAACATCATGGTAACTGACCCCATCCTTCACATAGCTTTTCTTTTAATATTGTCATTCTCCCCTTCCTGAGGACTATAGTAACTGCCAATCACTAAAGTGTTTGCAATTTTTACTAGCTGGGAGTACCACTGAATTCTCTGTGCCTCAGTTTCTGTCTGCAGAACACAGGCAATGGTTATTCATTTTGCACAAAGCATCCTCCCTCATGCAACTCGCTTTCCTTATACCCAATCAGAGTCAAGATTATGACAGAGCAAAACGAGACTAGACCCATAAGGTGCAGTCTCATTACCCATACACATGCACCTAGTGCCATTTGAGATGACACTAACACAAGCATCCTAGCTGCAAGCTCCTGGGCCAAAATACTGTGGTGCTCCTGTACATTGTGAGTCATATGACACCAAACTGGGTGGGAGTGTCGATCTGCTCGAGGGTAGGAAGGCCCTGCAGAGGGACCTGGACAGGCTGGACCGATGGGCTGAGGCCAACTGTATGAGGTTCAACAAGGCTCAGTGCTGGGTCCTGCGCTTCGGGCACAACAACCCCATGCAACGCTACAGGCTTGGGGAAGAGTGGCTGGAAAGCTGCCCAGTGGAAAAGGACCTGGGGGTGTTGGTCGACAGCCGGCTGAACATGAGCCAGCAGTGTGCCCAGGTGGCCAAGAAGGCCAACAGCATCCTGGCTTGTATCAGGAATAGTGTGGCCAGCAGGACTGGAGCAGTGGTTGTCCCCCTGTACTGGGTGCTGGTGAGGCCGCACCTGGAATACTGTGTCCAGTTTTGGGCCCCTCACTACAAGAAAGACATTGAGGGGCTGGAGCGTGTTCAGACGGGCAACAAGGCTGGTGAAGGGTCTGGAGCACAGGCCTTATGAGGAGCAGCTGAGGGAACTGGGATTGTTTAGCCTGGAGAAGAGGAGGCTGAGGGGAGACCTTATCGCTCTCTACAGCTACCTGAAAGGAGGTTGTAGTGAGGTGGGTGTTGGTCTCTTCTCCCAAGTAGTTAGCAATAGGACAAGAGGAAATGGGCTCAAGATGTGCCAGGGGAGGTTTAGGTTGGATATTGGGAAGAATTTCTTTACGGAAAGGGTAGTCAAGCATTGGAACAGGCTGCCCAGAGAGGTGGTGGAGTCCCCATCCCTGGAAGTGTTCAAAAAACGGGAAGACGTGGCACTTTGAGACATGGTTTAGTCTAGTCTACACTTAATTGGTTTAATGTGGACTTGGTAATGTAAGGTTAATGGTTGGACTGGATGATCTTAAAGGTCTTTTCCAACCTAAATGATTCTAAATGATTCTATATCAGTTGACCCTGAGCAAAAGTCTCAAATACTCTAATTTTTCTAAAATGATGCTCAGTTCCTCTATTTAAGTAACTGAATTGCACCCATAATTTGAGATTATAATATCTAAGGTGTAACAGGTGTCAGTATATTGGTGTTGCAATGTGCACTAAGTATCCAAACAGCCCTTATAGCTCCTAAAGATCTAGTCAATACTCTTGGCAGATCCTGAAGATAGATTCAGCTGCCTATGTGGACACCTTAAGATGTCCTGGGGTACCTTGTCTAGCCTCTAGTTGCCACCCAGAAGGTATGAGTCTTCCATTAATCCTCTGACATTTCTACAAGCCCCGTATGAAGCTATGGAATAACAGGGCACTGCTAATGGTGCTAGATATCTGCACACAAATACAGCTAAATTAAAATACACGCTGACCTTCATAATACAGACCTCAGTGAAACCATGAATTTTCTACCCAGGAATGTTATTCCTTAGTTGTCTGTTATGCATTTTTACGTTCTCTCTTTGAAACACGAGCTGTGTGCCATAGCTGGCAAATAGGGGTACAACATGACTTTTCTAAGGCCAGGCAAGAAATTTCTACAGAGCAGAGAACTGAATTGGGATTCTTGTAGGACAACACCATAAGTGTTGGGCCAGCTTCCTCCATAGCTCTCTGTAGAAAGATACTGTTCTTTTCTCCCTGTAATGCTCATGCTTCATAATTCTTTTGCACTGGGATGTCATGGGACAATGGTTTATCCTTTACCATACGTATGTGAGGCACCTGACACAATGGGGTTAAATTTAGTACATGCCACATCCAGAGACCAAATGGCTCTTACGAAAAATCTCACTTCTATTCAAGCCCATTTGCTGCTCTGCATTGAAGCATATCCTTCAGTCTGTGTTTTGGCTCCCAATTCCCCTCCCTCTTGACTTTCTCCTTCATTTTAGTATTTTATTCTTTCCTTGATAAATCAGGAAACTTTCCCATTGCATTGCACTGAGCCTTTATCAAGGGGCTTTATAAATAATAATAATGACCATGCAAAAGATGCAATTCAGTTAACAGTATAATGACTACAGGGATTAGAACTGCTGTATATTTTTTATGGGCATAATATGTCGTTTTCATTCTGTTGCCATAATGAAAATAACAAATTAACAGAAGCATTATGCAAATTATACATTAAAAATGTCATGTTTATTAGTCTATCTTTGCAAAAGAGAAGATACAGCAATAGCGCTGTTAACCTCTTAATAACCATGTTTTTAAAACAGAGAAGAAACTCAATTTAACATGGTTTGGCTTAGCTTTAGGGTCATTTTCAGTGACTTCAGTGGCAATGTTTGCATGCTCAGAGCAAAGCATATGTTTAAATAAATTTCTGGAGAACAAGATGTTAGAATCAGTTTCAGTTCAAGGATATTTCTTTATCTCAATTACCTATCTTTGGAACAAATTCCCCACAAAACAACCTACTCTTTGCTCCTGCAAAATAGTTATGTACAGCTTTTACCGGGAGTTCCTTAAAGTCTTGCCTTTAATTTAGAAATACCTACAAATACTTATCCAAGCATCAACTTTATTATGTTTTCTGCAGAAGACAGTTCTACCCTGCTCTCTGACATTAAGGGACATGGGGAATTTCTTTTCCAGCATACCCTAAACTTAATTTTGCTCCTAACCAGGAGGCAGTTTATTGAAAATCCAGCAGTAATAGTTTTCTAACAGCCTTCAGTGATTAACACTCAGTCATAAGAAATTCTTTGTCCTTGTATAAAGAACTTGTTATTCACAGAAGAAAAGGATTAACAATAATCAGGAGATTCACTTTGCTTTTGTTTATTAAACACCAACTTAGTAATATAATATAGTTACAAGATTTCTATAATATAACATATTATTGAAATTCATCAGACAATCTAAAGGCAAAAGAAAATTCATTTTCTGTATCAGATTCAGGTTGAAAAAAATGATAGTGCTAGGAGCTCTACATTTTCTGCAAGAGAAACAGTGTCTTCATTGTGGATTTACAATCAAGGAGCAGAGAGATGCTGGGAAACCACAGGCCTAGAGAGATTAAAAGGGACAGTGTCTTATCCCAGATGGGACAGATGGACAAGTCAGGATGAGTACCCACGTTTCAAGGTTTTCACACTCCTACCTCACTGCCTGAATCATATCACCTTTCTATGCTCGTGGCTGTGTAAATGCCGTATCTGCTTGAGTCTCCATTTGGCGTCAGTGTGGACCTACGATCTGTCTGTACGTACCCAAGGAGAGCAGATGTTCTGAGCTCAAAGACTAATTTAAAAAACAATAATAACTATAATTAAAAAGAAAAGGGGGAAAGGGAAATAGCCATCAGACAAGTTCAAACACAAGCCAAACTAATCACAAGTTGAAAGAAATATGTTTATTTCACAGTTACTGTATTGGAATAAATATGTGAAGTCATTTTCACAGGAGTTTAAAACCCAATAACAATAAATGTGAAGCTCACAGAAATTTGAGATTTCCATTCTGTGGAAATTATGACATCTTCAGAATAGATTTGTTTTACTGAAATGAAACAAAGCTAATTTTTGACATTTCTCACAAAATCTAATTGCCTGAAACATTTCTTAATTGTTTCAGCTCAATCAAGGCATTCCATTTTGCTTTGATGCATTGGAATATTTCTAGCTCATTTCATTACTGAAATTCAACCATATATATATATAGAAAAACACTCTTTTTAAAATCAGGATTTGGTTATTCTTCTTAAATTAAAAGGTAAAATCAAATGAACATGCATTGGTATTCTAAATAGGTAATTTGCATTCTAACTGTACTGGTAATTAGAAGTTAGGCTGGTTATCGCTGGCAATCTGAACTCTCAGTGATCATTCATCCCCAGCTCCCCACTGGTAATTGCAGAACTGAGCAATATCTATTTATCAGAAATCTGTGTGGCCAGTCTATCTTGACGATTAATTCCAGTTCATGTAACATAGTCAGGAGACCACATTTAGGTCAGGAACCCAAGTCCCATGCAGGGCTCAGGCTGCTCAGGAAATGGTTACATGTAATAGAACTCCCTTAAAGCCACCAGCTAATGAGAGGAGTCATACAGGACTGGTTGAGACAATTAAAGTCAGGAATAGTAATGCTCGAGGTTTTCTGAAATGAGAAACCTATCTGTTGCGTTATTTCTAGGATGCACAATTTTTCATGTTTTAATAACAAAATTTTGTCAAAATCATCACTTTTCAAAAAACTTTGACATTTTACAGCAAAAGAGCCATCTAGAAGAATATTCTATATGTGAAATTTACAGACTTTTTTGTCCAATGGTGGGATTCAGGGATGACACAACCCAAAAAACCAAACAAACCAAAAAAAGCCGCCTTTCTGACAGGAGCATAAGGGAAGATAGATAGCACAGGGATGGAACATTCTCCATGCATGTCCAAAAACTTTGCATGTTCTCAAAAACAGTCCAAACATCTATCATGGAATAAGACAGAATAGTTGATCCTGTGCATTTTCTCAGTCCCTTCCAGCTCTGTTTTCTCTGATTGTCTGGAAGACGTAGGAAGGGAAAGGAATGAATAAGTATTCAGAACATGCTAATTTTATAGGGGCTAGTTTTGATTAAGAAGCAAACCGGTAAAGGTCTCTCTTAGAAGGGTTCCCATCCAGGGAACCATGTTCCCTTGGATACCACAATTCCCTGGGTGGCTTATTATGTCCCTGGGATTTTTACACTGCATCCTGGGGGTGACATGTGAAAAGCAAATCGTTTCTGCCCACCATTTCTGCTATCGATATCTCCCACAAAGCCTCGTTTGATGCTTCTGATCTGTGGGAAAGGGAGAAGAAAGAAATCCAATCCTGATGAGTCTCAGCTTGCCAACTCCGTTGCTGAACCAATGCATTATTCATGCATTTGTGACAGAGAGCAGTGAGTCTAATGTGCAGAAATGAGTTTGGAGAACTGTCGGGTTATTGCTGAGGACTGGGACATGTTCTGCTGTGGCTGCACAGCTCTTTGTGCTGGTTGCTGCTGCTGTGCCAATACTCCTATGCAAAATGCAATCCCGTCAGGTAAGGCTATTAGCGCCTTTTGTTTGCTTTGCTTTTTGGTTTGCAGATCATGTCACCACTTCACATTTGTGGTTATTTACCAGTTGCTACTGGAAAATCTTAATGAGCTGAAAAAAATGTTAGCCAAGCTCACTCCAAAAACTCCTGGTAAAGCAAATATTTCACATTACCCCTTACATTGTTAGAATCAAGAAGACTGAGTCACAATGGGCTGCAAGTATTTTAACTGGCAGCAAAAATAAAGACATATATTTGGTACTGTGGCATAACACCACCAACAAATTGTGGATACCACAAGAAGAAACCACAGAATCATCAGACCACAGACACTGAAGAGACTGAAAGACTCATCTCACCCTGATACTGTCAATGTGCAGGAAAAAGGAAGAATTCTTTTAACAAACCAAGGAGTGGTTTGTTAAAAGAATAACAAAACGCTGCAGGTGGACACCAGAACACATTAGCAGGTGATGGACCCTCTTCAAATTGCTGGGGAGAGCTATGATGAGGAGGGTATTCTGCACTTTTAACCAGTCAAGACTGGGCAGGATGTTAGTCATTTAGACTTTCAGCTTTAAAAAAAAAAAAATTGCCATTAAAAAAAAAAAAAGTAGAACAAGTTTTATTTCAAAAACGCCAAAAAAAAGAAGCCTTCAGCTTTTTCTGAAATTGAACTTTTTAAAAATATTAGTGCTTGTTGGTGTTATCAAAAAACCCTTTCACACCCTTTTATTTACCAAAAGCATTCATCTGAAATAGTAGGTATTTGGGGGAATTTATTATTTGACTCAAAGTGAGCTATCCAAACCTCATTTGCACCCTCCTGTGCTGTTGCAGAGTATCTGGGAGACATGCTGCTTTGCTGAGTGAAGATGATACTCTAGAGTGGATTTTCCTTCCACACTTAGATTCACAGACATGCATACCCCTATACACAGGCACATCAACAAGGCTGGGCGAAGTGAGCATTTGAACAAAGCTAGTCATGGCATTTGCATGATAAGAATGAGCAAAGAAGTCTCCTGTCTTGCCATGAAGTTGACTGAGGCTGCTAATTTCAGCAGGGTAGCTATCAAAGCAGCAAGTGGTGCAACATCGGCATCGCCCAAAGTCTATATGGGCAAGCGATGAAGATGGGGTAAGCAGTGGAAATGAGTTGGACAGATGGTCTTCGTTTCATCCTTAGCATCAGGGTGCATGCCATTACCCAATACCTCGCATTGTGTGTAGTGCCCAGACCATCTGCAAGCATCTACTACTCCTCCCTCTGTCACTGAAACATCAGGTATTTCCAGCCTCTGAATGACCTCTTTTTGCTTCTTCAAGCAGTCAGCTGGATGCTTAGAGAAGGACTTTCTATGAGACATCCTCCCCATCTCCCAGTCTCCAGGCATGCAGCAGTTGAAATGGACCCTCTCAAGAAGAGCCTGAGGTTTGTTCACAGGAGCGTGTATCTTGAATCACTTTCATCTTGTGATGACCTTATAGACTAGGAAAATGGTTTGAATAGTTTTTGTTGGCTACATTCAATTAGCTGGTTGTTCACAAGTACTAAATTGACACTTAGGGAAGTTATGAAGACATTATCAAGTATGGCCAAACTGCGCTTTTTCAATAATGATATGATGCATGAGACTAAACCCACTTGCTTCCCAATGGCACATGCATAACATTAATGCTCCAGGCTAGTGAAATGAATTGTGTTTCAGTAAACATTGAACCGTAACTTTTCAGTTCATGTTTCCGTTCATGTTGAACCGTAGCAGACTGGAGCATGTAAAACAATTCTGCACTGGTACAACTTAGAGCTTTATGAGCAAGGAGTCAGAAATAAACCTTACTGCTACCTATGCTAGTTGTCTGGCCATTTTGGAAAACAGAGGCATCTGCAACATGAAAGCAATGATAGCAGCAACCTCATGAGCCCACCCATTAATTCACTGCAGCTTGTGTTGACTGAGAAGCTTTAATATTTTCCAGACAGACTTCACATCCTAAATGAGACTGAAACGCATTGAAGGGCCTCCAAGAGCTAGCCTGGGCTTTCTCCAAGCACTATAAGTCTGTTACACAGAGACATGCTGAGAGATAAACTATGTGGTGAAATTTCATGTTAAAAGGGGCAAGCATCTCTTCCCATCACAGTTTCTGTACTGCCCTTCATCACATATGCAAGGGTACAAACCAAAAATCATGAGAAGCATATTTGTACTATTTTTCCCTATACAAACTTAAGACAAAGGTAATATTTCTTCAGCCAGCATAATTGTGACCTACTGCATTGACTTCCACTAAGACAGTTTGAACATCTTTGCCATAATTCATAAACGTTGAGCCAGAAGATGCTGCCACTATTTTACATGAAGTTTTCTTATGGTACCCACAGTGCCACTGAACTACTTAACTTCCTGTGGAGCAAAGTGATGTTTCATCTAACTTGCAATTCTCTGCAATGTATTTCTCCATGTTGTAGCTGTAAAGGCTAATAAGAACGTTCATTGTGCAAATCAGAATATATCAGGGTGGTGTGTTAAGACTATTTTCCCTTTCTTTAGTTCCAGTGTCCCCAGTGCAAGAAGGAGTCACGCAAATCATACAAAGATCACAATATGTATATATATAATATATATAATATATAATATATATAAAATATAATGATACAAACTGAACTTTTGCATGAAGAACAAAGAGCTTGATCTCTTTCATTCAACAAAAAGAAAGTTAAAGAGTCTATAATGAGAATATAAATTTCTATGAAGGAAAAGATATTGTATAACAGGGGCTATCAGATTAGCAGAACATTGAATAAGAATTTAAAAATGGTTCTACCAGGCAGCCAAAGGAACATTTGGTTTCCTCTGCCTCTTTCTAGTAGTTGCCAGTAGTGGATGGGTAGGGAAGAGTATCTACCAAATAGCTAGGAGATTCACGTTGGCAAGTTCAGAGGGAAATTAAGTTAAGACTTAATTGCAAGGGTAGTGAAGCACCAAAACTTAGTAAAGGTGCAGTGGATTCTCCATTACTGGAGTAATGGAGGGGGGAAATGGTTTCCTTAAATTTTAAGGTATTGTTCAAATGATAATGAATTCCAAGAAAACCCCTGGTTTCTCTTCTATGGGAAATAAAATGAAGTCATTTCAATGTTCCTTCTGGCTGTATGCTGTGAGAATTTGCCACTGATATAAACTTCTGACTGGTCAGGATCAGTTAGCCTTTGCACTGCTGTGTCTTCCATCCAACTTGCAAAAAAGGGAGGGAGGAAGAGTGCCATGAGACATTTGGACATTGCTGAACAAAGACAGTTCATGCTTCCTCCAGAGACAGGCAAATAAAAGCAAACTAACAAAAACAGATGGCATATTATAGCATTATGTCTAGGACTGCAAAATTTGAAAAACAAATGCAAGAAGGCAGAGAACTCCATGTTCCCAGGACTGGCAGAATCATCTACTTCATCTCCTACTCATACAAGATCACTCTCAAGAGCACAGCAGTTGACTTATTCAGAGCTGGTATATTTAGTGCCAGATACTTTTTATCATGTGCAGAGATTTGACTCAGCCCAAAAATGAAGATAATGATTTCAAATCACAGAAGTCTAATGCCCATTAATTTGTCCAGTTTTTGTCATAATAACATTAATCCTGATGAGCTAATGTATAGTATTAAGATGATCACCATCTTCATGCTATTCTTGTTGCTACTCAGTGCTCAGTAAACTCAAACTTTGCTATCAAAGCACATTTTAAATAAACAATCCCATGCTTATAAAGCTCTTTGAACACCATACCAATCATTAAATGGGGTTGTTATTAAGGTGGGATCCAACAATTCTGGTGATGAAACTGAGAATCTCCAGACTGCAGCAAGCTGAAAGTAGAAAGCATTTAATAAATGTCACAGTGTCTTAGCTCACAGTGGTACAGATCAGCTGGCTTTGAGAGAGAAAGTCCACTGTTATGCCCATGACAGTGAGAGCAAAAAGCTAGCCCAGTGAGTATTGCTGATGTGCTCAGAAGTACAGGAAAGTCACATTCATAGTCAGCCAGCCCTGCATACATCCAGCCCTCAGAGAGCCCTCTTTGTCATCATCAAATCCCTCTAGGAGACAGGGGATTACAATCCTCATTAGAAAGATGAAGGAGAAGGAGCGGACATTGGAAGATAAATGACTGCATAGTATGACAGAGTTGCTGAGGTTGGCAGGGTCCTCTGGAGATTGTCTAGTCCAACCACCTGCTCAAAGCAGGGTCAGCTAGCGGAGGGTGCTCAAGACTATGTCCTGACTTTGCATTTGAATGTTGTAAGGATGAAGACTGTAAAACCTCTCTGGGGAACAAGTTCCAGTGTTTGACCATCCTCCCTGTAAGTAAGTTTTTTTCTTATATTTATAGGAATTTCCCATATTTCACTTTGTGCCCATTTGTCTCTTGCCCTGGTCACTGGACACCACTGAGAAGAGTCTGGTTCTATCTTCCTTATTCTCCCACATCAGGTATTTACACACATTGATAAGATTTTGGTCTTCTTTATAGCAAAGGCACATTGCTGGCTCATCTGCAACTTGTCCACCGGGACCCCCAGGTCTTTCTCTCCAAAGGTGCTTTCCAGTCAGCCAGCCCCCAGCTCGTGCTGGTGCATGGGTTTATTCCTCCTCCCTAGGTGCAGCCCTCCTGCCACCTTTGCTTGCCTTCCTGCACGTGGAGATGGACAATTCTTGACCTTGGGGACACTGATTCTTGAAAGTCATTCACCAGGTACTCCAGTATTCGCAATCAGTAGGTATGTCCACAATGGGAAGGGCAGACAGGCCACTATGCCTGCATGAGCAAGTGACCAGAAAAAAGGCTGAACCCATCCAAAATCTGCCCATTCGCATTATAACCCAAATATATCTGATAGGATATGTCAACATTTTTATGAACACAGGCTGCTCGTGTCTGGCCAGTTTAGAGCTCATTCTGAGATGGGGTGTTTTGACATCTGTTGGTGTGGTTTTATGTCAGTTAAAAACAGCATCTAGATGCTTTCTCCCATGTTAAGATTACGTCAGACTCTGCAAGGTGAAGTACTTTCTCTGTTACTCAGAAGTGTAAAGGTGCTGGCTAGGACGAGAGTCCAGCTCTTTGCTCCTCAATGTCTGAGCTGCTACACTTTATTTCATTTCTAGAACAGTTGATGGGTATTCACAAACATTCTCCAAACCAATCAAGAAGAGCCAGAACAAGTTCATCAGACACTGCTGTTTAATACATATTTTCCTGTCCTTCCAGCTTGAAAATTGTATCATTAATTTTTATCCAGGACATGACATCTTCTCTTGCTCAAGTCCTAACATTAAGAGTTAAGTTGTATCCCACTGCAGTTCCAGTCTTAGATCCTAAAATGCCTTCCAGACCTCACTGCCACACTGGGCCAGGCATAGGCAGCAAACCCTCTCTTCACTGGCCCAGCACAGGGAACTCACACTGCAAATCCTATAAAGGAAGATCTCCCAAAACCTCTGAGATGAGTCTAGTTGAGATGTTCCTGTTGCTGCATGATAAAGTGAGAATGAAAATCATGGGTTTTTTCTTCATGCTCTCAGGACCTAACATTAACTAAGTTCTGTTCTTAAACCAACTGCTTCCTGCTTGACATTTATCTGTAGCTTTAGCTCAAAAAGTCTATTTGCACTGTCTGTTTTGTTTTCCTGACAGGAAACCACCATCTGTATTTGCCATAGTTTGATGATTAGCTACAAGTAGTATCACACACTGCTTTTTCAGGTGTTTGCTCTGGATAAAGATTCACCTGGTTTTGTTGTTTGACTTATTATAGAGCTTCTAATTAATCCAAAATTTTCCGTTCTAAAGAGCCTGTTTTCTCCCAGTGGCATTGGTTTCCAGCCATGTTACTATTCATCCATAGGGTGCCACTATCAGGAGTGACTGTGCAAAGCATGTTGAGGTCTATTGCGTTGGCAAAAGCCAAGGCTCAGATCACAATTCCCTGTTTGCAAACGATATGGTTCATTATTCTTGCCTCATATTTGTTAACTGCTCTCAGCACTACAAAACCAGCAAAAATTCAAACAGAAAAAAAAAAAAGGGGGGGGTGATTTCCATGCTGAGAAAACATTTCAAAACCATATTTCACTGTAACACTCGTGTGACTGGTTTTAGTATCTCTGCAGAAGAAGGGGGGGAAGCAAGACATGCTTGATGAAAGAGTAGGGTCTGCTCTAGAGCAATGCCTTGGAAAATTAAAAAAAAAAAAAAAAAAAAGGCACCAAAGGAATACTGACCCTGATTTTTCTTTTCCTTTTCTGGCACAATATCCCTGCTTTTTAAGATATTCCTTCTGGATGAGGCTATTAAGATGTAATATAACACTCTTTTTCCACAGAAGGTACAGAAAATGCTGGCCAAGTTCTCCCTTCAAATAGTGAGAATTCAGTACTGGTGGCATAGGAAAAGATTTCAGAGGAGAAGAAAAAACAACTTTATTAAATGTACAGTTTAGTAAAGTCATAACAAGAACTTCAATGCTTGTTAACACATTTTGCAAGTTCTGTGCTTGCCGCCCATGGCCCAAAGATTAGGGGTACCTTCTCAGCTAAGCGCACATACAGCAAGACTCTCAAATCCCAATTCTCAAAACCAAGTGCAGACTGAGATGGAGCTCCAGAGCTTTCTTGCAGAGGAAGCCCCAGTGCATTCAATATATTTGCATGGTTATAAGCTCTGTTACATATAGCAAGCCAGACAACATGGATACGTTCATCTGACACACAGAAAAAGTACCTAGCCCATGGAAATTTGTATGTGGGTACATTAACCTTCACCACCCATCTCTATGTATACCCCTGGCAGTACTAGTTGTGCAAAAATACTAATTGCACTTATTACTCAGGGCAGAAATTTGAGGTAAGCCACATAAGGTATGTGTGCTTTGTAAGGCACGTGGCTATGGACTTGGTGACAAGAGCCATCTTCACCCAGATGGGATGATAGGGTAGGCAGCTGAGTTCTCCTGCACATCAGTGGTGAGGACTGTAGGGATTTTTTCCTTGTGCAGCTACTGGTGCTTCTTTCCTCCTGTCGTTTGCTTCTCCTCCATTCCAAGGTCATAAAACTAGCTCAGTAATAGACTCGCCATTTGTGTATTCATTACTCAGGAGAATAGAAATGCAGTGTATTGCTGCTTCAACAGCGAGAGAGCTGTGTGTCGACACCCAGCAGTCCAAAGACCTCAGCCTCCTTTAAATATAGCATCCACCTTTATGAATCATTATTTTGCATTTGCTAGTTGTTTCCTCTCTTGTTGATGCGCTACAATTCACTGTGCAGATAGCACATGCTTATCTGGTATACCTGGAGCTGTAGGAGCCTGCAGATTGCCTCTGTGCTAAGTTAGTTAAGTAGAAGGCATCCTGGATGTGCTGGGTGTGACCTCCAGTAAGCACTGCCTGTGTCCACCACTGCATTCCAGCACGGGCCCTTTGTGATTAACTTGTACGACTTCTCTTATTTGCAGTTTTTGCCATGGGGTGCAATTCAGTTGCCTAAACGTAAGCAGCTAGTGCCATTTGAGACACTTTGATATGTGAGACATCTGCACAGGACTGACAGCTATGGCATAAAACCTACTGATGATGCAAACCCTTCTGCAGAAGCACCTGAAGGCCAAGAGGGATGCTCAAAAGCATCTCAAATGTCATGAGACAGTTGTGTGTGGAGCCTGTAATAATCATTCACAGTCAACCAGGCACAGTCTTCATGGAAAAACAGGACCATGCCCACCATAAGTATGCATTAATAGAGAAAATATTTCTTTTGATTTTACCTTGCATTTTGTTCCCACAGACACTTTATCACATTTGCATGCTCCCCTACAAATTGAAAGGACGTGAGTCAAAATAATCAGAGGCATCAGGAACGCCCACCTTGACATCAAGGGACCCACAGTCTGTTTGAGCATGACTTGTCAAAACTGTCACTGCTATAACGCGTCCCTCTGCAGCAGAAAATCAGAGAACAGCAAAATCAAATGAAAATAGTAAAATAAATATATGGGTAAACACATGAAGGAAATAAAAAAATAAGGAAATTACATGAGGTTTTATGTCACCTAATATTTTTTTTTTTAATATCTGAATCTTGTCTGCCTGGGGAAGAAGATATATCAGCCCCATGGTTTATATTTCTCTAAGAGAAGTTATTAATCTGTTTAAATTACTCCAGACTGTAATTATCACCCTTTACTGTGAAACTAAAGCTTGAGAATTTTTGATCCTTGGTATTATTTACTGAAGCTGTCCCTGACTCAATAGTAATCTCATAAGAAAAACTGTAATCAATATCTTATTATGGAAGTTTTTTGAGGCAAATTGGCTTTTATTTCACAGAAACCTATACATTTTCTTATTTTAGTGAGCCTTTTCTCTCTGGCTGTCTAGTCCCTTTTCATTTAATTTCAAATCAAAAACCAGATCCAATGATTTATTTTTCAAGAAAGCAAAACAAATGGAATTTTTAGATGAAGAGGAATGTCTATACAGTGGAGGGAACGGGGACACAAAAGACCTGAATGCTCCCTCCTGACTGTGACATGAGCCATCTGTGACTGAAGGCAGCCTTCGCTTCAAGCTGTAGTCACCTCTTCTTTTGCAGTGATGGCTGTTCTGCGCCTCTTACTGAAAAAAAATTGGTAAGTTTTGCTGCAGCTCAAATATCGCTCAGAAAAGAGGAGCAGGCACAAGAAATGAACTGTGGAGCAATACTGAACTTTTGTCCACATTGATTCCTGCGAACAACTTTCCAGACAGGAAGAGCTCACGGCCCCTGTCCCTAATCCCTTACAAAGTCAGAGAAATTCAAATTCCAGAGCAGACCTCTTGCTATCAACCAGACTTTCCTGAGTCTTTATCTTCAATTAGCATAAAAGTAATCATTTTCCCTTTTTCTTCCATATTCAGTTAAACTTGGATAGAAAGAACTGCAATGTGCAACTAAAGCAAATGACCAACATTCAGGAGTGAACCTGTAGCAAAGCAGAAGTCAATAAGGAGTTATTATTTTAACTGAAGGCCAGTAAGATTACAGTAAGGATACTTTAAAACCTTAGAAGAAGTCTTTATCACAACCTTTATTAAATAAAAATTATGTGCAGCAAGAAAGAGTCAATAAATTATGTTCAGACTATTACATAATGTGTTAAAATAGAAATTAAATTGGGAAGCTTCCGGCAACAATACAAGACTGAATTGAAGTGTTCTGAGATATGAAACCCATTGGAATAAAAGAAGTAAAAGGATGAAATGACAAGAAGAAACTGTTTAGAACCATGAATATGCTTGATGGAAAAAGGAAATGGGAAAAGTAGCAGACTGAAACTGCAGAGCAGGAGGCATCTTTACTGTCACGTTGATGCTTTCTCAATTTGATGCTTAAGTTCACACGGTCTGTAAGTTGCTGTGTGCTCCAGGTCTTCTCTGAGATACACGTATTTGGCCAGGGAAATCAAAAGCAAAGAAGTCAGTGTTCATTTTATGTACCCATGTCTGTGTTTATTGACAAGACTGAGCTAGACCCAACTTCCACCCTGGCTTCCACCAACCTCCTGCTTCCAACTCCCAGCACCCATAAGAACCAAGGAAGCCCAATTCACCATGGCACAGCCCTCCTTGATCTTGCATCAAAATTACCTTCCTCTGCAGAGGCTTTTCCACTATTTCCCATGTCACCAACTGAGCAGACTGATAAATTCAGCACCCCACCTTCATTTCTTATTCTACGGCCTAGGTGAAGGAGTCAGAGGCAAAGCCCTTCCCTGCTATACCCTCCACAAGCTCACAACTCAATCAGTTGTTGCTGTAAGGGGTTTACAATCTGTATGAGGCTTTTACAAATCTTTCCTTTTTCACAAGGGTAGATGATATTTATGGTATGTTTAGCAGCTGTGGGGAAAAAGGGACTAAAAATTTATGATACCCTTCCCACCCTGCAGTGTCTGGGACATTTTCAGTGTCTGGAAATGCTCAGCACTTCAGAGAAAGGCACTCTGAAGGGATCTCCATGTAGCAGCCAACATTTGCTTAATGTTCTGTTAATATTTAAACAACAAATCTGTCAACAGATTAATTGGCACTGTCACTTTCCAGCAGTTTTATGGGTACTTCAAACCACTAAGCAGTCTATTCCTAAAAGGAAGCAAGTAGCATTTAAATATGTATGCATACAAGATAGTAGGAATATTAAGCATCCTGAAGTAAAGCTGTAATTGCTATCATGCTGTTCTTGTGCTTAATTCCCAATGCTTCCTGCTTTCTCTAGAGAGGTGTTGACAAAAAGAGGTCATCAAAAATATTTAGAAATTACTTGGGCACTTCTTCCCATGGCAGAGATGTCACTGATACCAAGGACCAAGCATGAACTGGAATAAGCAAGACAGGAGAGAAGACCTTAGATAATGCAAGAAGCTATTTTTTATGTCCTGCCCTCTTCTGTTGCTGGAATGCACGTGAATTACATCGAATTACAAGCAATTAATTGTAGTACTCTGCCTTATCCAAGTCACCATCACTTGAAGAGGGATTCATTTCAACCTACTTGCCAGCCCATACTTAGGCATCTATTAGAATCAATTGATTAGGCTCCTTCAGGAGCCAGTGGTGACATAGAAGTTGCAGAAAAAAGGCAGTTCTTGGATCCCTATTTTAGGATGCAATGGATCACTCTCTGAAGACTCTCCTATCCTTTTTCCACTCACTATTGAGGGAACCTCGACAGTTAGAATTGAACTGATGCCTAAAAACTGAAGTTAGGTGAGAGGAATCTTATCTCTGGTATATGGCACCACACAAACCCCACTTACTTAAATACTCAGCGGCTTTCCCACCTCTGCTTTGACAATCACTTCACAGTTAATTACGGGAAGAATTCAGTGACGTGGGCATGGATTAAAGCATGGGCTTGCTCAGACATGCGATCAGTGCCAATAGATCTGGGAAAATTTTGCAAGAGTGATAGATACTGCCAGTGCATAATGCCCTTGCTCTGCTCCATTAGCCAAGCATGTACCAGTTTCAAGAGCAGTGATGCAGCCTCATTTGCTCTGCAGAGAGATAAAAGCCACAAATGAGTGGGAAAGAGAGGAAAACAGACAGAGAAAGAGACTGCAGCCCCTAACTGATCCTTCACAAAGTGTATTTACTTTGTTCTCATTCCCTGGTGAATTCATTAGCTTGCACTTAGCACCATTCTTTGGTCACATGCTCAGTGGTGAAATAAATTGCAGCAATTTATTCTAGAACTCATAAAATACTGTTTTATTTCCACCTTTTGACTATACAACACATGAAAGCAGTTATACTTCTGAAGAGAAATAGTTCCCTTCCTGGCCTCCAGAGTTTTTTTAGAAGCAACTCATACAAATATATGTGTGCGCGTGTACATGTGCATGTGCTTGGCAACGTAAGAGACATAACAATTGCATGGTGTCACTACTCCACTACAAAAAGTTTAGGGGCAAAATCAAATCAAGACCCTCAAAGTTTTCTGCCAACCCTCCAAATTTTTCTGCTGGTGCCTTTCTCATTGGCACTGCAAATTAGATGGGGTTAATCAAGCCCTCCTGTGCTCCATCACATTTCCTTCCTCAGCCAGAGGGTGAGTAAATGAGACATAGTTACATTTTATGTTTATAAACATTCATAGCTCTTAATTTTACTTTGAATTTTAAGCAATCAAGTAATACTTGTGTTCATTCAGCAGCTGTTCAGCGTCTCTTTGGTGAGGCAGGTATCTACCCATTTGGGAGCCAAGACCATATTTCTGCAACATATAAACAAAAAGGAATTTGATATTTACTATTGAGAAAACTTTTAAAAGTTTATTTAGTTACCCTACCAAGCCTTCACTCCTTATTTAATGAGTATTTTCTGGCTGCATCTTAGGTCTGTTTCTTCACAGAGGATTTCTGTAATTAACATTTCATTTAAAACTCAGGACGATTATTTGGCTTTACACCTGACAACTTAACTGAAAACTGAATTTTTTAAAAAGCCAGATTTTGAGATATTTGCTGCTTATTTTTATTTCCCTTGTTGGACCATTACTGAACACACTCCTTTCTCCTGTAGTACAATGTTCCAAATGCTAGTAGCTGTGGTCAAGTGTTTGAACTTCAGAAATGGGCAATATCTGAACTTCCAAAAGAGTCTTTGATCCTCTAGGAGCTCATTAAAGTTCCTCCTGAATACAGCACTCTATTTCAGCAATCACTTTCTCAATTACTTCATGCTAATGTCACTTGTTAGTAAATGCGTGAGATGTCATGACCACTAGAGCTGGTTATTTAGAATAAGAGGCTATTACTGGTTTTAACAAAGGAGCTACTTAGATAGAGCTTTGATAAGTATCTGTTATACCGCTGCAAATAGACTGGCTGTGCATCATGTGTAAATTATTTAGGGATAAAAGAGACAAATTATCTCCTAGAGCCCCACTGGGCTAGAAAGCTGGCATCATTCTCCCTTTGCCAAAGAGTCTTTCCAATGGAAGAGAGGAATATAACTTCAGGATGATTTTTTTTTTTTTAATTGAGGTGACCATTAAAATATGCTTTCATTACAATCTTTCTTCTCCCTGCATAGGGAATGAGAATGTCATTAATTTGGGGATTTCTGTCTTCAAAGGAAAGATAGCTGTGTTGATGAAGAGATATAAATGCCAAGAATAAACTGGGCATGGTTATAATTAACATCTGCAGTATGGCCACTGTCATTGCTTTCTGATCAGTGTTACAGCTTTAAGTATTAGCAGAACTCAGCCTCAAATTTACAGCTTCAAGGCTCAAATAGACACAGTTTCTCCTAAATTGTATCAGAGCTTAAAATACAATTATAAATCATATATTTAATTACATTGCAACCTCTTTGTATACACAGAATATTCTAGTTTGCATAATCAATAGGAAAGACAGAGAATACATCAGTGTGAACTTTGAAATCTCGAACACAACAGTTAATTTGCCTAACACAAGCAACGAAGCCAAAACAGCACTCCTCAAATGTCAGCTACAGCAATGAACTTCTGGAGAACCATTTTACCCTCAGAACATATTTCACTCAAATTTAGCAAGTTTTAGTTAAGAAAGAAATGAGAGGAAATGCTCCATTTGCAGGATTTATGAAGAAGAATGGGGTGGAACCATGACCTCAACATAGAATGAGACCCTGTTGTTTGCTGCACTCTGCAAGCACAGGACACAAAGATAATCTTTGCCCTGGTGATCATACAGGTTTTCCCAAGAGGTTGTGGAGTCTCCATCCATGGAGATATTTGCAACCCAACTGGACACAGTCCTGTTCAATCTGCTCTAGCTGGCCCTGCTTGAGCAGGGGGTTGGACTAGAAGATCTCCAGAGATTCATTCTTATTTCATTCATTCTGCAATTCTGTGATGTTACGAATAGTTACCCCAGTACAACACAGAAAAACAAGTGTTTAAAATAATTTAATGGGTTATAATTGTATCACCAAATTGTTGCTCATGTCACCATAGCAGATCTGATGGGCATGCCTCACCCACTTCCCTGAAGGACTAGATATGCTTCATTAAACCACGCTCTTGGAGTTGATGTGTTGATGCATAGCTGTACAGCTGTAGTACAATAAAAGCATACACATGCCTGTTTAGTTGACAAAGAGCAACTGATTAAAATGAACCCAATCAGGATATCTTCAGTGCCCATATCTGAGGAGAAGATATATGAGAGAGCATGGATCACGTGTCTCATGCTCTAAAAGCACCTGTCTTGCACTGACATATAAGGAAAGAAACAGGAATCAGTTCTAAGAGCACAAGACCAAGAAAGTAATCTTAAATACCCTTAAGAAGATTTTTAGGAAAGATTAAATATATGCATGAGGGGGTTTTTTAGGTTTTGGGGGTAATTCTAAAGAGATGTTCAAAGGCAAATTTAGCAGAACTGGAAAGAGATTTGCAGAATATTGCCTTACCAGGACAAGCAGTTATTCTAGTACAAACAGATAGGATGAAGCGAGACAAAGAAATAAAGTTAAATAACAAAAGAATTAACCTTAATTTACCCTAATTAACCTAGAGGTAAATTGGTCTCTGTCACTATATTCTGCCATCACATTATGGTTTTTATAAGTTATTTTTATTGGCCAATCCATCTTCTCTTCGACTTTCTTTCTTAAGTCCTCATTACTATTCCACAGATCAATAGCTTTTTTTTCACTAGACATGTTAAATAGTGGAAAAATAAAATGGATCAATACAATGACTCAATTAATTCCTCATCTTAAATTCTAATAAAATCAATTTGGAGAAGTGGCGTATCACTAAGTTTACATCATAATGCAGTAATTAGAAACAACTTTCATCTTGCCAATTCCTTTGAAGATTTTAATGGCAATCAATTAAACATGCTTTGCTTCTCTATTAAAGACTCTCAAAATGGAAATTGGATGAGAAGTTAAAGATAAGCTGGCCGATTACACAATCTTATCACCCCCCCATTTCAAATACTCCCCCCAACATGTGCAAACTCACCATTAAAAACTTAGCATAAGCTAAGTCCCCTTTCCATAGTAACCAACAGTATGTTTTCAGTTAGTATACCATATTTTAATAGAGTGGTGCAGTGCTTTGTGATTTGCTTATTTACCAAGTAGAAGTTTTGGTATGGCTCACTGTGATGAAATCTTTTTTTAGATTTACGCCCAGCCACTTTTAGGAGTTTAGCTACATTTATATTAAAAGAATGCAATTTCAGATTCACTGTCTGCTATTTAAATTAAAATGTCTCTGCAGATTGTACAGAGAAGTGGATATTTTTTATATGCTGTTTCATTAATAGTAATAATTGGAGCTTAGTGATGATCCTCCTACACTATGTGCTGCACAGAAAATGGAAAACGGCAGCACCAGGTTCAAATCATCTACAGTCTAGGCAGAAACCACCAGGTACCTCCATTAATTCTTCTCCTGCTAGGGGTTTATGCCCAGAAGGAATTTGCATTCATAAGGAAAATATGTACACCTAGTCAATGGCTGAACATCCAATTAGCTACACTAGCTCTCCCCTGCATCTATCTCTCTGAAATTGGAGAAATCCAACTTCCTTGATTGTTTGTGTTTCACCTGATTAAACTGCAGCAGCATCTTTCTGACACTGGGATGTCAGCACTGCACACGCTGTTCCTGGGGATGTTCCAGCAGGGCTGCATGGCCCATGCATCTCCACCCCATCCTCCCTGTATTAGCACCCCATGCTGCCTGAACTAGCGCTCTACGGGGTTTTTCAGGTTTGCTAAGCTGCTCACATCTTGTATATTAACATTTGTGCCACAAATCACCAAAAGCAGATCAGAGATATTGCCATTGAGATAATCACAGGATAATATGCCTTTTGGATTAATTCCACAACCTGAATACCACTTATTCTCCAGGTGTCCACATTGTCTCTTCTTGTTATTTTTATTCATTTGTTTAACTATATGTCCTTTCTACAGTCAGAGAAAAGAAAGGAGTAACATTTAAGTAAAAAAACTCTTTCAAGAATTGAACAACTTGTTCTTTAGTCTGTGTCATTGAAATTTTATAGATAAAACTATTTCTGGATGTGTCAGTAAAAGAGACCTCATTGTGCCTACGTTTGCAGTCAGTCTGAGTATCAATGAAAACATAAAATGTTATAATTAGAGTTCGTTGTTATAATTAGAGTTCATAACTTTTTATTTCATTAAAAGTTTGCCTTTTATTGAAAATGTAAAATCAACTTTTGTCTAACAATTTTTAAAATTCTTTCTTGAACATCTTATGAAATATTAGTATGTGAAAATAATTCTATTTTTAAGTTTTCCTAAACTTTCTTACATTTTGAACAGAAAGTGAAGAAAAAGTTAGAAAACTCTTTTAAGAAGGAGGGATGTAATGCAGTGACAGCAGGGAAAAAAAAAAGAGGAACAAGAGCCAAAGAAAAAGAGCAAAACCAATAATGGAAAACAAGAAAACTTTGTTTACAAAAAAATCACTTTCAGAGAAAGCAGATTAAAAATCATTTATTTACAACATTTCCAAATAAAATTACATTCTTTGGTCAAAATTTTGGATTCATCTCATCAAAAGGTGTGAAACGTACATGTCTACATCTGAACTAGCTATGGAAGTGCTCTAAGAGTCAACGGAAAATATAGTCCATCATAGGGTATAATTCAAATGTTAAAAATCAGTCAGATGGATAGTGCCTGTTCCTCTGCAGTGCCTGTAAGGTGAGCTCAGTGTTTCTGACACCAGTAGAAATGCAGGTACCATCTAAGGTAGGTGAAATTAATCCCAACTCTGGGTCCTCAACCCTATCAATGTCACAAGAAAACTTGTTCAAAGCCACGAGAAGTGCAGAATCAAATACCCAAGAACCCACAGAGTTCAGCAGAATTGAGGCAAAATATTCACAGCAGGAGCAGGTGGAAGCTGTGACTGAGGATGAGCCAGTGGATGTGTGGGTTACAGTTAGGTTTGTGAAAATCAATGCAGAGGTTTTCATGGCTGCACTATAGTACCACTGGAATTATCCTCAGTTCATTTTTCAGAAACTGGTGTTAACTTAACCTGGACTCCATTTGGATTTTATCAATACCCCTAGTTTTCCCACTGAAAGATCAAACAGTGGAAAAATCACCTTTTATATTGCTTGAGCAGTGGTGTTTGCACTTAAAAGAATATTGTATTTTTACTACATAAAATTGCTCCAGACATCTGCAGGTTTAAAGAATAGCATGTTGCACAAGGGTGATGTAGATATCTGACAAAATAATTCCCCATGAGTGCCAATGCCTGGTCTTCTCTTGACTTTAAACAAGTTTTCTTGTGACATTGATAGAGAGGCACTGCACTCATCACGAAGGCAACGAAATACCAATCAGAGGCAACTCTTCTGGAAACCAGCTGCTAGCTAGAAGCTGAAGACCAAGTACCCACCAATGGAAGAGATTGGAATATCCACCTATGGAGGAGTTCAGTCTTATGGAATTGAGCCATTTTCAAAATAGAAAATGTGGGACATACTCTATGGCTCCCAGACATTTCCCAGAAAGCCTTAGCAGCTGCATCCTCTCAGTCACTGTTTATGCTATAGCTACGTTAAATAAAGATGCAGTGGCACCTGTAATTATAGCCTATTACAACACAGGTCTCAGAGAACTCTTACATACCTCTAGAAAGAATCAGCACTGCTTTAAAAATGATCACCCCCATGGCAAGTCCATTGCTGAGCTAATATTTTCGAGACGGAGGACAGATAGCTGTTTACTCAGAAACTTCTGGAAAAATCAATTTTTTTATTTTGCTAACTGGGTTAGCAACTGAACTTGGTTCAATTAACCCTGGTACACAATCTGCACTCAGAGGCACAGCAATCGCAGGGTGTATTTGTCATCTCTGAAGGCCTGGAGAAACTATTTGCAGAAGTTGGATCACAATTCAGGTGCTGGATGTACAGCTCCCAACCTCACAACAAGCTCTCCGAACAATAAATCCAGTTTAAACTAGGCCAAAGCACTGAGCTGGATGTGAATTTCCTCTTGAAACAGCTTTGCATGTCCTTTCTTAAAAGTCCTTTTCCACAGCTCTGCCCTGCTAATGCTTTTTTCAGCACAGCACAATGCCTCAGCCATGTGAAAGGAGTTGAGATAGCCCAGCTTTCTCCCATCCTCCAGCACGATAAAGCTTTTTAAGAAGTGACGTCAACTGACTGCTTTCCCATTCCTGCACACAGTGAATTCTCTTCCCTGCTCAGCAGCAATATCCCTCTGAGATGCTGGGGATCAGCACACATCAAATTTGTGGTTGCTCTCCAGAACTGACATCAAGTGCAAAGCATATTAACATGCTAATGGATGATGTCCATCACTCCTGCTACATTTGCAGTGATTTCTAAGAGGCTCAAGGAGACCAAAAGACATAGCAGAGAGGCAGCTTTTCTCATGCCAGCCACTTCATGTATGAGCTCCATTGCATTTTGTTGAATACTCTGGTTGCCCACATCCCTCTTCCAGAAGTAGCTAATAAATAGATTCACGAGATATATCTTGCAGTCAGGAGCAGGATGGGAGATCTGGAAAATCCCATGGCTGGGATGCAAGCAAGACTAGTGTGACACTTCTGACAACAAACAAGGGGATTTGCTGGCCTTAAGGATTCACACTGAACATTGTGTTGGCACTTTATCTGGACAGCATCTAACACTGATGGCCAGGAAGGGCCAGGTATAAAATACTGTTAATTTGCAAAGAAAATAATTGGAGATATGATATACAGTGTTTCATGCATCTATTCAAGACATGTAATCTAAGTGACCTTAATGGTACCATGAGTCATACTAAACACTAAGAGAGAAGGCAAAGCAAGATAAGGTTGATTCAAAACATAAAGCCATAAATATCTGAGCAATGCTTACCTTTCAAATATCTACCGTGGGATATTCATCAGAGACAGAATTTCATGCCAATGTCCCTTAAGAATTTTGTAACGGGGCTCCTGGGCTATTGGCTGTCTTTTTGTTATGCTCTGGAGAGAAATCAAGCATGAAGGAAATATTATTCAGAACTAAAAAGAAATACCAGTATTTCTTGCTGAATGCTTTAAATTCCCATGAAATATCAAAGTACAATGCAAGTACTCCACAAGCCTGTGGCATTCCCAACCAGGTGTCTGTGATTTCACTAGCAAAGAAGTGCAACATGTCTTCTACCATTCATTAGCAGCACAAGGCACCTCAAATTTTGAAACAAGCTTTACAGGCAATTAATGATCTAATGTTTAAAAGTCCCACACATGTTGTTTTACACCATTAATCTAAAGGCATATGACAGTCTCTGATGAGAAGATGAATTTTCATATATGAAAAGGTCTTTTAGTCTGATTCTATCTTTAGGTAAATATACAAGACTTTTAAAAAAGACCACATCACATAAACATATTGTCCACTTGTAGCCACAGCTAGAATCCAGTCTTTTTGAAGAAGCAACAATAGAGGCAAAACAGAGAATGGAAAATGCCTCAAGAAGGCAAAAAAGGGAATGGTTTTCTTGAGAGAGGAATGCAAAATTGTTAAAGCAACTTTACAAAGCAATTAGGAAAAGAAAGTAAAAACCTACAGAAATTATTTAAAACATTAACAGGGAATTTCCAAAATTTCCATCAGCAGAGACGTTTAAGGAAGGGTTAGGCTGGCATGGTTTCAATCCAAGTCAATACCTTCTTGAGGAAATGGCTTGACCAGAAATCCTTTCTAGTTCAGCATCTTCTACAGCATTCTCACCCTCTTGTTCAGCTCCCCTATGCCGATTAAAAAAGCTGAAGCTGCACAATGGGAATTTTGCATGCTTGATTTCCAGCAGAGCAAGGAGTTTCTTCATGTAAGAACTTCAGGAGACATCAGAGGATGTTTTCTGTGGCTCCGTTTGCTGTAGAGAGCATTGCCCAGATTCAATAAGGCATTCTGAGCAGGGAGACCACCAGCTCCACCACAGCCTGGACAGGTGGCCATAACTTAGCACTTGGGTCATCCAAACTTTACCTTCCATAACCGTGAACTTGTGGATAGGGTGCCACAGAGTCACACTTATACAGGGAAAGTTGTTGTATGTGGGCAGTAAAATGAGATTTTTGCTCTGCTGTCTGCATAAGAGTCTAAGTATAAAGAACAGATTTTCTTTGGTTTGGTTTCTTAAACAGAACAAATCATGTCCTTTGTGTTATTTTCTGCATGTGGAGGAATTCTTGTGTCATGGAATGACTTAGATAACAGTCAGCCAGAGGGTACTGAACTTTAAAAATGTTAAATATTATAAATTACTTTAATTTATGCCTTGCATACTGATACTCTTCAAGCAGCATCCCTTCTGCTGTCTCTTCACTGCACCAGAAGCTATGCTGTAATTAAGAAGGGGCTTTATAGCTTACTTGGTTGTCCCTTTGGCCAGGTTTACTGTGTTAGATCTTGATCTGAGAGGCTTACACTCAAAACCAGGGTGCAATGAATTTCAGGTGGTTAATCAGGTCCTGGAATTAAAAAGCCAATACTGTGTTCAAGTTCCTCTTTCTCATTAGCAGTGACCTTCACATGTCCCACCTCACCTTTAACATAGTTTATTTAGAAAATAAACCATCTTAAACAACAGTTCATTAATATTGTCAAATTTTCTTCATTTTTATGAAGGCCTGTTTGTATATGATTTACTTGCTTATGAAGCCTTGGTAGACTTGCACAAGGATTTGGCTGAGGCTAAGCAGAACAAATGGCTTTATTTGTCCCTGGTAGTGTGTTTTCCTCCTTCATTCTCACACCTTCTCCTCTCTTACTGGTTTTAGACACTGTTGCACGTTGCTTATCCCTGAGGCTGAGAGCTCTGCTATTATTTATTCATACAGATCCCCACCAGAGTCATGATCCTTTCATGGGAATCCCTGGTGCTGCAGCAATGCAAATTAACCATACAGGGCCCAAAAGCTCACCTCCTGCTGGGCAGCTTTGTGTTGGCCACTATGCCATTAGCATTCATAATTTCCAGGAGTGATTTAGCACAGAAGTAAAAGGTTGGGAATGAAAAAAAGACACAGAAAAAGCTCTGATGTGTGGAGGGAGCACCTTGCTGCACGGCAGTGTTTGCAATGGGCATCTCAACTGGGAGCTCTGCTCACTTGTCATCAAACCCAGGTTACCCTTCAAAGCCTGGTCTCCTACAAACATTTGATGGGTTCAGGACAGGCCCCACGTCTGTGGCAGTGGTCATTTTCCTCAGGGAAAAAGAAATACGACTGGGAAAGAAAGTCCCAAGGGTGGGAAGTGGTCTACTTTCATCACAAAGCAAGCATCTGTGAAGTTTCTGTCCATGGGGCTATAACATGTCTTCAACCCTGCTAGCAATCAGGACTCCAGGAGAAATCTCTGTAGTTCTCCCAAAATTGCAGGGCCTCAAGGAGAGGAGGAATAGAGCATAAATGAGCAAGAGATCTGTTCCTTCCATGTCCTTCCTGTTGTTGCCATGCCGGTGTGTGCTCTCCTGTGGCTAGCACGTAGAGTTTGGGGACTAAGATGGGAAGCTGTTATTGTCTTCTTTCATAATTATTTATACACCACTCAAAGCGCACAGATTAGTGAAAATACAGATTTTCATCAGTGCCTACTTCACAAACCGAAACAGCCACAGGAACTTCACTGTTTCCCGAGATGACAGGAATAATAAGAGACATCTCATGGTGCGTGCTGAGTCTGTTGCACTGCGCATTTCAATTACTCTTGTCATTGAAGACATCTTATCATGTATTTACTAAAGAATCAACGTGTCCCCTTGCCTGACCCCAGATTTCCCTCTCCTTTCTTTAATCAGTACAGTTGGCAGAAATATTCTTGATTTTCTTCATGAGTCCTGATACAGATTTGAATCAAGTGCCTGTGTCTGAGGAGGAGCTGAATTCAGAGAATGAAAATCAGTACCAGATAAGAACTACGTCACTTTTCTAGCCCACACAGAAATTAAAGAAATTGAAACAGTGAAGGAATCAGGAAAATGAAGTTTGTATTTTTCTATACTGCAGAGACCAAAGCCCTGCGCAGTTTCCAGAAGGCATTCAATCTCATCTTTCTAACCATCTTTGCCAGAAAAAAAAAAGTTCTACTTAAATTAGAGAGATACAATTATGCTAAATTGTGCAGAGGTAAATGAGACTCAGTCATGCATGAGGGTCTTAGAAGAAGAAAATGGGGCAGATTTTGTGGTTTCCATGGAATTAGTCTTCCTGTCAATCAATTTGATCTGAAAAGCTGAGCTGAGAAGTCTTTCTGGATTTTATTATTATAGCATCAGGAAATTGCAGTGACTTGAGAGGCTATCCACAAGCCAAAACACTTTTACAATTCTCAGACATTTTTGCAGCCTTAAACAAAATTTAGGGATTAAAAGTGCCTGCCTTTTGGTGTGCTATACATTTTCTGAGTTCTGTTGTAAATGCCGCCAATTGATTAACTGAGTTGCTTTTATTTATTTTTGTCTTCAAGAGCTGTCAGAAGTCCTGGCTTTTTACCACCATCACTACCTGCAGTTTCTTTGAGAGTTAATAGGTAGAAAAGTGAAGATGTCTTATAAGTGACTAGCAGCTAGTGGTCCAGGGGGGGTGATGAAACACTAATGGATCCCTTGAGAAGCAGAGTATGAGGAACAGTGCTGTACCACAGCAAGCAGAAACCCCATAAAGGGTAGGGAAGCTGTAAAATGACCAAATACATTCATAGCAGTAAAGGACTGTTGAAGGCAATGCTGGTAGGACACTAGAGATTGGGACGAGATGAAAAGGCAAAGAAGGATGAAGGAGTGGAAAGGTCATTTTTCTGAGTGCTTCCCTCTCTTGTCCATGTTGATATTGTCTTTAAATGAATCCCTATGTAAACAAAAGGATCCCTGAATTATTTATTTGGGGGAGGAAGGGGTTCTGATCTCCTTGCAGGCACAAACACACATATGCAACCACAAACATGTGGACTGACCCTTTCATTCCAGGCTGTGTTGGGCCATCAGAAGGAAGTAACCAAGTGGGGAAACAGCATGAAGAGGTTCTGGCAGCGGAAGATCCCATAACCTGTCTCTGGACAGAGCAATAACACAGGTAAGGCGGGTTGTAGGAAGTGTCTAGGAAAGTCAAGGGCAGGACTGAGCAAAATCTCTGCCTCTGAGGTTTCCAAGGAGCTGGAAGTCAATTGAAATAACCTGTCAGTGTTAGTTTACATACTTCCAGGAATGCAAAAATTGCTGAATTTGTGAGGGCTGGGGTGCCTGGAGGAGCTGTGAGAGATCTGAAATCTCAGCAAACACACACAGGTCAATGCTCCAAACTGATAATTTGGGCTCTCCCCTGTCTATCCTCAATGCTTTATGCATCATAGGCTTTGCCTGGTCTTTGAAGCCGCTAAATCTAAGCAGAAGCTGTTGTTCTGCAAGCTCTTTTGTGTCTATTAGCCCTCTGTAGGCTCACATCTTCCAGACTCCCCTGAACGCTTGTCGCAGAAACAAATAACAGTCCCTGTGACTTTCATCCATGGCATTCTGCAAAGGAAAGCAAACGTATTGCATAAAACCAGACTTTCTGTCCCTGGAAACCTGAAAAGGGGAAAAATTGTCTAATTAAGTGTGAGGTAAAGCTACATTCATTCATTTTTTAAGCTTAATGAATTCCATGGGAAAGAAGAACTACAGATATGCAAAGTGTTGTCATAACTGAATGTAACACTACCAGGGAAACAAAGGGATGAGACAGGTTCAAGCTACTGCAGCTCCACAAGTTATGGGTCACTCACTGACAAAAAATGAAGAAAGCTTAAATTGCCACAATTCACCTCTCATTTGCAATAAACCAAAAGAAGGTGCTGTGAGTGATAATTGCGTAGCCAATGCAGGGTGACCTCACTTTGCCATGGTAACTCCACTTTCTGATGGAGCCTCTAAGACAATAATTTTAGCAAACTAAAATACTAACACAATTAAAATTGGTCCTATTACGACTTCCTTAAAGTCATAGAAGAAAAAGTAACATCAGGCAGATAACCCAAGCCCACTGCCTACTTTTTTGCTTGTCTTAAGGACAAAGCTGGTACCCAACAGAAAAATTTGATGCAAAAAGACCTGCCTAAATACTGCTAGTACTTCAGATCCTACTCACCTAACCTTTTTTATTTTCCTGACAAACGGCAAATGCCTTCTGCCTTCCTCAGAGTCTTAATGCATTGCATATTTGTAGCAGGGCTCTGTTTTGGGGCCAGCCTTGTTTAATATCTTCATCAATGATCAGGATGAGGGGATTGAGTGCACCCTCAGTAAGTTTGTAGATGACATCAAGTTGGGAGGGCGTCTTGATCTGCTGGAGGGTAGGAAGGCCCTGCAGAGGGATCTGGACAGGCTGGACCGATGGGCCGAGGCCAACGGTATGAGGTTCAACAAGGCCAAGTGTCGGGTCCTGCGCTTCGGTCACAACAACCCCATGCAACGCTACAGGCTTGGGGAAGAGTGGCTGGAAAGCTGCCCAGTGGAAAAGGACCTGGGGGTGTTGGTCGACAGCCGGCTGAACATGAGCCAGCAGTGTGCCCAGGTGGCCAAGAGGGCCAGCAGCATCCTGGCTTGTATCAGGAATAGTGTGGCCAGCAGGAGCAGGGAGGTGATTTTTCCCCTGTACTCGGCGCTGCTGAGGCCGCACCTGGAATACTGTGTCCAGTTTTGGGCCCCTCACTACAAGAAAGACATTGAGGGGCTGGAGCGTGTCCAGAGAAGGGCAACGAAGCTGGTGAAGGGTCTGGAGCACAGGCCTTATGAGGAGCGGCTGAGGGAACTGGGGTTGTTTAGTCTGGAGAAGAGGAGGCTGAGGGGAGACCTTATCGCTCTCTACAGCTACCTGAAAGGAGGGTGTAGTGAGGTGGGTGTTGGTCTCTTCTCCCAAGTAGTTAGTGACAGGACAAGAGCAAATGGGCTCAAGCTGTAGCAGGGGAGGTTTAGGCTGGAAATTAGGAAAAATTTCTTTACAGAAAGGGTAGTCAAGCATTGGAACAGGCTGCCCAGAGAGGTGGTGGAGTCCCCATCCCTGGAAGTGTTCAAAAAACGGGCAGATGTGGCACTCTGGGACATGGTTTAGTCTAGTCTACCCTTGATTGGTTTAGTGTGGATTTGGTAGTGTAGGTTAATGGTTGGACTGGATGATCTTAAAGGTCTTTTCCAACCTAAACGATTCTAGTCTATTCTATTCTATTCTAACAGAGTTTTTGTGGGATAGGTCCATTTGGTTAGTTGTACAGCTTAGATAGGAGATTGTTTTAGATGAATAGAGCCTGTCACTTTTAAAGTAACAGCTGTTATTCACAAAATTGGACATTTTCCAGCTAACTGCTGTTATGAACAGAATAGTAAATAGAGTCCATTTAGCAGAGGCAAGAAACTCAGCGGTGCTAGAGAGCCACGACTGTCACAGGTGACATCTGTCCTCTGAGCAGGCAGTAAGGTCAGGTAACAGAAGTGTCCTCCCATCTGCTGCTTCTTCAGCAATAATTGTCAGCCTTATGCTTTACATTGGTGATTGCCTCAGGTAAGTCAAGCCTTGATGTTTCTTGTTTGAAGTAAGCTCACAGAAACAATAGCATAGATTTTTTCCATCTGTTTATCCAAGCAGCCAGGAACTGGAGAAGTTCACCCAAAGAAAGGTGTAAACCCTCACTAGAAGAGCTTTCAAAAATAGGTTAAATGAACTCCTGTAAGGTTACAACTCTGTTTGTTAACCTTTCCATGGAACAGGGAGGCAGCTTCAATGTTCATCGGTATCCTGTGATATCAACTGATGTGCTAAAAGATGTAGATATATTGAAATGGTTAATAATTCAAGGAGCCAATCTTATTCTTCTCTGAGTAGCCTATATTCAAAGATCACATCTTAGCTGGGACACAGGAATTTGGTGTCACATTAACTGTTGTAAATACAGTAGTGTCAAATGTTAAGTATCTACTGTACGGATATCTGTATCTACGGTGGTCTTGCTGGGAAAGATTAATTTACCTACACTTGTGCATCTCATCCCACAAGACATACAATAGACTACTTGAGCCATCTGAGGCTGGCAGGTAGCAGGATAAAGGACTTCTGGCATGCCAGCACCCTTCTGGCAGGCTGCGTGCAGTTGCAGACTAGCCAAAATATCCCAGAGCATTTACAATCACAGGAGGTATCCATCATTCAGCCACTGAGGATTACCCTTGAGGCAGCCCAAGTGGCAAGCTAAGCAATGGCAACAGACATTGAAGTAATGAACATGGACAACTACTTTAGGCTGACACAATCATGTTCCTAGCTATCTACTAGCTAGCTGCCACTGACTGAAGAAGCATCTTACATAGATATCAAAATTTTAGAAGCCCACATGCAGTCATATGAATTCTACCCTATACACAAGAGGGCAACACAATTTCCCTTGATCTAAACCAACATGAAGAGCCATCAGCTCACCCTTGGAGCATTACACTGGGTGGAAGAATTTGCAGCCTACAGGAGAACTCAATCCAGCCAAGTTTCCTACAGGAGGCCTTACTGATCTGAGTCCTGCCACTGGAACCATCACTGGGAAAACACCTCTGTGAATGAGAGATACAGCAGATTTTCTGTGAGTCCTGCAACATTTATTTTGCTCTTGGAAAGAGCCCTACACACCCTGTGGTCCCCTCTCCTGGCTTGGCTGCTTCACAGCTCTGACACTCCCCTGAGTTGTCTGCTGTGACCATTATGTAGAAGTGTTTTCCCCTACATCCTGTATTGCAAGATGTGATGAAGGGCACAGGAATGTCCTTCCCAAATCTTACTGTACTTATTCTTCCTGTGTTTTTGTTCTTAGTGACATTTACTAATAAATCTGTGCTAAGACTTATAGCCAGGGTGTGTCTTGAACTTAAGAACTAGGAGGTTAAGAAATTTCGGAGAAAAGTGTGTGAGAAAGAGAGAAACTGTTTTTTGCCTCCTGAAGCTGCTATCAGCTGGTTAATAAAACTGGCTAACCCAAAATGTTTCATCTGCTTCAGTCCAACTGCCCCATATTATGGATGAGGAACTGAGAATCAACAGCATGTCCAAAAGTGACATGATCAAACAACTGAACAAGTCTCTAAGCCCTCCAGTCAATGTCTCAACTACAGAGCCATCACTAAAGCAGGTCTAATGAAACCTTCCCAGAACTATATTTTTTTTATTCTACATGGAGGTCTTCCTATATTCCAGAATAGCAGTGCCTAGTACAGAGCCCATTCTTGGGCAAAAACTTGTCCCATACTGGATCTCCAAAACTTCATGTACCAGTATGTCCTATTAAGGATTGCACATAAGAGGAAACATTAATGAGCCCCATTCTGAAAGGACACACCAGCCTCTAGCAATGTTCAGGTCTGCATTTTGTTTTTAAAATAATTGAATGAAAGGAAGTGTCAGTGGGGAAGGGAGTGCTCATGCATTCTTTGGATTTTATTTCTTAGTCAATGCAAAGCCAAAAAAGCCTAGTTATTCTCATACCTACCATATATACAAAACCCAGTGAATCAGGTCCAGCAAATGGGTAGAATTTCGTCATCTAACAGTTGGTGTCTTTTCTATTAAATAATAAGGCTTTACCAAAAGGTCCCTAAGATCAGATATTAACTTCAAAAAGGTTGACAGCAACAGAATTTGCTCACAGGCATGCACTGAGATAGGCATCCCAGAAGGCTGCTTGCATCTGATCTTAAAGGCACTCCCTGGCAAACAAACCCCCTTCTCTCATTGCATGGGGGTTGGTTTGACTGCCTCCCAGCAGAGGTCAGAACTGATGTGTGAAGGGTGCACCCACATCATATATCCACAGAGTGACATTCTTCTTCAGCTCACTGCATGCAAGTGCCTCAGCACTGTTTCACTTACAGAGCAGATTCCGTTCTGCCACACATGAAAGCATTATTAGCTGAAGCTCAGCCCTGTATGAAACACAATGAAATGGATTCCCAGGCCTCCTTTTTCTTGTTCTTTCTCGGTGACTGAATGAACTATCAGGCCAGCTAATTTAGAGGGAAAATGTGCTGCAAACACAGAGAGCAAAACAAATTATTTTCACTTCAGATCACTTCCAATTTCTCAATTTAAACTGCATCCAGGATGCGCAACAAGTTGCAGCTCTCGGCATGATCTTACAGCTATATCTGCTGGGGAAGGCTGTGAAAAGATGAACCCTCACCAACAGCCTTGCTCTATCACCACCATGTCTGCAAAATGGAACCAGCTCATCACTTGCTGAGAATGTGTTGGCTTTATGCCCTTTCTTTTCCAATGGCCTACCGTACTCTTTAGAGGTCTTTATATCAAGATGTAGGCAGTGTCCTATCAGGTAAATGTATGGGTGGCAGTAAGCACCCCAGAGCCATAAGAAAAGCACCATACCAGAGACTGCAGGTGGAAATTCCTGTTATATTTCACATCCCAGTAAAGGGTTATCGCTGATGCACCATCCACAGAGCTATCAATTTCCCAAGTCAACATAGCTTGGCTACTGCTTCTGCTGCCGGGCAAAGGAAAATGGGGCAATATCACTTTGGAAATGGCCATGGCAGCGTGGTAGCTCTGCTACACAGCAAAGAGAGACAGCAAGGAGAAATCTGTCCTTCTTGCTGAGGTTGTCCTGCTGGTTCCTATGCTGTAATGGTGAGCAATGACTCCATGTTAGTGTCCATACAGTCACTCCTGTTTCACTGTGTGATGATAAGCAGGTCTGTGGAACACTGAAGAAAGGGAGCGCCATGGGCAGGAAATGAGGGAGGAGGATTTGGAGACAGAAACAATGCTAATGTGCAGCTGGAGAGGGATGTGGTCAGAATAAAACAATGACGGGGAAAAAAAACAAAGGGGGAAAAGAACCAAAATGCATATGCTTTCATATGTTGCTGAGGCAAGCAGCTGCCGTGCTGGCATGATCAGCAGCAGATCTCTCTAGCGCAATGCACAGGGGGGTTTCCTGAACAGTGGGTACCTCAGAGGGAGCCGAGAGACCTGCCAGCAACCCACGGGTCACACCACAGCAGCTGATGAGACCTGGGCAAGACCAGGAGCAATGGCAGCCAAGCCCTGACACATATATAAAAGAAGCCCTTAGGGAGCACTAAGCAATGAGGAGCACCGCAAACAGGGCGCGCAAACAGGGCATGGTGTGTCCCCCCAGCAAGGGCATGGCGTGGTGTTTTGCATGGCAGCTCAGGTGGCAGGGCATGCAGGAAGGGTGCTGAAGCTCTGCGGGCTCGGCCAGGGAGCAATGGTACCCACCCAGCAGAAGGCCATGGCCTCTCTAAGCCCTGCACCCACCACGACTGATGCAACTTCCCAGACAGAGCTCCAGTGGGAACACGCTGCCGCCCAGGTGCCAGGCTGCAGGCTGTGCCCTGCTCTGATGCCACCCATGGAGCAAGTTCAAAACAAACCCAAGGAGATTCATTGTGAAGCTGGGGAGCTCTTCACCACAGGATGTCGTAGGTATAGGTTAGTATTCATGCCAAGAGAGCCACTGATTTTACAAATACACAGAAACCACCTCCAGGTCAGGAAAGCTCTGAACACCAAGTGGTTGGATGCCAGAAGAGTAATTTAGGGAAATATATGCTTACCTTGTTCTTATACCTGGCATCACCCTGGACCACTGTCAGAAACAGGACACTAGCTACACAGCCACTATAGCATTTCTTATGTCCTTCTGTTAGCCCAGGACCTGTTACATCTTTCATGTAAACAATAACCCCTCCTCTGTTCAGCGCACACACAAACGCACAATCCTTCCCTCCAACAGACAGCTTCCGGTGTTTCAGTATGTCCCACTTCTTCCCACCACTATCATCCCAACCACCTACTTTTAATGTCAGTGTCATGCCAGTCCCTTAGACCTCTCTTTCCAATATTGACCCAGTATTCAGCTCCCAGTGTCATTTCAATCACTTAAAGGCTCCAGGGACTATGACACCAGATCCAAGTTAGTCCCCATAACGCCTTAGTCCCTTCTGCCTCAGGCCCCCTGCCAAGAACCTCAGATTCCCAAAGTCAGGTCTGGGAGATGGCAGGAAAGTGTGAAAGCAAGGAGACATTATTTGGGAAGATAAGAGTAAGCTAAATCAATCTACAAAAGCAACAAGATGTCTTATCCCGCTACTTCAAAGTCTGGGCTGTTTTTTTTCTCCTAGCTTACACTTTTTTTCCTAGTTGCCACTGCCAACACATACTCTCAAGAAGATGCTTTTAAAGCTTTGTTTGCTACATAAAATGCTATTTTTGTTGTGAGGTGTAATGAGTACCTAAGAAATCTCTTGTACCCCTGTCAAAGATAGAAATCTATCTAAAGAAGATGTCTTTTCTTAGGAAATAGCATGAGCTCAGTCCAAAACAAGTCTACGATTCAAAATTACTTCCAATAACTTAGACTATCTTTGTCTTAGAAGCTGTTGGCCTAAGGCATCTTGTGTAAAGGGAACAAGTGCAACATTTGCAGGTTGGCTTAGGGCATTTCATTTAACAGTTTACAAACTATTCAGGCTTTGCTTGCCCACAGGCTTTCCCCCCACTTCTTCAAACAACCACATCTTCAGGCAATATATGTACTACGATTGACCAAATGCCATTGACACATTTTTTGTGCCAGAAGGGAGGTGTAGTACCCACCCATCCAGCTACCCATTCGAGCATGGTAATTTGCTCATTACCATCCTGGAGTTGCAGCATGTTCCTGCAGGCTCATAAGAAATTGTTCACTCTGATGGCAAACGTCACCACAGCAGCAAATAGTCCCTTTCATGCAGCATTGCTGGGCATGGATGTTTTTTTCTAAAAATGGCTCTTTAATAGGTTTCTGAGATCCTGAAACACAGTCAGGGTTGTGTATGTTGGGAGGGGATGGGGGGCAAGCAGCCACCCTGATTAATAGGACGATGATGAATTGTCTGCGTGACCTGAGCCATTACTTGTGCCTTTTTCCATCTCAATCCGAGAGCTGCCTCAGCAGAGAAGCCATCCAGGCAGGGCCCTTGCAAATCACAAGGCTCTGAAAGATGCACTTTTTGTGCAGAAAGAATGGTTATTTTTCATCTGCCTCACATTTCAGGGCTCTGTGCTGCTTTCCCTGCAGCACGGAGAGGGAGGTGAGACCCTGCTGGGTATCTGCTGGCTGCTGTAATATCACACACACACGTCCACACTCAGAATATTTATTAAACAGCACAAAAGTGAGGAGAGACAGTAAATGACATGCAGATCAAATACCAGCCACAGAGGTGATCACAAGCTTGATAACATGTTTAAAAGCTTCCTGGCAAGCTCTGACTGCAGACTCATCCTTGTGCTGCATCCAGCTCTTTGGCCATACACTGGAAAGGTAAGAAGGACACAGGCTTGGGCACTGATTTGCCGCTGGCTGGACCACTGCCATCTTAACTTGAAGCAATTGTGTCCCCTTTCAAGTAGCTCTTTCCCAGACAATATCTGAGGAGTAGCACAGGCCAGGGACTGCTCCCAAAGAGCAGAACGAATCGCTCATTTCAGGTAATAGTGTTTAATCATACACATGCCAACTCGCTATGTGTCCTCCAGACAAAAGAATGGACTTTCACCTTTATTTACCCGTAAAACATTGCCATAGAAACTAGACTCTGACCCAGATGAATTTATTTTAGGATAACCATTATAGGCCAGTGGCATTTCACAGCGAAAATTAAGACAAAAAAAAAAAAAAAAAAAAAAAAAAACAAACAACAAACCAAAAAAACAAATCAAAACGAGAAAACAGATCTTCTTCCTCCATAGACTCGGACTACATCACTAAAGTCAAAGAGGAACCAGCAGCAATGACAGCCTGAAGCACTGCAGCTTTGGTTCCTTCCAGTAACTACTACTGACGATATGGCTCCAAACTATGTCAGCTTACCTGGGTATTTCTATGGTTTCCCATCACCCCACCACTTGAGAAAGATGTTCAGACTTAACCCAGCATTGCAGGGCTACATTTCTGTGTGGCATCCCCACTATATATGCAGTGACATTATGGCCACAGGACATGTCTAACTAGGACAAATATGTCCTTCCCCATGTACAGCACCTGGATTGAACTCATTATCTGCACACGTCTCATCCTGGGACAGTTTTCTGTCCACACCCTCCTCTGCTGCCCTCTGGAGCTGTACCCACCCAAGTGAAGTGCTTGGTCTGTGCTATTGACAACAGGAAATCAAGGCAATGATTCCTAAATAATTGTAGAATCATAGAATGGTCTGGGTTGGAAGGGACCTTTAACGATCATCTAGTCCAACCCTAAATAATCATAGGTAGCATATGACTAAAACTCCAGACAATTTGGCCTGGAGTCATACTTTTAGCCACTTTACCCTTTCCCTGTCTAGATCCATGCGTTGTTGTTGCATCCATCTTTAAACATTGTTCCCTGTTGGACTACCACAGCTCTTTGGTGTCCCCAATTCTTATTTCTTCTTCTGGGCTGCTCAGCACCATGCCTAGCTCTTGCTGTTAGCACCTTCCACTCCTTGTCCTGACCATTTGTGGATCCATGGGGTCCTGCCTTGCCCTTCTGACTGATGCGTCCCATCACTTTGCCATGTCCTCGCCTTGGCTCCAGTACCCCATCCTTGCTTCTGCTGTAGTTCCTGGTGTGACTGCCCATGCCCTGATCAACAGCTCCTCCAACAGATACCCGGTGTTTGCCTTCCATGCACTTTGCACTGTATAAGCAAGCAGAGTGAAAACAGTTTAGGATAAGGGCTGTTTGCAAATTACAAGCTTTGGATTTGGCTAGCTGCTAAGGCAAGATATCACTGCTTTCCAGAGAGAAACAAAATCTGATTTTTTTGGCTTTCTGAGTATATTTTCATTGAAATTTTAATTTTCCAAATGAACTCCAGCCAGGCTGAGCTCATGGCTTCTACAAGGCTTTGAGCCCGGGATGGAACATAGATTTTAGTATTGCCTCTGCTGCACTGCAGTGGCTGGAAGTAAATTATTGACTTCTTCATGTGGAAGGCTCTGGGACTTGCAAAGTACAACTTCTTCATCAAGAACAGTTGTTTATACGAATTAATTAGAGCTTTAGGATGTGGAATTACAACATGCAAACAAAAAAAATCCTGACTGGGAAAGGGTTAATGACTCTGACAAGGGCAGTCCTGGGCTCCAGCCCTTGCTGGAGGACTGCAGTGCCTGAGGGCAGTACTTGAAGAATACCAAGGGAATGGGAATACTGACTGTTAACAATAATCCTGACTCTTGATTTCTTTATCAAGGCAGAGGTTTCTTCTGAACTGGTTGATACTGTCCTGCTCTGGCCTTGCCTTATGTGTGAAGATGGGCTTTGCACTGCTGTTGTAATTTTTATGAGAGAAGTTCTCTCTCGTAAAAGATAGAGAAGTTACCTCTCATAAAAGAGAAGTTATTATGAAGCCTAGTGAGTCAGAAATGAGGCTTAGCAGTTGCCTTCTATCCAGCCAAGTGATTTTCAAGCTAGGGAGCGGGAGCAGTTTACAGTAAAACAAGTCCATTGGCACTTCCTTCCTTAGCCAGCTTTGTGTTCTGTTGGCTTCTTGCATGCATTCAGACATATGCATCTGCCTAACACTGTGCAGAGAGCAGTTGCACTAACTGCAGTTCAGTGGGATGATTCACACACAAGTTTCTGCAAGACTGTGATGTGCATTAGTAGGAATTTTAGGGCTTTAGATGGCTATGTAGATCTAATAAATCAGACATAGTATACATTTCTGACCAGTGTTTAACTTTTGATCAAGTTTCCTAAAGAGAAGCAAAATGTGTATTAATAAAAGAGTCTGGAGCTCTGCAGGACATAAAGGGAAGCTTCGAAGACATGAAATCAAGTCCACAAACATGATTTCAGACAGAGAAGTAAATAATGAATACATTTTCCCTCCATGAGTAATCAAACAGATGGGAAGCAATGCAGAGGCTTCAAAAGGGAAAATCATGAAGCTGTGTTCCAAAGAAAAAAGCTGCAAGATCCATTCAGATGTGTCTCACTGGCTCATCAAACAGACGCCACCCAACAAGCTGGGTGAAATCCTGCTTTGTTAGATGGAGCTTTGGTTTTTCTCCCTTGCTCTTTTATCCTCTGGTGTTCCTTGTTTTTCTTGCAGGAAGACAAGGAGCCCACAGTGACCTCGCCCCAGCTCCTTTCCATATCAAAGCTGTAGAGCTGAATGTGCTCTAAAATGAACCCAGTTTGCCAAGCAGCATTCACCCCGGTGCTTGGGACTCCTCTGAAGTTTGCTAGACACTGTGAGTGACCATTGCTCTTCATGCAACAACCACAAAATATCTATGAGCAGAGCCTCCACCAGCATAAATTGCCAGTTTGCAGAATCTGAGGAACCTGCCTCTTCCTTGGGCCTTCACTGCTCCCTCATACTTGAAGTATCATCCTGGGAGGTGTGAGCAGCCATCTCTACAGCTTCCTGACTGGTTCAGCCAGCAGATCCGTCAGTCTGCCTAAAGTAGAAAGCAACGTGCATTCACCTGTTAAGCAAATACCATCAGCAGTGTTCTCTTCAACAAAGGAAGTGCAAACAAGAAAGCACATGCTGTGGCAACGCTATATATTTGCACTGAACTTTTTTTGCTCTCATCCATTTAATTTTTTTAGCATGTATGTGCACAGACACTCTTTCCTTCTGATGATAATTTAAAGGTGATCTTGCAGCCTTTAACAGGTCTGTAGTTAGCGACATGGAAACTTCAGAGCAAAAACTTTTTCCCCAAACATCTCAGGCTCTCTCAACAACTAAGTAAATGGAGGTTTTTCCAGAGCAAGCAGTGTTCCAGTCCAGGCGTAGTAGTTATAAATGCTGGTGAAACAGAAATGTATGGCCTGCATCCTATATGCTCAAGATCCTGATCACACAACTCCAGTTTCCATGTTGATCAGGCACTAAACCAACACAGCCTCACACTTCAGCCTTCTTCACTCTTGGTGGCTTGACTGGCTCAGCACTTGCCTGGGGAACCATGAATTTGGAACATTACCTGTATAGAAACTCTCTCAACCCTCAAACCCATCTTCTGAGACCATCCAGTAACAGCCAGTTATTATTTCTGGTAGTTTTTGAAGTAATATTATGCACACAACTTTTACACATGCTGAGGGTTGAACATTTATCTTTTCCTTGCCCATGGTGAGATTCCTTGTAGTCTTCTCAAATTTCTAATTCTAAGAATGCATTTCTATAAAGGGCATATCTCAAAGCAAATTCTCAATAGAAAATGTTTCTTTAGGAGGTGTACTCATTCCATATAATACCAGGCAGGGATAAGATTATCTCACACCTAAGAATGTTTCTGACACATTTAAGGCAAAATAACTATTGATTCTCATGTACAAACAGAAGAGTAAATATGACAGAGATGATTTCACTGCTTTGAAAATTCCAGGAATTAAGAAAAATTAATAAATACAAACCAACTAGTGTGATTTTTTTCAGATTAAATCAGTGAGGAACAATGTTTTCTTTCTGAGAGTATAAGACCATACTATATACAATGAAAAGGTAGGTTGGTTTGGTTTTTAACAAGAAGGAAACAATAAATGCATACTTGTATCCACTGGTAGTCACTCTCTGGGCAGATGTGATTGGCAGCTTTCTCCAGCTACAGACAGCAGATTGAAAGAAATCTTAGGGGAAGTAAAACAAGCAGATTGAAAGAAAACTTAGGGGAAGTAAAACAGGCAGTTTAAAAGGGAAAAAAAAAAAAAAAGAGTAGCCCGAGAGCAGCATCGTCAGCAACGTTTGTGTTTCTGAGTGGCAGAAAGTTATCAGAAGGTCAGTAAGAACAGGAAGACAGCCACACAAAGTGTAGTATGGCAGCCATGTGCAATCCCTCTGCTTTTTTGCATTTCAGATTGTACTCATCTGGTTTAAAAAATAATCCAAAACATTTAGTAACCCCAGAAGGCCAAAGGGGACTGGGATTTGAATGACATAGATTGGATTTAAATGAGAGATCCATACCAGACAGTGGGAAATCTGCGTTCAGGTGGGAAACCTGGAGACACTAAACAAAAGAAAAATGCAAAAAGGGCAAGTCAGAGGAAAACTCTTTGGATACCTTCAGCAAAGCACCATGTAGCTCAGAAAACAAAAAAAGATGAACTCAGGCTCTAGTCATTCTTTCACCAAACAGCTAGCCTGCTTCATCAAAACCTCCAGTGAAAGCTTCGGCCCCCCCTGGCTGTGTCAGCCAAACACCGAACCCATGATCCAGGCCTTCAGTGCATCTGTACTTTTAACTGAATCAAGTCTGGTTTGCCCGTGACAGTAATTGGTGAGTGATCTCTCTTGTCCTTATCTTCACCCATGAGCTTTTCATTATATTTTCTCTCCCCCTGTTCAGCTGAGGAGGGAGAATGATAGAGCAGCTTTGTAGGCACCTGGCATCCAGCCAAGGTCAACCCACCACAACCATGTTTCAAACTTCAGTGAAATCATATAGCCACACATTTCCTATGGGCAATGCAAAAAATGTTAATCCAACGTGGCACAGTCATAGTGGGGCTCAGACTTACCCTGGGCCACATTATCTGCTGGTGTAACCTAGCATCAGTCAACAAATTCAACAACTCATACTCTTCAGGAGGAGCTACCGGAAAGATTGTCAGGGAGATAGTCCTGCTTGAAGATGGGCCAAAAGTAAGCCCAGCAATGCTGATTTCACACACATTTTCAGGACAAATGCAGTAGCTGTAAGTTCTGAACCCAAAGCAAATGATTCCCAGCCCTGGGTTTAATTATAGAGCAACTTCTTGAGTTGGACTTTGGTCTGGTGAGCAGGGCCAGCAGTTGTCTTGCAGGAGATACATTTATCTTCCAAGATGTACAATGAGTAGACAGTACCCACTACACTCTGCCCCAGCCACCCCCCTCCATCTACAGCCACAGGGAGAGAGAAAAGCGCTGTACATTTACTGATGTACATGTCTTTGCTGCCCAGGGTGTCCAGAAAGACCAAGTAATTGAACTGTCTGACAGGTGCAAGATGTGCTCATGCCCTATCACAGGAACACAGGCCTGGAGAGGGATAGCTACTTCTACTTACTTTCTCCCTGGGGCAACTGTGCCTGTACTCCCTATCATAGCCCTACTGTATGCCTATTTAGGGCTGATAATCATGTTCTTTCCCAGATATACACTGCATTGTTTCTCCCCTGTCTGGCAGCTTCAGCGAAGCACTGAGGAAGCAGCCTGAATGAATGCATTTGCACATCACATAAATTCTTGAAAGAAAAGGTTATGCAAATATTTCATTTCCACAGCAGCAGGCTTTGACCTCAGGGCAACCACTGTGGCTGTGTTATCTCTACTAAAGGCTTTCAAGTATGCTCAGATCTGGCATGTGAGATTAATAGCCATGTAAAGGGGTTAGGTTTTGTGCTGAAATATTGTTGAAAGGCATCACAGTAATTCCTCTGACTCAACAGGAAAGGAGTCTTGCTATACAGCTCCAGCTTGGCCAGTGGGATGATATGGCCCAGTGGCAGGGCCAGCTCCTTCGGGATTAAAAGTTCAGGTTCCTTCTACAGCAGTCTAACATCCAGCTCCTCCAAGGCATTGGGGTATCCCATTCTCAATAAACGGATGTATAAGGGGAGCAACTATATACATGTAATCAGACTCCTTGGCTCATCACAGATGTAGCTCCTCAGCTCATCCTGGACATAGCTCCTCACTTGGCAATTTCTGCCACAAATTCATTGCTTGTGCTGGAACAAGAGCACTGTTGTCACCTCTCATCTCTGGGCTTTTCTGGGGAATTTTTCCGGAGTTGTGCTGGCTGCAATGTGACTGCCAGAAAATGGTCTGAAATGAATAATGTCTTTCACAGCAGGTCAGCTCTAGACCCATATATTAAACCATGTATTAAACACTAAGGGGAACAAAAGTGTTGAGCAAGACCTAGTATAATTTGAGAATAGTTATTTGGCTTAGGGCCAGCACACAGTGATAAATTTCTAGCATTAGGGACTTCCTCTGACAGAACTGTGATCTTTACATTTAATGGCTTTTGATGGATTTTTTTCACCCTTTTAATTTAGCCACTGCTGTTTTCCTCCACCCACGTTTCTGGCATTCTCACTGACCTGTGGCAAGAAATTCAAAATGTTCATAAAAAACCTACATGAAGAAATGAAATAAAAATATTTTTTAATGTGCAAACATTGAGATCTCTCCCTCTGTCCTTTTATTCACCTGATTTACTATAGACTTCTCTGTTATTCAGCGTGACAAAGACTCTTTCCTTCTGTATCCCTCACTGGGGAGGATACATCCTTGTAGACCACTGTCCTCAGAGCCAGGCTCTCCCAGACATTTGAACACATTTAGCTTTCCTCTCCAGCTTTGGTTTATCTGTTCCCTATTCAGGTGACAGTCTTGTATTCCACTTAACTAAAACAAGCATTTGGAGAGGCAAATACCTCTCTGCATGTGTTATCTTCAGCATTTGACTGACTAAATAACAACTTGTTGCCTCAGCAAAGGGCAGCTCCTTCATCTTTCACAACTATGTACATCTTCCAGTGTGAAGTGCATCTCCTGATGATCCTTATGTTTGATACATCCTTATATCTGCAGATATCTGTACAAGCACACTAACTACATGGTATAAGAGTACTGTTCATTATGGTGTGTGAGATTTCTGTTTAGGAATGATTTCTGAACAACTTTGGGACAAGAATAGGTCACAGTTGACCTACAAAAGCTTTATTCTGTGAAGCAATATTTTCTGTCGTCCTTGCTGTCCTTCCCTGTACTTTGTGCAGTGGATCCTCCTTTAAGAAGTGTGCACACAGTTGCCAGAAGCATAACAAAATTAATGTCAGAAAGGACCTCAAGGAATCCTCTTGTTCAAACCCCTGCTCAAAAAAGGGCTTTGAGATTAGATCTGATTGCTTGGGGCCTTGTCCTATAAATTTTTTTAATATCTCCAAGAATGGAAACTCTACAGCCTTTCTGGGCAACATGTTTCAGTGTTTGAATTAGCATTGATAGCAAGGAAATTTTGTCAATAGATATTCATCCTAGTCTCCTCTAACCATTGGATTACCACATACTGGAACAAATTTTGGATGAGCACCTGCCAGCCTGGACTTGACTAGCATTGTATCTCTGTTATTGTGTCTCATTATTAATATCTTAAACTAGTTCTTCTCAAGAGTTTTGGCTCCAGGGACTGTGACTGCTTTCAAATTGATTGCCCATGGTCACTTCTTGTTCAGATCCAATTTCAGAATATTTACGTGGCCTCATGGGCAACAGTCTGGATATCACTTCCTTCAGCCTTTCTGCCCATTGATGCAAACTTTTTATAGGTACCATAGGAAAGAAAAGTCAATGGATCAAACCAGCCATCTGGAGACACTTCCCACAGTTCTTTCTATCTGGAATAACTGGGGGAAAAGGGAGAAAGTTTTGATACCTTCTTCTTTTTTTTTTTTTTTAAATCCTTCTTTATCAAGACTTGAAAAATATCCTGTTTTCAGGTTTCCAGATGGCCCCAGCTCTATGATTATTTATTGTGTGGACATGAGGAGGCTGGTTGGCAGTAAACAAAGGTCCACAAATTTTCAAAGGAATTCATACCACTTGTTGAAAAACTAATTAAGTATCATACAGACTAGATGCATGCTACAGTGATTGCAAATGCTTTGTGTCTCAAGTGCTATCTTAGCACAGACATCAACTTTATAATTTTAATTTCCTTACACTCACCCTCTCTTCAGTTCCGCCCAAGTGATTTATTTGGGCTTTTCAAGTGGTATAAATTAGCATAAATTGAAATGTCAATATCAGGCAAGAGAAAAAAAAAAAAAAAACCAAACCAACAACAACAAAAAAAAACCAGACCAAAAACTCAAAAACTAATCACTGTTGGGAAAACTATGTGTCTTTTTTCAGTCTCCTGAAGAGTCCTTATTTTTAACTAAGGAAGCCTTACCACTTCAAAATGCTATTGCCTCAAGTACCTTAGTTAGTCTCATAAAGTAGAAGGAAGTGCAGATCATGGATTAGAAGACTCTAACTGGCTTGTCATTCTCAGTTTCTTATAGTGCGGGAGTGGATAAATCTCATGATTTATATGGATAGGACAGATGACAACACATGGCACAGAGCCTTGCTGGGTGACGGGTGTCCTGGGTGCAGATACTGGGCTATGACCGACCCAGCAACCTCACATCAGTAGCTGAGCAACTGCTTTGCAATAGCTGTGTGACATCCCTACCCATGTTTAAGACTTGGTCAATCTCAGGATCAACTAAGAAACAGACATCATCCCAATTTAGTAGCACTGCAGCCTGCCCGCTATTATTCAAGTCTCATCCCAGAGGAAGGGTGGAGACTATCACTCTGTTTGAGGTTTATGAAGAAGAGATTCATGCAGTCTTAAAGGATTGACTACTACTCTCGTTTCATACGGAGGATGTTCAGATGGTATCACATTGGGCAGAAGCAGAATATAGGAAATTACCTTTCTTATGAGCAACTCATTGCTCTGAGTACAGACAAGAGGCTAGACACTGAAGAAACCTGAGAGAAAAACATGATCTCTAACACAGTAAACTTTCGAGTTAAGGTGACAGGGATTAGACACACAGACAATGGTAATGTGCTAGATGACAATGTTTTACAGGAGGCTTTTTAAAAGCCAAGGGTCAGTAAGCCAGTGCACTTTCTACTTCATCTTCTCCATTCTTTGGTCTTTAGGAAATCTTCCATTTTTCATCACCATCTGTGACATGAAATCAAATCTAGGAGCAACCATTTGAGAAGTCATAAGCACACAGCTGAGAAGCAAAGGTGCTTTTTCTGTAACCATATCTGTAAGGGAAGGAGGATGGCTGTCTGTCTTCATTGTTCATCAAATATCCAAGCATCATTTGACCAAAAGTGCTAAATAAGAGCCAAATGTCACAGTGTATGGTGATTCCTGTATTAATGAATGATATAGCTAGGAGCAGCCAGGAAACAAATGAAGTGTCTGGAATCAATTTTCATTTCAAAGTGCAATCACTTCAAATCAGCTGCAGCACTTTGTACATGGTTTTTGCAGCCTGGATGCTGTAGCCACTGATTTTTCACACAACTGTGACCTCATGATCTTCCCGCCCACAATTCATTGTGCCCACCTCCTGTCCTTCATCAAGTGCTTAGACCATGAACGCACATGCCCTTGCACACAGGGGCTGCAAGTGCTAGTCTTTGATTATATGCAGCCTAGCTTTTCTCTCTTGCTGTTATTCCCTGCCAACGGGAGGAGCAGATTTCCAGAGGTAGCAGGAATCAAATATTTCAGAGTTGGGAGCTCCATTATTTCAATACTGCAGGTGCATTATTGCTCCTCAAGGCTCATTACTTCCTTTGCCTTCAAGGAAATCAGAGACCTTGAAGGGATCAATAAGTACATTATTACTCTTGTTCAATTACATTCCTGCCTGATTCTGAGGCATCTGAAGGAAGCCATTCATTGAATTCAGGTTTCACGAGCTGATTGCTACGCAGGCAGGCAGCTTAGCTCTGAGGTGGTGCCAGCCGTCCCCTCCTTGTACAAGGTACACTGCCTACAAGGGTAATCAGAACACGTCGTTATCTGAAAGGCAGCAATGAATATATTAGGGATGAGGCGCAAAGATGGTAAAACTGCTGAATATTCTTTCTGACAACCTATGAGCTCTCCAATTGCTCAACTGTAGAATTGCAGCAGAGTTTAGGGCAAGAGAGATTTCATTGCTTATTATTTGCTTTGTTCAGTACAAAGTTCTCTCTCTAGCTCTTTTTAGAAAGGGAAGGATTCCCATTTCTTAAGGCACACTGTTAAACATCTTTGTGTTTATGCCCTATTTTTATGCCATAACAGAGAGAGACAAATCTGGAGCCAGCTGTGTTAGATTCTGTGCCTGTGCAAGTAAAACATCATTCCTAAAACAGGAAATCTGTTCATTTTCCAAACTTACTGCACGAAGGGGAAAGCCATCTCCCCAAACTAGTTGTCTGCATGTTGGTGACACTAAGCCCAAAGACCATGTTTTCATCTCAGTTAAATTGGCATCAACCCGTTCATTTTCCATCATTGCCAAGCTAACTTCCAGTTTGCTGCGATACTGTAACCCTTTCAATCCCTTCTGCCATTAGTGCAGGCACTTGCGACAAAATAGGTGACAAGACTTAGCTTCAGTTTTCTTTTGGAAAAAGAGCCTTTATGATGACCTGTAACCCTTTGCCCCGCCAGAAGCTTTCTGCTGGAGGAATTTTCTTAATCACACAAAGATCTAGACATTAGTTTCAATCTCAAAGTCCCCAAAGTTTGAAATGGAAATGAGAGGCTTATTTTAACAGACGGCAATTAACTATTGGAGCTTATTATAGTGGGATGAAGGAAAAATCTGCACTGCTTGAGGCCCTTAATCAAAGCTGGAATTCCTTCTAAAAAGAGTGGTGATAAATCATTAAGCAGCAGTCTGAATGAGATTATAAAACCATGGAGTATCCACCTAGGACATCTTTCTCCACACCCTGAGCCTTTGTATCTGCTTATTCTTTTGGTGGATCTAATGTTCAGAGCAGTAATTTGTCACACTGTCTGAGCTTTACAAATAAGCGAATCCTCGCAAGCTTTTGCTTAAAACAAACTTTGTTATGTGGTATCAGTGCCAGTCTGAAGGCTTTTAACAAGACTTCTATAGACAGGTGTGTGTTTTTCCTTTAAGGAAAAATTCAGAAATCAGCAGGATATAGTCAAGCTGTAGCGCAGAAAGGGACAAATGCTGCCAGTGTCATGTTATCCCCTCCAGTTCATTCTTCTGTTGGTTTTTTCCCACTCTGGAGTTTCCCACTGTCAGGAAACCAGCGCTTCATTTCAGCACCTCAGGGAGAGATAGCCTAAGAATCTGTTCGCTGGATAGACAAAGGGAGAGGTGCCACTTCAAGCAAAGAAAGCTTTGGAGGGCTTTTCTAACGCATCCTTACAAACTGGGTAAAACTGACATTGACATTCAAGGAATTACTTTCCCTTTCTCTTCCTGTTCAGATATATTTACCCAAGATATGATCTTCAGAATACCACAGGGAAATGGAATCACCCTTCATCTCCTAGGATCATACAGGGATTTACAGCCCAGGTACTCCAGGCTATGGCAAGGACCCAAGGCAATGGAAATGTCTTTGATCTCTTCTACTTTCTTCCTGAAGAATGTCATCATTCCCTAGGTTTTTGGCACTAGAAGCATTAAATTTGTGAGAAGATGTTGGGGAACGTTTGGAAGTGGAAGGATCTAGCCTGAACGCTCTTACCCCATTTCTGCACCAGCTTTCTATTACATGGCTGGATCAACTACAGGACCCAATGACTCTAGTGGACCACTCCTGGCCTATGTTAAGCAAAAATCTAAGAAACCCCAATGCAATGCTATGGGAGACTCAAATATCCCAAAATGCAGATCAGTTGCAATTCATAATGAAACCTCGGTGTTTCTTTCTTCCCCAGAGGAGGATGGAAACCTGGTTTTCTGGCTGCCACATTGCCCAGCCGTCAGCACTGGAGCAGAGGACTCCAGAGGCTGCGAGATACTGACAGGTAGCTGTCCGTCCAGCATGCTGCTCACGGAGTGCTGGCAGGCAACCTGCAAGTAGAGCAGGCTTGTGAGCAATTTGCTGAATGGGAAAAAAAGCACACCAAAACCTTCCTCAGGATGTTGCAAATGACACAGATCAGCAATTCCAGCAGCAGGTGTGTTTTTCTCAGCATTTTCTCCACCACTTCTCCTTACAAGTTCAATATTCCCTCAGCCGTGCTGTATTTCTTGGTTCCCAGAGACTCATTGCTGCCTGTCAGACAGAGGGCTGTTTCAAGCTGTATCCTGTCCCACCGCAGGAAAAATCCTGACAGTGGTTTTGGCTAACCTAAATTTCCTTTGAGCCATCTCTTCCCCGGGTGTTCAGTTTAGTAACTATGTGATTTTCTGGACGATCTTATGTTTTACAAATAGCAAAAATTACCTTTTAGTACAGAATGAACAAGGAGAAAGCTACTCTTGACTGCATGAGAGTTGCAGCCTTTAGCTAACGCAGTTAAAATTTACAGATGGTGCTTTGAAGGAATGACTTGGAACAGGGCCTATCTTCCCGCTGCACAACAAAGACCCATTGCAGCGTAGGAGCAACACTCAATAAATGTGTTAATTAATCAGTTTTCTTTAGGAATATATCAGAGAGAATGGTTCCCAGACAATTCGGCTGGACAACTGTTTCTGAGACATAAGAATCAGATGTGATTGACTGGATTAAAGAAGCAAAGGGAGACAGACACACATGCTTCCTGCAAACCACTGCCTAGATTTACCCTTCCCATTTCAAAACACTGCTCTAAAATACCTCTCTGGGGCAGATTCATTTGATGGGGAGAGATTTATGGTAGCACTTTCCCACAGCACATACCCATTTCACTCCAAAGTAGCTCCAGTTCTGAGCAGTAATAAAGAGTAAATTACATTTATTAAATCCCTTGATCCCACCTTTAAGGACTGCCAGTAACAGCATTTTCATAAAAGGAAATGTTTCTCTCGGCTCCAAATCTTTCAATTCCTGTTGGAATTTAAAGTGGGGAATAATTTCTTAAGAAAAGATTTCTGCCAATGGCTGACATTCGTGTTAGGCATGGTTAATATTTAATAAAATGTTGAACACATTATGCTATATTTCAAACTCTTCAAAGACTAGATACTAGATGAATATAAGTGAGATTCCAGTTTACCGACTGGCAAACACTTTATGTTTTGGGGGGATTTTTAGATGGATTCCTATCAGAGGAGACATGATGTTGGAGGAGATGAAGTCCCTCTTGGAAGCAGGAGGGGTCGAGATGCCAGTCACACATAACACAAACCTTGCACGTTGCGTCACAGCACTTCTTGGCCATTTGTCTACAGCCTTAGAAGGACTCAAGAACATCTGTATAGGCCCAGATCAGAGCTCCTGGTGTCCTACCCCAGGGTATGGCAAGCACAGGGTAAAGAGGAGTATAAGGACAGGCAGGTCATAGAGAAAATGGTTCTTCTCTGATACACCCTCCCATCATCTGCTTGGTGACTATGCTGATTTTAGGAACCTCCCTACCTGAAGATAGGACCCAAGTTACTGTTGGCATGCCCCATGTTTCACAACAGAAAATCCAAGAAACTAATGTGCTTGTTGGATGAGTGCCTCTAGCATACCAGTCCTATGGGAAGCAGTGGATATCAGTGGAAGGATAGGACACAGGACAGGTGTTTTGCTCCTCGTTGTTCTCTGCTCTGTGCAAAGATCATCAGTCCCTCATTTCACCAGTTCATCATTTTCCATGAAAACTAGACCTACTTTATGAATAGCCAGAAGATAAGCCCAAGTCAGATCACCAGTTTCTTGCTTGAGCAGCTTGAAACCATTGTGGATCCTCATCTCTTGCAAGTGGGAACAGGACTCTCAGTGACCACCCCACTGTAGCTCCTCTTCTCCTCCAAGTGGAGGGAGGACTGTGAGATTGCATTGTCACAGTGACACATTCACCACCTGATGAAGCAGCTTCCAGGGGCTGTGCTCAATACTAATTATAAAGTCCTAGCAGAATCTCTGGCCCATTTGGATTGATAGTATCCCACCCTCCCACTGAAAAAATCTGATGAGACCAACCCCTACCAGTGCTTTCTGTTCATTCCTGGTATCACAAACACTGGTTCTGGTTTTAGACTCTCATCATCATCTTTAAAGTCCTTAGCAAAACGAATCAGACCTCCTCAGCAAGCCCATTTTTCTACTGCAGAGCTGCAACAGCTGTAGTTAACAGAGATATAAGGGCTGAGATGTTGCCAGGATGATGGATGGTTATTGACTCTAGAATTCCCTGAAAATAGTTGTACGATGAAATTCATGTCCAGCAATGGCAGTACATTCACCAACAGTGATGGAAAGAGACATACAGTCCAAATTTATCCAGGAAAAATACTGTTGTCACAGAGAAATTAGTTCAGGTTATCAAAAAAAGGCAAAGGAAGAGGAGCAGACTGTGAACAACAGTCCTTCATCCTTTGTGTGTTGCCACAACACCATAACGAGAATGAAAGGATTATTAACAACAGATATAGAAGCAGAAAACCTGTTTCCAGATCTTAAATTTTACCAATTTTTATATTAAATCACTCACTAGAATACAAGCACCTCCAAATAAAGAGAAGTGTTAGCTTTCTGGACACTTCTATATGAATATGCATAGACACTTAGATAAGAATATGCATATACCAGCTTGAAGACAAAGAAGGAAGGATAGCACCCGGCTGTGGGATTTTTTGTTTGTTTATTTGCTTGTTTGGTTTTGGACAGAATCTTACTGGAATTTCACCAGAAATCATTGTTGACATGCCAGCATTTGCAAGAAGACTTCAAAATCTTTTTCAGGTTTCTTCCAAAATAAAGGCTGGCCTGTTAGGCAGTGCCCGTGCTTACACACGGTGGTACTGATTTAGCTGTGACTCCAGGAGAAGAGTGCTGCAGGGGGTGAAAGGCTGAACCTGCCATGGATTTACTGAGGGAAAAGGCCTGAGATCATTTATCTCTGAAGATGAAGTACCTTGTATTCGCTGTACACAAGGGAATAACAAAAGTATTGTTATATTGCTATGGTCCTAACCCATTTAATATCTGACTAAGCAAGAAAAAGAGAAAAAAAAAAAAAAAGCTTTTAGAAATTAAAGAGTATTAGATGAAACCTTAGTTTTAACAGTCTCCCTCTTTTCATTTACCTGCTTTAATCTTCAGGTATAAAGAGTGTCGGCTTTAAAATAACTTGGGATATTTTCATCGGGAGATCACAGAATTGTTGAGGTTAGCAGGGAAATCACCTACTCCAACCCTCTGATCAAAACAGGGTCAGCTAGAGGAGTTGGCTTAGCTGAGATTTTAATATCTCCGAGGAGGGAGACACACAACCTCTCTGGGCAAGCTGTTCCACTGTTTGACCACCCTCACAATAAAAATAAAAAATAAAATAAAAAAAACTAAACCGAAGAAGTATTTTCTTATGTTTAAATGGAATTTCCTGTGTTTCAGTTTCTGCCTGTTGTGTCTTGCCCTGACACTGAACACCACTGAGAAGCATCTGACTTTGTCTTCTTTACTTCCTCACATCAGGTATTTATACACATGGATAAGATCCCCCTGAGCTTTCTCTCCTCCAGGCTGAACAGTCCCAGCTCTCTCAGCCTGTCCTCATATGTCTAAAGCTCCCATCCTTTTTTCTTCTCCAGTATGACTATATTCAGATAGTTCTGAGTTGCTGCCACTGAATCCTGACCCCACCTGCTTGAAGACAAGCCTAAGAGCCTGCTTGCAGACACATGGTCTTTGAAGACATTAAGAAAGCACACTGCATACCAGAAAAGGGAAAGCACCTTAGATCATAGAGTCATAGAATATCTCAAGTTGGAAGGGACCCGCACGGATCATCGAGTCCGATGGCTAACCCAAGCTTGTAGAGGCTGTGGTCAGCATGGAAAAAGTGGAAAAGATGAGACTGAATGAGAAGTAAGGCCAGCACTCTGCAGAGCGTCTCCAGTAACAGAGTGGTATAGCTGATAGGGTTCAGGCAAGGACCAGACGTTGAAAACACTGGCAAAGTATGGCTGGTGGTCAGTATGACAGTAAGATAAATTAAAAAGTGTGTAAAGTAACAGGGCTTATGCTTTAAGGACTTCCTCCATGAGTAATAGCAGCAGACATGAGCTTGCTACTGCATAATAGCTTTACAGCACAAAAGCTTGTTTCCCCCGGATGTCTGCTTTTCTCACAAAGCCAGACGTGCTTTTACCTCTTGACCTGGCTGTCTTTCCTTCAGCCCTGAGAAAAAACAGTCCACAGTCAATAAAGATCTGGCATCCCCTCTGGAAAGCATGGACATAAATTTGCAAAATGGTGTGGTGGAATCCTATACCATTGAAATATACGCACCATCTCTAGGACTGTCAGATTAAATGCTTTCATACCATTCAGTTGGCTGAATGCTTCATTCCCCCCCCCCTTTTTTTTTTAATAAATATCCATATTTCTCCTGGACTGCCAGATTGTCTTCAGGTAGGTGCACATCATTGGTCTACATGTCTGTTCTCATTAGCAACAACACTCAGACTGATGTCTGGGGTCCCTGCCAAACTTCCCTCTCTTCTAGTTGAGAAAAAAAGTCTCTGACTTTAAGATATGGAGGATTTCATTTTTCTTTTTGGCATCTCTATGACTTTTTTTTTCCCCACAAGTTCAACATTTCCAAAAGAATTTGAAATAATCTGAAATATAATATATGAAATAAGGTGAGCAAGGCACAACGTCTCTTGTTGGGAATGTAAGATGAAGTGTAAGAACCCTTGTGCCAGAGGGTTCTTGTACACCATCTACTGCTGATGAAGACTCCTGCTTCTGGTGACTGTAGTTGCTGTGGATTTGGGAAAAGCTCTGTGTTTTATGTAGCTGAAAACAGGTTCTTGGAGGCATCTTGATTCTCCAGGCATTGGTGCCTGGGTTTAACACCAAAATGCATTTTGTAAATTCTCTCTGTACAATAACGGATGGGCGTAGTCTTCGGTGGGTAAAAAACTGGTTGGGTGGCTGAGCCCAGAGAGTAGTTGTAAATGGAGTTAAGTCCAGTTGGCAGCCGGTCACGAGCGGTGTTCCCCAGGGCTCTGTTTTGGGGCCAGCCTTGTTTAATATCTTTATCGATGATCTGGATGAGGGGATTGAGTGCACCCTCAGTAAGTTTGCAGATGACACCAAACTGGGTGGGAGTGTCGATCTGCTGGAGGGTAGGAAGGCCCTGCAGAGGGACCTGGACAGGCTGGACCGATGGGCTGAGGCCAACTGTGTGAGGTTTAACAAGGCTCAGTGCCGGGTCCTGCACTTCGGGCACAACAACCCCATGCAAAGCTACAGGCTTGGGGAAGAGAGGTTGGAAAGCTGCCTGGCAGAAAAGGACCTGGGGGTGTTGGTCAACAGCCGGCTGAACATGAGCCAGCAGCGTGCCCAGGTGGCCAAGAAGGCCAACAGCATCCTGGCTTGTATCAGGAATAGTGTGGCCAGCAGGAGCAGGGAGGTGGTTGTCCCCCTGTACTCGGCGCTGGTGAGGCCACACCTGGAATACTGTGTCCAGTTTTGGGCCCCTCAATACAAGAAAGATATTGAGGTGCTGGAGCGTGTCCAGAGAAGGGCAACAAGGCTGGTGAAGGGTCTGGAGCACAGGCCTTGTGAGGAGCGGCTGAGGGAACTGGGATTGTTTAGTCTGGAGAAGAGGAGGCTGAGGGGAGACCTTATCGCTCTCTACAGCTACCTGAAAGGAGGTTGTAGTGAGGTGGGTGTTGGTCTCTTCTCCCAAGTAGTTAGCGATAGGACGAGAGGAAATGGGCTTAAGCTGCACCAGGGGAGGTTTAGGTTGGAAATTAGGAAAAATTTCTTCACGGAAAGGGTGGTCAAGAATTGGAACAGGCTGCCCAGAGAGGTGGTGGAGTCCCCATCCCTGGAAGTGTTCAAAATACGGGTAGATGTGGCACTTCGGGACATGGTTTAGTCTAGTCTACCCTTGATTGGCTTAGAGTAGACTTGGTAGTGTAGGTTAATAGTTGGACTGGATGATCTTAAAGGTCTTTTCCAACCTAAACGATTCTATGATTCTATTCTATGATTCTAACTTTGGAGTTATTACTTCAGAGAAATATTGAGAGAAAAACCTGGGTTTACGTCCATTTCCTTGAAGACAAGTCAAGTGAAAAATGGAGCAAGTTTCTGGTCATCTCTTTTCTGACCATCTTCCTACTTGTAGAACCATCATCTGGTCTTTAATAATCACAAATAATTTTGAAGAGATGGCCTAGTAGAAAAGCATCCTGCATCATTCCTATGGTTTTAATTAACAGACAGAGCTAAGATGCCCTGGGATCATTCATGCCTGTTCTTCAGCTGAACAAAAACATTGACTAACACAATATTTGTCTTCTTTTATATCCCTGGTTCAAAATGATAGAAAAATACATCAAAACACAATGTGAGCGTACGAGATATCTGTTACTGCAATTACACATGGCAGCCACATTAATTAGTCATCTCAGCATAGATGGTGGAGAGGTGAGATTATAAATTTAAACTGCCTGGGTCAGAACTGTAACAAAGCCAGAATATAAGCCAAAAGGACTTGTGGGAAAGAGATAATATTTTAACTATCTCTATTTTGGAAACGTTCATCAATTGTGAAATGCCATAGGAGTTAAGAAAACATTTTATCTACTAAAACTGATTGAGTGTTGTTTCTCTGTAAAGAGGAAATTCTTGCCTGTTGCTATTTTTTGTTTCTTCAGAAAAAAATTTGTCTCCAGAGACTATACCAGGATTCAAGACCTCTTGAACCATTGCTACTAGCCATAAGTTTGAATATTTTGTTTTGTTTGTTAAGGAATAAACTTGTTATTTTGTCCCAGTTAGTTAAATTCATTTTGCTTTCTGAACTGATCCCCAAAGCCCAGGAGAAAACAAAATATCAGCACTTATTTATTAGAGAAAAAACATCACAACTGGAAGCTGGATTTTGCTGGATTTTCAGCAAGAGACTTTCTTGCTTTTGCAAAAATAAAAGGAAGCCGATTCACTTACCAACACCCTGCCTTTTGGTCGCTTTGCAGAAACATCAGTTTATGAACGATTCAAGAACATTTGCCTTCATCACAGGTCCAGGACAAACAACCTAACCCGCCATAGTCTGATTCCTTTTTCCTGTAAGCATCCATCACCCCTTGACAGCTCAAAAGTTTTGAATTTTTTAAACTGTTTTTGGAAGATGTGAACAATTGAGTTTCATTTTCTGGGTACACACCAAAACCATGGCTTTTGACAGCTTATCAAAGGAAAGAGGAGTAATAGGAGTTGTGGCAACTTTGTCCTCCTCTGCTTTCCAAGCCCCTGCTTTTCTTCTCCACCTCCTTTCCTTCACCACAGCCAAACAAGGGTGTGTGTCCCCACATTGCCACAGCTCTGCTGCCTCTTTTGCTGTGGAAAAGAGGGCATCTGCTACCATTGAGAGAGGGCTCAGAGCTGTGGCGGTTCCCCAGGGTAGATCCCAATCTCTCACCGCTGTTGTGGGGCAGCAGATCCAGCTCTGCAGAGGTTTCCATCACAAATCTCCATCCCGTTGTGCAATGCTCTTCTTGCTCCTCTTTTCCCACAGTAGGAGCAGATGTGCTCCAGCTCCTGATCAATTCTGCCTCTTGCTAAGAAGCCTTGAGTAGTCTTTGATGCCAGAAATGGCATAAAAATTAAGACACTGTCAAAACTGATAAACAACAGCCCATGCCCACCCCTCAAGGAAGACCACAGAGGGGATGTAACTACCAGTTCTGCCACATGTTTGCAAACACTGGAAAGGAAGATGTCTGGTTGTCAAGGCACCTGGTTGGGCTCAGTAAGTCAAATAAGTGCTGCTAGATGGCCTTTCTTGAGCTGAGGGCAGGTCTGCAGCCTTCAATAGCAGAAGGGAGTCTGTCAAAGGGAGGGTGGATCTATGCAACACTGCCTTGACATGTGCAAACCCCATTTTCAGCAGCCGGTCTCGGCACACTCACCTCCATCTGTCTCCTGCATGTTTCAGGGCTCTGCTTGCTTTGAGCTTTAAACCTGAGATCTATGCAACCTTAACAGAGTGGAAAAATAGTAAGAATTGGCCATGTCAGTTTGCAATTTTTGCTGTCGGGGGAGCAGCGAGCTAGAGGGGAGCAGACTGGTGGTGATGTTGCTATTTTGGTCAAGATAAAACATGCTCCAAATATGAATGTAGAAAACAACTATAAAGTAACTGGTGCCTACCTCTTCCTCCTTGCAGAGAAGCTGGAACACTGTTTCTCCCTAAGTGGAGGGAAAGCTGCAGAGAGATTAATTTTTGCAGGAAACACAGCTCTAATGAATGCTACTAAAGACAGTCACTGACTGTCCTGCTTTCCATCCCTAAACATTTCACCTCTTCATCTAACGGCTTTTTGGAGCAACAGGCCTGATTTATCCTTGTCACAGAGTGAACTGGCCTTTTACAAAGATTTATCCTACCTTCACTTTTCAAAGGGTTCATTTCTCCTTTCCAGATCAAGTGCTCATGTCACATAAAAACCAGACTTGCTGGGATACAAAGAGCAAAAGGCCATCAGGGAAAACTAGTAATGTGCTCTGGGACCACAGCAGCTTGTGCTTAGCTGACTTTTCTAGGAAAAAGAACTCACGTTTCCTAGAGCAAAGGAACCAAAATAGTAAAACTTACCTTGCATGATAAGGAGACATACTAGTGTGTGAAATTCCCCTGCCTCCAAAGGGCTTTATTTTAGGTAGCCTCAAGTACCATGTGCAAAGACAGGAAGGGGTAAGAGACAAGAATGCAATAAAGGATTTGATATAGAAGTTCTCAGGTACCTATGGACACAAATCTTCCTCCAAAAAGTCACTGTAAATTGAACCTCTCAATGCATGCAGTGTCACAGCATTAGTTGAACAAGTGGGAATGTGAGGGTGGGTTTCATTTTGGTTTCTGGATATTTTTTTTTTTTTTAGTATTTTGTGCTGCACACATAAAACATGCAGAGACTCTGACTATGCCACAGGCTGGACTGGCAAGATTTTAACTGATGGAAATACTCCTCACAGAAATTTTAAAGAGCTCAGGATGTTTTTGGCTCATATTGGCTATGGTTGGAGGAGAATGCACAGAAGTTATTCTAGATAATTTTGTGCTAGGGTTTGAAAAAAAAAAAAGACACAGAACACTGTTCCTTCTTTGTTACCCGTATTAGCAGTTTTTCTTTTGCTATTCTGTAAAAGCAAGCAGACTTCTGTGATTCCACCTTACAGATATGCAGAGGGAATGTACCCCAGAAATTGTCTCCTGAGACAACATCTAACCATTTCCGTAGGAAGTTCATATGAATAACATGTCTCGGTGAATAGTTTGTTTTCTTGTTGCTTTCAGTGGTAAGGTTGCGGGGGGCAGTGTTGAACATTATCCTAAGGTAATATTCTTGAAACCCTCTATAAAGCACCAAACTTTCACAAGACAGCTGATCACCTTGGCCTGAAAGAGCCAAAATTTAGTTGTCTCTTTTGGCCAGTTTTATTCATAATGATACCTAATCTAAATTTTTCCCCTTCTATAAATTGAAAGTCATAAAAATTCTTCTCGCTCTCCCTTATTTTGTCTTGTTGGTCTAGATAAGGACTACCTTATAAAACACTCTGTGCCTGTGTATTTACATATAGCTTAACATAATGAGCCACTAATCTTATTTGAGGCCTCCAAGCAGTATTGAAATATAGATTGTTATTAATAATGATAGCACTTACATATTACTGTTGCTGAAATGGCAGTCCTTCCCTCCCTGCTTGCAAATGCTGCAGAAGAGTATGTTAGCTGAATTTCAAATGAGTATGTCAGGAAAACAATATCAACCACAGCAGAAACTCCCCGCTTTACTAAACATGTTCATTCTTTGAATGAATTCTGGCAGTGCAGATTCCTAAACAAACAAACAAAAAAAAAAAAATAAAAAGAAAGAGAAGACACTGTATGTTGGAAACTTCAGACAAGGGTTGTAGCTGAATTGAGGTGGCGTAAGTCAGGCAAGGCAAGACTCCACGAAGCCTGATAATTGAGAGAATACCTTTGGTGTCTCATCATCTTTGCTGCTAAGTGAGGGAAAGGCTGTTCCCGAAGATCCTTGATCCCAAGAGGCAGGATATGCGTCATGGACAGCTGAGCTGGGAAAGCCGCCATGACTCCCCTCCCAAAGTTGTCCAACTCTGTCTGCCACAAAGATGCCAGTTTTCAGGTATGCCATCTTTAGAGCAAGTTGGGAATATTTGTCACACAACAATTTTCCACCTGTAAACTACATTTCATAGAAGCAGAGAGATTGTGCTGAAACATGTTGATTTCAGTGAAATTTCTGATGGGAAAATTGGAGAAACAGGGATTGTTTTGACTTTCTCATTTCACTCTGATGTTGAAATGGTTTGTTTCAGTAAAGCAGAGAGGGTTTGTTTTGACTTTCTTACTCTGTTTTATTTCACCCTAATTTTATATTATGATCCTTTCAACACTGTGTTTATATATTTGCCTATTATAGTAACAGTTCCTTGGGCCATCTGAAAATATGCTGAGATGAAAGAAAATGAGTATATTTCATATTTTCTCTGAATAGTATTGATTACTTCACATCATAATGTTTGTACAATCACTGATGTTTTTGATGGTTTTTTTTTTTTCATTTCACTAAAGTTTCATTTTGCCACAAAAGCAATTTTCAAAATGGCAGCTTTTCCCACAGAAGGGAACATTTATTTACCATCAAAACTAATGTGCCACGCTAACAGTGTCTAATCACATTCCGTTGCCAGGACAATTAATTTGCCCACTGCCTGGCCAAGGCTGCCCTTTTTCCTGCTGATCTACAGGGCCTCATTGTACAGCCTTCCCTTTGCATTGGAATAAGTCATCTGGCCTCCTTGCTTGGAAAATCGGGTACTATTTCTCTGCAATGCCCACAGAAAGCAGTTTTTGACTCCTAGTTCAATGCAATGGAAAACCATGGCAGCAATCAGGTTAATTTTCACAGTAATACTGGAGAGGATGCGAAGGCAATCTAGGAATATCACCAGAAGGCTGACCAGCCTTGCCCTGAACAACCTCCTCGTGGGGTTAGCGGATGGTGGCAGTGTGTCTCCACCAGTCTTAAACCCACAGTGTTTATCTCAATTTACTTTTCGGCCCAAACAAATCCCAGTAATCAGAGCTAGAGATAGAGCTGTACAGTCAATGCATTGGGAACAAGATCTTTGCTGAAAGTTTGCCTTTGGTATCTGATTCCTGAAAGTCAGGAGAGGCAGCCTTAGTCTCCACCTGGAAGTCTAAAGACTAACATACTAAGCTCAAAGCCAGGTCTGTGTATAACACTGTGTACCATGCTATATCCCGTGTGAACACAGCCCTGGGAATCCCCCTGTTTATTTCTACCACAGTGCAACAACCCCCCCCCCCCTATTCTGCGTAGCCCAGTTGGTGCGTTCCAGTGCTCTGGTGTGTGATTTCAGGATGTTCTCGTACCCATCTTGATCTTTCCCATGCTTTCAGATTTATAACCATTTCTCCCCGCTTAACTCTTAATATTCTTCATACACACCATGCATGAAAACTCTGCTGGTTTATTCAGGAGCAGTTGTCTCTGACCATACTTCTGCCAAAGAGAACACCAGCAGCATAATGATGCTGTTGCATAGCTTCAGTTTTAATGCTCTGACAAAGTTTTTATTACTCCAGATTTTGACTAACTTATTTGTATTTCTAGATGCTTTCCTTGTTCTCACTTTTTCTTCCACCTCTGTATTGCTGTTATCTGTTATTACCAGATTGCCACAGTAACTGCATTCCTCAACACTCCTTATTTGCTCCACACCAAATATGGACTGTGTTTGTTCCCACTGTTGCCAAGATCTTGGTCTTTTTTTGTTGAAACTTTTGCCCTTATCTTCTCCCCTTTATCAGTGGTTTGGAAGCTTTTGGCCGCATGTCATGAAGCAAGAAAGAGAGGTACCTCCTTCTCCAAGGCCCCATATTCACATTTCTCATTGGTAATAGTGCTGTTTGCTGAGGCAGTTGACTCTTACAAATCATTCTCTGCAAGTAATCATGGTGGCATCCTCTAAGGAGCAAGAAGAATCCCTCTTTAGCCTGATGCAGATCCCCTCTCTCCCCAGGACTGCTCCGAGTGGGAGCTGTAGCAAACTGCCCACCCCAGCGGCTTTGTCCGGTCTGCAGTAACAGCCCCATGCACAGCACTGGACAACCCCAAATCCCACTCCACACCAGTTTACCCTTCCTGAAACCGTTAAATGAACGTCTGCAAGCTCTGCAAGAGGATCTCCTCCTCTCACTCCCAATCTCTATGTTTTGCTGCCCTCTCCTGCTCAGCTAGGAAACCTCTCAAACCTTTCAAATCGAGGACTGCAGAGCCCCCCTGGAAATTACAGGTTCCCTCATATGCATGACAGGTCTTGCCACAGCAGAGCCGCCCTGATGGGAGCAAATCGGCAGAGGCAGCAAGCAGGTACAAGGTATTAGTGGAGACAGAGATTAACACTTCCCAACTACCAGGTCTGGGAAAAACCCGTGGAGCGAATGCTCTGCAGAAGAAGCAGTAATGAAATGCCCAGCTGAAGCACCGATGAGGGTATCTTGCAATGCCCATGTGTGCCCCCCGCACAGTGAAGATATTTCCCTCCCCTTTTCGCCCATCTTGCTCTTTTCCCTTAATTCACTGGAGCTCAAGGTGTGGTGGTGGGGAGGAGAATGGAGATGTGCTGCCAGCATTGCAGCCACCACAGTGGTGTAGCCTCTGAGCTCACACCTTGGAGCTCCCCACGGGCCCCCCAACATGCTCTGCTCCCTGAGCAATGGCAGCAGCAAGGTCGGTGACTGCAACCACCTAAAATGGCAAAGGGCAGTACTGCTACCCCCTTCACACACACCCTGTGCCCGGGAAGCACCTAGCTGCCAATGTACCTGTCTCAGAAGTGTTACCGCCTACTGAAGTGGGGTTTAGTCTCCATTTCAGACATGACTGGAGTGACCTCATGGTGCTTTTACTGAACTGTTGATTAATGACCTTGCTGCGCTGCAGAACACAAACTTTCTTAGGGTTCAAATAGAAACCCAGCATCAAGGGCATGAACTGCTACACCACTGCCAAAGCATCAGGAATGCAGCCATTTCCTCCCATTAAAAACTATTAGAGGTAAGAGAAGATTGGGGCTGGTGTCATGGTTTAACCCCAGCCAGCACCCAAGCACCACACAGCTGCTCACTCACCCCCCCCCCCCCTCCCCCAGTGGGATGGGGGAGAGAATTGGAAGGGCAAAAGTAAGAAAAATCATGGGTTGAGATAAGAACAGTTTAATAATTGAAAAGAAATAAATTTTAAAAATAATAATAATAACAACAACAACAATAATAATAAATTGTAGTGAAAAGGAAAACAACAAAAAAAGAGAGAAACAAACAAAACCCAGGAAAAAAAATTATGCAACTGCTCACCACCCACCGACCGACACCCAGCCAGTCCCCGAGCACTGATCACTGCTCCCTGGCCAACTCCCCCCAGTTTATATACTGCCCATGACACCATATGGTATGGAATAGCCCTTTGGGCAGTTTGGATCAACTATTCTGGCTGTGCCCCCTCCCAGTTCCTTGTGCACCTGGCAGAGCATGGGAAGCTGAAAAGTCCTTGACTAGCATAAGCAGTACTTAGCAACAACTAAAACATCAGTGTGTTATCAACATTATTCTCATACTAAAATTAAAACATAGTGCTATACCAGCTACTAGGAAGAAAATTAACTCTATCCCAGCCAAAACCAGGAGAGGTTGGTTTTAGTGGATTCACTCACTTTGACCCTGAAGGGAAGGCAAATGGTTTCCTCTCACTTAGTCCTTGCAATCGGGCATTAGGACATCACATGGTAATGCAATTGAGTCATCTTCTCCTCTTCCTTCAATGCTCTTGATTGACACTGCTGTTGTACACATTACTGAACCCATGGCTTGTTTTAGACACCAAACTGTTTTCCCCACCTGAAAACAGACTGGCAAAAATTTATACATTGCAATATGTGATTTACATTCACAGTTTCCTTGTATGATTCATAACTTTTTTCTCTGTGGAGCCATGGTAAAAATGTCAAGCAAGATACCGCTGACAGTAAAAGATGGAATTAAATTATTTTAGTAAATAGCATTCTCCTTCAGCAATATACCAGATTAGTTTAAATTTTTGGAAAGGCTAACTTGACTAAACAGTCAGTGAAAATATCTACATCTTCTCACTCCAAAAAAGGACCAACTAAACTAGTAACTGGTAACACTGACGGTGTATATCCAATGTCCATTAAGATCACACAAGGAAAGACTGCTATCCTACACGGAACAAAATTCCTAGCTGACTAACACAGCCATCAGGAGATGCTTGTTCCACACAAGCAGAGAGGAGAGACTACGGCCAGGGTGGTACTCTTAGGTGCTGCACAAACATGGACATGGGCATGAATGTGAAGATAAAAAAAGTCACAGAGAAAAAAGCTGAAAGAAGATGACCTTGACGAGTCATCTAATGCAATACTTATTGGCTTTTGATACAAGAGTTGGTTGAGCAAAAAAGAATGACACCAGCCAATACAGGATGGCAATAAAAAAACATGGTAAGAGCTGGCTGAAAGCTCTGTTCAAAGCATAAGTGGAGGAATATAGAGCAGGAAGAGGGATGTATCTGAGAGAGATGGTGGACAAGTTGCCCACATGCTCAGTGCTCAGGGATGTGCTGCAGGTGAGCTGGAGCAGTCAGTATCCTGGAGGGGACATTATAGAGCCTGCCACCAGGCTGCAGCCAGGGAAAGACTGACTTCTCAGAACAACCAAGTTGATCCAAATCTTTCCCAAGAACGCTGTCCCTTACAATGACATCAATATCTGGAGTTTCTAGTGCTAAGGATCTCCCTGGGAAAAAAAAAATACAAAAAATACAAAACAAAAAACATAAAAGCTGGCATCAGGCAGAAAGTGCACAAATGGCTGGGAAAACTACTGACAAAAAACAGTTTTTATTTTAAATTCAGATGCTAACATTTATACTGAAACATTGAGCCATGGGAGAATGGAATCAACTGAGCCTGTAAAAGCAAAATAGGCCACATTATTAGACAGCACTCTTAAAATAAGTTTTGATGTTCACTTAATTATATCCCCTTGGCTGAGTCAGGGAAACAGAACCTTGCCTTATTATTACCATTTCACATTGTTATGAAGGTCTTTGATTGGGTTGAGTAGATGGTCTTAATGGGATCTGTCAAACAATAGGATAATCCTAATTTAAATGAAAAAGCTATCTCTCCCAAAGGCACGGTTTTTTGATAAATGGCTCTTTCATTTAGACACAAGCGTAGCAAGGCATTGAGTTGTGTGTTCAAAATTTAATGGCTTACATGATTAACACAGAGTTAACATGGGAAAGGTATAATGTTCTTAAGAAAAATCTCTTTATTCCCAAGAAGGAAAGGAAGGCTGGGATAGCAGGATTATATTTACTGCCAGCTCTACAGTAAGTATATCCACACACAGTATAAATTATTATTTAAATTCCACTGCCCTCCAGTAAGGTGGGGGTCCAGAGAACTTATGACAATAGATCATTCAGAGTTGCCAAAAAATGTAACTCTATCAGAAGAAAATTCCTTGATAAGCTTATCAAAATTATTACCAGAGTGAGTAATTTCTTCCAACACAGTTAGAACTTGGGCATAAAATCAATCAAATCAGTGAAAGCAGAAAGGCGCATTTGTCAAAGCAGTATTACCAGCAAGGAGGCACATTATAGCAAAAGTGCAGAAAACTGCACTTTCTCTGCTCAGAAAAGCTATAATTTGGCAAAGAACTTCAGCATGTGCCTAAATTATAAAGTATATTACATATGATGGAAATCAAGCAGTGAGGTGGTTATTCCCCAGAATGGTGTAAATTAATTTCCTCCATTTGGCAATTAACAGAGCATGGGAAAAAATACCTTAGAAATTCAAGAATAAATATATCCAGAGAAGTGGTAATATGAGTCTGATTTGTCCAAGACTTTTGGCTATAATGACCAAACATCACAAAGCTTGTACAATTGTATCTGTTACTGACTCACCTCAAATCGAACATGCTACAGATCTGCCAATATACCAGAGTGCCTCAGGCCTTTTTGGAAACCCATTCTGCATGAGAAACAAGAAAATCCAGGCTTCTGTTATTTATGATTTAAAGCAGAGTCTCTAGAGCTTTGTCAAGGCTGAGAAATGTTCATGCTTCAGGGCATGTGGTAACCTCCAGCTAATAGAGATCGGGAGGAACACCTCCTCACTGGCAGATTATCCCACGATGGCAGGACTACCTGTAGCATCTCAAGGTATGTGCTGTGGGCTACTGTCACAGACAATTAGCTGACCCTGTCTGTTAATTCCTCTGTCCTTGATCACCAGGGGCATCTCCACGAGGACCTGAAAGTATATTGGTGATGGAACATCAGCTTGTGGTAGAATCCCTGTGACGGTCCTTGCTCCTTCCCCAGCTAAATGCAAACCATCCAGTGGCTTGAGTGCCTCTGTGCAATGGATGTTGGCTTTCAGGTTAAACCTGAAGGGTGACAGGCAATGTAGCCGTACACTGGGTATGCAACTAGAACTGGAAATGTGGGCAGGACACCTTAACAGAGAGAGATACGCCATGAAAGCAATGTGCTTTCAGCCAGAAGAGAAGTGAAGAAAGGAGATTTGGTTTGTATACAGTATCGCTCTTCGTCTTTTCAAGTCAGCCCTGGAGCAGCCTTATGACTGTCAAGAGTGTTACGCAGAGACCTTTGGACTCAGGTCTCACTGGCTATGTCCCTACCATCATATAACCTAGCTTCCCAGTCACCTCCAAGGCCCTCGTCCACAGACGCATAAACATCAGTTCAATCCCAAGCTATTTTGCAATAAACCAGACAGTCCTCTCCAATACAACCCCTAGCTTGCCATGGGTGGTTTTTACCCCAACACCCTTGCTCAGTGAGCAATGTAGATGAGATTTTGCCAGATTCAGCTCCCCCTGCCTTACAGTGTGTTCAGACAGGATCCCAGCTGGCTTTGTATCTTCCACAGTGCAGAGCCCAATGCAGTGTGAAAGCAATTGGTTTGCTCTAGAGGAGACAAGTCTTGATCACTGTGGAGGAGTAGTGGGCATAACCAGTGAGGGGAACAGAGAAAGGGATGAAAGGATGGCAGTCAATGGTTGAGAAAACACATGAAATAGTGTGATGACTTTGTAAGTCCTCTATGTCGAGCATATTATTCCTACTCAAGAGAGTCCCACTGCAGAGCGCCCAGTTCCCGGTTACAGCCCAGCACTGCAGCCCCTTTCCCCAGAGTGCTGCCGTCCCATCTCACCTGCAACAATGACAGACAAATACAGCCAAGCTGAAGTCTGCAGGGCCAAAATTTCTCCTGGAATGGTTACAGCTATGCTATGCTCCAGTCTGTCCCAGTAGGGCTGTGTGGAGCTTTGACAGAGGAAATCTGGGCCCAGTCCTCGAGAGTTCATGAACCTTTCAGTAAAACTGGCTCCTGTTCCAAAAAATCCTGGGCTGACATCCAAGAAAAACTCCAGCTCCAAGAACATCCTGCCTTGCCATAGCTCTTCTGCATCCATCCACCCAGCTCACGCCAAAAATTGCTAGATCCTCTTTTCATCTTTGCACGCACAAATGGTGGTAAGTGATCTTGCTACTAGGAAAACAAATGAAAACAGAGGGGCCAGGTGTGTGCTAAAACCAGCTAGAAGGATCCTTTCTACCCTCTAGTAGCTGATATAACAAGTGGGTATTAATTCATGTGAAATTACAGCTGCATTCCCGTGGAATTATACACTATATCCACATCTGTTCTTGCACTGAATATCGAGGAAGAGGGAAGGAGAAGCTGTTACGCTTTTCCTCCCATTGTGCAAGCAGAAGGGCATTTGGCTTTTCATATTTGTTAACCTACTCTGGGAAAGTGACTTTCAAACACATGGCATGAACCCAGGGAGCCACAAATGGAAGAAGGGATTTGATGGTGTATGCCCTTGCAGACAATAGCTGTGCGCAGGCATTGTTAGAATGGGCACAGCCAGCCCGCGGCTGCCGGACTTCATTTGCTCCCCACGCAGTCCAGAAATGGCTCTCATGTTCTGTCCCTGGCCCTGCAGCAGTGCTGAACTGCCAGGACCTCCTAGGGTATCTGACCCCTCGGTCACTGCAGGAGATAAGCAGAGAGGATGAACAACCCACCCTCTCAGGTGGCTGCTGGGACTCTGTCGTGTAGCCCAGCCAACGCCACCCTGATGTCACTCTGTTGTTTCCTGTCCTGCCCTTGGACTATCCTTGGAGCAGTTCCAGCTCTCCAGATACGTGTGAAATATCCACATTTTTCAACTCACAGCCATGCAGAGTGTCTGGTATGCTGCAGGTAGGAGCAGGAAGGTTTCTACCCTTGAATGATGGTGTGCACCCAAAGTCTGGAGTCTCCTTCCAGCTGTGACTCTTTCAGGAAGAGGTGAGGCACACTGAGGGGACTTAGACACCCACCATGGAACAGTAAAGGGCAGAGTGCTCTGTGCCAGGGTTTGAACTTCTTTCAGCCACAGGGCACAGCAAGTAGCACAGGGGTTTACAAAGCACTGGTACATCAAAGAAACAACTATGTGGATTTTTTCAGGTATAGTCAGACTGGGTTAGACAGAGCTAGACCAGCATGCTGCTGTCGTTTGCACTGCATTCCTGGCTATTACATGCTCAATGAACAGTGAAACTCTGCCCCTGATATATGTACTAAGTGGGTAGGACAGCACTGGAACAGCTTAGCACAGCATCACTATATAGCCTATATCACTGACATTGATTTTCCTTTCAATCAAGAAGAAACGGGAAATCTCTGTTTCTGCCACTGCCACCTCCAAGAATTTCCAATCATCCATGCAGAGAAGCTTGTTATCGCTTTGCAAATTACAAAGGAAGCAAAAATCTTTCTGCTGATTTGATGCGCAATGGCAGCCCTCTGAGGAGCAGGTTCAGGTCTTCGTGCCACCTCCTATTCCCTCTGTGGCTCTGAGAAAGTTGCTTGATCTCTCTGTGTCCTTCAGATCTGCATCTATAAAATGAGGTTAATGCTGCTGACCCAGAAGGCTGTTGTAAGGAGAAAGATCTTCACTTATGTCTGGTACCACACAGAATGAACCAAGAGAGAGCTTAAGGAGAGAAGAAGGGGTTTATTTTCAGCTCTGCTTCTTAATTGAATAAGCTGCTATTTGCAAGTAATTGGGGAAAAACACTCAAGTGTCTGAGAGTGGGGAGAAAGAGGAGAATTCCTCTAATTTACATCTCATTGTCACTAACTGAGGTAAATATGCTTTTCTCTTTCTTATTAAATTACTGTGAATGGTGACCAAACTGTGCAACATCAATCTGTCCTGGGTATGGATAGATAGCATATGTGCTTAGCACTGGCAGGACAATGATTAATGAGACCTTCCTTAATGGCAATGTGTTTTAGCTACAGTTATCACCTAATACTTAAACTAATGGGTAGCTAAAGCTTGGAAGTTTCACCTGTTTGTTTCATGAAAAAAAGCTTTCTCCCTCCAGCTTCCCATCCATTCCCACTTACAAACTCCAGTTCTGCTGCAGATTTACCCAATAATGGAACTGGGAGAGGTTTAAGCCTGTTTACAGCCCTGATACCAAGATGCAGAGGAGTCTATACAAACTGCAAGATGAAAAGCAGGTCTGATCATGAACATGATCTGGCCAAGGCTACACTGGAGGTGGTGAGACTGACTGTAGCCCAGACTCAAAGCAGACACATCGTGATTACAGAGAGCCAAGCTCAGATACCTTCCCACAGACTGCACTTTGCCCGTGCTTCGTCTGCCCATCCTGCATGAACAGGCGCTTGGACCTCACATACTCCTCAACCAATGTCAGACTATTTCAGCATTCACATAAGCGATGTAAACAGTGGTTGAGGTTGGACCCACATGCATGCTGAACTAGCCACGTGAGCAGACCCTTGGTAATTTCATATGGTTTTGGATCAGGCTCTGTCAAAACCAGCCTGGAATAAAAAAACCTAGAGCTTTCCCAGTCACCTGACATCACAGGTAGCACTCAGCTTTAGGATATCCACATGTAGGTGTTGACATGTACCTGTGTGCTAGTGTCTAAGCTCCCATTAAAATCAACAGAGACTATGGGCAGGACTCAGTTGCTTGAAGAAGTCTCTAGTGCCATTTTAGACACGCTAGGCAATCCTATCTGGCTCCGACTACCACTTCAGCCAGGCACAGCTCTCCTGTATGGCCTCTGTTCTCTCTACCAACCCCATGCAAACAGTTTGAGTACTATGGGCTATGTCAAATGGCACTAGAAGCCTGTAAAAACCAAGCCCTTCCACTGGTGAACAGTGCCAGCTGAGCCCAGAGAATGATTCACTCTAACGCAGATGCCTTTGAGCAGGAAGGGGTCAGTCACTCATAAGTTCTGTGCTAGTTCATAGAATCATAGAATCATAGAATTGTTTAGGTTGGAAAAGACCTTTAAGATCATCAAGTCCAACCGCTAAGCTAGCACTGCCAAGTCCACCACTAAACCATGTCCCTAAGCACCACATCTACATGTCTTTTAAATACCTCCATAGATTTCTACTTGGCCCATAGAGACTTTTGGATGCCATCGGGCATCTCAGATAGCACTGGGCATCTGTGTTTGGCAAAGGAATCCTACCTTTGCACTGTCATTTGCACTAGCAAAAAAAATAACATAAAATGCTTCCGAAAAGGAATCATACCCAATGTCGATGTAAATGATCTCATGAGGTATAAGGCAGTTGGCAAACAAATCCATCCTTTTGGGTCACTTTTTATTTCTTTTCTCTGAGCAAAATTCCCTCCTGGCATTTTAAGTTTGCAAGTCTGCATTAAATAATAGCATCTCACTTAACTCATTTTACATTTATATTGCCTCTCACATGTGTTTGCTGCATAGGATGCTAACTGCACTCCTTGCCAATAAGCCGTCCAGAGAAGCAGAACAACGTTAATGATCAGGAAAACCAAAAGCTAGTCAATAATAACCTCAGTGGTAATTTCATGATGAGAAATTCACTCGCGTCCTTATTTGTGCCTGGGAGCTCTCGTTGTTCTTATTATGAATCCTCAGGCATGAAAAGTGGATGTGATTTCTAATTTAAATAGAGTTTGTATCACCCTCCAAAAATGAATCTTCCTGAAATGATTAAGCAGGGCTATAACATTGCATTTTGAAGAGCGCTGCATGTTCTGAATAATGTTGTAGGTGCATAATTGAATGATGGAGACAAGCACCACTGCCCTTCACGGGACTGAAATGGGACCCCTTAACCATGCCTCATAGACTTCACATAGCTATATGCTAACACAGAGTGCATAGAGGATCCGTGCTTCTGGAGCAAAACCATGGGGAGATTTCCCTGAGGTATCCCAAGAATGTATCAGGAATGGTGTGGCCAGCAGGAGCAGGGAGGTGATTGTCCCCCTGTACTTGGCGCTGCTGAGGCCGCACCTGGAATACTGTGTCCAGTTTTGGGCCCCTCACTACAAGAAAGACATTGAGGTGCTGGAGCGTGTCCAGAGAAGGGCAACAAGGCTGGTGAAGGGTCTGGAGCACAGGCCTTGTGAGGAGCGGCTGAGGGAACTGGGGTCGTTTAGTCTGGAGAAAAGGAAGGAGGCTGAGGGGAGACCTTATCGCTCTCTACAACTACCTGAAAGGAGGTTGTAGTGAGGTGGGTGTTGGTCTCTTCTCCCAAGTAACAAGTGATAGGATGAGAGGAAATGGGCTCAAGCTGCGCCAAGGGAGGTTTAGGTTGGATATTAGGAAAAATTTCTTCACAGAAAGGGTAGTCAAGCATTGGAACAGGCTGCCCAGAGAGGTGGTGGAGTCACCATCCCTGGAAGTGTTCAAAAAATGGGTAGACGTGGCACTTTGGGACATGGTTTAGTGGGCATGGTGGTGTTGGATTGATGATTGGACTGATGATCTTAGAGATCCTTTCCAACCTTAATGATTCTTAGTTTTTACTTTCATTATAAATAATCCAGCCACCAAGCCAGGAAACATGAAATTGCTACTCTACCCTTAATTGGTTTAGTGATGGACTTAATGTTAGGTTAATGGTTGGACTGGATGATCTTAAAGGTCTTTTCCAACCTAAACGATTCTGTGATTCTAAGAGGTCATCATGGCAGCGAGCTGCTGATCTACAAAGGATTGAAGGGATGCCAATGACACTGATGTTTGGTGGGACGTGCTGTACTGTAGATCATGCCTCCTCCTGGATGTCTGAACATCTGGAGAAGAGTGACACCCATAAACCTAGAAACTTTTGCTAAACTGGTAGCATTGACAGTTAGACATGAGCCTCACTACTTCAATGAATAAATGGACTTTGCTTAACTGTTGCAAGTTATCCAAAGACATTACATATCAAACCCTGTTACAGAGCTCACATGGACATGCATCTTGGTACCCTTTAGACACTCACTTGCCAGAGAATCAGTAAGGCACCAACAGCCCTGTTCAAACAACTCCCACACCCTTAGATATGGCATGAAAAAAGAACTAGCTGGATCACTTGATAAGGTTGAAGCAGGGAATAATATATTTATTTGAAGATAGACTTGCATCACTGGACTAGAGTTACAGGAAACTATGATGTCAGATTTTATTACAGTTTTGCAGAACAAAGATCTTCCTTAGCTGTAGCAGTATCTCAGATAGCTTCTGCCTCTTCTCTCCTAAGTGAGGTGGAATCCCCATCCATGGATTCTCTGCTGCTTACACTGTCTAAAGCAATTTGAGTGTCAAATTGTCATGGTTTAGCCCCAGCCAGCAACTCAGCACCACGCAGCCGCTCGCTCACTCCCCCTACCCCGATGGGATGGGGGAGAGAATCGGAGGAGTAAGAGTGAGAAACACTCCTGGGTTGAGATAAGAACAGTTTAATAATTGAAATAAAGTAAAACAGTAATGATAATAATAACAATATAATAATGATAATAATAGTAAGAATATACAAAGCAAGTGATGCACAATGCAATTGCTTACCACCCGCCGACCGATACCCGGACAGTTCCCGAGCAGCGATCGCTGCTCCCCAGCCAACCCCCCAGTTTATATACTGAGCATGATGCCGTATGGTATGGAATAGCCCTTTGGGCAGTTTGGATCAACTGTTCTGGCTGTGCCCCCTCCCAGTTTCTTGTGCACCTGGCAGAGCATGGGAAGCTGAAAAATCCTTGACTAGCATAAGCAGTACTCAGCAACAACTAAAACATCAGTGTGTTATCAACATTCTTCTCCTACTAAATCCAAAGCACAGCACTATGCCTGCTACTAGGAAGAAAATTAACTCTATCCCAGCCGAAACCAGGATACAAATATAAGTTTTGAAAGTGTCTTTTACAGCCTTCCTAGCCCCTGTCCTTTGGTGAGAAGGAAAGAGGTGTGGTATGAAGGCTTCTAGATCCTTTAAAATCAGCATTGCCCAGCTTTGCTCACCTCCTCCTCATGGTCATTTCCTTCCTATTTCCTATCATCAGTGCTGCATTTGTACCTGACTTAGCACATGTCTGGCCTCAAGCTCCTTGTGTCTGCTACAGCTGCTTAAAAACACATTTGTAAAACTCTTGAATGTTGTAAGAACTATTAAACATAATTTCTTGCTAGTCATAATTATCTTCTCTCTCTGACAATACCACCACATAGTACCCATCAGGAACAGGGTGATTAAACTGTGTCACACTCTACACCTCATGCACAATGACTGGGAACTCTTTCTACAATGGTTGTCTTATTAGTTGTCCCTCAAGTATAAAACAGTGATGCAGTGCTGCTATCTGTGCTGGTTTCTTCACGTCAGACACTGTGGCAACTTTGCATGACTCATTGAATTTTCTGCCAGCGGAGGTGGCATTAACATGAAGGCAGATCTCAGTCAGCAAAACCCACGCTGATAAGCTCTTCTGGAGACCACCATGACCTTCCCAAACAGCAGGTGCCTCCCGAACTGGATGTGCTCAACACAAGATGCCCTCCAATGCTGTACACAGCCCTGCATCCACATGTGGGTCACACCACTATGGTGCCACCACACCTCTCTCCTCTTGCATGACCATCAATGTGTCCTTGGATGCAGCAGTCAGCTACACTTGGGGGTCACAAACTGGGGGCGTGCCAGGGTAGGCAGTGGTAGGGAGCATTGAGTGCTGCTCTCCTTTCTGCCTCCCCTCTCAGTCAGTTCATCTATTTAGCTTCAGGAAGGCCAAGTATGTATTTTCGGTACAGTTGATTTTTTTCCAAAATAACTCTGCTTACTTCTACAGGGAGGACAAGGACACAGGGATTTGGGCCATCCCTATAGCAGGGGAGCTGTCTTTGGGAAAGCAGAGTCTCTGCAAAGGATTTTGAGATCAGAGCAATCTTCCACAGCTAAATAAATCCTTAGGTGCATGAAGAAGTAAGCAGGACTAAGGAGGGATTTTAACCTCTGTACTGCAATCCCATGTACAGTTTTGAGTCAAGCAGGCTGAAAAATATTTAAAAGACTACATTAAACACTACTCACACTGTTCAAGAACTATGGAGAGGGACTTTTGTGAAGGTTTTGAGGAACTGATCACACAGAAGATGAGGCTGATCTGATTCTTGTAGAGAAAAATGTAGATATCAGTGAGTTATTTCACAAAGCAGAGAAAGAAATGGCAATAAGCTGGGTTGTCAGTCAGTATACCATTTCCTCTTTCAACCCTGCTTCTAGAATTTAAGCAAAATTATTACTGAAAGAACCAGTGTACCTTCATTTAAAAATTAAACCAAATTCTCTACTATATTTTCACCAGCAAAAAAATGTGCTTAAAACACTACCCTTCTGATCCTGTGGCAGTGTTCAGAGCTCTGACATGGCAGAAATAACTGCAGAGCAAGACAGTGATGGAGAGTCAGGACCCTCGTGGTGAAGGGTTTGCAAACTACCTCTGGGATTCAGAAGAGTGAGCAGGTCTCCAGCATATGGCTGAAGTAATTGCTCTCACTTCCTTCCTTCACAGAGCAGCTCAAGATACGGAGCATGGCCTCACAACACAGCGGGGAAGAAGTCAAAGCATAAAAACTATGTTCCTCTTTTATCTCGGAAAGTAAGAACACATGGTTTGCAGAGTCAGCATCAAATGGGCATCAGTGACCTAAAAACCAGGTCATTTCCAGAACCATCTGTGTGTTATGCTGGAGGTTAAGGTGAACTTGAGGGAGTGCTGGCTGATGGGCATGAAAAAAAAACCCAGCTTGAAATCAAAGGCCCAATATTGTTGAATTTCTCTGTCCTGGGACAAGACAGTCCCTAGCAGCAAGAAATCCTTCTAGCGTGCTAGCACATGAATTAACCCCTCCCTCTGGAAATCATTTTGTCTTATAACATAGGTGAAAAATTATCAATTCCATGGCTGGGGTGATGCCAAAACCCACTTTAATGACACATGAAAAATGATCAGAAAAGAATTATTATCTCCATGATATACAGAGGGAAATTGTGGCAAGGAAAGGGACTGCTGGGAGGTCAGAGGGGCAGGAGCTGGAGCTCCAGGGGTTCATGGCTGGCAGTTTCTCTGAGTGCCTATGAATCTTTTGTGGACCAGAAGCTTATGGTATATACTAAATTTCCAAGCAAAAAGAACAAAAATAGTTAAGGGTCTTTCATCAAAATGGCTCAAAGAGGGCACAGAGCCCAGAGATCTGAGCTTTCAAATTTGAAAAAAAAAATCTCTTCCACAAATCTAAATCCCCCTTTCTTCTCTCTCCCCTCTCTGGTCCGCACCTCCTCCAGGAAACGACTTACCAGGACCCCATAAAGCCAAGTGAAAATGTTGTGTTTAAGCAGATTAATGTGGGCCAATGCCAGGGGTGTGGAGGTCACCTCTGAAGACTCTGCTTTTATAGACAGCAATTCATTGCTTCAGCGCTGGAGCACTTTTGCCAGTATTCAAAGGCCTGTGAGCAAAGTCTGTTATTCAAATTTCACCTACTGCTACACATGCAATAGGACTCCTTATATCTTAAGAGCTTTCGGTGCACACTGAGGTGTAAGGAGAGGCAGGAGCTACTTCTGTCCAATGGCAACTACATTCATGGTAATTTGATACTAAAGCCTTCCTCTCCATCTAAGTCATCCTCTCTGCACTGAGCGTCATACAAGTCACAGCCATGGACTATGCTATAGGAGGCTGAGAAAATTATGGAGGGAAAATTTGCAATTAAATACACAAAGAGATCATTAAGTTACTCATGAGTCAGAGCCAGGAATAGTTAATACAGCAGCAGCAAAACCTCTGAGTGCAGGTTAGTGAATACTTGTTTGATAGGCTCCTCCAGCTGGAGCATACCAGCATGTCTCAGACAGGACCTGGGCAGGACAACAGTTACCAGCTATTCCCTCTGACTCCTGCTGGGTACAATGGAGTTATGAGGCTCTGCAACACGTTTTGATCCCTGGATGAACATCAAACTCTTATTCCCATGAGGCAGTACGGACCTACTCCACATTAAGATAGTATTTTCTTCCCTGCAGAGCTAGGCTTGCTGGATCCAAAAGCTCTTTTCTGCTGCAGTTGTGTGGTTGCTCATTGTCCCTGGCCATTAGGATGCTCCTGGGGGCCAAAGTGTCCCTTACACGCCAGGGTGGCACAGCAGGGACTTAACAAGTAAAGAAAGACTCCAGTGCCCCTGCCTATCCCTTCAGGCTTCCTCTCTCCCCTTCAGGCTTCCTCTCTCCCCACGCAATGCTGGAGAGTCACAGCCATGCAATCTGCCACACCATGCATCAGTCAGTCATCCAAAAGATGTGACACAGGAGAAGAAGGGGAGGAAGGGACATACACAGCCAGTGCAACCCTCTCCCCTCCACGTCCTCCCTTCCAAGCTGGGGGTTTCTGAAAGCTGAGTGGGTATAACCAGGCAATAAGACTTTGTAGACAAATTTTCCTATGTGTGGGCTTGGGCGTTGGGGTTAGATGGCCATTGGATGGGACCCATACAGCAGCTTTTGGGTTCTCACTCACCATGTCCCTCTGTTTCTGCCATGCTGCAATGGCTGGCCCACAGTGGTTTCCACAGATGTAGGAGTCGGTTGTGGGAAGTCAGAGATGAACCCTGGACTTCTACTTCTAAGCTTCTAGTTCTGTCCTTCTCTGATGAAAGATTAGTGCTTGACTGTACAACGGCAACTTATGTTGTTACTTCCAGTCCCCTCATCTCCATCACTGCTGGGAAATACCTTATTTTACTTGCTGTTATTTTAACCCCTTTCAGAACATTTTGAAGGAGCGGTTTCTCTACTAACCCTGAGCAACACGTGCCATGCTACCTACCAGGGTCTCCCTTCTTTCTACTTACCCGCTCACAGCCACGGTTGAACTGGACACATGGCCAGCACAAGGTCTCTGAGCAGTGCCATCCCGCATGGTCTTAGCCCTCTCCTGTCCCATTGTAGAACAGCTGAGTTTACTTTTCTTGTGTGCCATCACACAGGTTCAGTACCTCTAAAGGTAATCCTGTTCTTCTGTTTCAAAGACAACTTTGAGGCACACCCCCCCAGGATCAGGAGAGCATAGACACGGTATGGCAGAGGAACCCTTAAAAATTACAGTTTACTAGGGTGCACTGGGGCAGCCTGGGTAAAGCATCTTATCACCATACTATAACTACAGTCCATCCTCTGCGATATTAATGCACCATACCGTCTCAGTGGAAATGTAGTACCATACTAGAAACCACAGGGTTCACAAAATGTGGATATAAGTAATGCCCACTCTACCATCTCCTAAGAGCAGATCAGTGGCCCATTTAAAAGAAGTTTAGACTGAGGAGAGAGCCGGGAAGCTAAAAAAGGCACAACAGCCCTCACCCTCTCAAATCCCCTGCTCCAAGAAGAGCAACCCGTAGTGCCTGTAGTCCCTGGGGCTGTGGCTGACTGGTGTCAAGCAGTGAGATGGGGGTCACACCCATCAGCCCCCCTGGGACTGACTCCCCACTGCTCTGCACTGGGAGGACAGCCTGTATCTCCAGAGTCTGAGGTCCAGCTCCCACAGCTGGATATCTCCATCCTTCCAGCCCAATGCTGAGACCTGCTCAAGCTCCATTGACTGCAACGACAAGCAAAACAACCCCATGGAGAGATGGAGATGCCTGCATTATAGAGTCTGATCAACCTCATGCTTTGTGAGGCTGATCTGGATGTCTCCCCCTCTTCATCTCCAAAACAACATGCTGAACTTCTCCCCTTACACAGCAAAAATAACAATACTTCATACTCTCTTTGTTATATGTTGCCTGAACAGACACGACTAGTACATTAGGCAGATGCATAGGGAAAAAATTCCTCCATGAGTTATTTAAAGAAAAATCATATGCCTTTCCCTTTCATGTTGATTAAAGGTTTGTATATTTTTTATTGGATCATAGATCAATGTGGGGTGGAAATCTATATCAAAGATAGTTTGTGTTTTCATTGCAAAGGTTTATTTGGCAAATAAATCTAATTTGGCTAATTAAAGGAGGAAAAGGAGAGCATGCTCCCTTTTACTGGGCAATAAACTGGGGGTAGTGAGTTAATAAAACACAAAGCAAGCTATCATGGTGGAAAGAGATACTTTTTTTCAGCTTTCCACCTTCATCTCAGAGAAAGGCAGGGCTCTGCATTGCTGGTTATCCAGAACTCACCCAGGGATGGTGGATGTCTGCACACTTCCCATGCCTCTCCTCTTGAACATGTCCAATGAGCCTTGCAACCACAGAGCACCCTCAGCAAACATCCCCTGTTTGCTACTCATCAAATCCCTCTTGCAGCTGCTGTGCCTTTCTCCATCCATTAAGCACTCTGAGCCATAACTAGCTACACCCCATAAAGTAACAAAAGGAGCCTGTGGCTGCTGGGTTAGCAGTGAAACCTACTGGTTAAGAAAACCAGCTTAGAGAAACAGGTGAAAACATGAATCAACCCAGCAGGCACTCATCCACACATGCAGCCTTGTGAAACTGGAGTGGCAGAGATCTTTTTGGGGAAGGAGAGGGCTGTGCAGGACAGTCTGAGCTCCTACGCACCACAGGACATCAAGGGATGTCCCCTAAGAACAGGTCAACCTGCATCCTGTTGGGGTAAGTGATCGTACACCCCATCAATCAGCAGGTATTCCTGCAGGAGCAGGCTCCCAGCAGAGGATGTAAATCCTGGGCACTGTGCAGGCAAAACTCTGCCCTTCACTCCAGGTCTTTGGGTTTGGCCGCAACTGACAGTGAGCACAAGGGTGGGCAGAGCTGAGATGCAGTTTCACACGACCTTCCTCCCTGAACCAAAACTGCTGACGTCCACCCAGACCCATTTCTGGGCACGGATCCAGGGCCTGCCTGTGAAAGTTTGTCCCCCTTCCAAAACATCTCAGCTGGAAACGCTGAATCCCTGAACCTGCTCTGAGAATAACCCTGGACCGCAGTTCACCTACATGCAAACACAGCCTCGGTCTCCCTGCTGCAGACCAAGGTCTCCAGCAACAACCTGAAAACACCCACTGCTACATCTCCATAACGGGGGCACAGAGACAAAAAGGAGCTTGCAGATTCACTGTGGCAATCCATAAATGAGCCTGGAAATTAAGCACTGGCATCCTCAGTTTGTAGCCAAACCCCTGTCTGTCCTACGCACACTACCTGGCTTGCTACCCTGTGCGCATCACCACTTTGGTATCTCCATCCTTCTACCTCCTCCTTCACAAGCGGAGAAAAGGCCAGACCTCAACTGTGCAAGTTACAATAGAAAGACTGGAGAAAGGAGCTTGCGGTTTTGGGTTTTTTTTTTTCTTCTTTAGTCTCATTTTCCACCTAAAATAAATAAGGAAATGATTCCTTTGAGAAGTGTCCTTATCTTTAAAAAAATACCTGGATTTCCACATCAAGAGCCTGGCTCTTATTTCTTGGAGATAATAAAAAAAATGCCACAGGGAATTCTGATTTACCTTCAGTGGCTGGTGAGAAACTTATTGATAAAAATTAGGAAATATTGGAGGAATAATTGGACAGATTGTGTCTGAGGATTATCTCTATTTCACACCCAAATAGGTGTGAAAAAATAAATAATAGCAATAAAGGACATTCCATCTAAACAGAGATATAGACAGGCTCCTTTTGCAGTAAGAAAAGTGGTTATTGTAGTTCTCATTCTCCAAAAAGAAGAACAAAGAAGAGCTCAAACCCATAAATGAGCAAGTCAACATGATTAAAATAATCTATAAACATGAAGCAGTCAAAATAGGAATGTAATTGGGACAGTGAAGGAAGAAAAAAACCAAATACTGAATCGCAGAATAACATTGCAAAATAACATTTCAAATAGCAATTTAGTCTCTCTCTACTTATAGGCTGGAAGGAAATGAGCTTAAAAAAAACTGAGATAAGCAGATAACTGCATTATACTGATTCATTCCTCCCTCCAACACAGCTCCTTTAATGGGATCTCTGTGCACTGGAGAGGGGTAGAGAACCAGCTGCCATCCCTCAGATAACAGTTCAAATCCTCTTCTCAATGAGAGGTTTAATCCCAGATCTGTTCAAAGGACCACAGGCCAAGACATGGGCCGGACTAGCTTCTGAGAAGTGTTGTGCCCCAACTCCACCAACCCTGGTCAGCACCAGCTGGGAATGTGCTTGAACATCTCTGTGAGAAACAATGACCCGTTTGGTCCCTTACCAGGGATAGATTCAAATGCTGTAAGTCATCTCCTGCTCCAAGCCAGGGATAACAGCAGAAGCAGCTCCTGCCAACATTGACCAACAGCTCTTGATCAGGTCTTGCTTCAAATCTGGAAGCATGGTCCCTTTGCAAGAGGTCTGCTCAGAGCTGGTGTCCCAGCTCAGCGGCTCCTCCTGTCCTTTCATACCCCACTTCTTCACCCTCTCAGCTGCACCTTGCAGGAATTGCTCAGGCTCTGAGGAAAGGTCTAAGCTGGTTTATAACGTAAAGGGAGGCACAGCTGGGGTGTGAGGCATGCTCCTTGTGAAAGCATTTCCATCCCTTTAGACAAGTGCCAGCCTTCACCCTTTGATTCTGGTTTCCTATCAAATTTCTTTGCAAACATTCAGTGGTGCAGGAGCTTGGGTTTAGCATTTTCTGTTCACATATGCCTGAACAAGTAATGTCCCTGGTGGGAACATTTGCTGGCCCCCTGTGGCATGCCACAAAGGTGTGCAACCAGCACCAGTCTCGTTAGAGAGTTAAGGAAAGCAGCAAATGGTAAGAAGCCCAAATCATCCAGAAAGAGGGCACTCTTCTCCTCCCTTATGGAGCTACAAGTAGCTTCTGTGACATTAAAAGAGTTTCTAAGGAAGATTACCTGGGAGAAATGTAGTTTCTTGGACCACAGCTGTGTCCTTGCAAACACCAGTCTGGTCTGGGGGCTTCCTAGTGTCAGTGGGCAGAGGTAAAGACCAGTCACAGTGCAAGAGGTCTGAACACCACTTAGCTTCTGTGCAAGCCCTCAGATGGCTAAATTTCTGATTGAAAGTCATACTTGTCTACATAAATAGTGACTTATAGCCTCTGTTCACCCACAAAACAGGAACCATTTAAGGCAGAAAAGTGATATTTTCCCCACATCAGCCCTGGCTCAGCCCTGGGAGAAGGAAGAGAGTCAGACAACAGGTCTTCCCAGGTGTTCATCCTTCGCAGAGCATTGCAGCAGCAGCTCTTCCCAGGCCCTCCTGGCCAGGCCCATGCAGTCTGAACTCACCCTGCTCAGCACACAAATGTTGACTGTCCCCATCAGGTCCATGTTCCTAACAGGTGGCATCAGCAATGAGCAAAGGGCAAGCATCAGGGAGGTGAGTGCAGGGCAGGTGGTAGATGAACACTGCAGTATTCACGATGTGTGACAAGGAGACCTGAGACAAGTGCTTCAGCTAACGGGTGGATAACAAGCAAGAAAAGAGAGCAAAGATATCTTACATCTGCTCTGCAGCAAGTCTTGAACACATGGCAGGACATACAGAGAGGAATGTCCAGGAAGGATTGCAGGTGCTCCAGAGAGGTAAGGTGGTGGTGTTGACTGAAGGGTGCGGAAGGAGGCAGGTGGGAGCTCTCACATCACAGCCATGAGCTGTGACCTCTTCCCAGCCAACCTCTGGATGGGCAGATACCAAAGCACCTGCAATGGACTGGGAAAATAACTCCAGCTCCAGCCAGAAACTTCAGTGGGAAGGGAAGGGAAAGGAGCAGAGGAGATAGGACATTTTCAAGGCAGGAGAAGCACCATGTCTTGAGAAGCCAGGGATGTGCCTGCTCTCCGGTGGGAGGGTTCCGCATCTTCCTTGTTGTCCTGGTTTCAGCTGGAATAGAGTTAATTTTCTTCCTAGTAGCAGGCATAGTGATGTGTTTTGGATTTAGTAGGAGAAGAATGTTGATAACACACTGATGTTTTAGTTGTTGCTGAGTACTGCTTATGCCAGTCAAGGAGTTTTCAGCTTCCCATGCTCTGCCAGGTGCACAAGAAACTGGGAGGGGGCACAGCCAGAACAGTTGATCCAAACTGCCCAAAGGGCTATTCCATACCATATGGCGTCATGCTCAGTATATAAACTGGGGGGTTGGCTGGGGAGCAGCGATCGCTGCTCGGGAACTGTCCGGGTATCGGTCGGCGGGTGGTAAGCAATTGCATTGTGCATCACTTGCTTTGTATATTCTTACTATTATTATCATTATTATATTGTTATTATTATCATTACTGTTTTACTTTATTTCAATTATTAAACTGTTCTTATCTCAACCCAGGAGTGTTTCTCACTCTTACTCCTCCGATTCTCTCCCCCATCCCATCGGGGTAGGGGGAGTGAGCGAGCGGCTGCGTGGTGCTTAGTTGCTGGCTGGGGCTAAACCACGACACTTGTCTTCCCCCAGGGTCTTATCAGTTCTAACAAGACCCTCACAACCCCCCATGAGGCCAAAGCAGAGGATTCAGGACTGAGATCAGGATTTGGGGATGTACAGTGAAGATGTTCAGGTCTGAGAGATTTTTGCAGCACATTGAAAAGAGACAGGTCATTTGCAAAAAAAATAAAACAATTGGCTCCCTGCTCAGCCTTGATTTTTCTTAGAGGAGGCAGATGTTTGATTCAAGGATTTTGGCAGATATTTATGCACCAGAGATATGAAGACCACCGAAAGGAGAGGGCAGATAGACAGATATCTGCACTGAATTCTAAGTATATTTGCCTGAGGGGGGTGTTGCATGTATAACAATTTCAGCAAAATGCCATAGCCTGTTAATTAACTGAAAAACTAATTTTATAGAAAACCTGTTATACTTTTGGAAATAAGTAGCAGCCCTATTTAAGGCTGCTTGTTTGGTAAACAAGCCCAGGTCAGTGGAAATTTTGCAGCTGACTATGTGAACCCTAGAATTTATATGTTTTATTAATGATCAGCAATGTCATATTTATCAGCCAAGCGCAAAATGAACTGATGTAAACTAGAACCTGTGCTAGGCTGTGCTGACTGCTCCCACCATGGTGACTTGCACTCAGAGGCACTCCAGTCAGCTCCAGACACTGAAAAATCCTGAGTCAGGCCTTAAAAGTCACATGCCCTGCTTGAAAGCCCACAAGAGAATTTGACATTTATAAATAATAGTAACAGCAGCAGCAGCAACAACCTTGGTGTCTTAACCTTGGCTTTGTGTTGTATTTCCAGTTTGCATTTCTCAGCTAGAATTTATTTTTTGATCATGAAACCTGAGAATACCATGTGTTAAGAGGGTCCCAGGAGCTGGTTGTATCAGAAAAACCTCATATATTGCAAAACTAACAGTAAAATTACACAACAGCCTTGTGCATGGCATCTTTACAAAGCAGGCATATATGTATTTCTTTCACTTAACTAGACAAATCTACCAAACACCTGTCCTCTCCAGCAATTAAGATACTTTACAGGACAGTAAAAGCCCAGTGAATAAACCCAGAATAGGAGCAATAAATGATTGGCTGGAAAAAAAAATTGTCACGCAAAATATTGGAGCTGCTAAAAAAATATCAGGGAAGAATTAAGCATCTTCATAGCTGATTTCAGTCTGCAGGCTTTGAGGGAACAGGGGTTTGCATCCCAATGACCTTCTGCATATGATGCATTTTTAGCCCCCGTTTTTGTTTGTGTGCATTTGGACATTTTTAGTTGTATCCTTTTCTCAATTTCTTCAGTTTTGCCTTGAAAAGGCGGAATAAGACAGCAGCAACAGGAAAGCCAAAAATATCCTTGATTTTCATTTTCCAAAAATGGTCCGTTTGGAGGCAAAAAAAAATGTTTTGTTTGGTGGATTAAGGAAAATGCCCCATTTTGGGGGGGGGGGGGGGGGGAAGCCAAACAAAAACCCCGCTGTTTCCAATCCAAACAAGCCTTCCGGCACTAGGAAATAAGTGATTTGATCGTGTAAGTCAAACACGTTTCAGTGGACTTAGGGCAAACAGGGAAGCAGTGGGCACGTTCGGGACTGCAGCCACACTGCTGGCCTCTGTCCCCATCTCTGTCTCTTCTGCAACAGCCTTAAATCTGCTGCCTCAGTTTCCCTGTGTGTAAAACACACTAAAAATAGTAACTCTCCTCCCAGAGGAAGCTCTGAGGAATAATTAACTAATGCTTGCAAAGTGCCAGCAAGCACTAATTACTATCATTATGCAGGAGAGGAACAGTTGGGGTTTGCTTTGATCCTAATGGTGCTTGTTTTCCTGAGCTCAATGAGCCACTGCATCAATGAGCCACTGATGGGGCTGTAAGTGGCTCCCCAAGGTGCTGCAGCAGTTTCTGAAAATATAAACATTAACAAATTAATTTAGCTCTCCAAAAGCCTCCGGAAAAGTGAAGGCTCCAGCCTTCAATCAGCATGGCACGCTGGGGAGAAGAAAAAAAATGTTATATGATAAAGTGCCCGGGCTGAGCTGTACATCTCCATCCACCCTTTGGTTTGCCCTGCAAATCTAATGTGGTCACACCCGCAGGAACAGGGCCATCACGGTGGCTCTGGTGCAGCACCTAGAGCCGTGCCCTGGGAGCAGGGAGCTGGGGACAGGTCATCACTGGTATACGGTGGTGCAGGCAGGATGGGGGAAACCACCTGGTTTTGAAGGAACGGAAGGAGAAGAAAGGACTTAGCCTAAGGAACAAGAGCCGAGATGTGCTATGTACCTTCTGGCCAAAAATGTGGCCCTGGCTAAAAACCAGGAACAGTTTGGGGAAGGACCAGAGGTATGGACATCACCAAATTCATCCATGGAGAAGGGACTTCTGGTGGCAGACAGGCCTTTTGCTGAGCAGAGAGGTGCTATGAAATAGAGGATTCAAGCTACAATGTGCCCAAGCGCTGGGAAAGTAACAGATTCTCTGTCATCCTTGGTTTTTTACATCAGGAAAAGCTGCCAGGTCAATAGATCTGTGTGAGTTCAACCAGAAATTACGGTGGGGTCCATGAACGTGCAGTCATTTGCAATCTGCAGAGATCCACCCTCTGCAGGGCCTTTCCTGGAGGATGCGCCAGAGGCAGGCAGGGACAGCATCCTTCAGCAGCACGACACCACCAGAGCCTGCAGACCCATGAAAGGCTTTCTTCAGTTTTGAAAGAGAAATAGCCAAGTTCAGCCTAAGTGCAGGCTGGAAACCACAGCTCAAATTTAATTGCATTCCCCAGTTAGACACTTGGAGAGAAATAGTCTGGCTGATTAGTGCCTATTTGTGAAGACCTAACGAAGCAGGGAGATGGGAATAGTCCTTGGCCTGGCCGTCTTCCAAGGTGGTAGCACTAAAGATGAGGAGCTCTTCCCGCAGTCCTGGGAAGAAACAGTGTCAAGGAGCCCTCTTTCACAGCTCTTTCCTGTCTTGCAAGAGTTTTTCAAATTAAATACTTATATATGTATATATGCATTCACACACATACCCCCTCATGAAGCAAGGCAGAAAGTCAAATGTTGGTGTTACTGTTTGAAAAGTGGATCTAATCAAGCAAAACGTCTTCAGTCCTGAAATTTCCCTTACAATACTTCAAAAACTCTTTCTTTCAAAACACAAGCTGAGTTTTCCAAGTGCAAAGTCATTTATAGATCAAAACCCAAAATTTTAAATAAAACCTTCGAAGTCCCTTCTCACCCTCCCAAAATGTTTTTGAGATGGGAGGGCCGCTCAAACTCACCCTCCCTAAAAACAAGTTGGTAAGGTCTCTTGTCTTCTGCCAGTGAAAAATTAGCCGTGATGACCTCATTACTGCTACAGACGTGGGGCAGGGGTGATGGGCATGGGGATGTGGAAGAGGTGGGAAGGAGGAGGCAGCCTCGGCATAACTGAGGTGTTCAAATGCCACCAAGGAAGGGTGACAGTCCCCCAGCAGGAGAATCTGGGGTAGGTCCCACCGGAACGGCAGCGATGCAGAGCAGACCAGTTGTGTGCAGAGCAGGATGATGGGGTTGCAGCTTCACGGCATGAAGCTGGGAGTGAAATGCTGTGAGCTGCCTCTTGCTGCCCGGAAGCAAAAGGTCCTCCTTTTCCCCAGGGAAGAAGGTGTCCTTTTAGAGGCAAATGGGCCTGAGCCTCCTGCTCACTCCAAAACTCCTACAACTAGTAGGATTAAGCCTGGAAAAAACAGCCTGTGTTACCCCAGCATGACATTAGATGTCACCCATGCACTGCATTTACTGTCCCCCTCTCCTCGTCCCCACATGGGAAAGTCATGCACAGCCCGTTCCCCCCCACACCGAGGACTGGTGATTCAAGTTGGGGGGATCTCAGGAGGCCACATCATCCAGGCACCTGGAGATGCTCCCAGTGCCAGGAGAAACGCCCACAGCCCAGGATCTGATACCTCAACCTGGAAGAGGTGGGATAGGAGAAGTGTATCCACAAGCCCCCATGGTCTTGCAGGACAGAGGTAGGTATTTGGCTACAACCCAGCAGAGCCAGGACTCACCAGGTGATCCAAGACCCAGATGTTTGTGCATAGTTCATGACCTGTGCCAGCTGGCACTGCTCATGCCTGGGCACCCTTTCGGTGGGGCTGAAGGGTTTGGAGATGGGTCCCCACTGGCATGTACCCGTAATTCAGCAAGAAGAGCATACAGTTGTATGGATTTTAGGTGGCCTGTGCCACACGTTCATGGCCAGGAAATGGGTCCTCAGAGGGGACCACAGCCAGAGAAGACACAGAGGTGCCTGGACCATCCCCCATTTTGTAAGGTGGCCAGGGTGCTCTGCACCACCCGCCCCACGCTCCCCTGGCTGAAGGCCTCCTTCGCGTGACCTCTCCTCTGCTTTTGCCCTCCCGCTCCCCTGCAAAAGGGAGGCAAAGCCCTTGGAGGGTGGCCACCAGGCTGCAAAGCTGGGATGGAGCCAGTTAAGCAGCCCCACGTCGGGAACAACCCCTAGTGCTGTTTGGGTGCTCTCCCAGCCCGACACCAAGTGGGGCAGGATCCCTCCCAGGGCCAACTGGGGCCGGCAGGAGGAATCCCAGCATCCCCCAGCCCCGTGGATGGGTGAAGGAGGCCGACCTCATTAAAGCCTGTGGAAATCCCCTTCCACATTCCCGGCTGCAGTGTTTCCTCTCTTACAAGGGCGCTCGGCAGTGGCGGGGGGGGGAGGCACTTTGGGGAACATGTTTACAGAGCTCTTGCCAAACCACAGGAAGTCCCAGCTCCTAGGGATGAAGAACAGGAGGAGGAGGAGGCAGATGAGGCCAAGGCTCTGTAAACTCCTCTCCACCACCACCAGCAAACGAAAGCCAGAGCACAGTGCCGCTGTTATGCTGGGCCATGTGAGATGCAGGAGGTGCTGGAGCCTTCTCCCCTTGCTGTTTTATCTCAGAGTAGCTCAGCATGTGAAGTCCACCAGCAAAGGGAGAGAAAAGCACCTGGGAAATATGCACACATCTAGTGTTAAAGCACACCATGGTGGACACCAGAGCTTCTGGCTCTGGCAGCTGAGGACAGACTCTTACAAATATGACATGGGACCTGGTTTAGAGGTGGACTTGGCAGTGCTAGGTTAATGGTTGGACTCATTGATCATAAAGGTCTTTTCCAACCTAAGCTATTCTATGATTCTATGACCCAGCAGCTGACAGTACAGAAAGCTGATAGTTGTCTTAAAACTGATTTGCACTGATTTCTAAACACCATTCATTTAGACTGGATATAAGGAAGAAATTTGTTACAATGAGGGTGGTGAAGCACTGGAACAGGTTGCCCAGAGAGGTGGTAGAGGCCCCATCCCTGGCAACATTCAAGGTCAGGTTGGACAGGGCTCTGAGCACCCTGATCTGGTTAAAGCTGTCCCTGCTCACTGCAGGGGGGTTGGGCTGGGTGGCCTCTAAAGGTCCCTTCCAACCCAAGTAATTCTATGACTCTATGATTCATTTGTTGCATTCCTATTTACACATCTGAGGGCTGTCATCTTGTGCAGTTCTCCTGGGTGTCTGAAGGGCTGACAGCAGAGCAGCCCAAGCATCTGAGAAATCTGCTGTCATCGCCACCACTCCCAGTCCCAAGACACCACTTGCCCAGTGAGGCTATCAAAGGCTTGGGCAACAGCTTGAAGATGCTCCTCCTTGCTCAGAAGGTGTTGGACACCCCTACAACGTATCCTAGAATGGCAAAGAGCTCTTGAGACTGGGCACCATGGGGCTCTCCTCTGCTGACACCACCTAAGCAGGATTTGGGCAGCAGGTCCATGGTGCAGTAAGCATTTCATATTCCTCTTCATTCCATTAGGGGCAACAGCCTTACAGCAGCCAAGAATATTTCTTTATCTCAGAGTGCAAGGCCTCATGCTTGCAGCCCTGGGTGGCCTTGCTTGCATCCTTGGCGAAGACCATGCACTCGTAAGTGTCTAAAGAGAAGCACTACTCACCATTCACTGGAGAAGTACTCAGTATGGCTGCTCCCTGTCCTCATCATTTCACTTGTTCAATGATGACAGGCATTCCACACCCTGATTTATCTATTCACATCTGTAGGGGCACAGAGAGGCAGAAAAACAACCTACCTACTGCAGCATTGCCTCACATTGCTCAAGCCATTCAGAACTGCAAATTAATTCATAACAGACTGAATTTAAGACCTAAAGAAAAATATCGGTTCATTTACTGGACATGCTATTTCACAATGAATAATATAGCTCTATTTTAATAGCCATTAAACAGCCAGATTCAATAAAAGAGCAAAGTTCCCAAGAGGTTTCAGCTGACAATGAGTATCATACCGAACATAGGCAGGAATAGAAGTTATTGTAGTCTATATAATTAGTACTTCTCTCCACCCCTGTTTGGCAACTGCTTTATCAAATCACAGATGTCCATACCGAGTTAAGTGTTGCTGGAACACCTTGCAGTCAAAATCTTTGCACAGGCTCTTATATACTGCAGTGTTCATTATCATTAATTAAGTGTATATGATTCCAGTTCACAGAAGGATGTCCTCTTCTATTAACTGAGCTATATTTAAACTCAGGAGAATTCAGCATACATTTTAATAGAAATTCAACAGACACTATTGACATTTCTTTTTTGTTTACAGCAGCCTGTCACATCACGAAGACCACTGTGATGACCCAGGGAGATTGGGCTTCTTCTCTTTAAGTTAAAAACCCCAGTTCTTTAAACCTTTCCTCCTAGGTCATATTTCCCAGGTCTTTCTATCACACTTTTCTAGACTTAGAGCTAGAAATACATTGCCCCACTTCTGAGTACTAAACTTTGAGTTTCAGGCTAGGCTGTATGCTTGTTTACACCTCCCAGTATTCCCTCTGCTGTCTCCAGAAGAGGGTGGATTTCCTGACTCACATTCCCCTGGTAACCCATTGCCCAAACCGGTTGTTCCCCATTCTGTATTTGTGCAGATGGATGTTCCTGCTTTATTCCTCCCCACGCGCCTCCCAGCTGAAGCTCATCCTACTTTTTCTAAACTGTTCCTCCACGGTGTTGAGGTCACTGTCCATCCCAATTTCAAACTCCAGTGCCATTCTCAGTTCTTCCTGGCTCTGCATGTCCTGCAGATTGAATGTTTCCTCTGTATTCATTCATCCACCCTGCAGACCCATGCTCACAGTCCCCTTCCCTTCTTGGAGGCCGTGCTAACAAGCATCTAAGCCATATGCTTTACCTGTTTTAGGAGAAGATCAGTGATGAAAGCTTTGCTGGAGCCAAGGCACATGGCAGCTACTGCATCTCCCCTTTCCAGAAAGTCTCTCACAAAAAGAATTTTATTGATCTGAAAGTTTCTCTTGGCCAGTCCCTAATGACTACTGCCCATCTCCTTGGTACCTATCATGTGTAAAGAGGTCATTTGATTGCTTGTCCCTTGCTTGTTCTTTGTAGGACTAGATACTTCCCACCGTATTTCCGCTGCTGGTTCTGTTAATCCCATTTTACTGTGTCTGTAATTCCTTTCTTCATGGGATTCTTCCTCATCATCCCTGATCCTCAGCATGAAACAGCCCTGTTACAGGTCACTAGGAAAAAAAACCTCTCCAAAATCCTGTACATATCTGCTAAATATTCCCACTGCCTTCAGTGAGAGTCGTGATCTCATTCCTAACCCTAGTCCATCAGACCCTAAGACAACACTTAACTTCAAGTACACAAGTAATACATCACCAACTTCACTACAAGTCCGCATAACTTTGGCTCTGGCTCATAACATTGTTGAGCCTAAACGTCCTCATCTGTGGGTTAAAAAATAGCTGGTGATGCTTATCTATTCCAGGGAGCTCCTGTGAAATGGATTCACATATGAGCAAGGTCTTCCAAGTCTCAAAGGGAAAATACGTGAGCCGAATCCTGCTTTCATGCCTAGGACGGTTGGTCAGCCCAAGATGACTGCAGGTGCCACTGCCCGGGCAGACTTGGGGCTCTCAGCTGTGATGGGTCATGATGGCTGACAGCAAATCATCCTCCTGGTTTGTTCCTTACTAAGATTCTCTTGGATCCCCCCCAAAGATTAAAAAATTAAAGAGTAAGGAACAAGGCTGAACCTAAGTGGATTACAACGGACACTCTCTGCTCTCCCAGGATCAACCAGTCCCGGAGCTTAGCACCTGACCAACCCGGAGGTGTGATGTACAAAAAGCAGTTCTCACGGTGGTTAATGAAAGTTGCATGAGGACTGCCAGAAGTCTCCTTTCTAACCCAAAGAAACTTCCTTCATTCCTTGCAAGGTCAGCCCAGGAGGGAAAAAGCAGTGGAAATAGGTTATGGTCCTCTAACCACGTTTGAAACAACTTGTGTTCATCTCATTGGAGAAATGGGAACCCAGGATTTCTTCAGCGCTTCCCGGCCAAGCCCATACCCCTGTCCTCCTGGGAGGTCAACCATTCCCACGAAGGCTGGGCTGAGGAGCAGGGAGAAAATGCAACTGCAATGAAGAATGAGCCGGGAGTGCCACTGTCTCCCTCCAGAAGCAACCCACAGGGTTTATGTGTGCAAGCTGCTTTATACCTGCTGATGTGACTGAGGCCTGTGCTAAGGTGGCCTGAGAGGAATTTCAAACACACTTGACTGAAGAACCTACATTAAAAGCCAGCTCCCTAAGGTCCTCATACAACCAAAGAAAAAGCAGAACATCACTCCTGGGAGCTTCTTTAGGGATCTGTAAATTAGCAAGCATGAATCCCAGCCCCCCTCTTGGTTTTTTTTTTCTTTTTCCCCCTCTACCACTTTGGGGCCAGTTGCTCACAGTTACAACAGGGAGGAATCAGAGCTTACATTTCTCCCACTTCTCAGCTGAGACCTGCTTCAGGCTACTCAGCTCTCCTAAAGTGAGATAAAATTCATCCCAAAGCCAGACTCTCAGTGCCAGAAAATGGAAGAGGTCCAATGCAAACAACAGGACAAATAAGCCAGCCAACGCCAGCCCTCTGTCAGTCAGCTTTCCCTCTGAAACCAAAAGCAAAGCAACTCCCGGAGGTCTCTCCCGCTCCAAGCATGGCTTTGCAATTATAAATTATTCCAAGATTATCTCTGTCCCCAGTGCTGCTGTATTCACCTCCTCTGTGTTTGCCGGGGGATTAATTGCTGCTGCATTGGCTGCACTGCAGAATAAAAGCTGGGGACGCAGCAAACTCCTAATTACCACCATCATTCAGTGGCAGCAAGGGGTGATAAATTTAAAGCCAAATACATGAGGAAACACTTTTTGGTTTAACATAGTCTGCAATTAACCAGCACAGACTGCTGCTGGGAAGGGAATCAAGACAAATGGGACCAGACATCCAGAGGGCTTGAGCAAGAAAGGAGATTAGTGTTGCACTGGCTGAGATAGCAATGCCCAGAGCTGACCATCCTGGCATCAGCAGGCACCATCCAAGGACCAGGATATGCACTTCTTGCTCTTACCACATCCGAGCATGATGTTTGACATTGCCTGGATTTGACATCCATCTTATCCCCTGACACCCTCTGCTCCCACAAAGTCAGGAGGCCTCATCTGCGATGCACAGCTGATGGAACATCAGTAAGACAGGAGAGGCTGCAGTGGTGCCAAATTCTAGGACTCCGCATTCAAAAGAGCTGCTCCAGGACAGTGTCCCCATCCAACCTCTTTCCCTGACGTCTCAGATGGGGAAATGTGGAGATATCTGAGGACAGAAGATAGAAGTCTGGTGCCATTGCCTGTTCCAGTGCAGAGCACTGGATTTCCAGCTTGCTTTTCAGCTCAAAGTCTCTGGTTATCTCCTGAATACCCCCCCGAGCGTGAGTGTGAAGGAAGGAGGAGCTTCATCTCCACCAGAAACAACTCTGGCTTGCAGAATTCCCCCACAGCCTCACCATCCTCATCCATGGTGGGAACAAGAAGCAAATACACTGCTCCTCACTGAATCCGGGACAGAGCAGCGTAAAGTCAAGCTCCACGGGACTGCAGGAAAGTCCTGGACACCAGTACTGCTGTCGCTCTGGTGCTGCGGGACTTCCAGGCACACGGAAATGTGGTGAGAGCCCCAAACCCAGAGGCTCAGATGAAACACCAGAAGCTCCATGGCCCTGAGTGGGACTGGGCTGGAAATCTGTCAAGCTTTCTCATGAGATTTCCTCTCTCCCTCCTGGTTCTGTTTGGGCTGGAAACACCATGAGAATAACTTTCCTCCTTGCATTTCAGCAGTTTTGCTTCCGGGCCCGGGCTAAACAAGGAAGTGCAGAGGCGTGGGAACTGAGGGGAGACACAAACACATGAGAGCACGGTCTGAACTGCTCCAAATCTCTACGTGCAACTCACTGCCTCTGTCAAGGCGATCCTCCTGCCAGCTTAACTCCTCTGCTTGGGCTGACACCTTCAGGTGGATATGGTTACCTCAGCCTTCCCCGTGGGTCAGATCCTGCTCTCCCTTAGACAGCAAAGCAATCCCAGCAATAGCCACCCAAATTTTACCAGTGTGAGACAAGAACATTTGGACCATGATCTTGATGCCTTTTAAAGACAGATCACCTAGCCCACAGTAGAGCACTTGGACATGGAACCCAAACCTCCAAAGAGCCTTGGTCCTTTTGCTGCCTACAATGAGACATGGTAAAAGGGCTTGACTTCTTGATGCACTCAGCATCTCAGCACCCTGAGAACAGAGTAAGTGAAGTTAAACTGATAGCATGGAGTACCACAAACCATCAGCACTTCAGGCGAGGTTGACCTGTTCCTCCAGGATCCAGATTTCTTCATTGCTACATGCCTTCAGGTGCCGAAGGCACTGACAAAACAAGGCCTGCCCACATGAGCAGGTATGGCATGTAGGGATGAATAATGCTCCTCTCACTCCATATGTATTTCAGGATAAAGTTCAGGCATCACCACAGGCTAACACATCACCTAACATATGTTTAGACCAAACATCCAGTATCTCAAAGCTACAAAGAATGCGGAAATGGAAAGGAGTTTTTCCCATCCCAACCAGCTTGCAATTTAAGGCACTGCTCTTTCCCATAAGCCTCCATCAGACTGGCATGGAAATCTCTTTGGGATTATGAGCATCTATTCAGTAGTTCAAAGGTTAATTGGAGCAACACCAGAAAGGAGGGGACAATTTCTAGAAGCAAGGTCGCGGAGCTACCGAGCACATCCCTCTGGAGCATTCACCATTATTTAATTATTGCTGTATTAATAGCTAGTATGATTTAAAATATTCAAGGTCTCTTAGGCTTTGTGAAAGAAGCTAGACTTTTGTGGTTTTTAAGGAACTCAAAATAGGAGATGGGTGTAGCAGCCTCCTAGCCCAGCAGGCCCTGCGTCTCAGCACCGAGCACTTAAGGCAAACGACTGCACTTACCTGGCTATATGACTTCTGGCAGGAGCTGGCCCAGACCACGGGCAAAAAAGTTCAGGTGCACCTCAAAGGCATGCAAACAGTGCCGGCACTAGCCAGGAGAGGACTCAGTGACTCGAGAGGCCACTTCCAATCCCATCTGAAAACCTGGCTGCGTCTGCATACTGCTCAGCACCGAGGGATCTCCATTCTACCAGAGGCTTCTCAGTGAGCAGGTTACATCTGAATTTGAGCCCATCAGTCAGGACTAGTACCGGTTGCAAAGGCATCTTCCCTTCCTGGACAGTGCTACCTACCACTACTATCACCTAGCCAGGTTCTGGTGTCCTCTCCTTTCCAGCAAGCACCATCGTGTGCCTGCTCTGTACACTGACTGATGTTAACTGCACAGCTGGAACTGCATCCCCAGAGGCATGTGCACAGCTTCTCCATGTCCTTAGCTCAGAGAGAGAAGCACAGCCCTCAGCCATGTCCTCCTCTCCCTGTCAGAAGAAGCAAGAGGTAGAGATGCATCCATGAGCCACCCTGTGACTCTGGTCCCTGCCAGCTCTCTCCAATCTGCCCTGCCCAAGGCACTTTTCCCTGTCACAGTCTGACACATCTATTTCAGATCTCAAATGCAGAGGATTGCCACATATCACAGGGAACAAGAAACAGATTCACACTGGGGAAGCAGGGTCCTAGAGCAGTGTGGCGTCAATGACATGCCCTTGAGGTTCAGAGGAGAAGGACCCGACTGCTTCTTAATCCTGCTTCCCAGCTGGTGATTTCTAGGGATAACCTAGCCATGAGATTCTAGGGAAAACTTTAAAAGAACTTCTAGTAATGCACTGTGAGAATAAAATCCCCAGCATTGCAGCTCACAGGGAGGCAATGCTGCTCATTGCACAATAAACCATGTGAACCACTGGACACAGATCCGAGGCATCAGGAAACAAGCAGGAGCGTCTCTACGCCCTTCTAGCAAAATCACCTCTTTCATTGCTTGGCATTAGAAACCTGGGCATGACTTCCTGTGCTGGGGCAGATTACATGATGCCTCCAAGTCCCCCTTTCAGCCCCACTTTCCACGATTCTAGCGTTTTCTCATGTTACCTTGTGCTAGGTGCTTTGCATGTTTGAAATGATTCATGTTCACAGGCTCATCACCACTGCATTCCTCTCTCTGCCCTTCTCTCAGGCACTCTTCCCCAGCTTCCCCTGCCAGCCTGTTCTTGACCTCTCAGCATTGCAGTCTTGAGCTCTTTAGTCTTTGCCTGCTACTTTAACCATCAGCACTTTTATTAATTCAGATGCCTTAACTTGCAGGAGAGAAAATACAGCAACCTGGAAGTACAAGGTAAGACCACATGATTGTCCCCGCAGAAGACAAGCACGTGCTCAGTGGCCAGCTAAATGCTGCCTTGCATAGTCCTGCCACTGAGGGCTAAGAACTGAATCAACAGGACAGTGCCGTGCCTTTACACAGGCAGGAAAAAGAGGTGGAGTGAAGGTAAGTCATGAAATCAGAGCCGCATTACTCAGCTTGGTCAGCTTGTCATCACATTTTGCGATTGACCACCTGAGTCACAGGAGTGGAATTAATCTCACTTAAATTTAGGCATCTAAAACGTAGAATCTTATGTCTGGCCACACAGCTTCAGCTTCTTTTACAGTCTATGATTCATATGACCTCTATCAGACACTATTGTAGATTGAATCACACTCTGGCTCTTCCTATTTCTCTGCATCATCAATAAAGGGAGCCGACGGTGACTAGTTCATCTGAAGTCAGACATCTCAATTTTACATGCCAAAATAAGAGCAAAGGAATCCCACTCTGGGTATTGTCATTTCTCCCTAATTGAAGGGCTTAAAACTTTCAAAGCAGGAGGACAATGACAGCTGAATTTGTGGTAGGGCTTTTCATGCCAACATTCAGAGACCATTCTCCCCTGCCAGCTTGCTCGGCTTAATTCATGGGAATGTCTAGAAACGAGAACCCCTGGAGCACAGCAAAAATGAGACGGGCTCTGGCATTTGCGTGAGCAACCAGTTCTTAATTATTTGACTAATACTAGCATGGTGCAGCAACCATATGCACCAAGGGGTCTGAAGAAGTTTCTTTGCCACAAAGACCCACGTACAAACCTCCACATGTAAGGTGGGTCTACTGTTTCTGCAGTGTTTCAGGTGCAACAGCTCAACACCAAACTGCAACTGTTTTCAGGGTGTTTGAGGAGTTTATAAGGTATAATGAATCTGCCTAAAGCATAATTTGGGTCAGGAAGGATCAGAGAGCCAGGAAAGGTGGGCTAATGCTGGTCAACTAGGAGATGTACCACAGGCATGGTGCAAACCCTCCCATGTTCTGGAGAGGACAGGAGCATGCTGGCAGCAGGAGTGATGGGGAGAACCACAGGAGTGGCGTTTTCTGCATGGGAAGGTCACAATTACCCTGGGAGGAGGCTACAGGGTCAGGCTGCAGAGAGGTTCTCCAAGACATGAGAATGGAGACAAAATTACTCAGCAGCCCTTGGATACCTGGGGGCATGGGGTTTCTCTGTTCATTAGGAAATGGGTCAAATATGATTAGAAGTTAGGACTTTATCATTTCAGCTCCCCACCCCCGAAGTATTGCTAGCAGAGGGCTCTGAGGCAGAGCAGAGCCAGGAGGGAAGGAAACATCTTGGGCAGTGCCCACGGGCTGCACTCAGACCCCACGGGGCTACAGCAGGGCCAGGAGAGCACTGGGGAAGGAAGTCTTACGGCAAGGTCGGACAGCAGCTGTCTCCAGGAATGAATCCAGGAGCAGCATCCTCCTGGGATGGGCCAGGAAGATCTTGCATTGACTGACTGCCCTTCCTGAGTTCGGGAGGAAATTAATCTCCCACCGTGGGCTTCAGTTTATTTTTACATTGCAAGTTAGCCCAAAGGGAAAAAAAAAATCATAAAAAAATTCTATTCCCTAAAAGGAATCGCAAATTTCACAGCAACCTAAGGAGATTAGTCAAATCCCTGTGACCGTCAGCAGTTTCACTTAGGTCAAAGCCTGGCATAACTCAATCTCTGTGAGAAGAGAGGAGAGGAGCGGCACAGACTGCCCAGCTCTGCAGGCGGGCTAGCCTCTCAGAAAGGACCCTTCTGCAATATCTGGAGGGAAATATCCCATTTGCAGTCCCACAGCAGAGAGGCAAACAGTCAGACTGGCCTGGAGTGCAGACAGTGAAAGGGAGCGTTATCTGTTGCAGATACCACAGTGAGACCTTCCAAGCTGGGAAGCAGGAGGGGGACCAATTTCCCAGGCTAGGAGACATCAAAGGCTGTGTGAAACCTTCCGAAAATGCTCACCCTGAATTTCTCATGCATGGGTGGGCATATGGGATAACTCTCCATAGGGTCAGGGAAATGTAGAAAGTGGAGAAGTCGGGTCCTGATTCGCCTCTTGCTCTGAGGGAGAAAATGAAGAGAACTTAGCTCAAAAGCTAAAAATAAATATGCCACCCATAGGTTTGGTTTTGCACAAAAATTGGCCTGAGTTAGGTAACCTAGGACCCTTTTTGGATTAAATCATTTCCATCCCCCGGCAAACATGTCTGTGTTAATGGGCTCACAGAGGCATCAATCAGCCTTTCAAGCTGTGCATCAAATTTCATCCAGGGGATAGGTAATGTGGAGGAGCTGTAGTACTGCTGCTGCAATGCACTCATTGAGCATAGAGGTGTTGGAGAAGGAAATTAAGGACAATCTTTTGGATTACTCAAAGGAGAAATAAGGCTTTCAGCTCATACTCCAGAGTTCTAAAAAGATCTGCCTCCCTCTCAGTACAAGGAAGGAGTGTCTTGATAGAAATCTAATGGAAAGTCTCCTGCCCTGTTCTGTGAATACACAATATTGCTTTACATTGTATCATGAAGCCCAACAGGATGGGAAAGTCCATGGTGTCTGCCCTCTGGTGCAGAGAGGCAGGAGGCTTTTGCAATTGTTTCCCTTTCTCTGATAAAGTTGCTGGTGCAGTTTTTAGAAGAAACTAACATTTTTTAAAATTCTTAGCTCTCCTCACAGGAAAACTTGTTCTCTCTTTGTGGCTTCTCTGCTGTTTGAACTCTTCCAGTACTACCAGCCTTGAGGTTTTTGAAATTATGAGCAAGGAACTGGGAAATCCTTACACTGATTTAGAAACTATAAGATTAAAAATGCAACAGCAAAAGATGCCCCAACCGCAGGGACTTTCGAGTTGCTTCCGGTCTTTGAGCTTTTAAGGTCAAGAGTGGAACAGTCCCATTGCAGTGTTTCCGGGTACCATCACACCTGCTTTCCCATCTGCTGTTTCTTTTCTCGTGTTAAGAGCTCTTTGGGGCAGAAAGCACCTTTCTGTTCTGTGAACGTGCAGCATTTAGTACTAGGCAGTCTTCAGGCAGGATGCAGCCTCCTGGGCACCAGGAGAATGAATGCAAATCATTACGATCAGCTGCTGTACCTACTTAATACATAACCTGAGCAAAAACATTTGAAGAGAAAGCCAGATAGCAGATGGGATAAGGGAAGGCAGACAGCATGGTTGTCCACCACAGCTGCCAGCATTTTCAGTCTTTGGTATTTGCTCCTGACCCAGTGAGAGCTTTCCTGTGGGGGGAAAAGGAACAATAAAGATGATCCCCATGTTGCTGATGCACACAGAAAAGGATATTCAGGTCCAATTTTTAATAGCGGACATTGTGGGAGCCCCTGGTCTTGATCAGGTTCCCACTTTGATTAGTGTTGTACCAGCAAGCAGGAAGATATTCCCACTCGCAGAGCGTTTACGGACTATACACCTCCAAGGTAGGGCACAAAAGGGGAAATGGAGCTCTTGCCTCTACAGGTAGGGAACAGCAGATCCAGAGGAGTGGAGTGACCCAAGGTCCCACAGCATTATACTGGGGAAAGGTCAGAAACAGAGACAGAACACATACATGGGCAAGCTCTGCCCGGACTGGGAGCAGCTTTGACTCCCAGGGGCCACAGCAATGCAGCCATGGTTGCGCAGCACCACGTCCAACCACTAAAGCCAGTCAGACCTGCTCTGGCCAGCCCTCAGATCTCTCTGCTCTTGGCCCTCTGCAAGGTCAGGTTGCTCTGAGCTGGAGTTTGCAGCCGTGCTTCTCTCCCTGCACTTACAACGCACCCAAAGAGGACACAAGCCCTGATCTGTTTGACCAATTGATCTCTGGTCATTTCCAGGAACCCTACAAAATTGCCTTGCAAACTGCATGGCTTTCCACTTATTTCTGTTGCAGATGATGTCTTCCAGCCCAAAATGTCCCTGATCCTATGCTTAAAGCTTTCTTTGATTTTCCTTTAAGGAGTGGGAGCTTGGAGGAACAAGTGAGGAAGCCTGAACACTTCTGCCTGCTGCAACGACCTGACTTTCGAGGCAGAAATGCAAGAGCTACTTAGAGAAACAAAGTCTTCAAAATCTTTGATCCAGATGGAGGAGCAGGATCAAGATCACAATAGTGCCTACTTCTTAGATGTACCTATGTCAAGACTGAATTTGGTTCTGGATCTGCAGAAATAATAATAAAAAAAAACATTCCTCCAACATCAACACAAAGGAATGTCCTCCACTATTCCTCTAACATCAAAACAAGCAAAAGCGTGAGTTGGGCTTGGCACTAAGTGGGTTCAGGTTGGGCAGAGGTAACGTGGCCCTTTGCTCCTGATGATTTCACCAACCTGACATTTGTTCTCATGCATTTCCCCATACTCCACCCCACCAAAAAAAAAAGGAAATGCAGTGTCCCTAACTGGACACGCACATTTCATTTTCCAGACCACTGCAAGAGGTAAAGTGGGATGAATTTTTTCAGCATAGGTTTAGTAGAAGCTCACTGCTCTTACCTGGCCCCTTGGTGTCCGTATCCCGACAGATTCCTTCAGCAATCTTCAACTCCTCTTGACTTCGCCTTTTTGTGGTGTTTGTTTCTTTGCCCTTCTTAAATAAACCATTGGCAGTTACTATGGTAACACGCCTCATTCTTTCTCTCTCCTCCCTAAAAGTCTATTTCTATTTAACAGGCTTTTAAAAAGACTCTATTTATACTTTCTTTTGTTATCCTGCCCCTGCTCCCTTGCAGTCAGACAAGGGCAGGCACGGAGTAGTGCATGCACTAGCCCGTGTTACTAATAATGGCCATCCATAAACACAAGAGCAAGCCGTGGGGATCAAAGCTGTGACCTTCATCAGGAGATGCTCTGCTTCTTAGATGAACAAAAAGGAAACCTGAGACACGGCACACCGCGTGCTCTGGCGGGAAGGCATTGCCAGCAGGGGCCATCCCCACCTTCCCACTCTCCAGCAGTGTGCTAAGGGGCTGCAAGTCCCCAGAAACAGACATCATGTGAAAAACAGCCTTGCTATCACTGCAGGCAGCTTCCAGTTTCCTCTTTTCTCAGTGTCAGACATTCATCTACATTACTGATAATTGGATAAAGAGAAAAATATGAGCTGTGGTCCTTTTTGCTTCTTATTCTGTGAAAAGAAAAGCTCCCTTCCTCTCTATGCTTTTTCATTTTAAATCTCAGGGCTATTAGCAAGCATTAAGGTTTATTTCCTTAAGGTTCATTATATTATTTAAACATGCAGATTACAATTTATCTTAACCCTTAGCTGAAGCAGTAGGTGTCTGAATTTTTACAATGGCAGCTTTTCTCCTATTGTTTTTCAGGCATTTCTGCTAATAAAAAACAATGGGTCTGAAACAGTCCAAGTACAATTTGGTTCCTTTCTCCATTGAGAGTTTTCACTTGCACAGTCAGGCTGGTGCCAGAAACCACACGTCTTTTGGTCATCTTTAGGGTGTTCCAGGAAACATATTGTCAACAGATCTCAATTTTTCAGTAGGACAAGCAAGTAGAAGAAAGACTTCCCAGCCCCGCCCCCCCTTCTTTCCTCCACATAAACACAGCTTTCAGAACTTCTTTATTGATGAAGAATGATCCCAACAGTTATAAATCCATTTTCGTCTCGCTTGTGATTTCTACAGCCTGGCCAACACAAGAAGATGTGATGCCCTCAGAGTGACACTCCAGAAAGGGTTAAGGTATCTAAAACTACAGCCTCAATAAGCAGCTCACAAAAGTGTCCTGTCCCCAGGGTAGGATCAGTGTATGAGAATTTGCTCAGATCATGTAATGTTTGTAACTTGATTTCCTGCCGGAAAGCTTCAGCAGGCGGAGTTTCTGCTGAACCAGACAGAACTAGAACTATTTCCTTCTCCGCATTGCTTGTGCATGTCCAGTCAAGCTCAACTGAATTAATAGCAACCAGCTTGTTTCCCCCACACACCCCTTCCCATTCACCTCTTGCAGTGGAGATACGGGAAGTATGTGATAATATTGCTGCCAGGGCAAGTGCCTCAGGAGGTGGGATGATCCCACAACCCTGGGCAAGTCCCATTCTTTCTCTGCACCTCTGGTCCATCTCTTGTTATATTCTGGAGAAAGGATGCCCTAATGACCAGCCTCCTGCCCTACCGGCTTCCTACATGACCTTGGGAAAGTCACTTAACCTTTGCCTGCCTCCATTTTCCGTGAAATGGAGAGGAAACTAGCAGAAGGCTTGCTCAGCCTGCTGCCAGCACCAGTATTAAACCAGGTCCCATGAGGACTGAAAGTAGGAACCTCTCCAGTTTAAGTTTAAAGATCAGTCACTACTGTCTCCTGGAACAGTGCAGACCTGTGATGGATCACCAGAAGCAATTCTGCAAGGGAAAAACAGCCCTGTTACCTCCCACACTCCCAGCTGTGAACTGATTCATTCATCCCTTGCCTCCACCATCCTAGGAACCATGAGTTTCCTTCACATCCATTACTGAACACAACCAAACCTCCTTGGAAAGGCCAGATCCTGCTCCAGGTGCTTGGTTTTTTACCAAAGTTCTAGGTTTCACCAAAGTGGTCTAAGCTAAACCCCAGCAAGATGCTAGTCTATACTTAGTCTATACTAAGAGCATCCACACAGGGACGAATACATGCCTAGCCAAGTGAGATCCTATGGATCTCGTAGAAGAACAAATCAGAGCTGGGGCCAGAGGTCTACGCCATATACAGCTTCAGGACTCTACTGGCTTTGAATGGTGCCAGGTCAAGTTTTTTGAGATGCAGCTGGTAATCCAGACACTTTGTTATCAAGGTTAAGATGAAGGTGGGCAAGCTCCTTTCCCTCAGTTGATTTTCAGCATCACCTTTTGAAAATCCTTCCCAGGGTAAACAGCAAAGGCATCCCAAACAAAAGAAATGAAGCACTGGGGTTTTTTCTCACGGGACCAAGAAGGAAACTACTCTCAGGCACAGAGCCATTTCTGAGTTCCGTGTTTCTCACCCTCTCCAATTGCTGTCTCCACACCAGCCTGTCAGTCACAGTGCTCGTCTTCGCTGGATGCCTGGGGCACACCCTCTCCCCCCCCCACACCGATAGTATCATGTCCTTAGGATGTGTCTTTGCTCCCAGGTAGAGCTGGTTACGCAGAATAGTCCTTTCCTTAGGGCTGGCTAAGTCTGGAGGCCTGGGTGTGAGATAGAAAGTAGGCACTGCTCCTTATCATACAAGAAAGATTATGCAAGTATGTCCTTTAATGAGGAAAACGAAGGCTCTTTGAGTAAGTATGTGGGGTTGGCTGCAGGTAACTTCTGGCAGCGAGCAGGGTCCTTGCAGCATGTGCCAGCCCAGGTTTCCAATGCCAGATGAAGTAAGGCAACCAGCTGCCCCCCACCAACCTCTTTAAAGCAAATGAACAATTCACCTTCTTTCATGAAAAAGGACAAAACTCGAGGACCATAGCATCACTGAAAGAACTGTCACCAGGACTTAAAACTCAAAATGTTTATCTATTAGTGTTACTTCATCTCTTTTCTGATTGATGGCTTGCAGGCATGGGAATGCAACATGTATGGTTTTGGGTTTTTTAATCACTTTGCAGACCACCTTCAGGCATGCTGGGGACCACCAGTAGTGCAGGGACCGCATGTGAAGAAGCCCTGCCCTAGGAGACCCATCCTGCCTTCCCTGATGTGGTTAAAATGCCATTCCATGTTGTGGTGCCTGCAAGGATTTAACCATGTTCTCAGCCCAAACGAAAGCCTTGGACTATTCCATGTGCCTGAGAAAGCAGGACTGAGCTTCAGCTGTGTAGGAGGGCAGCTGCAAGAAGCCAGACTATCTGCAGCATTTGGTAGTGATTCCTTCATAGCCTCCCCCATCTCTCTTACATGCAAATGCAACCTCTCAGTCTCTGGACCCAACTCTTTCTGTTCTGAAGTCTTTGCTGGCTATTAATGCCTGGGGAATCTGTGAAGTAGGCAAACAAGGTTTTGATGAGTGTGGGAAAAAGAAAGGCATTACCACGTATGAGTGAACTTCAGTTTCGCTCATGTGCTGAATTAGTCAGTGCCTTCAAGTGAATTCCAAGCGCTGGTCCAGCTATTAAACGACTGTTCTTGAAGAGGTAAGTGCTCCATTTTGAGCCTCTCTTGGAGGAAAAGCTAACTCAAAAAAAAAAAAACCAAAACCCAGCTGAATCAGAACTTGTGCTTTACTCTATCTCTCCCAGAAAGAAAAAGTATCCACTAGTCACTGCACAGCAGCTTCTGGTGTCTCTGCAAGCTGGAGAAACCCAGGTTGCTTGTAGTGCAGGTGAACATGATGTTTGTGTCAGGAGTGGTGACTAGAAACCTCATCCAGACATTGAAGTCCCAGAGGAACATTATGTGATAACTGCTTCACCAAAGGAGCAGAAGTACCTGGTGTAGAGAGTCAAGACACAAGCTCCAGCGGCTGAGAAACTTGGTGGAGGACTTGTTCAGTTTAAACAGTTAGTGGATGGGAAGGAGGCATCAGAACATTAACACTGACATATCAAGAATTCATGTTTCACTTCCTACTCTGGAAGAGTGGTTCCTCCTGCAACCTTTCCAACCCAGAATTACCACTTTTCTGCTGCTTTCCTCTCTCACACAGCAGCTGTGAGGAGCATTGTCTGCAGGTGGCAAAAAGGAGAGTAATTTTTTCCATCAGTTCAGTGTTAATGGTTTCCTGGCTTGAAGAAAACTGCATTTGGCTGAAATGGAAATGACAGAACGGGTAAGGAAGGACCACAGAAAAAAAGATTACAGAAACTCAAACAAAGCAGGTGTATGGATTGCGTTTCTATCCTTTCTCCAAACCTGGAGGCCGTGTGTGCTTCATCCAAGAAAGTATCCTAGCTGTAATACAAGCACTTTGACAAGCATACATTAAAACATGGCCAGACTTTCCACTAAGGCAAATACAGCCCTCTGGGATTAGTATCTGCGCAGAGGTTAGAATCCTTCCACATTGCTTTTCCATGCATTACGCTGAAAACCTGCTCAAGGATGCTAGCATGCACAGGAGATTGTCGATATTTGTGCTGAAAATCCATTCAAATTCAGGAAATTACAGCTAACATGAAGCCTATTTGATCCTCTTAAGGCAGTGACCTGATTGTGGAAACATTTCTCTCTGCCTGTTTCTCTAAACTACAGAGAAGTGAGGCAGGGCTTGACTGAAGAGGGATTCAAACTTGCCCAGAGACCTGAAGGTGTTCCCCAGTTGTGTTGCATATCAATTTTTAATGCCTCCATTTTCCCTCCAGCTTACAATGGACAGAAGTTCGCCTACCAAAGAGCAGCAGCAAAACTGGTATGAATTTACACCCTCAGCCAAGAAGCTATGCTCTCAGGCACAGCAAGCCTTCAGCCTCACCCATGCAAGAGGGATCAAGCTGGGTTTGACGGTACTTCTGAGGCGATGTGGTAGAGGCTCACGCTGTTGCCCAATTTTCTTTTGCCAGAGCTGTCAAGCTGAGATTGTGCTCAAGCGCTAGAATTTGCCATGTGACATTTCAAATGGTAAGCAAAGAACAGCTTGCCAATCACCACTCTCAGGTTCTCAACTAAATAAAAACAGATTACTGGCATTTGCTGCATCTGAAAGAAAGGCGGGTCTATCATATTCACAAACAGTAAAGGATACAGAAAAACAAACGTAGTCCCTCAGAGCCAAACACAGTTCCTCATCATGCCTGGGAATCCCCATGGAAGGAAAAGGGGTCATGCTGTTTTAACAAGAAAGGATTTGACCAAAAATACCCAACCAACTACAGCAGCTGCAAAGTTGTTTTTCTTTGTGCTGGATTTTTTGTTTGTTTGTTTCAGTTTTCAATTTTTTGCTTTTAAAGAAAGCATTCACAGGCGGGTTTCTCAGTCAGTCCTACCATCACCAGCAATAGCACGAGGACTTCTGCCCTCCAGAGCTTTCGCTAAGCTTTGCCAGACTGATTCTAGCACCACCAGAAGTCACGCTCTGAGTATTTCATTAAAAACGTTGATGTGAATAACAGATAATTTTCTCACCTAGAAAAAGTGGCAGGGAGTCAAACAGCAAAATGCTAAATGTCAACAGCAAGGGAAGTAACGGTTTTCTTTCTGTTTTCAGCAGACATCTATTGCAAGGTGTGAATTTGCTGATGTCTAATCAAGGTTAAGCTTATGCTGTGCCTCCCCCTCAAGAGAGGAAGGGGAAGGGGAGAGCTAGGCGTGCCGATGGATATCCCTTTTATTCAGCTGCCTATTTTCAAATTTGCAGAAATTGAATGTCTCTCATACGCTTTGGAATTGGTCAATAGATTCAAAAATTTTAGCAAAGGTTACATTTTATATATTTATAGACATACACTTCAGTTGCATATGATTCACTGCATTAAGAAACCTTGGTAAAACTGACTTGTTTCCTTTACTAATTCTTTTTGTATGATGCATTAAGAAATTCTGAACTTTTTCTTTCCTTTTTTCTATTCTTTTTTCTGTTGGAAACACTCAGAATGCCAAATCAGCCTTTCCCAAGTTCCGCTGGAGGACTTGTAGATCTTGACAGGTCGGCCCTTAACCAAAGAGGACGCCTCCTGGCCCTTTTAACAAAGCATGTTCTCAGAAACATAAAGCGCTGTCAGGAGGTTCTGGTTGAGAGGTCACCATTTTAGTGCTTTTCAGGGAAGAGGAAAAAACAACCTTGAAATGGAAGCGTATCTGAGGATCTCACGATATTCAGCTGCTGTCCCTTCTTCTCCACGTATTTGTGTATGACTCCTGAGGAATCACCTCATCCCTCTATGCCTGTTTGTCACCTCAAAAAGCCCTATCCTACTATTCTTTTAATGTCTGCAAAGCTCTTGGCTGCCTCCGCGGTGACTTCTGCTAAGAGTCCTCAATAAATCAGAAATAAAAGAGGCAACTTGCGCTGAAGTCAGGTGCTCTGTTCCCATTCCTTTGAATTTATGGTACTCCTTTACACCACGCCACAGATGTAGACAGGGATTTATAGCCACAAGGGTCAACAACCTGAGGCAAGGCCCTTGGCCGGAAAGGCTGAGCGATGGCAGCTCCTGAATCGTGACAACCCCTGGGGTGGCGACCCACTGGGCAACACCGCTGCGCCTCCCACGCACCCAGCACCGCTAATGGCAAGATGTTAAATATATCCTTTACAGCGCCTCAGGAATGAGCGGCCTCCTCTCCTCAGCCAGCCTGGCTGGCAGGGGCCCTCGTGGGCCTCTGCCCGGCCTGTGCTGCCTGGGGGAAGGGGGCACCCCTGCACCAAGCGCAGGCCTGGGCTCCCTGCCCTGCCACCAGGCCTCCGTCCTCGCCTTCCTCTTTGTCTTCCTCATCTGCCTCCATGTTGCCATCGCCGTCTTCCTCCTCCTCTTCTTCTTCTTCTTCTAACGGTTGGACTTGATCTTAGAGGTCTTTCCCAACCTAAACGATTCGATGATTCTGTGATTCTTCCTCCTCATCCTCCTCCCGCGCCCTCACCTCTCGCCCGTGCCTCACTGCGCCCCCTCACCTGGCCCCGCCCACTCCCCCGCGTGGCCACGCCCCTCCCCAAGCCCCGCCCCTCCCCAAGCCCCGCCGTCTCTCCCCTCCCCTTCCCATTGGCTCCCCGGTGCCACGTGACCGCAGGGTAGGCGCGCGGGGGCGGGGCCCGGCGTGGGCGGGGCCGGGGCGGGCGGGGGGGCGCGCGCGCGGGCCGGCGGCGCGGTGGCTGCATGTGCGGGTGCGGGGCGGCGGTCGGGGCTGGGCGGGCGGCGCGGAGCGGCGCGGAGCGGGGCGGCCGGAGCCGGTGAGCAGGTCAGTGTGCGGGACGGGCGCGGCGGCGTGGGGTGGGGGGGGGAAGGAAGGGGAAGCGGCGGCGGCGGCACGTGGGGCCGCCCGTGCAACAATGCGGGCGTGGGGGGGGGGGGGGGGGGACACGACACACACGATCGTGTGCTGCCCGGCGTGGGGCGATCGCGGCGGGGTTTGGAGGGGGGGGGAGGCCGTGCGCGGAGCGGCCGCGGCGTGCGGGGGAGGCTGCGCACGGCGCTGCACGCTGCTGGCCCGGCGGGGGTGGGCGCCGTGCGCGGCGTTGCGCGATGCAGTGGCCCCGGAAGCGGTGGGGGGCCGTGCGGGGGGGTGCGGGGTGCGGGGGGGGCGTGCGCGGGGGGGCAGGGTGCGGTAGCCCCGGTAGTTGCATGGAGGGGCCGTGCGCGGGGGTGCAGGCTGCGGGGTGGGGGGGCCGTGCCTGGGGGTGCTCGGTGCAATTACCCCGGTCGCTGCATGGGTTGGGGCCGTGCCCGGGGGTGCAGGGTGCGGTAACCCCGGTCGCTGCATGGGTTGGGGCCGTGCCTGGGGGTGCTCGGTGCAATAACCCCGGTCGCTGCATGGGTTGGGGCCGTGCCCGGGGGTGCTCGGTGCAATAACCCCGGTAGCTGCATGGGTTGGGGCCGTGCGCGGGGGTGCTCGGTGCAATTACCCCGGTCGCTGCATGGGTTGGGGCCGTACCCGGGGGTGCTCGGTGCAATAACCCCGGTAGCTGCATGGGTTGGGGCCGTACCCGGGGGTGCTCGGTGCAATAACCCCGGTCGCTGCATGGGTTGGGGCCGTGCGCGGGGGTGCTCGGTGCAATAACCCCGGTCGCTGCATGGGTTGGGGCCGTGCGCGGGGGTGCGGGGTGCGGTAACGCCGGTAGCTGCTTGCGGGGGGGTCACGCAGAGCCACGCACAGCGCACTTAACCCTGGTAGCAGCAGTGGGGCTCGAGCAAGGCGCTGCACGGTGCAGCCATCCTGGGAGCAGCGGCAGGGGGGTCCCGCACGATGCTGCACCATGCCGTCGCCCCCGTTGCGGGGGCCATGTGCGATGCTGCGCCCTGCAGTCACCCACCCCATCAGGGGTCTGTGCACAGCGCTGCACATCAGCAGGGCAGCTCCGGGCAGCAGAGCTCCCTGCCAAGCACGCGGCCCGCTACGCTACACGCCGGGTGTGATGCGGCGTGCAAATCAGCGAGCGTGAGCGCTTTCAAGCTCCAAGGGGCCTCACCACCCTCACGAGGCCGGACGCAGGGCGCAGTGTTGCAAGGGGCCCAGGGGGGAAGCGTGTGCTCCGTGCTGTCCGGTCTTGCCATCCCAATGGATGTTTCCCACCTCTTTGCAAGAAACAGCGGCAAGCGTGTGGGGCTGCGCTCGCTGCATCAGCAGTTGCAGCAGTGACAGCCTCTCCTGGGCCATATTTGAGCACATTTCCATTAAGCTAACGAGCCTTTCACTGGCCTGGCCGTGGCTTGGGCGATTTGGGAGGCTGGTGGGCCCCATTGCACGAGCAGGCGGGTTGCATAGCAGGAGGACTCCCCATGCGATCCCTTTCTCTGGCGTAGGTAAGGTGGATTTTGCATGTGACTGGAAATACTAATCCAAGCAATTAGCTGGAATCTGGCAAGTTTGCGCTGCTGCCAATTTCCAGTTAATTCAGTTACGGCTTCATCTTTGTGCTCAAAGGAGCTGAAACGTAAATGGGGTGACTGAGCGTCTGGAGCTGCTGGGTTGGTTTTACGTACATCCTACTCACTAAAGGAGGATCGGCAAGAAAACATCTTTAATGAAGTCGTGTGTTTATTGATAGCAGTGGAAAAAGAGTAGCGTGGATAAATGGGGCTGGTGACTTGTTTGTATACTAAATATCATTAATCTCCCTACCCTGTTGTGAGCTGGATTTAAGTTCCACTGTTATAATGATTGCTAATTTTTTTGGTCATATTTGCTAATAACATACGTTGAAAATGCTGCAGGTGGATTTAAAGCTGGGGGCTTTGTACACCCACCGATATTCTGCACCGATATTTATATACATCCAGGAACTTAATAGTGTGTTGTCACTAGGCTTCAGAGTTAACCATCCAGGCGCTGGCTAGCAGGGGCTGTTGCAGCACAGTCCCCGACACAGCCACTTTTTGGGGACGTCAGATGCTAGTAGCAGCTGCCAAATTTGACACATGGGCAAGTGGAGGAAGAGACTCTTAACCTTTGGTAAATGCTCCAACCTGAAATTTGTTCCTTTGGGAAAGCGATACTTCTGCTAACTTTCACGAGGCTGAAAATAGTCACATTACCGGAGCCCCACAAGCCTTCGCCCCATTGGCTCCGCTTACAGAGAGCGCTGCTTGCAGAAGCAAAAAGCTTTCATTACAGCTATTTTAGTTTTATTTTTACATGTGTCTCAATAGCTCAAAAATCACTCCCCGGCTTCCAGTCAAGGCAGTCCCCGATGAGAAGCATCCGCTGGGATCGGCCTCTTATTTCTTTGATTTGATGGCAGAAGTGCCTGTAGATATGTCAAAAAAAACCCGGCGTTTAGGCATGTTTCCAGCTTAATCATCCCCTGCAAGCGAGGGAAATCAGTGGCTTGAAATCCAACAGCACTTGATATTAAAATAGCAAACAGTAAACATTGGCTCCTATCAATAACTTTAATTATGGTTTGGGTTTTGTCTTAAATAGGCACATGTTGCCATAGGGAAATAAAAGTTTAGCATCCAGACGTGCTCAGCAGGGTGGTAGCGTCTTTGGACGTGGCGTAACGTGCTTTTATAGCATAAATTAAAATAAAATAGGGTTTTAGCAGCATAGCATGCTGTTGTGTAAGAAAATTGCAAACTTTTGGGCTGAGACCGCATGGTTTCTGGGCACCGCGTGCTGCAGTTTGTTGGTGGACGACGTTCCGGGGCGGCTTCGGGTGGGGAGAGCAAGTTTTACCGTTCCTGAGCTGAACCCTGCTGGGGTTTTTCAACCATAAAACAAAGTGCAGAGGAGGCTTTGTGTGTGTCACTGATAGCCAAACCGAAAGCAAAAATAAACACCCACGAAAGCTTTTTTTTTGGTCATTGACAGAAAAGGAAAGTGCCAGTCCAGGGGCGGGTGTGAAGTGCCGCATTCGCTACGCTCGGAACCTGGAAAATACGGAAAATACAGATCACGGCACGTGGCCGGGGCGTGCATGGCTCCCCCGTGCATTTTGCATCTTTTCTCTTTCCCCTCTCGATTTTATCCAAAATTAAGGGAGGGAAGCAGCACCTCTTGGTCCGTTAAATGTTCATTTTTGCGAAGTTACGCCACTTTGTGAACATGAGACGGGACCAGATTCCTGTGGCGAGGAGCCCTTAAAATTTCAACAGCTCTACCTATAAATATAGTCGCCGTGAAAGGCAATCCGGCTTCAAAAAAAAAAAAAAAAAAAAAAAAGCCATGCTCTTTTTTTAGTCCCACTGTATCTGCCTGACTTTAGTGCAATGCAATGCATCTCTGGCCGGGCGGTGAAGGCGAGGCAGCATGGAGCGTTAAGTCTCTTAATTCCTCTGGCTAATTTATGTGAAGAATGGGTGCAAGCAGAGAAAAAAGATTCGTTTTTGTTGCCCCAAAGATTTTATGGGGCGAGACAGCGAGGCGGGCTCTATGCAGCCAGACAGCTTTTGCAGAGGGACCTTTGCTGATCGCTTGGTGCAGGTGGGTCCCCGGGAGCTGCTGCGCTGCAGGGCGATGCAGGGTAGGGGATGAAGGAGCCTGAAGCATCCCTTGGGTGCGCAGCGATGTCCTGGGTGGAAATTAAAGCAAAAAAAAAAGAAAAAAAAAAATTAAATAAAGAAAGAAAAAAGCCGGCTGCCACCTCGCCCTGGAGGTGTCTGGGCTCACCCGGCTGCTCTCTGATGCAACCTCGGCTGCCCCGGGGAGCTTGGGGGCTGGTTTTGGGCATGCCCAGGGTTGCCCAGGGACAGGCTGGTCCCAGGAGCGGGTACGGCGTGTTCTCCTGGGTGCTCCTCCGCGCTGATGGGACCCCCCACCAGCCCCACATTGGTGCAGTGGGGTGACGGCCACCATGCATGTCCTGGTGGAGAAGACACCGCTGCCGGCAGGGCTGGGATTTAGCTGGAAAACCTAAAAGGAGGGGTGGTTTTGCAGCTTAGCGATGCTTTTCTGCATGCCCTGCGCTTGCATGGCAGAAATCCACCTCTGTGGCCAGAGCGGCTTCGGCACGAAGCCCTGGGTCACCTTGCAGTGCAAAAACCTGCTGGAGGTTTTCCGATGAGGCGCGGGCTGGAAAATGGGTGAAAGCGGGGCGGGAGATCTCGACGCGGCAAATCGCTGCGTGTGCAGTTCGGCGAAGTGCTGAGCCCGGGCTGCGCGGGAGCTGCAGACAGGCTCCTCACGTGACCGTCTGAATTTCAGATGATTGCTGGACCACTTTGCCAACAGCCTCTCACGACTCATCAGCTGCAATATTGCTTCTTTTTTCCCCTATTTTTTTTTTTTTTTTCCCCTTTCCCCTTTTCTTCCCCACCCTGCCTGATTTCCAAGCTGAAGCAGGAGGGATGGATACGACACGGAGGGTGGCTGCAGCTGTGCAGGGTCTGTATCCAAATGGTTTCCTGGAAGGCAAGTTTTGGGGTGGTTTTTTGGTCTTAAAAATATTTTTACTGCAAGTCTCTCATATCTGGGCTGTTTGGATGTCAGGTTTAGTTTCCCATGACATCAAGCAATTAGAGGAGGGGTGGAAAGGAGGGGCTGGCTGCTTTTTTATGTGCAGATCTCTCTGCAGCGGTATCATAGCTGATCGATGGTAAATGTGTTCCCTCTCATCTTTGTGATAGTTCTCGGCGATTTCCTCTTTTACGTCACTGCAGTTAATAAGATGTTTAACTTGGGAGCTGGGGGTGATGTGGCGTGTTATCGTGCTGCAAGGAAGCAGGGGGGATGACGAGTTCCCGCACAGGCTTGTGCTGGGGAAGATCGTATCGCTGCAACCTTTCAGGCTGGGGAGAACAGCTGGGTTTGGAGTCAAACCGTTGCCTTTCACTCTTAATGAACCTGACCTGGCTGCATCTGATTTTTTTTACTTTATTATGACAATGGTTATTTTTTCCTTCTCATACTGAGAGAAGCAACTCAATCCTCTGTATCAGCTGCATCGCCAGAGTCAAGGGTGCACCCCTTGATTTTTTTTTTTTAAGCAGACTGTACCTGCCTGACTGGACTTGACTTTGATTTCCATCCTTCCCCCCCGCCCCCCGTTTTTTTTTTTCATCCCCTGAAGCATCGCTCAAGACCACTTGATGGCTCTTTTGTGGTGATGTTGGGGTGACAGCGCAGGTGTGGTGCCTGCAGAGCCAGAGCCCTCTCCAAGAGGGTGGTTGACTGTGTGTTTTGAGTCCCATGCATGTCGCCGGTTGATTATAGAGTTAATAAAGCGTTGCTGTTGTATGCGCCTTGACCAGAAATAGCGTCCCTCCCTGCCACGGTTTGCAAGGCCAGCTTGTTGAGAGCGGGCACGTTGGTCAATAAACGTGCCGAGCGGCACCCTTGGGAGTTTTGCACCGAAATGGAAATGCCTGTGTCCTTCAGCCCTTCCCTTCTTGCCAACTTGTTTTCTTCCCCCACTCCTTCTCCAGTCTGCCACTCAAACCCTCTCCTTTCTGCTGTGTTTTTCCACAAGTGTCTTTCGAGCACGACAGCGGGGAGAAGAAAGGCGGCGCGGGGCCGCGGGTGCCGTGGGGCGAGGGCTGACGCCTGTCAGCCCAACCCTCGCCTGTGGCTTCGGGGGCCCGCTGCGCTCCGCTCCGGCTGGCTTGGCAGCTGCCGGCTGGCCGTGCAGCGCAGGTGGGTTCGCATCCGGCAGCAGGTGGGCGTGGGGCTGCCTCTGCCCGCCGCCGGACCCATCCCACCTGCCGGCACCTCTTCCACGGCTCCCACCTCGTCTCGAGTTTGAGTCAGCCCAGCTGCGGTGAGCAAGATGTCCCCACGTAGGTGTGGCGCGGAGAAGGGCTCCATAAACCCTTTCAGGGCGGCGGGGTGGGCAGGAGGGCGCAGAGGCTATGCAAGAGGAGGAACCACAGCTCCGGTGGTAGCATCTCCCAATCTTCAAGCAGGACCTGTCGCTTGCAGTCGTGCCGGCGCGCAGCCGCAGACTTCCATCAGTGATTTTGCTCAATGACCCTTTTTTTTTTTTTTTTTTCCTTAAGAACAAAATGCTTCTTAAAGAGCAACATGCCACCAGCACACTGGGACGTTGGCTCGCTTTTTTGGAGGGTCACAGCCTCCCAGCTCTGCTCTTGCTCCAGGGAAGCAGCAACACGGTTGGGTGCAATTTTCAGCCCTCACGGGAACAGGGTCTTAAATAACGCCACCGCATCCAAGCTAAGCAAGCTCATGCCCTCGTTGCTGGATGTGGGCGTTAATTTTTCTTGCTTCTGCCATGCACAACAGCGTGCTCTGTGCTGCTCCTGCAACCTGGGGCGAGGGGAAATTGGGGTGCAACTCCAGGCGCTGCTGGCTCGGCACATGTTCCCAAGCTGGGCGGCCGCCCGGGGCCCACTTCATGCGAACGGGGTCAGCAGCTGGGAAATCGCAGAGCAAAGTGCCTCCCTGGTAATTCCCAGCTGCCGTTAAAGTGGCTTTAAAATAAATTCCCTCAAAGAGCAATTCCAAGTATTTGAGGGTTTGAACTTTTCCGGAGAAGGGTTTGGGAGCTGCCGGCTACTGCGCTGCACCCTGGCACAGTGGGGAAAGGCACTGGGGGAATTGCCTTGATTATCCCAACCTCTAGAAAACACTTTTTTAATGTATATATTATGTTTATTTACTAGCTGTGTGTGCAGCACAGTGGTCAGAAATGGAGCGCTGCTGGAAGCAAAGCTTGCATTAAACTGGGAAGATGGGTTGCTGAGCAGTGTCCTGGGCTGCAGGCAATGCCCGGGCTCGGCGACCCTCACCGTGCCCTTGTACCTGGCCGCCAGTGCTTACGCGAGGGCACAGCCCGAACGCGCACCCCTCGCCACACATTCCTCAGCCAGCTCTGCTTGGTAACATGGGCACAACAGAAAACAAACTTCGTGAGCCTTGCTCTCCCAGAGCCCCTGAAGCTTGCTTTAAAAAAAAAAAAAAAAATAGTTTGGAGCAATGTGGTCTTTTTTTTTTCTTTTTTTTTTTCTCATGCTCATGAAAATTCTCATACCAAACCAGTAACCTCCGCTGCCCCCAGTTCATTATTTTTTTAAGGTGGCGTTAGGGGGCATTTAAGGGGAGGCTTGTCCAGCCCAGCTTTCCAGCCTCTGTGTCCCCTCATCATCTGCACCCTGTCAGTGCCACATTACAGCTTCGTGCTTGCTTATGTGGCAGGCAGAAAAACAGGGATTTTGGTCAACAAGACAGGAAAATTTGTCTCATCCCTACTTCCCCACCCCGAAAGGCTCTGGATGTCCCTGCGCTGGTGCTCCCAGGGTGACGGGGTGATGCATGCCGGGGGGTGCAGCCTGCTGGTCACGGGGCTGTCCCCATGAGGCTGGGAACCCCGAGCTGGGGACAGCCAAGCCTTTCCCTGCAAGGACGGTGCTGGGCTCCGGCCAAAGTCCCCTCTCCGGGGCCCTGCCGCCAGTGCAAGTGCAGCCAGGCTGAAGGCTGGCGATTAAACCCGTGATCCGGGTCACCTCCTGCCCCTCTCAGTGCCCCGAGCGATAGGGATGCTGATAGCCCGACCACATCCAGGCAGGGTGCTTGCACCTCTGTGTGCGTGTTTAAAGGGGCTGGGGATGAATTGAGCTGGTTTGGGGTAAAACCACTCTAGAAACCCCATTGCAGCAGGGCTTTCCTTCCCGCGCACCCTTCATTGCCGTGGCTCAGCTGCTCCCAGCTCAAACTGATTTTGTTCATGGGCTGTCCTTTGCTCTGGCAGCTTCTTAATTAACTTTCTATCATGTATGTAGTTTTTTATATATTTTTTTTCCTGCACAGACATGGCAGAGCTGTCTCCTGAGGTGGGAGGAAACGCATCTTGCCTCTTAAAGACAGGTAGACAAACCTGCAGATTGCGCCGGGAGGTTTGCCGTGCATGGGACAGCAATGGGTGCAGTCACAGCCTGAAGTCGCATCCGCCAGACCACACACTTAGTTCTCTTGGGGTTTTTTTGGTCCAAAACTAATCCCTCCAGCCCCTTAGGCTTTTTTGTTGTTGTTTTTGTTGTTGTTGTTGTTGTTGCTTCTCTCTGAATCCCTTCTAATTTGCAGGCTTGCTGCCAGCATACAACGCGCTATAAAAAGGGGACTTGTTCTTCAAGCTTCCCTCCAGTACACAGCATTTGCACAAATAGCAACGCGCTTGACAAGTAGGTCTGATTCCCCCTGCGATTACTGAAATGCTGGTAGGGTGCTTGGGGAGTAGAGCCGCTGTCTTAAGACAAGCCAAGTTGAATTTCACGGAGGGCCCTGAGCCCAAATCCCAGCCGGTGCTGAAGCTCCTGTCAGCTGAAAAAACGGAGCCGTGCCTTTTTGTTTTCCTCCCCATGCGGCATCCCTCTCTCCCGAGAGCGAGCGGATGGGGTTTGCATCCCTCCGTGCCCCACCGGCGCAGGTATGCCTGCCGGGCAGGATGTGGGCTGCGGCAGAAGACCCACATCCCGCCGAAGCCAGCCCCAGGGCCACCGCTGATTTTTGGCTGGTCTGGAGACTGGTCCCCCCCGCTGTTACAGGCAGCCGCGACGCAAACCCCCTGCCGGCTTCCTTCTTAAAACTAATGAGGCGTTTGACCCTGGCGGGTCCTCCGAGAAAGCTGCTGCCAGAGCCTTGCTGCTTGCACGGATACAAACTGCTCTCATTTCCAGCTTAAATTTATTTGTGGATGACTCGTACCCATTTGGCCTTGTTCTTCTTGTACCCACACTGGCTTTTAGCTCGGATGGCTCTTTTCCCTGCTCTGGTATTTATCCTCCGGCGGGCTGTACCAAGTGCCGTGGGTCTGCCAACCTGCATAAGCCCAGTGCTCCTGGCTGAGAAGGGATGGAGGGGGTGTAAGGGCATGGAGGTTTCCCCATCCCTGCGGTGGAGACAGCCCCAGTGACTCGCATCTGCAGCTCATCCTCCCGTTGACGGGGGAAATGCCTCTCGACATCCTCACCGGGGATGGTCCCAACCTGCAGAAGGACACCCCCACCATCCTCCCTGCGCTCCGATTCAAAGCAGTCGTCTGATAGCATTAGCATGCTCCTCTTTTGCAATGCAAAAGCCATTTTGGCGGAGGATGAGGGGTTTTTTTCCTAATGCAGCCTTCAGTAACACCCTTCCCTCTCCTTTCAGTTGGCAGCCTTGGGTAGCGGCACGACCGCTCATGCTCCCAGCCGTGCTAATCTCATGCTAATCTCAGCCCTGGTCTTCTGAAGCAGAGGTTTCCTGTGCACGGCTGTGCCAGGCGCTTTGCTCAAAGGCTGAAGTGAATTTACAACATTTAAGTTCATCAGAGCAAAGCATGCACACGCCTCGTTACCACCGGTCCTCCTCTGGGTGTGTTGGACCATCCGCGATGCGATACGTTTTGATTAAAACCTGTATTGGGTTTGCGTGGCAAGGTTTCGGTAGCAGGGGGGTGCTATAGGGGTGGCTTCTGTGAGAAGATGCCAGAAGCTTCCCTTATGCCCGATAACAGCCAATGCCAGCTGGATCCAAGACAGACCCGCTGCTGGCCAAGGGTGAGCCCATCAGCAACGGTGGTAGCACCTCTGGGGTAACAGATTTAAGAAGGGGAAAAAAAATAAAACCTGAGCAATTGCAGCCAGAGAGAGGAGTGAGAATATGCGAGAGGAAGGACTCTGCAGCCCCCCAGGTCAGTGCAGAAGGAGGGCAGGAGGTGCTCCAGGCACCGGAGCAGAGATTCCCCTGCAGCCCTGGTGCAGCCCATGGGGAGGCAGCTGTGCCCCTGCACCCATGGAGGCCCCCGGGGGAGCAGAGATCCACTGCAGCCCGGGGAGGAGCCCACGCCGGAGCAGGGGGATGTGCCCCAAGGAGGCTGTGACCCCGTGGGAAGCCCACGCTGGAGCAGGCTCCTGGCAGGAGCTGTGGCCCCGTGGAGAGAGGAGCCCAGGCCGGAGCAGGTTTGCTGGCAGGGCTGGGGACCCCGCGGGGGACCCACGCTGGAGCAGGCTGCTCCTGAGGGGCTGCACCCCGTGGAGGGACCCACGCTGGAGCAGTTCATGAAGAACGGCAGCCCCTGGGAAGGGCCCACGTTGGAGAAGTTCATGGAGGACTGTCTGCTGTGGGAGGGACCCCATGCTGGAGCAGGGGCAGAGTGCGAGGAGTCCTCCCCTGGGGAGGAAGGAGCGGCAGAGACAGCGTGTGATGAACTGACCCCAGCCCCCATTCCCTGTCCCCCTGTGCTGCTCAGGGAGGAGGGAGAGAAAATCAGGATTGAAGTTGAACGCAGGATGAAGGAAGGGATAGGAGGAAGGTGTTTTAAGATTTGGTTTTATTTCTTATTATCCTACTCTGATTTGATTGGTAATAAATTAAATAGGTTTTCCCCACGTCAAGTCTGTTTTGCCAGTGATGGTAATTGCCGAGTGATCTCTCCCTGTCCTTATCTCGACCCACAAGCTTTTCGTTACATTTTCTCTCCCCTGACCAGCTGAGAAGGGGAGTGACAGAGCCGCTTTGGTGGGCACCTGGCATCCAGCCAGGGTCAGCCCACCACAAAACCCTACTGAGGGGATTTGAGGCTTCATGCACGAGACCTTGCAAAACTCTGCGCTCAGGGTGATGGCTGGGAGCCTGCTCAGGTATAGGAAGAGCTGTGAGCCATTTGCTTTCCTGCCAGGAGTGGTAATTTCTCATCTGGGGGTCTTTTTTCCCCCACCCATTCTTTTCCCTGCCACATTCGACATCTTTGCTGCGGGTTTCCTTTGTGTGTGAATGCCTTTTTGCACTTTCTTTGGAAGCTCTGTGCTTCCTGGTGATGGCAAGACGCTGGTTTGCCCATCCCAATCTGGACCCCTGCCTTCTTGGCAGGCGGAGCTCGGCTGGTACCTTTGATGGAACAAAAGATGCTCCAGGTGCCATCATTCAACAGCTCCTTACTTCCTCCAAGTTTTCCTTTAGTTAAGAACCTATTTGGGGGTTTTTTTTTGGTTTTTTTTTTCATCCTGCCTAATCTAACCTGCATCAGCATGTGTCCATTTGAGGCAGGATTTTATATTCCCCGGCAGTGTCCTTCTGTCATGCCGCACCCTCATTAAACAACGCATAAGTTGGCATCATCGAGGAGGAGCTGGGCTCTGCGGTTATTAGCAGGATTATTCTCATCTCCCACAGTTTCCAGTGAAGCTGCTCGGCTGGTATAACGCAATTCCCCATAACGCTCATCTCCACTGTTGGGGAGAGCAATGCTAATCCAGCACTGAGGATCAGCAGCGGATACTGGGAGGAAACCAGCAGACCCCATCTCATCTTTCCACATTAAGTGATTTCTGACCCTGACCTCCTCTTCTGCAAGCCATGGTTGTTTAGGACATCACGTCAGGCATTAACTTTCCACCCTGAGTCTTTTCCGAGCCGCCCATGGGTCCTTCGCAGCTGCAGCTCCAGCACAGGAGTGCATCACATCGTGCGCTCGTCAGTGGTATCACTGGTTTTGCTTTTTGCATTGTGTTTTCTTGCCACCTAAATTAGCATCCATGGCTTCCAGCACTCATGGTGGGTGCAGCTGGGCATTTTCTCCCTGCAGTCGATCTTCCACATTCCTCTCTCCCCGTTTATTTGATTTCTCGCTGTATTTAAAGCCAAGGGTGGTCAGCATGTGTTTTGCAACCTTCTGCTGCTGTTATTCATTTCTTAGAAACGAAGGGGAAGGAACCACAAGCAATAAAGAGCCTGAGGTTTGAGGACTGCCTGTGTATTTGTCAAAGCTAGAAATGCAGTGGCTGAAAAGGATGAGAGGAAATCCTCAGTGCAAATATACCTCAATTAAATTCAGGCTTGCGTAAGTCAAAACTGGGCGGGGGGGGGCATAGCCATAGCAGCTGGAGGGGGCGGTTTCCTCCTGCTGCAGTTTTAGATGGAAGTGTTACTACTGCCATCACTGCAAATAACATCTTAGTTTTGCCTTTTGCACCTCATTTTTGCAACCTCCAGGCTGTCTTTCCTGCACCGTGCCTGGCTGGCGCTGGGGGAGCAGTGCTGCCCGTCTCAGTGGCATCTTGGTGCCACTTGCAGTGAGATTGCACGTGGCTGGTGGCAAGTGGGTGGCTGTAAACCAGCCCCAGGGATGCAAATGCTGGCCAGGAGGCTGAAGCCAGCCAGTAGCTGGTGGGGAGAGGGTATGAGGAACAGCAGGATGGCTCAGACACCAAAGCCGAAAATGCTCTGAAGCCCAAAAAGGACAAAAAATAGTTGTCCGGATCCTTAAAGAGGGTTGAGGACTGCTTAAGATCTTCTCCTTTGGAAGCACCAATTACCAGGTGAAAGGGAACACCTTCAACCAGGCGTTTTGGAGCATCTGTTTTGAGTTTCATGCATGTGTTTGGGAAAGTGGGGAAGGCTGCTCGCTGGGTTGATGGCTGGGCAAGGCGGAGGATGTCCTTCAGGGGATACGGCTCGTTGCTTACGAAATGCGTAATCACCAGGAGTGATTTCCACATCTCTCCTCCTTTTCAGACTGTGTTGTCAATAACTTTCCAAAGCGCTAATGCTGGGCACAAGCTGGATTTCGGCTCGTGGGAGGGCAAGGGGCCATCTCTGCACGAAGCGGCGAGTGAGGGGATGCGCACGTGGTTTTCTTTTTCCATTTTGCCCCTCCTCGCTACAGAGGAGGCATTGGCATGTAATTACCTCCAGCTTTAATCCAGCCAGACCAACTGTCTTTCTGGCAAGCGCAAATACAATAGGAGCCAAAGGTTATTGCACGCCCTAAATAAAACCATTACAGCCCTGGGGCCTCACCCAAGCCCAGTCCGCAAAGCATCCAGGACCGGCTCAGTTCAGTTTTCCTGAGCCCGGAAGACTTGGTTTGATGGCAACGATCCATAACTTTATTTTTTTTTCTTAGTTTCCCTCTGCAAAGCCACCTGCACGCTTGTGGTCGCCACGGCACCTGCCAGGAGCAGCGCATCTGTCTGGCGTTAGCGAGCCCGCTGCGGGATGTGCTTGGTTCAGGGTTTTCTTGCTAAAATTATTAGTGGCTTTAATTGAAACCAGAGGCGGGTGAAGGCGCGTCACACAGACGCACACCACCGGCAGGCGTGCACTGCTCAGCCCGCCACATGGCTGTGACCGGCATCCTCGCAGACCGCTGCCAGATGCAACCCAGTGTCCTGCCCGTCGGTTGGATGGATGGAGATGTCGGGCACCATGCAAGGTCCCGCCTGGCCTGGAGGAGCCACCTAGGAGCCACTGCATCCCACTGGGCTTTTCTTCCAGCTACTGCTCTGAACTGGGATTTACTCCGAAACACAGAGGATTTAACTTTCTATCCATGAGCAAATACAGCCTGAAGTGATGCAAATGCGTGACCTCACCCAAATCTCAAGAGGTAAATATTGCATCATGCTGCGCGTGCTGTATCCTTTGCCCCAGTCTGAGAAGCTCTGCCCAAGTCCACCCTGCTGCAGGGACAAGCCAAGCCAAGGAGGAGGTATATGGTGGGAAAGGCTTCTTCCTCACCGCCCAGTTTAATTATCAGTGTCTCAGCGTTTGCAATGTGATGGATGCTGGTCCTGACCCCATGCAAGGCTGCTCTGGCTGCTGGCATCCCCACAGAGCTGCCAGCGGGGAGGAATTGGGTTTCACAACCCATCTTTCCAGGCTCCCACAAGATTACTGGAGGGAGAGGAATGTGCCGGAGAAAATATCCCAACTGCTGTTAAAAGGCACAGATTTCTCTGCCCCTTTCCAGGACAGCCGTTCCTCCACCACAGCAGAGGTCCGGCTGGCAGCACCCACTGGGCCAGCCCCATGTCACCACCCCGTGTCACCCTGGGGTGCCTTTGTCCTCCTGGCCTCCCCTTCATGTGCAAATAATTGCAATTGTGATAAGCAGGCTCTTTTATGAAGACACTCTGCTTTTCCCTCGCGGTGCTCCTGGGACAGAGCTCAGTCACTTAATATCTGGACAATAAATCTCCAGGCTCTCCAGGACGCACCCTCCACGCAATGCAGTAATGCCTCTTAAATAATGGGCCTGCCAGATGCTTGTTCTGTCTGGGTGAAGAGCACGCCAGCCAGTTGCAGCATCTGTAAATCATTTGCCAGGAGAACCCAGGCAGCGTGGGAGTCTCGGTCGAATCCCTTTTGGCCAACCCTTTCAAATCGTGGTGAAGGTTTCTGGGCTACCTGGAGCGGAAACATCTGTGGGCTGTAGCAGCCCACGGTCCCGGAGTGTAAGATGCATCCCACACGTCTCGGGAGGAGGGTGGAGAAATCTTCCTCCTTGGTCATTCTGCTTCTGAAAGGCATGAAATCCTTTCAAGGCAAAGGCTAAGATAGTCCATTTTCTTGATCCCACTCTTTATGTCTGCTGTTGCTTCAAAATGCTGGGAGCATCAGATGATGAGTTGTGGTCCTGGGCAGTGGACAGCACTGGGGAAGTTTGAACTGGTTTGGTATTGGGTCATCTCTTCCTGGGTGATGGAGGATGGAAAAGGATGAAAGTGGGAATGGCCTTCTCTGGTGCGCCTTCTCTTCTGGGTCTTCTTTGGGAGCTCCGCAACCCCAGTCCACACATTTTACTTCCAGCAAGAAGAGCACCTACAAGTTCTCCACAGAAGATCTCATTGCATCTGGGGATGATGGCTGGGCCACTGCACTCACCCTGGTTTGTCTCCCAGGCTAATTACAAGCCTCTTGGACTCTCTCAGGCAGCTTTGGCAGGTGCTCTGCGTTTCTAGCTCCAGTGCTGGGGAGCCCTGGCCACAACCATAAAGTCTTTTCCTGGCTATTAGAAAGCGGTTACACTCCTTACGTGTCTTTTCATTGCCGGAGGCTGGTAAGTGGACGGGTCCTACACAAATAATAAACTTCTCAAGGGCAGGGAGTCAAAATAACCCTGGGCCTGTTTGGTGGAAAAAGGTTAACCAGTGTGAAGTCTATGAATTACTGCCGACCCAACTTTGTTGACAAAATATGGTGTTATTAATTGGAGTTGCAGGCAAACTGCCTGGGGATGTTTAGAAGGAGCTTGTCCATCACCAGGGCCTAGATCTCCCTGGGGGAAGATCTGGTTGGGCTCTTTGGAGATGCACCTAGGGTCTTGGCCATGGCTCTGGTTTGGGGTTTTGTTGCTGAGGATGAGGTGTGTAGGGGTCTCAGTCTCCCACAGTGGCCACGGGAGCGTGGGGGTTTACCTACAGTGGAGCTGTGGCAGAGGAGGACAGGAGGAGCCCACCAAGAAGCCAGGCACCAGCCACCTCCTTTAGAGCGAACTGAAACCATCTCTGTTGATCTCGTTGAAGCTGTCCCTGCTCATTGCAGGGAGGTTGGACTAGATGACCTTTAAAGGTCCCTTCCAACCCAAACCATTCTATGATGACTATAATGAGACTCCTGGGTCCCTAAATTCAGGTTTCCGCTCTCAAGCTGAATCCTACCCATAGCATCATTACTTGGGCAGGAGCAACAGCTTCATGCTGAAGGTGAAGTTCAGGTGTGTGACCTGTGCTGCTCCCAGCGTGGTCCGAAATCCCAGCAGCTGCTGACCGCTGTGTTGGCATGGGAGATGCTCACTCTCGCCCTGCCGTCACGCTCACTGTCACCCTGCCATTCCCCCAGCCTGGCAGCTTCTTTTAGACTGTTGCAGGGCAGTGGTCGGTACATGGCCCTGGGTGCCATCGCAGCATTTCAACTGGAGAAGAGCCGCCGTCACGACAGCCAAGCCTCACAAGCTCCAGCGCCGGCTGCTCCTATCGCGGCTGGCAAGTTTGTTCGCAGAATCTCATGGCAATGCGTGACGAACAGCTTGCTTCCCTCGGCCTGGAAGCGAGCAGAAAACCCGTGCTGGCGCCAGCCCAAGACAGAAGCTATGGGAATCCTCCTCGACAGCGTGACGGCAAACGCTCGTCTTGAGCGGGGCCGGTGCTGGGAGGCTGGCGCCCAACAAGCCCACAGCGAAACCCATCCCGTTGCAGGAAGAGCTTGCCTTGGGCTGTGAGGTTTCCTGCACCTGCGTGACTAAGCGCGCTGGAAAGCACCTTCGGTGTGTGCCAGGGTGGTGGAAATTGGGCTGCCAGCAAACAAACGTGCCAGTGCGTGTTCCACCGTGCATTGAGAACATGAGTAGCACCTAGCGGAGGCGGGCAAAGGGGCTGTGCCCTCTCCTCAGTTTCCCTAAAAGGCTGACAAACACCTCCAAGGTAAGGTCAGCCACATTTAGGTGGAACCTCATACGGGTGAAGGGTGCTCCTAAAGGGCTGCCAGGTCCCTGTAGCCCCACAGCTGAAACCCCCTCTTCTGGAATGGTCACCCTTGGCTAATCCAAGTTGTGCCACGCGAACATGACCTGGGAGAGGCAACGGGAGCAAGATCCATATGCCTATTCCTCTTGCACAGCTTCTCGGCACCGTCTTGCCCAGGGTGAAGTGGCTGCAGAGGTGGAGCAGTCCATCGGGCTGGAGTTCGGAGCAGCTTGACTGTTCTCTGCAGAGCAACCATGGCAAGCGGCCCACGTTTCATAAGTGGGGTTTTCCCATCAGGCTCTCCAGCTGCTATAAATAACAGGAAATGTTTTGTCGTTTTCTGCTCCAGAGAAGGTCAGGAGCCGAATTCTGTGGTCTTCAGAGCTTTAATGAGGTTGGAGATTTATGTGGTATACCCAGAAGTCCCCCAGGGCAGCCTGCCTGGGGCCATTTGGTTCCTTGGATGGAGAAGTCTGGATGCCAGCCTTTGACAAAGTTACCTTAGCCACCTTTTATGAGATGTCAGGTCCTGCTAAATCCTTCACGAGCTCTTCATCTCCAAGGCCAGATGTTAACCCTTGGATTGCTGCAGAACCTGCTCACGAGAGGTTTGAACCATCATCTATCTGTGGTAGGAAAGGCTTTTACTGTGCATCCCAGAATGGGCAGAGGGCACACCAGCCACTGGTCTCATGAGCTTGCTGGGAGCTCATCTTGCAGCTTCCGTGAGTCGTCAGCACTTGGTATTCCACTCATGGTGGGAAAATTCCTAAAATTTTCTTTTTGCCTCCTCCATCAAGGAAGGCTGGTCCTTGGGGAATCTCCCATGGGACTGATAGACCAGCTGTTTGACTCCTGGGTGGTTGGTCTCTGATGGCCAGACCACTGCATTTACCAGTGTGGTCCTGCCACAGGGGAGCAAAGAGTCCCCAACAAATGGCAGAAGACTTTAAGCAGCCCTCAGCGCAAACTGATTTTCTAGCTTTTATTCAAATTAGAGTATTCACCTTGCAGTATCCGCCCAAACCAATGCTCAGTCGAGCTTGAGGTGAAACTACCCATGCAGTGCTCCGCCATCTCCATTATTGGGGTGTGCTCCTTGTGCCTGTCTCCTTCAGCCAGTAGGATCCTACCAAAGCTCTGGTTCTTCAAGGTTGCTATCCTCCATCCTCATGGCTAGGACTTTGATTAATACCATGGTGACAAGGGGTGGTTGGAAAGGTCCTAAGGCATAAGAACGGTCTCGGCAGAAACAGATCAAAATAACCTATTTCCAGTGCAATTGGTATATGCACACCAAGGCTGCGAGTTATCCTACCACACCTCTTAAATTAGGGAGGTAACTGCCCCATGCTCCTGTCATAGTTAGTATAAGGGATGGGGACATACCTCCAGAGTTGGTTTGCTACACAGACATGGCAACTGCCCTTTCTCTCTCCATTAATTAGAGAGGGAACAAAGTGCAAAGCCTGAAGGGTGCTTGTCTGGGTCTAGCTGGCATGGAAGAAAGTCATGCACACCTTCTCTGGCTGGTGGCAGTGATGGATCTGCATAGGGGTCATATTATTTCCCATTGGGCATCCCCAGCTCCTCTCCTCATGGTTTACCTGGCTTGTGCTTGTGGCAGGATGGAAGCCCAACAAATCATGTGGGAAGACCCAGCCCCAGGAGTTTGCTCAGACATCTCAACAGCTTTCCTGGGTCATGGAGAACTGCAAGCGTCAGGTCTGTGACGCCTGTCGCCCCAGCAGCCGCACAGGGAGGAGGCAGAGCCACTGTCTGCCGCCTCTCCCATTTCCCCAGCAGATGCCGGAATGCTTTGATGTCTGCTCCCCTGGCCGCGAGCGCCCAGCATCAGGATTAACCACCAGTCAGACCCCTCCACTGCCTCCGAATAAATCTCCTAAACTCAGACAAGCCCCGCACAGAGGGGTCCTGGCACTCCTCTCTTGCAGAATAAGGGTTAAAAATAGTTTCTCCCCTTGCACCTGCCCCTCTGAAGCCAAGACTGTGTTTTATTTTTACAGCCCAGATTTCCTGATGGTTGGCTCCTCTCCTGGGATATAGAGGACAGGGACAAATAGAAAAATTACCCATCTCAGCAGTGCAAAGAAGGCAGGCAGTGTGGAAAGTGCTCATGTACACATAGGTTAGAAGAAACCCTTCCCACCCTAACATCTCCTTCCTATAACTTCATGCTTTGAAACCAAGGAAAAAATGCAGCTCCAGGGATGGTTCTTAGGAAAAATACCATCTTTCGATCCTTTTTGCATGTTTTTTAGACATCCCTTCAAGGGACAGGAGGAGGGCTGCAAAAATTGAAAATGGAATTGCGTGTTTGAGAGAGCGTTGTATCTGTCTCTGAGGGGGGTTTTGGGTCTAAGTTAGCATCCCCTGCGCAGATCTCTGAAGTGACAAAGGAAGCCTGGCTCAGCCCTGATTAAATGGTTTCAGTGAGGCTGCATTATTTTTTGTAAAAGCCTGCATATTTACATTTCATAAGCTTATTTTAAAACACATGTGTATGCAAGAGCAGGCTTATTTATAAGGCAGAATAGCCCGCTGTGTCCTTACCTGACTTAAGTGTCAAGGAAGCAGCTTTTTTTCACTTTTTACAAGTGCAGTTTAAAATAAAATACTGGTTTGCTGCACGCCAGTGAATCTGCCCAAGAGGAGGTCAGGGCAAGGTCTTGTTTTCTGACTGTAAAAAGCTATTTTGCTTGTTTACAGAGCTTCCTCTTGCCAGCCATCATTTTAGGTTAATCTGTTAATGACAGCTATAGGTAAAAAAAACTCATTTCTATCCCCCAGAGTCCCGGCAAGCCTGCATTGCCTAAATCCCAAACTAGCCAGGCTTCCCAGGAAACGGCATTTGGGAACTTTCCATTGGTAAAGCAGGATTTGCTGGGTGACCCTTTCAGCCCAGGTCTTGGCAAGGTTTCTGGCTTCAAATCCCCCAGGGAAATACATGAGAAAGCCTTTTTGGGGGCATGTTGGCATTTTCTGCTTCCCCTGGGGGAAGGATTTTATTCTTTAACCTTGGTTTTAACCATATGAACCAGTAATGCGCCAGCCCGGTGGCAGGAAGGTGAGGAGCACCTTATGGAGGTGAAGAAAGGCTGCAGGTGGATTTTGAAGTACGGTGAGTTGTTAAATATGGACCTTAACAGCAGGGCAGGGAGGGCGAGGAGAGCCCCACGGAGCCGCTAATTTACACAAAAGCAAAGCGGAGCTTTGACTGTAGGATGTACAACTCATCTTGCATAAGGGACAAAAAGCCCACACATGTTTTTATGCCTATGCTTAGAGATATTTTTCTGAAGCTTCAATGAAGCACATGGGCCTGATGGGTATGAAGATGAAGACCTAGGAGGCAGGGAGGTGAGCAGATGCCATTTAAGCCCAGGAAAGAGCTGAAGCAGACATGGTGTGAGGGACAGTTTTCCATCCAGCAGAGCTGTAAACCAAAGCCCTGACCACTGGTGGCTATTTAAAGACTCCCGCAGCGCTTCCTGCAACGAGAAGGTGCTTGGCCTATGTTCAGGCTGGACGACTGCTCTCTGCAAAGCCAAATAAACAGCAGCCACTTGAACTTTCCACCTTGCAAGCTCGGCCGGATGCCTCATTCCTGGGCCACGACCAGGCGCTGCGCCTTGGACAGGCTTTGTGGACAAGCCTTTGTGGAGGATTTGGGGTGATAACCGCCTTTTGCATCTGAGGGGGGCTTTTCCCGTTGCATGAAGGACCCCAAGGGAAGAGTTTGGTGCTGCTTTGAGTTGAGAGGGGGCATCTGGGTAGGGAGGTCTGCGTCTCCAGGATGGGCTGGGGTGCCCTACGTGTGGGTTCATGTCCTTCAGTGATCTTGGGCAGGGCAAAGAGAGAGGAAATTATATCCTTTAACACTAGACATGTACTTTAGATGCTAAGTATCCTGGGAGGAGCACAATCCAAGTAGCCAGGACCAGGAATCTCATCCGTCCATCAAAGCATGTCGGGGACACGTGAGTGCAGTGACCATCTCATCTGCAGGATGTCCATGCAGGTGCCAAGGTATCGATGGTGAGATGCCCATGGTGATGCTTCATCAGTTGGGGAGGTTGGAGGTGGTCCCTTCCAACCTCAACCATTCTGTAACAGTCAATGTGAAATGTCAGGCACTCATCTGTATGTATTTTGGTGCTTTTATTGTGTTGTATTTAACGTGGTGTATGTTTCTCCCTGCTTCGGACCCTTCCCTGGTGACCTGAGATGTTTCAGCAACTCACATGAACCCTGCAATGGATGCTTCTTCCTCACATCCAGTGGCAGCCCCTCAGCCTGGGAACTTTTGCAAGACTTGGCAGCAGAGCCATTGCAGGAGTATTTCACACAGGACCCAAAAATATTGCTGTCAGTGCAGCGTCGGTCGGCCTGAACGCAGGGTCAGGTCCCTAAGAAATCAGACTGTTGACGAACAAGCCTGAGCATATTCAAATGTTTCGTCTGATTTTCTTGGACTGCAAAGTTTCCAAGGGAGCCAAAAAGCTGGCTGCTCTTTGACTTTGCAGACCAGAAATACAGCCGGGTTCGGTGAAATAAGGAAGCTCAAATTCTTGTATTGGTGTAGCAGAGAGGGAAAAAGCTCAATTTGGAAAAGCTCAAATGTCCGCTTTAGAGATAAAAATAAATGTCCAAGGTGCTGTGCCCCAGCTCTGCTGCCTGCTCTCTGCCTGTGCTCAGCATCAAGGATGATTGCTCGGGCACAGGGCAGCCCACAGTATCTAGCCCCAGGACCAAAATCCTTGCTTGGCATCCCTCTGAATTTCTAGCAAAGAAGCAAATCCAGGAGTATTTCTCTTGACCAAGGTCAACAAGGTGGGTCCATGCAGGCACTGGGGAGTGCAGATAGAGGCCGTGCCAGTACACACCAGCACTGAGCTGGGACGAGAGTGCAGGAGACTTCAGGCAGGAGCAGAGCATCGCTTTAAACTGCAGATGAACTCTGAAATGACAGCAAACTTGAAGCAAGCCCACATTTCGGGCCAGGCTGGCCATGAATCAGCTCTGGAAAATGAAAGATGAAACTTTCTGACTTCAGTTCAAGTTATGAACTTATAAACTCCCAATTATCTGGTTTAGTGGACGCAAGCCAGAGACAAACATTTTTCAAGGCGAGTGTATGGGACAGCTTCCTGAAAATGAACTCATTGGAAAAGGCGTGAGTTGGAGACTAAAAGTGTGACTCAAAATCTCGTATTTTGAAAAGCTGGGTTAATTTGACATGAAGATACCTTGCTGTCGATCCCAGAGCTGCTGTTGAGCGTCCTCCATCCTTTTACTGCTCTTTGCTAAAATGTAGGGGCATGATAAATCACTTCCAAAAATGAAAGTTGAAAAAAATACCACATTTTAAGCGCATCTGAATGATGGCAAATGTGCAAAAAGCTTTTGTACAGGACAGCCACGTAAGCTTACTCCTTTCCCTCTCGAGATAACAAGCCCAGGCTGGCAGGGAACTATGGACAAGTGGGGGCAATGGGGCAGCTCGTGGCCCGGCTTTGCTATTTTGTGGCATGGCTTTGGGTGGGGGTTAGAATAGGGATGGTCCACATGTGGGTGAAGTTTTTGTCAGCAAGTCTTAGTCCTGCAGGGTTTTTTGCAGATGCTGTTCCAGAATAAGGGTTCTTTTCCTCTGTTTCCCTTTAAAATGCTGATTTCTCTGTTACTTTAAAAATGGCTGTATATTCCCCAAAACTGTCTTCAGCAATTAAGAAAATCAGAGTATATGCCTGAAGCTCTGCTAGGGATAAAAATGCAGAAGAGGCGTCATGCACACAGCTGGGCAGCAGTTCCTCCCGCAAGCTGCTAAAATTGGCATCTGCTAAAGTTAGCGGAGATGTCATTGAGCTCTTGCTTGTTTTATTGAAGTGGACGGGTCAAGGATCAGGTTTTATCAGCGCCCTGGCATCAAAGGGATGCACCCGTGGTCCCAGATGCTAGGAATTGTCCTCGTCCTTGGGGCTGTGGCCGCAAGCCGGGTGGATGGCCGGGGCGTGCTGCTGGTGAGGAGTCGGTGACGCTGGTGCTCGCAGTGATGCTCCTGCCTAGCTCCTGCCTGCGGTTGTGCCGGCAAAGTGGGTGAGCTCGGAATTAATCCTCAGTGTTAACCAAAATCTCCTGTTCTTACCCTGCTTCAAGACTTATGCACTACACTGGTCTTCTGGGAGCAGATTTGGGGCAGGTGCCCCTCCACAGTTGAGTTGTGAAGGCTTCACGGGTGCATCCATTCAAATCCAGCTTGCCGCAGTCCTGCAGGCTCATGGAAGCTCAGCCGGGGAGGCTGTAGGACCAGCTTCAAGGGAGAGGTCAGTCAGCGTTTCCAGACCCTGCAGAGAAGCCTTTTGGCGAGGTCCCCAAAGTCCTCCAGATGCCACCATCAGGTGGAGCAAATGCAGCACACAAGTAGAGCTCGAGGGAAGTCCTTCTGCTGTGTTTCTAGTGAATGCCTGCCCAGGGCATGCTAATGATGGTGGAGAAGATGTGCTCCATCTGTTTGACAAATGACGCTTATGGTAGATCTGGAAACAGGGCGGGGGGTGTTTTATTGACCAGCTGATAAAAGAAAATGCTGGGGAAGTTCCTGCCTGTTCTCTGTTCACACCGTGCCTTGGTGTTTAATTACAGTGCTCATTTAGCAGCTCTTGGCTGCCCATCCCTGTCCCTGTGCTGCCCATGGAGCTGTGCCAGTACAGCTGCCTGTTTGCAGGGAGACAGGGTGGGAAGAGATCAAGCTGAAAATAATTTTTTTTTTTTTTTTAAATCATAAAATCATTTAGGTTGGAAAATACCTTTAAGATTGTCAAGTCCAACCATTAACCTAACACTACCAAGTCCACCACTAAACCAGTTAAGGGTAGAGTAATAATTTCATGTTTCCTGGCTTGGAGGCTGGATTGTTTTTTAATGAAAGTAAAAACTAGGAATCATTAAGGTTGGAAAGGATCTCTAAGATCATCAGTCCAATCATCAACCCAACACCACCATGCCCACTAAACCATGTCCCAGAGTGCCACGTCTACATGTTTTTTGAACGCTTCCAGGGATGGTGACTCCACCACCTCTCTGGGCAGCCTGTTCCAATGCCTGACCACTCTTTCCGTGAAGAAATTTTTCCTAATATCCAATCTAAACCTCCCCTGGCGCAGCTTAAGCCCATTTCCTCTTGTCCTGTCACTAACTACTTGGGAGAAGAGCCCAACACCCACCTCACTACAGCCTCCTTTCAGGTAGTTGTAGAGAGCGATAAGGTCTCCCCTCAGCCTCCTCTTCTCCAGGCTAAACAACCCCAGTTCCCTCAGCCGCTCCTCACAAGGCCTGTGCTCCAGACCCTTCACCAGCCTTGTTGCCCTTCTCTGGACACGCTCCAGCACCTCAATGTCTTTCTTGTATTGAGGGGCCCAAAACTGGACACAGTATTCAAGGTGCAAATAATTCCTCCAATGCGAGGTCGGCTCCTGGGTGCCCTCACCAGGGCGGCTCTCGACGTCGCGATGCTCTCATGCCAGGGAAGCTGAGTCAAGCCGGGGGGCAGCTGACTTCGCGCTGGAGCGGATGAGCCCCGTGCCCTGTGGCTGGAGGGGACATCTTCAGTGCCCCTTGTCTCTGCTCCCTCAGGCTGCACCGCACTGGGACAGCCTGTCCCTGGGCTGGTTTTGCTGTTGGTTGTCATGTGCGATGCCATATATTTAAATTATTTGTAAAACAGCAAAACATCCTTTGTGCTGGCTGCTGCGAGTGCTCTCTGCACAGCTCCTGCGGGGTGCTGTAGTGTGTTTTTTCTGCTAAGATAGTTAAAATAGCACAAATTTCAGCGTGGAGCCAGGTATATTAATAGGAATGCTCTCATTTAGGTGTTTCTCCATACTGCAGGAGCTTATAATGGGGGAACTGATCAGGCCCTACGTCGGCACGGGGTGTTTCTGCACTTCTGCGAGGTCTACGTAGATTTTCCTCAATGTTGCGCTTTCTGTTCGCTGCAGCCTGGTTCTTTAGGAAGCATCATGAAGAAGAGATAGAGAAAAACCATCCCCAGGGTGCACCTGCAAGAGGCAGATTGGGAATGGCTGTCTGCCTCCCTCCCCAGGCTGAAACCATCTTGTGTGCCCCTGGGAGTGGAGAGGCAGGGACCACTCTGGCCAGATCTCAAAGCAAGTATTCAACCCAGTAGGCCAAGCTGCTCCTGACAACCTCTGTTTCTGGCAGACTGGGAACACCCAGGGTAGGTCCTGTGGCTCCCCTATGGAGCCTATATGTGTGGGAGCACCCAGCGCCACTGAGCAAGGAGTCCAGGGCAGGGATTGGTGGTGCCAAATATGGCAGGGATCGGTGATGCCAAATACGGCAGGGATCGGTGATGCCAAATACGGCAGGGCTGGAGATGAGAAGGGACGATGATGGGGCAGCCTGGGTTTTAGGCATGGTCCCATTTTTCTCATGGCACATAGAGCCAGGGACGTTGGAAGGATGCTGCCCTGCACTCCCCACCGACTGCGATGCCCCGTGGCAAGGCAGGGCTGGTCGCAGCAGCTTTTCAGAGCCCAGTGCAGCAGCTCAGTCTCCACGAGCCTCCGGTGGGGTGGTTGGAGCATCGCTGGGTTGGCTGGGACAAGGCTCCATGGGTTTCCCTCTCCCTTGGGTCTTGTACGAAGAGCCTTTCCCCTGCACAACAGCTTTGGCTTTTTGCTTGTTATTGGGGTTGCTTTTTCGTTCACCTCTTTTGCCTTTCCTCCCTGCACAGAGGCAGAACATGTGCATTCCCAAAAACATTTATTATCCTCAGTAGTTGTCTGCTGGCTTTGTCATAAATGATGAATTTGGGGTTGTGGCTTAATTTATCCATGGAAACTCATTTGCTTTCAGCTTGGTTAGAGCCTGCTCCAGCGCAGCAAGGGTGGCCGGGAAATGCCACCCACACCAGGGTGTCAAAATACCTCTGAAACCATCCGGGAGCTGAGCAGAGCCAGAGCAGCTTGCGTGTCTCTAGGCCATTAAAGCTTACCCCTGGGGCCGGGGAGGATGTGCAGAGCACGGATGAAACGCCGCGTCCTGCCTGTCCCATCCCTGCCGGATCCAGCCATAGGAGCTGAGGAAGTTTTCCTGCTGAGCAGGGTGGGGAGGCTTCACATCTCAGCCTGTATTTAATTTTCAGGTGATAAAAGCGTTGCTTCTCTGCCCTACGCGTCTGAGCAGCCAACACATTCAAATGCTTCCCTTTCTGCAGGGAATTTGCATTTCCCTAAAGGCAGCGCTGGTTTTATGCAAATATCCCAATGAAAGAAAGTCAAAGCCAAAGCATGCTCGTTGAGTAAACGTTCTTGGGCATTTCCTGAGCAGTCAGATGCTCTTTTGCAAACCTTTCAGCGTTTTGGGGAGGAGCAGCGGAGCGTTACCAACTGCGGGCCCCTCTGGCCCGAAAAGCGCTGTGTGATTGCCACTTTACCTCCACATTGTTCCAAAAGAGGTATCAGTTGGGAAAGCTGCATTGGGGTTGCAACATCCCACTGTTGGATTTGCTTTGCCTGGATGCACCGTCCCCTGTGGGACGTGGCATCCCCACTTGTTGCAGGGTTCACATGATGCTCGGCAGCAGCATGGTAGGCAGGATGGAAACCTGGTTCCCTCAGCTTCCTGCGTTCTCATGAGGACATGGTCCTTCTCCTTCAGTGGTCTCCAAAATCACCTGGGCACGGTCCATCGCAGCCAGCTGGGCTTTGCTGCATGACCTCCTTGCTTTCCCTGCTGGGATTCAGATAAGAGTGAGTAGCAGCATCATGCAGTAGCTCTGGCATCTCCTATTTGGAGCAGGCTTTTTGCTCATGCAGATCGTTGCAATTTCTCTTTCTGAGATGTTAGGGCATTTGCTGGCTTTTATAAAGCCACTGCTGGAAATCCTTCCTGTGAATGACAGGAATATGATTAGATGACTCTGTTCATCCTATGTATTGGAAGACAGTTCATTTAAGTGACAAGCAGCACTGGGATCTCTGTAGTTCACCATGAATTCCTTTTTTAGCCAGTTTTGCCTCAAACAGTGGCCGGGAGCAGTCTTGGCATGCCAGAGCATTACTGCGTTTCAAATGAAGATGTGATTTAAAACGTGCTTGTCTGGAGCGCCAGCAGCCCACTTTCTGCTTCTGGTTTGCAGCCCAGAAGGAAACCAGCTTGAGTGTAATGGGGGAGCCCATTTTTGCAGTCTGAGACCACGTCCCAAGCTGCAGCACTGTAGGACTCCGGTCCTAAGGAGTTTTCAGCCCGTTTTCCTAATGCTCAGAGGGTCCTGTTCCAGTGGGGGTTTTTTAATCCCTTGGTTAATCTTTAATCCAGTTTGGACCCCGCTCAATGAAGAGGCAAGCTGGGAGCTGGATGGAAGCCGACGTGGAGAACCATGGGGAAGGGCCACGGTGCCACCCAGCCACCTTGGCCATCAGGCAGTCATAGAATCAGAGAATGGTTTGGGATGGAAAGGGCCTTTAAAGGTCATTTAGTCCAAACCCCCTGCCATGGGCAGGGACATCTTTCACTAGATCAGGTTGCTTAAAGCCCTGTCCAATCTGACCTGGAATGCTTCCAGGGATGGGGCATCCACAGCTTCTCTGGGCAACCTGTTCCAGTGTGTCACCACTCTCATCATAACAAATTTCTTGCTTGTGTTCAATCTAAACCAACCCTCTTCCAATTTAAAACTGTTGCCTCTTGGCCCATCACTACAGGCCCTAGTAAAAAGTCTCTCTCCGTCTTTCTTATAAGCTCCCTTTATATATTGAAAGGCCACCAGAGAAGACCTTTCCATGGGGCTCATCAGAGGCAGAGCACGTTTTCTCCTCTCCCTTGTTGCCATCCCCAGCATGTCATGGAGCAGGGTGTACTTTCAACACTACCTGCAGGTCGAAATTCACCCGTTGGGTAGACTGAGTCCCCTGGAGCCCCTTCTTCGTCAACAAACATCCATCAAAGCCACCGCGGCCGGTTGGCATTGGGGGTTGTGCAAGACGCGCCGATGACGCAGAGAAGGCTGCCAGTGCCCTTTGGTCAGGGCTGCTGTTGGCTTGACGAGGAGGTAGGACCGGGTGGCGTAGGGACATCTTCACATCGGGATGCCACCACCGAGCAGGGACGTTCAAAATAGCAAAGTTCAGGTCCAGGGGAAAATGGGGAGGTTGAAGATCAGGGGCCAAAACACTGGGGCTGGGGCTGGGGTAGGCAGTGGAAAAACTAAATGCAGGCTGCACCTCTGCCAGAAATAGCCTCCCCAGCACAGGCTCAAGCTCTACTTTGAAGGGGAGGTCACAACAGCCCCCCCATGCCCTTCCCGGGGGGCTGCCGCTGCTTACGCTCCTGGTGTTTACCCCATAAGAGGCATCACTCCCCCCCCATGTTTTGCCATTCAGGCACCTGCCACACGTATTAAATTCGGTTAAAATGCTTTGAGAAACCACAAGAAAAGACGAGCAGATGTTCAGCCATGCTGGAGATTCAGGGTGGGAGCAGCGGTGACAGTTATTGGGGGGGACCACTGGGGTCGGCTTGCCCCCCCATGTGTGTTTTGGGGTGAGGATGCTGCTTTGGGATTTTTTCCTTTCCAGGGATGCTCTTGGGCAAGGCAGGAAGCCTGGAAATGCCCCATCAGATGCAGATTTGCTTTTTTTTTCCTGATTCCTCTGGCCAGAAGAAATCCCTGGAGGATGGGGGGGAGCCAGCTCCCAGTATTTGGGGTGCCTGACTTCCCTGTGCATCGGGTGCCGGAGCGTGGGGACCAGCTGTCCCCAAACGACCGAGCCTTCCTCCCTCCTAAAAAACCCCTCCAGGGCACACCCTCTGCAGATTTGGGAGGCAGCCAGCCCAAAGCCTGCTGTTACAGTTCCCTGTGGAGTTGGCCTCTCTTCCCCCCCGCCTTTTTTTCCTCCTTTCCCTTCAAATCCAAGCCAGGAAAAGCCTCTGACGTCAGCACCGCGGCTGCGAGCTCCTCGCGGCTGCTGGGGGAAGGCGGCGGAGGGGATATCCCGGATCATAAAACCAGGATCTCACTGTGAGCGGGGCCGCTGCCGGCTGCCCGTGAGTCGTCCGCTGCTGGGGACGGGGTGGGAGGGATGGATGGAGGACTGCGTTCAGCTGAGGGGGTCCTTTTCCCCCCAGCGCTGAAAGTTTGGTGCCTTTTTGTGGTTTTTATGAGCTGTTTCTGGTGGCTAAATCTTACTGTGCAAGAAGGAGTTAGGTTGGAAAAAAAAAAAAGCCATCCATGCACACCTCAAATTCGAGCTGCTTGGGGGTTACCTGTGAGGTGAAAAGCTGAAATTGCAGCTGAAGGGCTGTTCTAGGGGTGCCTGGAGCATCTTGCGTTTCCTCGAGGGAGCACTGGACAGGAGGGGCAGCCCCGGCACCGGTGGCTCTCACAGGCATCCTTGCGTCAGCACGGGGTCCATGCCCCATCGGCGTTGCGGACCAGCACCAAAGCAGACGAGAGGGAAAAACAGCTCCCAAAGGGCTCTTTTAGGCACTTTCCACACTGTGCCTCAGCCTCTCTTCAAAGCGAAAAGGTGCAAATAAAAGATAAAAGCGGGTCGATCATGATACCAGGGCCTCCGGTGGATTCCCAGCTTGCACAGTGCTGGGAAGACTGTGCTCTTCTTTTTATCTGGCTGGCTGGCTCACTGTCTCATCTTCCCCATTCCTCCCTCTTTCCTGGTCTCCTGAGCGCCTCCTGATTGCGAATTTCCACGCCGACATCATGCCGGCATCTTTTACCGCTGCCTAAATACCACCAAACTCCTTAAATCTGACCGGAGCTATAAAATCAGGGGCCATACAGCTGTTTTCTGCCAATTTACATCTGAGCCGGCGTCTACAGCATGCCAAAAAGATGCGTGACCTGGTTTATCTTGCAGGTGCGTTCTGGTGGGCTGCCGAGAGCTCCCCGTCGCTCTGCCTCTGCACCCGTGCAATTTTAATCCTCCTTGCCGTTTTGCTCAGAAAACATCCTCTCTGCGGCAAAAGAAACAAACAAAAAATAACCCCTTGGAGAAAAAAATCCCACAACGCTTCCCTGGCAGACAGTGCTAGGCGCTGCTCCACTCCCAACAGCATTAACCCCGCAGCTGGCGCCGCTTCCCCACGGTACCCGGGCATGGCTTTCTCGGGACATTCCTGTCTGCTCTTTCCAGCTCTGCACCTGGAGCAGGACATGCCGGTGGCCGCTTATGCCTTTGCCCCCAGACACCGGCTACTGCAGGGTGTTTTGTTTCCGTCGCTCTCCTCCCGGACCTTTCCTGTTTCCTTCCACGCAGATGCAACCGGGGGAAGTCTCAGCGTGTTGGCTTTTCTCTGGCCGGGTCCCAGCTGTGGTTGCAGGCTGGAGACAGCACTGGGGCTGTCTACGTCCTGGGACCTGTCCTCCCTGGGAGTGGTGCTGGTGGCAATGGTGGTGCTGGTGGCAGTGGTGCTGCTGGTGGTGCTGCTGGTGGTGCTGGTGGCAGTGGTGCTGCTGGTGGTGCTGCTGGTGGTGCTGCTGGTGGGTGTCCCCGTGCGTGCAGCCAAGCCCCGTAGACCTGCTCTTTGTTGCGGAGGTGGGATTGCAAGCAGAGAGAGTCAGACTTGACCAGCCGTAAGGGGAAAGGGCCAGTTGATGTCTCGCTACGTGGGCTGAAATCAGGAGAGAGGTCGAGCAAATGTAACACAGATGGGTGTTTTGTTAGATTTTTCTGAAGGTGAACTTTGAACATGAGATGTGCTCACGCAGGAGATAGCTATATTTATATACGGGTAAGATACATATTGTTTGGGTGAGTAAGAGCCTTTGTTCTGAGTCCCGCTGCTAAAGCCCACGTGGAGCTACAATTTGGCTCTGCAAAGCTTCCTTTTCCTTTGCTTGGGGAGTTGCTGTGCTTAGGAAAAACTGACTTCACCAGCTGCATCCCACTAGCCTGAGTACCAACACCATAGCCGTCAGGTCTGGTATCTGCTCACCGGTCCAGCCAAGCCCTTTCGTTAACTGCAGAGAAGACCTGGCCTTTATTTTGCATTAAGGTGCTGGAAGGAAGAGCAGCCCCGTCCCTGCCATTGCAGGGTCCGTCCCTGGACGGCTGGGACGAGGCCAAGGTATGTGTAATAGAGCCACCATGCTGCCAAGGATAATTAGGAGACCCCCATGATCCCCTCTGCTTCAGGGTGATGGCTCAGTGGTCCCCGTCCCCTGGAGCAGCATCCTCCATTGCCACCCCAGAGTGCATTTGCCCTGGATCTTCACCAGATTCTTGACTGCAAAACTTCTCGGGGAAGAACCAGGAACTTCCACAATCGTGGTGAAAAACATCATTGTGGCTCGCATGGTACGTGTGTCTTTTGGTGGCTTTGCAAGGAAGAAGCCCGCCATGTCACACTACTCCAGCTGGAAAATTAATGCTTGTAGAAATTCAAAGGCAAACGTTGCCGGTGAAGCTTTGAGATGATCATGCAGATGTTGGGGTGGCAGCGATGGGCACATTGCGGGGAGGTGGCCTCCATCCTTCCCCAGCCTTGGGCACAGCAGGGGGACGGTGGCAGCAGGGTACCCAGCTCCTCCCGTCATCCGTGCTGGATTTCCTTCGTCAGGCTTCACCCTGGTGGGTTTGAGCCTGAAAGGACAGTGCTGCACCACTGAGCATCCTCATCCAGGGCTTGCTTGCTGCATCCTCACATGCTTCATCCAGATCCAGATCCCCTGTAGCGCTCAAGTCAGAAGGATATTTATTCACTTGGCAGGTTATTAATATTAGCTGAAATACCCTTTTCTACATTGTTCTGCCATACTTAATATGGTGATCAGCATCGCAGCCTGCAGATCTGGGGATGATTTGCGATTAAATATCCATTAGGGATTTATGGGCTTCGGGGCTGAATTGCCGGGACGTGCAATTGCCAAAATACTTGAAACGCTTCCACTGGAGAGAGGACCTTGTGGGAAAGGAGCACTCGCTGTTCTCGTACGCAGGCGGTTCCCAGTGAACCTCCGTTACTGGCAGTGAGCACACCCAAGCCAATAAAAAATTATACGGTATCCAGAGCGCCGATGGAGCATGAACCGTGTGTGGGATGACGATGGGGAGCAAGCTACCGCTCCCGGCGTGCAATGCTGGCGCTGGTGCTCTCAGCGGTTCCCAGTTCCACAGGGTTGCTCAGCGGGTGGGTTTAATCGGGGACACGATTAAACATCAGCACAGTTTGTATTAACACGACCTCGCAGCCAGTTAAAACTGAGGTTGTTTGGGGGGGGGGGAAGTTATTTTTTGCTGCTTTTTCTTGTGCAGTGCAAGCACCTCTTGTGCTAGTGCATCGAGCCCGAAGGGGCAGAAGGTGAGATGTCATTAAACACAGTGGAAGCTGAAAGAGCCAAGAGTCGGAGGCGTTAAAAGGAAAAGCAGGAGATCCTCAGGTCCTTTGTTTCAGAGAAACTGGGTTTGCAAGGGGATGATTTGGGGCAATACCTGCTTTCCAGTAGCTCTTCCCTTTGAGCAGGCATCTGTGGCTGCCCATCCCTCCCACCTCCCATCCCTTTGGAGGGTTTTAACCTCTTTTTTCCTTGAAGTGAATGGAGAAGGAAGGACAAAGCTTGCTGAGGGCATTGCCAGCAGGTTTTTCTTGGGAAGCATTCACTCACTGGGTTGCTGGCTCTTTTTGTGGCTGTGCTGGCCTACAGCTCAGTGTCTGGACCTGTAGGAGCCACATAGCCAAAACCAGCCCAAAATTACCCTCCAGAAATACCATTCTTGCCCGGCCATGGTGAGCTCATGCCCAGGGGCAGCAGACCCTGCAAGCGAAGTGATGGGTGGAAACATTGCTGGAAAAGCGCAGCAAGCCCTGGGGGGAGAGCTGGTTTCCGCTCCCATCTTTCAGCAGCATTGCAAGCTTTGAGCAAAGATCCCTGCTGCCGTGGTCCAGCTTGGGAGGGTGAGCCTCACCGGGGGGGCTGAGCTGCTCTGAATCAGACCTGAAATGCTGCTGGGAGGCAGCTCCTGCCTCCCTCCCATCCCTCAGCTGAGCTTCCAGCCTCCATCAGCTGCTAAAATCTGATTTTCTCAATGGGGACCAGAAAATGTCCCCCCATGATGTCCCACTCGTCCCCGGCAGCCCGGGCAGGGTTTGAACTTCCCAGAGCGTCCTTGCAGGGTGGATTATTGTTCTTTAGCATCCTTCAAAAAAAACCCAAAAACAACGCACCCTGACCGAAGGAGCCCACAGCTCGATGCTGCTTGGCCACGAGTCACCATCACAAACCAGAGCTGATTCTGGCCCATCTCCTCCTGGCTCTGGGGTAGCATTACCCGATATTTTTACAGGCAAAAAAAAAAAAAAGAGTCAGAAGTGGTGAGACGTGATTGACAAGGGGGTTCGCAGCAACTGAGGGGGACAGGGATATACGAGGGTCTGCAGAGGAGCTGGGGAGGGCTCAGTGCTGAAACCCCCTTTGAGTTTTGGCCTTTTCCCAGCTCCTAGCCCCCTGTAAGCTCCTTTCCAAAATCCTAGCTGTAAAACCATGGACACGGAGATGCACTGTGTGCCGGGGCAGTGCCAGGGCTCGCACGTGCTGCCAATAATAAATAATTCGTGCCCTGCCAGCAGGAAAGTCCACAGTTTTAGCAGCCAAGTTGGGCACGTTTAGGAGAGCAGCCATGTTTCCCTTGCCACCTTGCCTGGCTTTTTTTCCCTTTGCTATTTGATTTTTTGCTATTTGGTTTGGGGTTGTGTTGTTTGGGTTTTTTTTTGCTATTTGATTTTTTCATTCCTGCGGACTGCTGCTGAAGCAGGAGCCGGCGAGCGGGTTGTAAATGATGCTCAGGCACGGAGGAGCCCGGCGGCAGCGCCCGGGCGGTGTGATGAGCTAGTCGGTCCTCAGCACACCTCCCCGCTCCCACCTTGTCTCATTGCAGGGGGATAAAATGACCCGGAGGGGAAGGTTTCTGGGCGCTGGGGTGTCAGGAGGAGAGGCGAGGGGGTGCATGCCAGCCCGACTTGGGTTACTTATGGGCTTATGGTCTATTTTGAGGCTCCGGCCACGCGGCGCTAAGCAGCCACTGACCCGGGGAAGGGACTAGCTTCAAAACAAGAGTCCGGCGGGTAGCAACCCGGGAAAGCTCCGGGTTTCCCTCATCTCCAAGCAGGGCTGGCAGCAGCCTCACCTCCCCCCGCCGGGCCCATCCTCTCTTGGGTTTTGGCATTTCCACGGTGGGAATTGATTTTCTTTTTTAATTCTTCCCATTGCCGTCCTCGAGGGTGAAGGCGCCCCAGGTTGCGAGGCCAGGGTGCTGTACAGCGAGCGATGCGCGGGCAGTGGTGCGGGTGCGGATGAGCGAGCAGGGGCACGCATCCGTCACCGGCAGTGGCGAAACTGCTTGCCCACAACCCCCTCCTCTGCTCCCCGCCTCCCCAGGAAAGCTCATTTGCGGGCGGCTTAGTTGGCCTAAGAGCATTAGAGATGCATTTGGCGGACATCAGCCACTCGAGCAGCGCCGGGAGCATGTGGCCGATTAGGGGCAGCAGCGTCTGGTTTCGGGCAGAGCGCTGCATTCGGGGTGGAAATATTCGCCCTGCCGCCCCGTGCGTTTCGAGGACGCGAAGGTGAGGTCTTGGGGGGGCGGGATGGGTGCTGGCGGGGGGTCAGCTCACGTGCTCAGGTGCTTATAATATATCGGTGGGTGCTGGTGTTGGGTGGCGTGAGAGCAAGCCCCTTCCCTGCCATGTGCCTTTCACTGGGGGGGAATGTGTGTTGCCCCACACACACGCTTTCCAGCACCATTTCAGCTTTTCAGACGATATTTCAGCTTTTTCTTTAAATACCGCCTGGCTTTCTAATCTGCTGCCTCCTGCGGAGGTGAGCATGGTCGGGGATGCTCGTGCGGGATGCAGCGGGTGCTGGTGCATTCGGGGGCACGGTGCCGTCCCCGCTCTGCAGCAGCCAGCGGCTTCCTTGGAGCCAGCCTGGGGAGGGGGACACCCTCACCACCGGGTTTCCCTTTCCCTCCCCTGCAGCCACGCTCTCCACCGGAATTTATGGAGGTGCTGAGGAGCAGCGCTGAGCCCCGCAGCCCCCGGCAGCTCGCCCCGTGAAGCAGCGCCCGGCCGCCTCGCCTCCTCTCGCCCGGCATCCCAACCCTCCAACTCAACCATTCAAGGCTCCCGTGCATGGATCGCCCCAGCGAGGGACCGCTGCCGGACGCCGCCGACGCCGCCCCGTAGGCTCCCGGCCCCCCGTGCCGCCCCCAAGTACTCCACATACCCCGATGGGGTAACGTGACGGGGGTCACCCTCCCGCCACCGCCACCCCCCATATGCAGAGGCCTTTCTAGAGCGTCAGGGAGCACGCGGCACCGGAGGCAGAAGCCGCTCGCCGTCGCACACACGCCGAGGACGCCGACACTACAGCAAAGGGATTTTTTTTTTTAATTATTATTATTATTATTATTATCATTAATATTATTTTTTCCCGTCTGGCTTTTTCCCCCGGGGAGCTTGCGGTGTGTTGAGGAAGCCGGCGTGCTCCCAGGAGCTGGGATTATTTGCACAACGTCTGTATATTGAGTTCTCGATCCTGTTTTATTTTTATTTTTTAAGCGCAGAGGGGTTGTTGGTTTTCCTTTTTTCCCCTCCACGCCACGCTTTTCTTGGGTTTTTCCCCCACCATCATCAGCATCACCTCACCCACCTCCCATCCCACCATGGCCCGGATGAACCGCCCTGCGCCGGTGGAGGTCTGCTACAAAAACATGAGGTTCCTGATCACCCACAACCCCACCAACGCCACGCTCAGCACCTTCTTGGAGGTAAGGAGGGGATGCTGGAAGGCGGGGGGCTGCGGCCCAGCTGCACATTTTGGGGCTAAAAGCCAATGTTGAGATGCAATAGGTATCAATCTTCCGTAGGACAAGGCAGCGGCAAGTCCACTTTGGTACCATGACCTCGGTGCTATCCTGGCACGGTGGGTTGGAACACCACTGGCTTTTTAGGGCAGGATGTTTTGGAGGACCCCAAGCACGGCGTTTGGGCATGGCAGACATGCAGCAGAGTTTCCCCATGCCTGGTGCATCCCCTGCCAGTTCCACCAGCACATCACGTCAAGGGGCTTTGTTTGCAGTGATGCACATGGATGCACACAACCTCCTCTGCATCTCCCAGCACCTCAATAAGGGCTTTTCATCCCAAATATCCCAGCGTCTTCGCACTGGCCAGGGTGTATTGGGCAGTGCACAAGGAGCTGGAGGCCTTGGTGCCAGCTGTGTGCCTCTGGCACTGGCAGCAGCCGGGACTTAAGGTGGGGATTAATGTATATGTATCCGTGGTGTGGAGCGAAAGGCTTCGACTTGGTCTTTTTATCAATGCCTGGGGGAGACGCCACATCCTGCAGGTTCAGTCAAGCCAGCACAAGCGGCTTCTGCTTACGAGGAGTCGTTCTGGGATGTTGCTGCATTCGCAGGGGGACCTGGGGCTGCACGTGAGCCTGGCAAAGGGTTTTTGCCTTAGACCTAAACTACGTTGAGGTCTAATGTACTGGCACCAGAGGCATCCTCTGAGCTCAGGGAAGCCCTCCCAGTGCACACTGAAAGAATTAAGTGTGAGTGCCACCAGCTCGGAGAGCTGCAGGAAGGTGGTTGGGATTTGGGGACGGCCACCCCATACCCTGCATGATGCACACAAGGCGATGGGGATGGCACAGTGGGAAGGGGGGATATTCCCCTTTCCTCCAGCTTCTTAGATTCTTGGCTGAGCTCCCACATGTGCAGGAGTTTGCTGCGGTCTGGGGAGCGCACACGGGGAAGGAAGGGGATCAGTCGTTGAAGGGGGCGATCTCACGCGGTGCCCGGTGGGGCCGGTACGGCGGCACATAATCCGAGGGCAATCCGTGCGGCGGGCGATGAGCCACGCTGGAAACAGCCCAGGTCCTACGCCCAAGCCTGCAGCACGTTGGAGCGATGACGGGATACAGCAACGAGGTCAAGAAGGAGCCCCTGAGCAATCTGCAAGATGCTGAGTGCGGTCGGCGGGGTGCGCTACGAACCCCCCCAGCTGCCTCCGTGCATTTCTGCAGTGGGAGTTGCGACCTTACCGGGCACAAATAATTTCTCCTTTGGGATATTTGCACCCGTGTCGAGGATGTTTCTTTGCCTGTGGTGTAAAGTCCCTGCTGGTGCAGCCATTGGGGCTTCAAAATAAACGGTCCCGTTGGCGCTCGTGACTTCAAGGAGTCATGAAGGTACTGGGTAAAAATCCTACCGTGGCCACGCAGCTTTGGTGCCCTGGGATTTAATGTTTCCTTGTGCTTCCCAGGCTGGATGGACCACAGAGGGGTTTGCTCAAGGGTCCAGAGATGGGGCACAGCACTTTTTTAGGGTCTGTAGGGGTCGGTGTGGTTATAGCAGGGCTTGGATGTGTTGGGGTTAACTGGGGTGCAACTGGCAGGGTTTTTTCAGATCCCTCCTTCTGCTTCCCTCCCCAGGACCTGAAGAAGTATGGTGCCACCACAGTGGTGCGAGTGTGTGAAGTGACCTACGACAAGACCCCTCTGGAGAAGGATGGCATCACCGTCATGGTAGGTGGGCAGCCGGATGGGCACCGGGGGGGGCTGCCTGCCCCCCCAGCTTAAATATCCCCATCCCTGGTGTCTGCGAAACACCCCGTGTTTCGGATAGACCGAATCGGCATCGTGCTTGCCCAGGAGCAGCGTTTGAAGCCCAACTTCATCCTCAGGGCGAGGCGGGTGAGCTCCCCACTCGCCAGGCTGAGACGGGGCTGGTGCTTTAAAAAAAGAAAGCGCTGCCCACGCACCCGAAACTCTGACTCATGGCAGCTGCCTTCCCTGCCCGTCGCTCCGGCTTTAAAGCATCCAGGGGATGAGAGCGCCTGATCCCACGTGGAAGATGTGTGTGGTTCCCGTTACCCCCGGCGTTATCTTATCCGGGAGTGGGGTGGGTTTTTTTGCTTTTCCAGCAGCCAGCTGGTGCAGCTCTGGGGGATGAAAGGGAGCAGGCAGCAAGCAGGAAAAGGCAAGGAGGCAGAGCAGGCAGCTGCCTGGGCTGCATCTTGGCTGATAAGTAATTGGAGATGATGTCAGGCATGATTGCCCTGCCAGGGAGTTCAGCTCCAGCTGGAAAGTGAGGCTCTGCTCGGTATTTAGGAAAGGGTTTGGAAGTGCCTCACGTCTCCTGGGGTGGTCCTCTGTGTGTTGGTCCTCTCTATGTAGCGCGCTCTGCGTAATTCTATGTATAGCCTAGAGAGAGAGAGAGAGAGAAACTGTATCCTAGCTCCTCTGGGATATAGGGAGATAATAGCTCCTATGTCTCTCTAGATACAGATCCTCCAGATGCAGATCTCTCTAGATATAGATGCTATGTCTCTATAGGATATACCTTATAGAGAAAGCTGTATCCTGCATATAGGATCTGTGTGTAGGAGGTCATCTCTGCTCTTTCAGAGACATTTCTGCCTTTTACCCTGTTTCTGGCTGGAGTCCTTCAGTCTGAGTTTCTATATCTGAGATATACATACCTCTCTACATGTCTTATATAGAGAGATATCTATATCTAGGATATATTTTATATAGGGAGTTATCTGTATCCTAGATACAGAAACTATGCAAGATACTATATAGAAACTACATAGTTTCTATATATAAGATAGAGGTTTCTGTAACTATATAGAAACTATATATAAAAAGCGATATCTATATCCTATGTATCTATGGATAGATATATCTGTGCAGATACAGACATCTCTCTCTCTACAGATATATCTCTGTATACCTATACCAAATATACAAAATAGAATCACAGAATGGTTTGGGTTGAAAGGGACCTTTAAAGGTCATCTAGTCCAACCCCCTGCCATGCGCAGGGACAGCTTCAGCCAGATCAGGTTGCTCAGAGACCCATCCAACCTGACCTGGAATGTTTCCAGGGATGGGGCATCTACCACCTCTCTGGGCAACCTGTGCCCACGGTTTCACCACCCTCATCGTAAAAAATTTCTTCCTTATATCCAGTCTGAATATCTATCTATATAGACTATATCTATATATCCTATCCCTTTCTTTGGGGAATAGGCACAAGCTGGTCAAGGCCTGACTCCGGTGTGGTGTGCCTGGGCACTGGCATCTGCAGCCACGATGCCCACGGTGCTCCCATCCTGGACACACTCCCTGGGGGGTTTTGGATGCCTCCTCTGCTTCTGGCTCCTCTGCATGCCACAGGGGATCCCGAGCAATCTCTAAAGCTGACAGCAATTACTGAGTCACAGAATCATAGAATTCTTTGGGTTGGGAGGGACCTTTAGAGGTCATCTAGCCCAACCCCGCTGCCGTGAGCAGGGACAGCTTTAACCAGACCAGGTTGTCATGCCAGACATAGGTGTTCCATGCTGTGGACATCTGCTCAGAGGCCACATTCACTGGTGGCTCCTCCGTTGCCAATCCTCCTCCCAGCCATGCCACCCGGGCAGCACTCGGTGCTTCAGCAGCTCTGCCAGCAGGTCGGAGATGGGGCAGAAATCCTGCCAGGAAACCGGCGCTGTGCGTGTTTCGCTGTAGGAAGGTTTATGGTGCAGTATGGATATACTGTATTGGATATACCAGTACTGTTTAATATCTTCATCAATGACTTAGATGGTGGGACCTGAACAAGTTTGCGGATGACACCAAGCTGAGTGGTGCAGTTGATACACTTGAGGGAAGGGATACCATCCAGAGGGACCTTGACAGGCTTGAGGAGTGAGACCATGAGAACCTCATGAAGTTCAACAAGGCCAAGTGCAAGGTCCCACACCTGAGTCAGGGCAATCCCCAGTATCAGTACAGGCTGGGGGATGAAGGGATTGAGAGCAGCCCTGCGGAGAAGGACTTGGGGGTACTGGTGGATGAAGAATGGGACATGAGCCGGCAATGTGCACTTGCGGCCCAGAAAGCCAACTGTATCCTGGGCTGCTTGAAAAACAGCGTGGCCAGCAAGTCAAGGGAAAGGATTCTCCCCCTCTGCTCTGCTCTGGTGAGACCCTACCTGGAGCACTGCGTCCAGCTCAGGGGACCTGAGCACAAGAAGACATGGACCTGTTGGATCAGGTCCAGGGGAGGACCATGAAAGTGGTTCAGAGGGCTGGAACACCTCTGCTGTGAAGAAAGGCTGAGAGACGTGGGGTTGTTCAGCCTGGAGAAGAGAAGGGACACCTTATCGCAGCCTTTCAATATATATAAAGGGGCCTTATAAGAAAAATGGAGAAAAACTTTTTACCCAGGCCTGTAGTGACAGGACAAGGGGCAACAGTTTTAAACTGAAAGAGGGTAAGTGTAGATTGGACATAAGGAAGAATTTTTTTGTGATAAGGGTGATGAGACATCGGACCAGATTGTCCAGAGAACTCGTGGATGCCCCATGATTGAAGTGTTCAGGGTCAGGCTGGTTGGGGCTTTGAGCAACCTGATCTAGTGAAAGATGTCCCTGCCCATGTCAGGGAGGTTGGAATTAGATGATCTTTGAAGGGCTCTTCCAACCCAAACCATTCTGTAATTTGATGATATTGTGATACGGTGTGTCATCCCTGGTGCGAGCCCAGTGACCTGCGCTCATGGCTGAAGCAGGTTTTTCCAGGCGCTGTGGGGAGGAGATGATCTTGTAGGACAGGCACGGTCTGTGCAGCAGGGGCTGGCTCAAGCATTACAGTACTCTGAAGCCCAGTACGCTCCTTTCCTAGCAAAGCCACACTGAAATCACATTACACGTTCAAAGACTGAAGTGAAGCTCAGCGGCTTCTTTTGCCATCTTATACCAAGGATGACTCCAGCACAGCAGCTTAGTGACTCACTCCTCAAACATGAGGATTACAGCCCCATGCTTCCCACTCACCAGGGATTGCCGTGCCACGTCCCCTCCAAGCGATGCTCACCTGCCCGTCCCCCTCTCCCACTGCTGCATGGCCAGTGGCCGCATTCCTCCTGCCAAATCCAGTTTGGAAGAGAATTCCCCATTTTGGGAGAGATGTACAGCCTCGACCGGCTATTGGTGCCCATGAGGAGAGACCATCCATTCCCCAAAATGCTGCAGCAGTCACAGGCAAGGGGGGATGACACTCTTCCCCCACAGCAGAGCCCAGGGCCAGGGGGTGCTTAATGCAGCACCCATGTTACCCACTTCATCACCGAGCTCGGATGTTGAGTCCGTGCAGCTTGAGGACAAAGCAGCTTGAGCTCAGAAGAAGATGGGCACTTTTTTTTGGTCCCTTAAGAGTCTTTCCTGAAGGATGCTATTTAAATGGCCTCATTTGGAGGGGTCTCCCTCCTTCCCTCCCTCCGGCTCTCTCTAGGGCTGTGTTAGGGGCTCCCCAGAGCATCCTTTCGGGGCTGTGTGTTCACTTTCATTCCCATGTGTTGTAGGAAACTGAATTTCAGCACCACGTCAGGCCCCAAGAATTCAGCCAATCCACCTTTGCTCAAACTTCCTACAAAGAGGCTTTGCGCTCCCAAGTGCTGGATTTAGACGGGAGCTGGCGGCGGGAAGGATGAGGGTTGCTGCTCCTTAGACCTCAGCATGGTCATCCGAATGGGGAGGAGGCAGGCAATGGCCGCCATGGTCCACGGAGGCAGGAGGACATGGGGACCATGTTGCAGGTCCTCCAGGTGCTCCTGAGGGCTGAACGTGTCCATAGGACATGAGAGGACCCCAGACCTAGACTCATAGGGCTGCTACATCCCCATGGAGCTGCACTGCGAGACCGGTTGCTGGCACACATGTCCACATCCCGACTGCCAAGGTCCAAAACACCATCGCCCTGAGTAAAAAAGCAACGGATGTCATCTGTTTGGACTTCTCTAAAGCCTTTGACACAGTCCCCCACAACATCCTTCTCTCTAAATTGGGGAGATATGGATTTGATGGGTGGACTGTTCGGTGGATAAGGAATTGGTTGGATGGTCACGTCCAGAGGGTAGTGGTCAACGGCTCGATGTCCAAATGGAGACTGCTGACAAGTGGTGTCCTTCAGCGGTCCGTACTGGGACCAGTGCTGTTTTAATATCTTCATCAATGACATATCGGGATCGAGTGCACCCTCAGCAAGTTTGCAGACGACACCAAGCTGAGTGGTGTGGTTGACACACCAGAAGGACAAGATGTCATCCAGAGGGACCTGGACAAGCTGGAGAGGTGGGCCTGTGTGAACCTCATGAGGTTCAACAAGACCAAGTGCAAGGTCCTGCACCTGGGATGGGGCAACCCCCGATATCAATACAGGCTGGGGTATGAAGGGATTGAGAGCAGCCCTGCAGAGAAGGACTTGGGGGTACTGGTGGATGAAAAGCTGGACATGAGCCGGCAATGTGCACTTGTAGCCCAGAAAGCCAACCGAATCCTGGGCTGCATCAAAAGCAGCGTGGCCAGCAGGTTGAGGGAGGTGATTCTGCCTCTCTACTCTGCTCTGGTGAGACCTCACCTGCAGCACTGCATCCAGCTCTGGGGCCCTCAGCACAAGAAGGACATGGACCTGTTGGAGTGGGTCCAGAGGAGGCCACAAAAATGATCCGAGGGCTGGAGCCCCTCTGCTACAAGGCCAGGCTGAGAGAGTTGGGGTTGTTCAGCCTGGAGAAGAGAAGGCTGCGGGGAGACCTTATTGCGGCCTTTCAGTACTTACAGGGGGCCTATAGGAAGGATGGGGACAATCTTTTTAGCAAGGCCTGTTGTGCCAGGACAAGGAGTAATGGTTTTAATCTAAAGGAGGGGAGATTTAGACTGGGTATAAGGAAGACATTTTTTACAATGAGGGTGGTGAAGCACTGGAACAGGTTGCCCAGAGAGGTGGTAGATGCCCCATCCCTGGAAACATTCAAGGTCAGCTTGGATGGGGCTCTGAGCAACCTGATCTGATTGAAGATGTCCCTGCTCACTGCAGGGGGTTTGGGCTAGATGACCTCTAAAGATGACCCCTTCCAACCCAAAGCATTCTATGACTCTATGAAAAAGCAATGCCCTGAGTTTTTCCCCAGGGTCTGACAGTGTTTCTCTCTTCCCCCGACCTTGCCCCCCACCTTGCAGGATTGGCCGTTCGATGATGGAGCACCTCCTCCCAGCAAGATAGTGGAAGATTGGCTTAACTTGTTGAAGACCAAGTTCTGCGAAGACCCCGGCTGCTGCGTGGCCGTGCACTGTGTGGCCGGCTTGGGGCGGTAAGTCCGAGACCGGCACCCTGGCTGCCACCCCACCCATGAAGGTGGAAAAGGGAAAACCATGCCGGCTCTCCTCCTTCCACCTTAGAGCAGGGTTTTTGGATGCAGAGGAGACCTTAGCGGGAATAGGCATTGACAGGGTCGGGGGGACTGCTGCCTGAGCTCCTCCTTGCACTTCTCATGGCCAAATCCTGGGCACCGGGGGGGACCCGGGTTACTCGGTGCTGTCCTGCCAGTGCCCCACGGTGATTTTGCTTTTGCTAAGAGCTTATCACGGAAATAGTGCTTCGCGAGCTGAAGTGTTTTGCTGCTCCCTTCACCGCAGGTCAGGTTTTGCACATGTATTTACATCCACTTTTCCAACAGTTTTGCTTCCAAAGTCCTCATGCTCATTAGAAGAGCAGCAAACACCTGACAGCTCTGTCCTCGGGGCTTTACCCCTAAAATCAGCCATTCCTCGGGGCAGCGCTTGAAGCCAAATGGCAAGAAATTACAAACTAAAAGCCAGCACTGGCGATTGCCCACAATGCGGCACGTCCCCCCCAGCCCAGGACGGGATGTCAGCTTCTGGGCCGCATGGCTGGGGAGTGACCGCCGCTGCCATTGCCTTTCAGCGCTCCTGTCCTCGTCGCGCTGGCCTTGATCGAGAGCGGGATGAAGTACGAAGATGCCATCCAGTTCATCCGACAGTAAGTCGAGCAGCGTTTCAGTGTCAGGGGAGAAAGCAGCCCCTCTCCGAGGGAACGGAGAGATCTGGCGTGCCTCAGGGTTTTTGGGGGGCACTGGGGTTGCTTTTCTTTCTTTTTGGCATGGAAGAAAAGGGGGGACCAGCACCATGCACCCTGACCTTTGCATCAGGGCTGCGGGAGGCTGGGGAGGCATCTGGGAGCATCCTTGGGGGGCTTTTGGCAGGCACCCCGCTTCGGGCAGCCTCCCCACATGTTTCTTCCCTGGCTCTCCGTGTCCTAAGACTCACAGGGTGGATGAGCAAGAAAAGCTGCTGGGGTCAGTGTCTGTCTCCATCCCCAGAGGACACACGACGCCGCAGCCTCCAAAATCCCTTCCTGCTCCAGGCAGGGGGGTTCAGCACCCTGATGGGTGGGTTCGGGGTGGGGGGGGTCTTCTCCTGCCACACCACTGACTGTGCTGGCCCTTCTCTGTCCCCACAGGAAGCGCAGAGGAGCCATCAACAGCAAGCAGCTGACGTACTTGGAAAAATACCGACCAAAGCAGAGACTCCGATTTAAGGACCCTCATAACCACAAGAACAAATGCTGCATCATGTAACCTCAATGACCTCTTGCCAGAATCCGTGCACACAGACACCCGGGCACTCGCACGCATCTCACCCCCTCACCTCCTCGCCCAGCCCCGTGCACCCCACGCACCGCCCCACTGACAGGGCTGGGGTGGGGGGACATGGAGCACCATCAACGTGTTCCAGCACCCACAGCATGGTCGTCTTGCCGGACCCCTGAAAAAGGCTGCTCTCTCCAGCTACAGCCCCGAGGAGGGAAGGCAGCACTGCCCTTTGACTCTTGGTGTTAGCAGGCAATGAGCTTACGTGACGGTTCTTCATTGCCTTCCTCCTCCTCCCTTTCCCCTCCCATTGCACTGAAAGGGATGGGCAGAGGGTGCTTGGTTTGGGGTGATGCAGGCAGGGCTGTGCCAGCTGAGAAGGGATGGGGAGCAGGAGGGCCGGGGCACCTCCAGAAAAACCCTTTCCCACCTCTTCCCTATAAATAAGGGCTGCAACAGCGGGGACAGAGGTGGGGATGGCACAGTGGCCTCAGGGGGGAAGATGGTGGTAGCAGGGAGAGGTGAAGGGGACTCGTAGCTTGGTGCTGGGCTTGTGGCCACAGGAAGGGCTGAGCTAAGTCCCTCCAGCACCAATTCCCTTTCTCCTGGCCCCTCTGCCACTTCACCATCTCCCTGTTGCCTTGATGCCAGCCGGGATGCTGCAGATGGGGCTCATTGGGGGCTTGCTGCAGCGAAGGCAGAGGTGCTGGGAAAACTTGGGGACCGTGGCGGGGCTTTGAGGCACCCAGCTTTGCCGGGGTGCAGGGTCAGCACTGGGTCCCCCAAAGCGTGGGGTGCTCTTATTTATAGCTTCCAAATTCAATGCATAGGGTGGTGGGTTCTCTTCTGTTGTGTCCCTATCACCAAGCCGTGGCGCAAACCCCAATTCTGGCTGCGATGCCCTGGGGACGCAACGCGTATCTCGGGGCACATCCATGTCCTCCACCGCTGCATTTGCTGTCCGAGGGGCTGGGCTGCAGCTTTCCTGGGGGATTTCAGGTGCTCCTGGCAGGAGCACATCACCAAATTTTGCACCTGCCTTTCCCACAGCCAGTGGCATCTGTAACACGACACCTGGCACCCCAAAACCCCCCAGTGTGTGCTGTGGTGGAGTGGACTCAGAGCTGCCCCTGAGCTGGGACATTAAACATCTCTCAACTTTCTGCCTTTGAACGCTTGCAGCAGCTGGAGCGGTGGGCGTGTAGGGAGCGTGGGGGTGTTTTTTCTTTTGACAAGGGTAAGAAGAAATTTGCTAATTAAAGGAAAAAAAAAATCTTAAAAAAAAACAAACCCTGTTTGTCTTCCGCACGTCCTCTGGCCTTTGTTTCTCCCATCGCTGCCTGGTGGAGCCCGGGAGGTGACCCATGGCCCCCCAGCCCGATCCCTGGCACCAGGTCACAGCCAGCTGCCATCTGCTATCACCAGGGCATACATGTGGCCCAAGGGATGCTCCGAGTATCCTTTGGGCTCACTGCTACTCACCCCCTCAGCTGCAGAGTACTGCAGATGTTGGGGCAAGGAGGGCTTGTCATCCAGCACCTTGTGATTTTAGGCTGCCCAACTTGAGATGCCTTCAGTGCCCTGTGTTGGGTATCTCCAAAGGTTTGTGTGCCTTCCGAAACACAGTATCCAGAGACATTTGCTTCAGAGGGTTTATTGCTTGGGATAAGTGGTGAGGAAGGCTGGTTAGACACCTTCAGTACCTGCAGAAGGGTAGGGGACGGCTTCATGCCACCACACGTGGACAGAGGAGGAGCTTAGAGCTGTTTCCAGTGCCACTCCTCCTCTCCTGATGGGAGCCAGCCCCGCTGCATGGCAAGGATGGCCATCCCGTGGGATGGGCTGTGGTACCGAGCGAGGTGGAGGCCCTCCACGCATGGCCCTGGAGCTGTCATACTGGACACCTCGGGCCTGTCCAAGCCCCCACATTGTGGGACAGCCCTTGGTCCCTTGAGTTTCTCCTGCGCCATTCCAGGCTGTTGGTTCCTATGTCTCGTGGGGAAGGTGGCGGTGGTTGAAGGGTCTGCATTTGTTGGGAAGGGTGAGAAATTGGGCTGATAAAAAGGCTTGAATTGTGTATTGCAGCAGTCCCACTGGGTGGGTCACCATCCTCTTCCTGCCCCGTTGTGTCCTCCTGCTACTAAAACAGGTGCTGCTTCGTCCCCAGGGGCAGTGGGAGGTGGCTCAGCATTGCGATGGGGACAGCCGGAATCCCTCTTAGCCAGGAGACCTCATGGTCTCATGTGCCCCCTGGTCACAACAGGCTGTTGCCATGACTTGTGATGAGTTCAGGATAAAGCAGTGGGAACTGTTGCTTTGCAGGTTTGGAGATTTTTCTGCCCTGGCAAGAGGAGGAGAAATGTTTTCCTTGCCCACACTCATGGGAGCATTGCGTGGCAGATTGCCCAGGGCAAGCAGTTCAGGGGCTTCAGCCATGATGCTTTTGAGTTGGGGTCAGAGGATGTCCCCGTCTGTCAGGATGGAGACAGAGGGGCTTGAATTCGGCCTCCTTTGGCCACAGGAACTCTTCACCTCCTCCATGCAGGGTTTGGTGGTGGAAGTGCTCGGTGCTGAGCTCTGATGAGAGTCCACTCAAATCTGAGCTTGGTGGGCTTGCTTGGGGGGAACATGGGGCAGGGGACAGGCTTTGCAGTGCTGCTTCGCTTTATGTAGCATCAACCCAACCACCTTAAAAATAGACCGCTTCTAGTGTAAGAGCAGTCCTTGACCTGGTACAATCTATGTGGCCAAATCTTGAGCGCCTCTGGCTGGCAGAGCGGCATCTTGATGCTCCTCAGTTTTGTGAGTCACTGCAAAAAGAAACCCAAAACCATGCTGCTTTAATTGTCCTAATATTTTTTATTTTTTCTTTTTTAAATGGATGTCTCCCCCCTGTCCTAGAACTTGCTGTCACCTCCCATGTGCTGCTCCACAGACAGACAGCTTGGCAGCCCAGGAGCTGCCATCCTTGCATGGAGGGCTTGAACCCACTCCAGGGTTTCTCTGGGTTGGACTGCCAAATATTTAGAATGTTTTTGATGTGGACTTGGGCTCCTGCCTCTGAGGTACCAGCTCCTCGATGTTTCAGCCTAGAGGCAGTTATGGAAACATAACAGGCTGGTGAAATTGAGGGGTCTTCCAACCAGGTTTTGAGTTAGAAATCTCAAAGAAGAGCCCAGTTCCCTCACAAAAGTTTTGAGACAGTTGGGGAAAAAGAAAAGTTGGAGCTCAGTAGACACATAGCGGGCTCATGGTTTGGGCTGGTTTGGGTGTCTCCTTGTGTGCTAATCCTCATTTCACCTCAGATGCCAAGATATTGAAAGGAGAGCCTCTAAAAATCTGACTTATTTGGCGATTCTGTTATTGCTCCAGTCGTCTCTATTAGGTCTTGGCAGATGTCATAGGGAACAGATGCCCCCATGGCTTTGGCTATAAACCAGCCACCTTAGCCTGCTCTTTTCTGCAGAAGCAAAGGCACAAACTGGGTTTTATACCTGCTCACCCCTATCCACCTTCCTCACGCCCTCCATGGAAACCCGCCATCTTTCCACAGTTTTGCAGGGACAGGGCTCCAAACTGGTAGCAAGAGCTTTGGAGACCCAAGGGATGGCAAAGCAGAGATGACCTAACCATCAAACCAGGAGCATGTAGGCTTTGCCCAGGAATCAATCATGGCTGAACCTCACGTCAGGGAATAAATCTGAGCAGGAATTCATAGTTGTGTCCTGTCACCAGTGGCACACGTGTGCCCTTATCTGCGTTTCAGTCAAGAGGCTCTTGTGTCCCTTCTGTTCTCCACATTTGCCAGTCAGATGGAGTGCCTGGTGGGAGCAGTGGTGGGAAGGAAGGCAACATGGCCATTGCAAATGGCCAGCTCTTTATTTAAGAAAGGTCTGGTGATGCTTATTTAAAGACTTTGCATTTGTAAATTCCTATTTTGAGTCTTGCAATAAGGCTGACACTGTGGTGCTTGGGCTGAGAGCTGCAGATGAGGAGGTTTATGAATAACAGATTTCCCGAAGAAGCAAAGAGTCTCACTCTATCTACAATAGAACAAGTAATTTTCTTTTTTTTTTGTTTTTTCATTGGGTTTGTTTGGGTTTTATTAGTCCCAGTGGGAAAGCGCACAGGGAGATTCGTGACTTCCATGCAGTTTCCAGGGTCTTATATCTTACTTGCTTCCAGCAGGCTGGGTAGGTGCAGTTTAGTGGGTGGATTTGGATGGGATACTGTCTGGTGGGAGAAAAATGTGGCTGGTTTCTTCGCACAGCGGGGGGTCACAGGCCGGCTGTGGTCCTGCTCACAGGCTCTGGCAGACATTCCCGGGGAGGGGGGTGTTTCGCTGCGCCCAGCTTCCCTTTAGATGACGATCTCCCAGTGAACTCTCGACTTCCCTGCTGTTTCTTTCTGTGCAACAAAGAACTGCATATTTTCCTTTTTAACTCCGTGGGCAATCGTAGTAGTATGTAGATTAAGCCCAGATGACTTTTTTTTTTTTTTTTTTTTTGGTCTGAGCCATAGCTAAATTATTATACCCAATGCTTTTTGTATCAGACGGCATCACTTTGAATATGCAGATGAGGTATAGGATCTTGACACTTTATAACCTTTTTAAAAAGAAACTTGTCTGTTTACTTACATTTTGTGTAAAAAGGAAAAAAAATGTATGCCTTTCAGTAATCACTTTTTTTTTTTTTGAGTTTTATGAAATTACGGTGGTTTCACTCCAGCAGCGAAATAAAAAGCGTTCACTGTTTTGTACATCCCTGTGTGCTGCAGTGCTGCTAATGGGGGAGTTATCGAGGTGGGGGAGACAAAGGCAGAGCTGAACTCTGGCCAAGGGACAGTAGAGGGGCTCTCGCAGTCCTGCTGCCTCCCCTTGGCTGGAGACCTCAGCCCACCCCCATCCCATCCCAAATGTGTCCCAGCTACGTTCCCCACCCATTTCCTGGATTATTTTACTCCTTTCATCCCATTCCCCTTTCCTGGGAGCTCCCAGGACAGACAACAGAGTTGTCTGGGAAAGGGTTGGACCTACTGCAATTAGATGATGGGCTGCAGCCAAATTAGATAAAGTAGAGCCCAGGGCAGAGAGAATTGATTTGCTCAGTGCCAAGGCAGGTGCAAGGGGTGCACCCAAGACTCCAGGCATTCACATAAAGCCCTTTTCCCCATGGGCTGCTCTCTGTCCCATCCAGCATACTCACTGCATGGTCCATCTCCAGCCCTTCCTTAGCAAAACATCATGCAGGTCTTCAGCGGTGATTGCCAGGCCAAGCAGTCCCCACTTCCAGCATCCCCCCTGCATAGCCACCATGATCACAGCAGGGTCAGGAGCCAGCACCTTGCCAGAGCGTCCAACCATCACCACAAGTACTTACTTCCAGTCCAAGCGCAGTCTTCTCCAGAGGAAGGGCTGGCAGCGGGGAGATCCCAGAGCTGGTCTGCAGCAGCAGACTTGCCTTGGCTGCGAGCGAGCTAATTGCATTGCTCACTTACCAAAGTGTGTCATGGTTTTTATAAGTACCCAACTCGTAATCAAATAATTGGCATAAGCAGAGCCTACGCACACCCTGATCCTGTGTCCAGCATGTCTCAACTGATGCAGTTGGATAAAAGATGTTGTAAGGCTCAGAGATGCCTTTTATCCCGTGTGGAAAGAGCTGACCCCATAGCAAGGCTGTAGGGTGCTGTTGGACAAGCTGCCCAACCGAGGGCCCCATTTTGGCCCCCAAGGGGCCATGGCTAATAAATCACAGCATGCAAGAGCCTGACTACTCGAGGCCATCTATGCAATGGGCAGCCCTTGTACCAGAAACACACCAATACCTGGATCGACTGTGACCAGCCTCTCTGGGCTCTGGCATGAAGCAGCAATGGGAGGGACCAGCTCCTAAATATGCATTGTCCACCAGCACAAACACACCTGCCAGGAACGCTCGGGTTAGGAGGATCTTGTAGCTGGAGATCTGGTGGCTGCTTCTCCCTCCCTTGCTGCTTTTCCTATTATAGACAAGTTTAACAGCTAAATCTGCTGGGTGGAGAGCAACTGCTCAGTGACTGAGGTCTTGGAGCAGCATCTTCCAGTTGAGCAACACAAGACATGTTGACCTCAGTCCACCCAGGAAGGCAGACTGGGTGGACTGATCAGCACATTAGCAAGGAGGAGCCGGGTTGAGTATTAGGGCAGTTTCTCCTGGCAAAATGGACTTTTGGAGGGAGGAAGTGGTATTCAAGCCCTTGGAGGACTTCTAAGAACAGGACAGGTGTTTTGTCCCATGCAAGGTCAGGATGGGAGGATGACCTCTGCAATGTCATTTTTATCCCTAACCCCACTAATGCTTTGTGGTCAGCTGTGGTCCAGCCTAGCTCTTCTTCAGGCTCAGAACCAGCTGAGGAAGTTAAAACTGCAGAGGCAACTGACCCAGGCAGGACATGGGACACTCCTAGATATGGCAGGTATCTCAGCACTTCTGCAGTAACTGGTATATGTTATCTATGGAAAAATATCTTCCCTTGCCTGGGAGAGGGGAAGGCTGAAATGAACTGGACTCAATATTTTCTGCAGGAAGGGCCTGCTAGGAAAAGGGCTCTGATTCAGAAGCCGTGAGATGGGTTTTACTCACCCAACTCTCACCATCCAGTTCCAACTCCAGACCCCTCAGTCCCACCCTGTAGCTGGGACTCCTGGAGGAACCAGGTACAATAATGTACCAGCCAGGCTGCTGAAGAGGTGGGCTCTTGGGAACCACCACAGCTCAACAGACCCAGCAGATCTGGGGGAGCTTTTGATCCTCTCCAGTGACTGTTGTCCATAGCAAAGCTCTTCCAGGGGAAAACATTCAACCAGCTCAGCCCCGGGTTAGGACAGGGGTATGTGCCAGTGTGTTGCTGCATGGGAAGCTGCTGCAAGGCTGCTGCAAGGTGGGCACTGACATTACAACTTCAAATTCGGGAGTGTGATCAGATTTCCTTATGCTTCCACTGCCAGACTGATGGTTCAGTATTAGTCTCAATTATTAAACTATTTGCAACAGGGCTTGTAAGGCACATTTGTCCACCTCTCTACCCCAAAAATTTGAATTCAGTGACTAAGTCTGCAGAGCCTCAGAGCTCCCAACAACACCATGTTCCTACAAGACCAATGAAAATAGCAGATAAAGGAAGGACCTAAGTGGTATGTCCAGTAGAGCATGGCCTAACCTTGGTTAGATACCAAGAGTCCACCCAGAGGAGACATTACACACACCCCACCCACTGGAGATCTGCTCAGTGCTTCACCACTGGCAGAGACCACCCATCGGACACAAAAACAGGCTTCACTCACGGAGCCAGTTGGGTTTTTAACTCTGCCCCCCCATGACCAAGGCAGGAAGGCAAAGACCAGAGGCTCTATGGAGGCTGAGGAGCAGTAGCTTGCATGAACAGGCTGGTAAGCAAGGAAAGCTGACACTAATTGTGTGAGCTCCCAAATAATTACAAGGGGTTGGGTGGGGTAAGTGGGGAAGGGGGGGTGGAGGGGGGAACTCCCCTTGTGCTGCTGTAGGCTCAGGAAGGCTTTTTGTTGAGATGCTGGCCTGGAAGAGGGGAGGGCTGCAGGTCAGAGCACAGTGGGGTGGCATGGCCAGGGCTGTCCTTGGATTGCCCCAGGGCTCCCCAAGTGCTCTGCCAGGCAGATCCTTATCTCTTCACATGCTTTGAACCACGAAGCTGCAAGGGGCACTGCCTCCAGGGTTGTGCAATAAGCAACTGGGCCTTCAATCAGCCTAATTGCTGCCTCGCCTCCCAGCCAGGAGGGCCAGGGGGACTTCTGAACACGGGCGTGTGTGCTGGAGAAACATCCGCCCATGCTCGTGCCCGTACACGCTGTCTCCTACCTGCCTGCATTCCTCCTCACCCTCCATCACCTAAAAACGTGCACCCCTTTGCAGGCCAGCCCCCAACTCTCTGTGTTAGGCTGTTGCCACTCCATGCACAGGTTCCTGCCCTCCCCAAGAGGAGCACTATGAAAGCCCATCAAATTGGGGTTGTCTGGAAAGGTCTGAATTGGCCACTCACAGGTCCTGGAATCTCTTCTCATCTTGTGGCATGGTCTGCAGTGCCTTAGCCCCTTCTCTGCAGAGGAGGTAGGTACCTGCAAGCCCCATCACAGCCACATATTTCAGTGCCTTCAGTCTTCCCAACACCAAAATTAGTGAGATCCACCCAGCTCAAGGTGGGTGTCCACAGTGTGGTCTCATCCCTGGCTTCCTTTCAGTCAACAGAGATCAAGTCAAGAGCCAATACTGGACATTCGGGAGGGATCAATCTCATACTGGCATGCACAGAGCTCCACCACTGCAGAGGGTCCCCAGCCATCCAGCTCACATAGAGACACCCACACTGGAGACACCCAAAGTCTTGGGATATGACCCAGAGCTCACCCTGTCAATGTTACTAACCCACCTCAGAAAGTCTACTCTGCAGAGCCACGGAGGCAAAGGTTGCAGGGTCTTCAATAAAGTCTAGACCAGCTGTGGTCCAGGCTCACGAGAGTGGATAAAAAGTCCTCTGTGAGGGCCACCATGCTCCCTGTTTGCTACGTGCTGAGCCACAGTGAAACCTTTCCTTGCTTGTTTTGGACCGCTGCTGGCTGTCACAGCCAATGCTGGCTCTTCCTGGGCGCAGTGCAGCTCTCATCACTGCTTCTGTCAACCTGCTTGGGATTGGCCCTTTTGCAACATCCCCACCTGAGAACATCATGCTGTCTGAAAGGGGTTTTCCAGCTTCCCTCTGTGCCCAGGGAGACATGCACCATCAGGGAGAGGCTGTGCAGCCATGGGAGGCTGCTGGGGTGAAAGTCTCACCACTCCCCAGGATCTGGGGGACCTGGTGGGTCTGGGCACGAGGCACAGGAGGGTGGGAGGTGCTGCCCTGCTTGCACTGTGGTATCTGGAAACTCCCATGCTTGTAGGTATGAAAATGTAGGGCAGAGCTTGGGTTGGGAAGAAAATTAAAATGTACGCAACAAATGCAGCTGAAAAATCAAGTGGGGAATTAGGCACTTGCTTGGCAAAGGTACAGTAATGCGGATCGCCAAGGGTAGGTTTTGCCCTGGGAGCTTCCCCTGCAAACAGAGCAAGGAAGGGAAGGAGAAACTTTTTGCCCAGACTTACATGACCACCCCCACAGTTAGGAAAGGGGTTCTGCAAATCACTGCTCCATGCTGTGACCACAGCAAGGAGCTGTGCTGTCCTGCCTGTGCCACTCACTGGGCAGGACCTCAGGGCAGAATTTGTTTTAACCGTCAGAGAGAGAAAACATTTGAGTGGCAGGAGGGGAAGAGGCTTGCACGGAGCCTGGAAAAGGCTGAGTCACTCGCTGTCGGCGTCAGCAGCCAAGGAGAAAGCGCGGCTGCCAAACAGCCACCTGGAGCTTTGTCAGCGCATCCTTAAAAAAAAAAAAAAAATAGAAAAGGGAAAAAAAAAGCCTCAACTGATGGATCATGCTGGAGAGCTATGTGTGCTCCACACAGCCAGGGAGTTCCCTGCAAAAGCAGTGGCTGTGGAAAATGCCCTTCCCTGGCTGCAGGTGCTGGTTTCTGTTGCAACATCTCCCTTGGGGCTCGCAGAGCGGAGGAGGCTGCGTGGCTCTCCCACAGCAAGCAGGCAGCCTCCAGGGACATGTCACAGCCAAGCCGGGGTTCGGTCCAAGGAGCGGGGGTGGGAAATGATCAGAGACCTGACGGCTCGGCGCTGGGAGAAGCACGACGACGCAAGAGCTGCCTCCACCTCACGGAGATAACTGTGAGGCTGGCAGCGCTGCTGACTTCAGCCGGGGACTGACTCACCTACGCCAGGGCATCTTGTCTGGATATCAGGTGGAGACAGGGAGAAGCAATGCATTTAAATAAGCTTTGATCTTTAAGGCAAACAACACCAGCTTGTTTTGCAGTGCTCAGGCAGCCGTGAGCGACAGAGAAGGACAGCCAGGTGGGTTTTGGGGTGCCCGGTTCAAGGCACTCATTTTCGGTGGGTGGATGCTCAGCACCCAGAACAAGGGCTGTGATAAAGGGCTGTCATGAAAACTCACCTGGTGCGGCCAAATACCAGGGCCAAACATCTTGGGGCTCTTTCTGCATTGCAAATCTGCTAGGCTGAGGGGGACAACGCAGCTCAGTAGTGCAGAGGGGCACATGTCTGTAACTACCCCAGCTGTAGCAGTAACTACCCTGGGAAGCGAAGCTGAGTCCTTCTGGTTGCAGCTCCTCAACCTGTTGTATCTACAGCCTCCATCCTGGACTGACCTCCGTAGCTGACCCTGCTTTGAGCAGGAGACTTCCTGAGGTCCCTTCCAGCCTGAATTATCCTGTAGTCCAATGATGATCCCAGAGAAGAAAAGAATATCTTATAGCTCATAGGGTACAAAATTTGGTCACTGAAAGAGATTCCAGAGAGATACTCCCCTTGGGGTATGCACCTTCTGACACTGCAACTGTCTCCTCCAGTTCCTTCTGTTAGGGTTAAGGTGTCCACAGCTGTAGAGGGAATTACATCCAGACTGCATGCTCCCCACATAGATGATTCAGTATCCTCTCTAAAGTGTGGACACCAGAACTATATGTTTTACCCAATTTCAGACTCCATCTAAAGCAGTTAAATCACTTCCCCACATGCACCCCTTACTCAACCTGTCATCTGTTTTCTATTGAGAGTGTTTCTATCGTGGGATGCAGATTTACCAAACGCAAATCCCTGCAAAGAGAAGTCTCTGGCTCCATCAGCTGTCGCCATGCAATCTGTCATGCCATGAAGAGGTTGAGCTGCAGCCCATCGCACTTTGATCCCTCAGCCCACCACTGTGTCCTTTTCCCTGGGTATATAACTTTTCCAGCTGGCTGGGCTAAACTGCATGGAAACAGCTTCTTACCAAGAGAGGCTGACCAGGGCTGTCCCTGTTGCTGTCTGTCCTCATCCTCTTCATACCACCAATTTTTCTCCCCTCCCAGCTCCTTCAGGAGCAATTGTGCCTTTATTTCCAGCTCACTGGTGGAGAATGCTGCTTGGCTTTGGGCCTAGGATTTTCCTCCAAAGAAACAGATCCAGTCGCTAGCGATTCCCCATTGATCACCACTTTTTGAGATCTGTCAGTTAGCCAACTCTTAGCTCATTTAACACATGCTCTACTGATGTGTGGTATTTTTCCCCCCACTGGAATGCCACGCTGTACAAATCCAATATTTTACAAGCATCTTGCATATATACAGTTATGTTTATGAACCAACCTTATGATCTAAAAGAATGAAATCAAATTAGTACAAGAAGACCCCTTTTTCATAAAACTACATTGACTGGCATTTATTATATTTCTGTTCTTTCTGTTTTCATGAATCAGATTCTAGATCAGACTGTTATTATTAACCATCAGCCTGTTATTATTAGCCTGACATCACTCCTAGACATGTCTGACCCATAAAGGCAGCTGAGCTGCTCAGCAGGCTCCCTGAGGCTTAGCACCACATTAGTACGGGTACTGGAAACTAGAAGAAGATACTGGCCTATGCATCAAAGCCTGTGCATCTTCCAAGGAGCAGAGCTCTAGTCTTGCTTGGGTTGAGCCTGAAACAGCTGCTCTTCATCGAATAACCAGTTTCCTTATTGCATCCTGAAGTTTTTAGGAAAGCTCAGTTAGAAGACAGGTATAATGGCAGCATCTAAGCTCACAGAGGCTCACAGCATCTCCCTGTGGCCTTGCACAGCGGCCAAGAAGAAGAGGTGTTGTGTGGAGCCTGGTAGGATATCCCTAGTGAGAGCTTAATTCACCCCTCCGAGCTGTTGGAGATGTGCAGCCAGGGTGATCTGCAAAGCCCTTTCTGTGTGACACTGGTGTGTTGTGGTCTCTGACCCTCAGGCTGCGGGACGGCAGGGATCAGGCTGGGTGTGATGCACAGCTGTAGGAAGCTGTCCCGGCCCTCAGAAGTTTAGGAAGCAACAGCACCATTTCTGAAACCTCAAATCCTACCCAAAATCAAGGGGTGAAGCAGCTGACCTGCTGAGACCACTGGACCACACCAGAGAACCCCACTTGACTCGCTGCATAAGGACCCTCCTGTTGCCTCATCTTGGGCTCCGCTTGGGGCTGTTTGGCAAGAGACTGCCCTCATTTTACTCCACATGTGCAGCTTCCTCACAATATGTGTCTTCCTCCACAAATTCCGCATCCACCAGGTCCCCTGGTAGCCCCTAAAAACCTCAGTAAAACAGAGAAGATGCTTCACATTTTGGACCTCAGGTCAAGCCAGATCCTGGTGCCCAGTTGACCGCTGTCTTGCCCTGAGCTCACACCCACCCCAGCCTCCTCCTTTCACAGCCTGTGCTCAAGCGAAATCGTTTGCATGCTAAAAAACCCCACAGCCCACCCATGCTCTCAGCCTGCCACCAGGGTAGAGAATCCCCGTCCTTAAGGACGCAGCCTTGAACAAAAGCCAGGGAAATAAAAAAACCAAAACAAGCTCCTCCGCAGCCTGACCTTTTATTGTCCATAAGGGACTGCCAAACCAAACTACGCCGCGGGTCCTTCCCACTCCTTGCATCTCATCCGAGATTCCTCCCCGCCCTGCCACAGCTCAGGCGGTCACAGCCCCAGCTGTGTCATCGGGTCTCCCCGGGAGTGAGGAAGACAATGGGGGGATCCTTGGGGTGGCGTGGGCGGCTTCCTCTGCCTCCATCCAGGAAGGGGGGTCCTTGGGGGGGAAGGCTCAGTGGAGGGTGGGTTCTGCAGTTCCTGGCAGATGGGACAGTGAGCAATGGTGGAAGAGCATCTGCAGCCTTTCAGGGTTGACCATGTTGGACGGACCAGAGGGAACACATAAGGTTTAAATAATCTTCTCCCCTCCAGGGCCCATTTGGGCCACTTCAGGAGGAAAAAAAAAGAAAAAAAAAAGAAAAAAGAATCCCCCTGTGAATGTCTGGTGCCAGCTGCCAGAAGAAAAGCTTAGCTCTGGGCTGTGCTTGCCCCAGCAGAGCCTGCCTCGCTTTTGCTGCCCTTCACATTCCCCCACCACCCCGCCCCAGTTCAGCTCGCGAGCTCCTGAGGACACGAGCTGAGCTCAGGCGTCTGAGAGCCCTTCGCCTGGATGTGGCAAGCCGTGCCCTCCCTGCCTGCAAGCACGCAGCCAGGGCTTGTCCACATTAGACAGAGCCGGCTGCCTCTAATTAGCAGTGGGTGATAAATCCAGGCAGGAGATGACAACCCGGCAGGATGAATCCAAGCATCTTGCCCTTTCAGTTCTCTTCCTCCCATCACACAAGGCCGGGCTTGCCCAGTCCTATCATCTCCAGTGGCAATATGCCATCCCCCCAAGATGGGGAATGAACTCAGTGGCTTTGTGTGCAGGCCCATCTGATGGATTAACCGAATGGGGCATTTGCTTTGTGCCCTCCCATTGAGAAGCAGAGGACATCCCAGCCTCCCCGTCCCGCTGGTGGTGGAAGGAGATGCCATGAGGTTTCCTCTGTGAGACCATGGAGGGGCTCAGCTACGTTGTCCAGCATGGACATGTAGTGCCAAGCTGGCATGGGACCCTACACCGAACACCTCCAAGAGGTGGTGGACAAAGGTTGGGAGCAGGACAATGGCAATATGGGGTTGTATGGGGTTTCTGCCAGCCCATGGCAAGAGGGGATGGTCCGTGCCAGCAGATTGATGCATCGGCTGGGCAGCACCTCATCCCCAAAGACTGTCCAACATTACCACCTGTCCCCGCTCCCAACCCACCCCAAAGTCTCTGCTCACCATACATCCGTGACCTCCCCACCAGTCCCCCCTGTCCCCAGCCAGGCCACCCCAAAATGCCACCTCTGCATGCTGGGAGAGCAGCTGGTGTGGGACAGGCTTCAGACAACACCTTTTGCACCTGAGGCTGCTGGAGTGGCCAGGCAGAGGTGGGCGCCAGGGTGGAGGGGTTTCTGTGGATGGAGGGGCACAGCTCACCCCATTTTTTTGCCTGTGGTTTCAGTGAGGTTCAGCCAGGCACAGGGAGGGCCCCCTCAGTGCCATGCTTCCTGGAGGCAATCGCTGCTTTTCCCCTGCAAATCTGGAGGGAACATAATCTCCTTGAGGGCTCTTCAGCTCGACATCATTCGGGTTGAAACTGCCCCGGATGATTCACATAAATCTTGTTTCTTTAGGAAAACAAGGGAAGAAAGCTGGGGTGTGGTATAAAAGCAGCTTGCTGTGCCAAGAGCATCCCTGCTGGGTTTGGAAAGCCTTCCCTGGTGGCTTGCAACCCTGCTCTGTGATCAGTGCTTTTGGGAGACCATAAACCATCACTCGGACTGGCATGGTTTTGGGGACCATCAGCCCGGAGGGTGATGGAGACCAGTGTCTGCTCTGCAGACCTACATGAACAGTTCTGAGCCCAGCCCTGCTGCTGGCTGGGGCGGACAAGCTGTGAATTCATCCCCCTCCAAGAAAAAAATGGACTTACAATCGTTTCTCAGCTCTGACCCCCATAAGGAAAGTGTGCACCTCACTGGGGAGTTTCTTCACAGTGTTGTGCAGTCATGCTTTGGTTTATGGGCATTTCCCATTCCACCAGACTTCCTTGTGGGGGAAATAAAAACTGAGAGTGGATACAGGAAGATGCAAGCCTTGGGTTTGGGCTCAGGCTGGGGTGGGTTACGTGCTGGAGAGGGGAGGAAAGGAGGAGCCACAGGACATGGTTTCACAGTGATGCCCAGTTACATGTGGGGACACCTCATTCAGGGCTGGTGATCTCTGGAGGCATTTCAGATCCTGCCAGCAACCTGGGGAGGCAAAAAGCACTGTTAGTTGGGGCGGAGTCAGCAGGTGAGGGTATGGATGTAGAGCCAGGAAGTCTGGAGGTTTGGGGTGTAGCCTCAACTCAGCCACTGATCTGCTGGCAAATCGATTCTCCTATTTTGGAGCAGCCTGACTCCTTTTCTCAGGCACAATTTTCACTTGGCTTTGGTGGGGCAGTGCCTGGCACAGTGGGGATGGCTGGGACATAGGGCTGGGATGGGAAAACTGCAGGTCCAACTGTAGTTAGCTCATCCCAGTGCCAGCCCAGCCATGCACAGTGCAGCATAGAACCATAGAATCGTAGAATCATTTAGGTTGGAAAAGACCTTTACAATCATCAAGTCCAACCGTTAACCTAGCACTGTACGGTGGTTTAACCCCAGCCAGCAACTAGGCACCACAGAGCCACTTGCTCTCCCTTCCCCCCACAATGGGATGGGGGAAAGAATCAGAAAAAAAAAGTAAAACCCACGGGTTGAGATAAAGGCAGTTTAACAGGTCAGCAGAGGAAGAGAAAATAATAATAGTAATAATGATAAAAGAATATATAAAACAAGTGATGCACAATGCAATTGCTCACCACCCACTGACCAATACCCAGCCAGTCCTCGAGCAGCAATCACTGCTCCCCAGCCACCCCCCCCAGTTTCTATACTAAGCATGACGTCGTATGGTATGGAAAAGCCCTTTGGGCAGTTTGGGTCAGCTGTCCTGGCTGTGCCCCCTCCCAGTTTCTTGTGCACCTGGCAGAGCATGGGAAGCTGAAAAGTCCTTGAGTAGTGTCAGTACTACCTAGCAACAACTAAAACATCAGTGTGTTATCAACATTATTCTCATACTAAATGCAAAACACAGCACTATGCCAGCTACTAGGAAGAAAGTTAACTCCGTCCCAGCTGAAACCAGGACACACTGCCAAGTCCACCACTAAACCATGTCCCTAAGCACCACATCTACACATCTTTTAAATACCTCCAAGGATGGTGACTCAACCACTTCCCTGGGCAGCCTGTTCCAATGCTTGACCACCCTTGCCGTGAAGAAATTTTTCCTAATATCCAACCTAAACCTCCCCTGGTACAACTTGAGGCCATTCTCTCTTGTCCTAGCACTTGTTACTCAGGAGAAGAGCCCAACACCCACCTCACTACAACCTCCTTTCAGGTAGTTGTAGAGAGCGATAAGGTCTCCCCTCAGCCTCCTCTTCTCCAGGCTAAACAACCCCAGCTCCCTCAGCCGCTCCTCATAAGGCCTGTGCTCCAGACCCTTCACCATCTTCGCTGCCCTTCTCTGGACACGCTCCAGCACCTCAATGTCTTTCTTGTAGTGAGGGGCCCAAAACTGGACACAGTATTCCAGGTGCAGCCTCACCAGCGCCGAGTACAGGGGGACAATCACCTCCCTGCTCCTGCTGGCCACACTATTCCTGATACAGGCGAGGATGCTGTTGGCCTTCTTGGCCACCTGGGCACACTGCTGGCTCATGTTCAGCCGGCTGTTGACCAACACCCCCAGGTCCTTTTCTGCTGGGCAGCTTTCCAACCACTCTTCCCCAAGCCTGTAGCGTTGCATGGGGTTGTTGTGACCCAAGTGCAGGACCCGGCACTTGGCCTTGTTGAACCTCATACAGTTGGCCTCGGCCCATCAATCCAGCCTGTCCAGATCTCTCCATAGAGCCTTCCTACCCTCAACACTCCTGCTCAACTTGGTGTCGTCTGCAAACTTACTGAGCATGCACTCGATCCCCTCGTCCAGATCATTGATAAAGACATTAAACAGAACTGGCCCCAGTAGTGAGGCCTGGGGAACACCACTTGTGACCGGCCACCAACTGGATTTAACTCCATTCATCACAACTCTTTGTGTCCAGCCATCCAACCAGATTTTTATCCAGTGAAGAGTATGCCCATCCAAGCCATGAGCAGCCAGTTTCTCCAGGAGAATGCTGTGGGAAATGGTGTCAAAGGCTTTACTAAAGTCTAGGTACACAACATCCACAGCCTTTCCCTCATCCACTAAACGGGTCACCTTGCCATAGAAGATCAGGTTAGTCAAGCAAGATCTGCCTTTCATAAACCCATGCCTGTAGGCCTGATCACCTGGTTGTCCTGTACATGCCACATGATGGCACTCAAGATGATCTGCTCCATAACCTTCCCCAGCACCAAGGTCAAACTGACAGGCCTGCAGTTCTCCAGATCCTCCTTTTGGCCCTTCCTGTAGATGGTCATCACATTTGCTAACCTCCAGTCAACTGGGACCTCCCTGGATAGCCAGGACTGCTGAGAAATGATGGAAAGTGGCTTGGTGAGCCCTTCCACCAGCTCCCTCAGTACCCTTGGGTGGATCCCATCTGGACCCATAGACTTGTGTGTGTCTAAGTGCTGTAGCAGGTCACTAACCATTTCCCCTTGGATTATGGGGGCTTCATTCTGCTCCCCGTCCCTGTCTTCCAGCTCAGGGGACTGGGTACCTGGAGAACAACTGGTCTGACTATTAAAGACTGAGGCAAAGAAGGCACTAAGTACCTCAGCCTTTTCCTCACCCTTTGTCACTATGTTTCCCTCTGCATCCTATAAAGGATGGAGATTCTCCTCAGCCCTCCTTTTGTTGCTAATGTATTTATAGAAACATTTTTATTGTCTTTTATGGCAGTAGCCAGATTAAGTTCTAGTTGGGCTTTGGCCCTCCTAATTTTCTCCCTGTGTGATCTCACAACATCCTTGTAGTCCTCCTGAGTTGCCTGCCCCTTCTTCTAAAGGTCATAAACCCTCCTTTTTTTCCTGAGTTCCAGCCAAAGCTCTCTGTTCAGCCAGGCTGCTCTTCTTCCCTGCCTGCTCGTCTTTTGGCACATGGGGTCGGCTTGCTCCTGTGCCTTTAAGATTTCCTTCTTGAAGAATGCCCAGCCTTCCTGGACTCCTTTGCCCTTCAGGACTGCCTCCCAAGGGACTCTGTCAACCAGGTTCCTAGCAGGCCAAAGTCTGCCCTCCGAAAGTCCAAGGTAGCAGTTCTGCTGATGTCCCTCCTTAGTTCTTCGAGAATCGAAAACTCTAATTTTGTGATCGCTATGCCCAAGACGGCCTCCAACTGTCACATCACCCAACAGTCCTCCTCTGTTCACAAACATCATTTCCAGTGGGGCACCTTCCCTAGTTGGCTCACTCACCAGCTGCGTCAGGGAGTTTTCTTCCACACACTCCAGGCACCTCCTAGACTGTTTCCTCTCCACTGTATTGTATTTCCAGCAAACATCTAGTAAGTTGAAGTCCCCCACAAGAACAAGGGCTAGCGATTGTGAGACTTCTCCCAGCTGCTTATAGAATCTGTCTCTTCACCTTCATTTTCATTATGGAAGAAGTTTTGATGCAGGGCATAGGCCAACTTAACCTTGGAGACACCTCCAACCTAGATGAACCATCATCCTCGTCACTGTTCAGTTCCACTTGCAGAGTCTCATGCCTATTGTGCAAGGGCACCTGGGAAGGTGGGGCAGTCATGGAGGAGATGTGCCTGCTGCACTGGCAGGAACTTGTCACCATTGCCCCCATCCCTTGAGTCACTGTGTTCTGCTGGGTGGGGAGAGGAGAGGGAACCCTCTGTATCATGTGTCCTGTCTGCCTGACAGGTCTGTCCCAGGGCAGGCAGGGTGCGGTTCCAGCAGGCTGTCTCCTTCTCGCACCCCCTGATACCCCCCAACCTCTCACCTCCCCCAGAGCTCTGTCACCAAGCAGAGGAGTTCCCCTACCTGGGCACCCTCCCACAGGTGTGCTCGCTGCTGCCGCCCGGCACTGGCATCAGAGCAGGGCACAGCCTGCAGCCCGGCACCTGGGCGGCAGCGTGTTCCCACTGGAGCTCTGTCTGGGAAGCTGCATCAGTCGTGGGGGTGCAGAGCTTAGAGAGGCCATGGCCTTCTGCCAGGTGGGTACCATCGCTCCCTGGCCAAGCCGGCAGAGCTTCAGCACCCTTCCTGTGCACCCTGCCGCATGAACTGCCATGCCGTAGCCTGTTTGCCCACCCTGGTCGCAGTGCTCCCTAAGGGCTTCTTTTATACCTGGGGCGGGGCGCTTGGCCACCCTTGCTCCTGGCCCTGCCCAGGTCTCCTCAGCTGCTGTTGAGCGAGCTGTGGGCTCCTGGAGGGTCTCTCCACTCCCCTGAGGGTCACCCAGTTTGGGAAACCCCCCTGTGCATAGAGCTAGAGCGGTCCACTGCAGATCATGCTGGCCCCAGAGCCCTCTTCAGGAACTGTGCAAGTGTCACACCCTGCACGGAAGGGACTGTGGACCACAGGGCTTCCCCATGCAAGACAACTAGGGCATGGACCTAAGGCAAAGCTTCCTTGACTGGAAGAGGCTGAGTGAAGAGAGGGAGGCAGAAGGGATATAATTCATGACAAGGCAAACTCATTTCCCCTTCTTTTCTCCCCACCAACCTCCCCGCCAGAAAATGGTGAGGAAAATAAAAGGCTAAATAGAATAAAAAAGACTGAGAGCACCTGGCAGTAGGTCTTTTCAGCTCCAGTTGTAGTGGACTGTCCCTGAGCAGACCCTACAACACTTGGACAAGGCCAACTTGACCATCCCCCAGGCGGGCCAAGTGAATGGCAAATACATCAGCAAAGTTGGCAGCTCTCTTTCATGAGTTTCTTTAAAAAGAAAACTGATAGAATTAATTGCAGGCCAATTAAACATGCCAAACAATCATTGCTGAGAACCTCCATTGTCCTGTGCTGCCATGAAATGTGAGAGCAGTAAAACAGGTCCATCCCTCAAAGTGGGAGTAACAATAAAGTACAGTTTTCCCTGCTCCAGCACCACAGTCCCAGCCCAGACCTTCTGCAAGAACAAAACACACATTGCAAAAATTTTTTTCTGTTAGTATGAGAGGGACCTAGGGATGCAACAAGCACTTTTGCAGTCTGCTCTTCTGTAGGTGCGTCTCATGCCAACTGCAGCTGGTATGGTGTCCTCTGGGATCAGTAATGTCCTGTTGGCTGTGAACCCTTCACTGCAGCCTGTTAACAGAAAAAAGCCTGTGGTGGCTTTAGGCAGAAGCAGGGCTGGCTGGAGGACTGGTGTGGAGTCTCTTTCTTTGGCCAGGAGCTGGAGTGTCAACTGCTGGGGATAGGCAAGTGGTGTTTGCTCTGGTACGCAGTCATGCTGAGCTTGCAGCACTGAGCTTCAGGCTGGGGCAGTCTGGGGATGGTTACCTAGGGCAGCTCACCCAGTGTGATAGCTGAGGAGCTCATCCCAGGCTTTCCAGACACCAGGGCTTGGTTCCCATAGGATCCTAAACTCCCTGGCTTTTGGTTGCGGAGTCCAAGGTAGATCCAAGACTCTCCTGGCTTGAAGATATCAGGGATGGGCCATGGCTGGTCATCTGAGAGCCATGGACACTGGAATAGTATGAGGCAGCCTCAGCAGGGTGTCCTCCACATCTCCTGCCTTCCTGGCTCAGGTGGATGCCACCAATGTGGTTAACCAAACCTTCCAGCACTGTGGCTCAGGGACGCATGGGCTGGAAGACCCTCATTACCATGAAGCTAAGAGCCTTCCACATGCTCCCATCTAGATGGCCAAGGTCTTTCCTGGCCCCTGACACCCCAGGACTCTCAGCTCTCTGCTGTAGACTCACAGGAAGTCCAGCACCCACAGGGGGTTTGCAATGAATATTTTTCACAGTGTGTCTCACCTGCTACTCCAGGATCTGGGAGAATTGCAGACACTTACAGCAAACAGGTGCTGGAAAACTGACTGGTGTAAGAAAACCAGCCCCAGATTGTCATCTTCCCAGATGGTGCCATGCATGAGGAGAGGACGCTGCTGCAGGCATCGATCTACTGCTCCCTCATGTCTATGCTCTGGTCTGCAGAAGGGTCTCTTGCAACCTGAAGGAGATCAGATTCCTTAGGGATGGTGGAAGCACCCTGTGTGTGTCCAGGTGATACTGCTGTCACCAGGTCTCAGCTATGAGAAAACCAAGGCTGCTCATAACAGATCTCCATAAGGTCTCAACATGTGGGATTGGATGCATTGCTTTGCCTTTACCTTGGAGGTAAAGAAGACAAAGCAACCTGTGCAGCAAGCTGGGAGACCTCCCATCTCATCTGAGAGCGGCCCAGAACCAGAGGAAATGTCCAGGGCTGACAAAGACTCACTACATCTCTGTCCCTCAGCCCCATGTTGAGTGCCAGGGGCAAGTAGTTACAGGAGCTTGTTCTTGAAATAACTTCACTGCTGCTGCCTTTGGAGCAGCTGGACCAAACCCTTCCTGAATGAAGCCCATCAGGACCAGTCCAAGAAATTACACCTGGGTGCTGGTTTTTAAGAAGTCCAGTGGTCTCCAAATCAATGGTCCTAGGAGGGTGCACAAGAGAGACTGCTCTTCCAGAGATTTTCCAAGAGGAGCTCCACATCACCTTGAGAATACGCTACTTTTACTGAAGCCATACATCTCACCTTGGACCTTCAGTGCCTCTCAGATAAAGTATTCCTCAGGAAGTGCAAAGGCTGGGGAGTTAGTTGCTGTGTCCTGATGGGCATTTATTAGTAGTAATGTACAGAAGATGGCTTTCCCAGTGTTCGATCAAACACGGCACAGGGAGGGCGTACCCCAAATGAACAGCAGTTGAGCAAAATGGCTAACTACTCTTTCAGCTTGCAGGTGGGGCTGGATGTTCATGGGTGCCTAGATCAAACTGGGTAATGGGAGCTGAAACCCATGAGCTACCTCGTGACTTTTGACTCAGGTATTTTTCTCCTGTAAGTCATTTGGATTCATTAGTATGGTGTCATTATTTGGGGAGCTGACATGAAAAAATGGTCCCACCACATGGTGAGGGAGATAGATGTGAGTAAAGATGTTGGATTTTTTGGCCTTTATCTTAATTACATAATTTGAATGCTCTTGGGTGTTTTTTCTGCTTTTGCTCTGCAAATTGAATGGGTAATAATGCTTTGTGTTTATAGGTAACTATGATGTGCTTGCTTATTGGGCTAATAATTACTGGGAAAAGATTAGCGAAGAGCAGACATTTGAATAGTTGTTTGAAGTCCATTCTTTTTTGGTTAAACAACAGAAAGGGTCGAGTGCCTTGACTGGTGCACGAGCCACTCATTGGATCCATAAGATTTGTGTTCCCTGTGTTCTTGGACTAAGTTAACAAATATTTACAGGCTGAGGCTCTGATTCAGCAAAGCGCTCAGCTGTGTGCTTACATCTCCTTGGTCTCAGTGCCACTTAAATGCAACCTTGTGCAACTTGCTAAATTTGAGGACCTTGGTTTTTTTGAATAACAAAGAAAACGTGTCATTGCCAAACTGAGGGTCACCGAGTCACATTGCTGGCTAGCACAAAGCTCTTCATGCCTTTTGTTCTCCCTTAAATGGTGAAATAGTAGCTCACTAGGTGATTTTCACATGTTTTTACTTTTTTTGTGGCAATGTTGTTGATTTCTAAATGACCTGTATGAAAATCTTTTAACCTGGATTCTGAGTTTGGAGGGTTCACACTCTTTTCATTTGCTTTTTTTGTGGTGCTGGTACTGCTGCAAGGCAATCAGGAGATTTTCTCACATCCACCAGGTGAAGAAAGATTGCTGAGAAAGTCTGATGTCCCTTTTGTGAGTGAAAATGCAGAAGGACTCACTCAGCAGGTGGCTGGGGGGTCACTTCTCCGCAGAGCTAGTTCATCTCTGAATGAGGCTCCTAGAGCACGTCAGGAGATCAAATCCCCCTTATATTCAGTGTGTGCATTTCTTTTTTTCCTTGCTCTTGCACTCCCTCTGCTGATCCAAATGATCTATTAGAAGAAATGCTGGTGCCAGAGCTAAGCAAAGTGCAGGGTGAAAACAGCTGTATAGCAAAAAATAAACCAGCTCATCCCAGATGGAGATTACCTGAAGTTCAGGGGGCAGAAGGGAAAAAAACATAGTGAGAAACAGAGATGTGGCAAATACAGTCCCAAAGCAGGGGGCTCCCAGCAGTCCCAGCCTGAGCATGAACTTCTTCAAAAACCCAAATTCCTCCCCATTGAAGCCGCCATCTCTGGACAAGCTCAAAAGTGGTGGCAGCTTCTTCAGCAGGCCAAGAGCCCATCTGCAGAGTTGTCTGAGGTAGAGCTGAGCTCCCTCTTCTCTCCAGCAGTGGCCATAGCAGATATCATAGGATTCATAGGATAATTCAGGCTGGGAGAGGCCTCAGAGGATTTCTAGTCCAACCTCCTGCTCAAAGCAGAGACAGCTTCAGCAATCAGCCCAAGCTGTTCAGGGCTTTCTTCAGTTTGGTCCTGAGAACCTCCAAGGATGCAGACCACAAAACCTGTCCCAGTGTTTAATGTCTTCACCATCCAGCTAGATCTGCTTCGGCCCCTCTCTAAGACAGCACCAAGGTCTTGAGCTGGCACAGCCAAGGCTGTGTCAGGCTGCGGACACTCCTGCATATCTGCTTTTGTCATCACAAAAACTAAGTGTTTCTGGAGAGAAGAGAACTCAGATGAACCTTTGGAAACAAGCAAGTGCCCGGGTTTAGAAAGTAAAGCTGCCAACCTCCTTTCCTTGGTGCACTCACACACCAAACCAGTAGTCTCCAGAGCTGGAAAACCAGACCTCCAGCAGTTAAAGACAAGAGACCCTTTGGCCATGGCTGGTACAGTCTCACCTTAGCAGATCAGGCCCATAGGACCCATTTCCCACCGCTGATAGATGCACCATCAGTGGAGAAAGGAGGCAAGGGCTTATACCAGTGCTAGCAGCTTTCCCATTTGGCTTGCACCTTGAGGAGCTTCAGCATTTGGGGACCCTTTACATGGCATCATCCCCTGGAGTCCACTGCTGCAGCGATCCCAGACAGAGGTAGGGTTGCTCCCAGTGGCCAGATAGGATGAGACATGGTGACCAGGGCTGGAAGGGCAGAAGGCAGCTCTCTACTCCTGCATCTCTTTCTTCACAGACCAAAGCTGCTGTCTCCTGCTCCCTTTTCCTTCCCAGTCTTGTGGTGACAGCTCAGGTTGTGGTGGTTGTCTGCAGCCCAAAATAACTGGGAGGAGATGAGGTAGCAAGGGGGCAGGTGGGATTCAACTTCCTACATCCTCTCCAAACCATGGCCAAGTCCATGTGTCTGTCTATCTGTCATCCACCCTCCTCTGTGGATGCCTCTTGGTCCTTTGGGGTTCCTTCAGCACTACCAGCGTGTTGGGTGCCTACCCCTCAAAAAAACAAACCCCAAATAAGAAGCCTCGTTATTCAGCTTTGGAGGCAACCTTTGAAGGCCAAAAGAAACATAACCCGGAGGGGCCCAGTTAACCTTTCCCCAAACTGATTCGCCCTTCATAAGCCAAAAAGATGAGAAATAATGGGGCTGCTGGGAAGCGGGGGAGAAGCAGAGAATTGCTCTGTGTGTCCTTTAGAAGGTCCCAAAAGGAAAAGGTCTCTCACAAGGAGTTTATTTTCATTAAAAATGACAGGCCCGACTCAACCAGTCAAATAAACAAAGCAAGTCTGTAGAACAGAAAGTGCAAAAGGTCCTGGGTTATTTATAAAGGGCTTTTAAGTATATTAGGCCTAACACCAAGATAAATCAACCCTGCTAGGATTCCAGAGGCATATCACATGTGGCTCTAGCTGTTGTCAGCTTTGTGCTGGAATATATTTAGCCTCCTGTTATCTTCCAAACCCTCCTTGCTTTTTCCCTAGGGACTCCCCTTTGAAAATTAATATATTGAGACCAGACACAAGTTTCTGTCTTCAGTCACCTATTGACCACCTTAAACGCTTCGAAGCATTCAAATCCTTGCCATTTCATTCAACAGATATGTTGCTGCCCAGTGTGGTCAGGGATCCCAAGGATGTGCAGGACCCTGTTCAAGACCAGGTTTGCTCAAGCCAACAGGGATTTTTTTTCTGAGACAGGCTGTTCAGTGCAGAGGATCACCAACTTCTACCACAGTGACCTTAAATCCAAGGGATTACTTCTCAGCTGGTCAGAAGGAAGATGAGGATGTTTGGATCTGGTGGGACTTGTTCACACAGCCAGTTGAAGACCCTGCAATCCAACCAAATAAAACGTGAGTGATTTGTGAAAGGGACAGTAGGAGCTGGCTCTGCTGCCTCTGGTCTTTGGGATGTAGGACTGTCATGATCCAAACTGGGCTGCCCAGGGAGGATCGTGGTGGTTCTGTGATTTCTTTGGGCTAACTTAAGGTGAAACGATACCAAACAATTGATTAAACACTTTATTGATGGCAAAAAAACAAACCTGAACTTGGAAACCATAATGGTAGGCAACCTGAACCAGGAAAATGCAACATGGGTTCTAACTGAAATACTTATAACAGGAAAGGAAAAAGAAGAAAAGGGGAGAGAGAGAGATTACGACCCTTGGATCCTGTGATGTCGATGGTAAACGTGGCAATCCTCCAGTACTCGGCGCGCATGTGGTAATCCTCCAGTGGTGGACATGCTACTTTTGGAGTGCAGGGCCTCCAGCTGTGCCAGCAGTGCTGGCACCGGGTGGGAGAGACAGGTCTGGAGCAGCAGCAGCATGGAGTCCTCGAAGCTGTGTCTTTTATAGGCTAGTCCACACCTCTAGTCTCACCCCCTTGAGGACTTACATGGTTCTTGTTCCAGAATGTTCTTCATTTTCTGCGCAGGTGCCATTGTGGGGGGTGGTTGCAAGGCGTCTTTCGGATGGTCGTGAACCCCTTCCTCAAATGAACTCTGTATGACCTCTGGTCATATGTTGTGAGTTATAAGGCACATTAGAACGTGGAACTGCGCATCCTCCAACACGCCCTCGCGGCTCTGTGCCAGTCAGCTCCTCACCTGTGGTGCTATGCAGACCCTAATTAAGAGACCTTAACTTGTCTCTACGCAGACCTTAACTTGTATCACCACAATGTTTGAGACATTAACTCCTTCAGTCTCTCACAAGGACTCTGGGAACCAAGGCAAGCTACAGAAGCAATGGAGGTAAGAGGAAGACTCAGTCTAAAAGCTGGCTCCTTCACTTTGACAGCTGTGCCCAAAGCTCATAGAGAAGCTGGAAGAAAATTAAGGATCTGGTCCACCTCATTTTCTGGCAACCAGTTCTTCATGTTCAGACCCTGGGCAAAGCTAGTGCTGGGAAATAGCCACATGTTGGTCTGCTGCTGCCAGCTCAACCTCTCTTGCATTTCAGATCACTCCTTACAGTGGCATGGGCACAGGAGAACTTCTTCTTGAGTGCTTTCTTCTCCAGTCCTACCAGCACAACGCTGTACCTTCCCAGAGCCAGGGTCCAGCCCAAGTCCAGTATGAAGTGGCATGCCCAGGACTGCACAGAGCAATCTAGTGTCCTAACACAGGTGTTTCATACCACATGTGGTATTTCCACTGACTTCCAACTGCCACAACAGCAGGATGTGGGTGTCCTATGGGTCTAACTGTCCTTCCCTACATCTCTCAGGTATCCTGATGCATGTCAAACAGTACCAGATGTTTAAGCAACTGCATTATTCTGTATGTCCCAGAAACTTGGGGACAACTTGGGGGAAACTTGTCCCATATAGCACCTTGCACTGTAAAGCTAGGAATAGTCCCAATTCTAAGTCTCATTTCTGGCTCTAATTGCTCCAGCTCTTGTCTAGAAAGGATGCTATGTCAGGGGAGGGGACTTCTGGGGTAGCGGAAAAAATGTTCTTAGAGCAATGTTCAGATGGGTGCCCATCCTTGGGATCCCAGTTCACCCGCCAAATAACTTGGCTGTTTGTGCATCCCTGCTGGAGCAATCTGGACAGCTGGATTTGCTGTTCCAGAGAGGATTCAGGACAGTCGTTTCATCTTTGTTCTCCAATGAGGTCAGACACCTCTGTGTGCCACTCTTTGGGAAGGTGATGACATTCTTTCATCATCACAATGCCAAGGCCAACATCATAGGTAAGGTTTCTGAAATGCAGCAGAGAGAGGGAAGTACCTGATTTGGGGAATCCTTTGGATTTGCTTTTTGATGCCAAATGCCTCAGCTGTCTTCAATTTATTGAAATTAACTCTGGTTTAGTAACACCCAATAATTGCCTAATTGGTTTGAACTAATTGACTACATACAGCCCAGAAGATGCCAGCTGGTGACACCCTGCCTTTCTGAAAAGGCTGTGGGAATTGTCTGCAGGAACAATTGCTCAGCAGGAAAGGCAAGTTTTGCAAAATCAAGCTTCACTGTGAGAAAAAGCTGTGGTTTTGCTCAAGTAATTCCATTTTTTTTGTCTGTTTGTTTTTCTTCCCGGAAAACTCAAATCAAATATCTTCATTTGGATTAGTTTAGTGCCAGACATTTGCTTTCAACTTTGTGCCATGACACACGGAGCCCCAGCAAGCTTCTTGCTTCAGCTGAGCTGCGCTGGTGATGCTTGTGAACACGGCTCCCCTTCCCCTTAGCCAGACAAGTAGCAGATGAAAGCACTGAGATTGAGGAGAATAAAAATTTGGCTATTGGGTCTTATATAGGGACTTCTGTAGTCTTTTGACCCCATAAATAGGAAATGAAACTGTTTTTTCCAGAGTGATACTCAGCTCTCCATCTTAAATACAAGAGTTAAAAGATCATCTATCTTAAAGACAGGAGTTAGACAAATTTTAGCAACCCCATAGACTCAGATGCTCCCTATGAAAATCAGGGGTCCAGCCTCACTGCTGATGGCTTTTCTTTCTTTCCTCCAGCACTCAGCAATTTGCTCTTTGATCCCCAAATATTTCTGAGGGGAGAATCAGGCTGGAAAATGCTGAGGGTCAAGGGGATCTCTCCTTGAGCCATTCAGTCCAGCAGTGCTGGGCTGGGACCAGCAATACCAGCATTGCTCTGGCCAGCTATAAAATCCCAGGCGAGTATTTTCATGCTGGAGCTGCTCACAGACAGTTAATTCCTGGAAACTTGCACCAGATGGCAGTGCCAGCCTGTCTCCAGCTTCATCTCTTAAATAACTGAAAAGGCAAGCTCTGAAGCATCTCTGAATTGGTTTAGGGGTTTTTTTTGTGTTAATGGATGAAACCTGCTTGAGTGCCTGAACCATGTAGGTGTCCCAGTGCCATGGTCCATGCTAAGGTGTGCCTCCTTAGGCACCTTCTGCTGTATCTCGCCAATATCCTGGGAAGAATAGATGGATAGGAGAGAAAACAGCCATCACTACATTTAGGGAAAGGAACCATTTATAGAGGTGAAAGCATGACTGGATATAAGGGGTCAGAACAGAGTGGGGATGGAAGGTGCCAAGAGTAAAATCAAGGATGAGCAGCACAAGCCACCAACAAACTGTCCTGTCCATTGGCCTAGTAGATATTCACCACCTCAGTAGGTTAAAAGCAGCTGGTACAGAGCCCTGATAAATGCACATGTCTCTGGTCACTGATCTCTGCCCCCACATGCTGTGGCACTGACCTTGCAGTGATGCTAAACAAGTTTTGTTGCCTCTGAGTATTTTTGTGCTCCCCTCCAGCAGCTCCCAGGGGCCCAGCTCTGGGAGACAGGCTGCAGCCACCACAGTCAGCTTGGCCATGAGCATTTTCATCACCCTGATGTATGTTCCCAGTGCTCCCAGAACCTGTCAGGGAGCTGCTCACTAAACAGCAACTGGATTTACAGAGCTCATTCCTGGACGGAAAGTGCTGGCGGGTTGACAGGCCAGATCCTGTACATACCGGGTTACCTCTGGCCACATGGAATCACAGCCATGCAACCCAAAGGGCTTGTCCTGTTGCCATCGGCGGGAGGTAGAGCTCGTGCCATGACTCACGTCCTGCCCATGCATTGGCTTGGATTGCGATGCAACATGAGCAGGGCTGTGTATGGAAACACCTCCTGCATGGACACAGGCGGTGTGATGAGCAGAGCTGGACACAAAACAGGCCTGTCAAGATATTAGCTGAGAAAACTAAACTTTCTCTGTACAAGCCCCTGACATGCTAGCCTGAAAAGCAGCAGCCAGTGAGCTGGGGCTGCCCTGTTATCATGCTGGGGACACACAGATTGAACCATGTTGGTTGAAATACAAAACTTCCCAGACTGATCCTTCTCTGTCCAGCATTTCAGGCTTATTATTTCTACCTGAACAAGACTGGGAATGTGATTTACCTGGTCAGATAGGAGCCTGGCCTCCCCCCTACCCAGAGGTGAAGGATGGCTCTGGGAGGAGGCAGGGAGAAGATGGCTGGGTTGAGGAAACCAGTCTGGCCTCACTGGGACATGGCATTTGCCATTGCCTGCTGCAATAATAAGCACCTGCTCTACACCATGGTGGTTTGAAAGCCCTGGTTGCAGCTGGCAGAAATTTCCATCCCCCATTTGCCCCTGCAAGCACAGCCTGATCCCAGGGGAATTCTGCATCAGAATGAAAATATGTCCTAACATTAACATGTGCAAAGGTTTAGACCAGGCTGTCAAACAAACCCTGATCACTCATTGTTTAGCAGTTATAGATCCAAGCTACATAAATCGGTGACAGAGTATGCTGGGAATTCGTCCACCTTTCTCTTCTGGAAACCCTCAAGGAATTTAGGCATGACATGCCTAATGACCCTGCTGATCTCTTCAGCCAGTCAGGCAGATGTGTTTGCAGGTGGTACCAATCCCCTGCATGACAGGATGAACACCTTCTGACCAGGGAAGAGTTCAGGGAAGGACCACAGAGGGCAGGTTGCAGGCATCTTGGAGTTATGTACCTGCCCAGGGTCATCTGTCCCCCTCTCTTCATTGGGGTAGGTGATAAAATGGTTTCCTTATTCTCAGAACTTCTGAAGAACTTCTGACTGAGAAAAAAAAATTAAGTCATCAAGTTTTTCACAGAAAATCAGAGAGAGTGGGGCAGATGCAATTACTTTTGCTTGGCCAGTCCATAGACGGGTCACTTAAATACGCCTACCATCTCCGTTGCACCGTCACCCAGCTCAACTACTCCCAACCACTGCCACCAGCGAGCCCCTATTTACCCCTGTTATTGCAGAACCATGCTACCAACCCTGCCAAAGCTGGGCTGAGCCACAGCAGGTTGCTCAGATCCTTGCCCAGTCAAACTAATACAGCCCAGTACATGGTTAGTCTTCATTACTGTGACACATTGCTGTCATATCTGTGTTGAGTTGCTCTGCTTTTTAAATGCCAGTATTCACTGAAGCAGGGATTTGAACCTCTGTCATCCTTGTCCTATGGGATTTCCATATCCACCAGGCTCAGATAAAACTTCACACAAACTCCCTTCCTCTCTGGTTTTGATCCCAAATTCAATCTGGGACCTGAGAAACTTTTCTCAACTAAGGTTTCATTGAAATTGTTATGTTCCCATGGAAAGTTTCACTTTCAATTAAATCAGCATTTTTTGATGGGGAAAAAAAATTAATCAGAAAGCATTCCAGTCAGTTTTAGACAAATTTACTAATATCTACCCCAAAAGAGACCCTCATAGCAGACTGTTGTTTCACTACCAAGATGTTTGGGTAACGCTCTGGGCTTTCAGATTATACCCAGCAATCTTCTTTCTGATGTAGAAACATGGCATGGAAGGTTTTGGCTTCATGATATTAATATGTCTGTCTTTACTTGATTAGGAGTGTTAGTGTTGGCCTGCTTTAGTTTTGCTGAAGAACCTTTTCTGTATTCAAAGCATATTTATTGCAATCTCTAAATTCTTCAGCTGAACGGGGGAAGGAGGTTGAATACTTAATAAAGACTTCCTTCCTCCCAGTGTTATTTATTCGTTGGATAAAGATAGGCTAAAATAAACATAAATTACTGGTAAAGACTTAAAAACTTCAGTGATTATAACATCATTCTCCCATCAATGCTCCACATAAATTCCTTGATTCTTAGCATACTATTTCTCAGTTTCTCCAGTTCAGCCTAAATGACCTCAGATGGCAGACAAAGCCAGTCTTTATCATGAATGAAGGTTGCAGATTTTTGGAAATAAAATATTCTGAAATGCATGGACAGTTCCTCTGATCTCCCCAACTTGTAGATCTGCAGTTCATCAGAGTCTTGGTCAGATAAGATGACCAGTTCTTCTGCCTGACCTCCTGTCATATTGTAATAGTTGCATATGTTGTCCAGCCCTGTTCCTATGTCAAACGTTTGTCTCTACTCTGTGCCCCCTTGAAAGGTTTTCACTCACTGCTTTCCCTGGTAACTTCCATGCAGAAGAAACATCCCTCTTTGGAAAAGGCTTGATGATTAGGAGTGGACCAAAGCTGGCAGCCCATGTTGTCTTCAGGGTTGTCCCAGTCCTTTCCTGAGAAGGGCACAGCATGGAGCTCAAGTCTTTAAACAGACATGAAGCACTTTTGGACGTGGGTTTATGGCAAAACATAGATTAGTTTGTTATATGGCAGAGGCACCAGCTGTTCAGTCCAAAGTGGTAGGAAAGCTAAAAGGGAAGAGTTCAACTTGAGGCCACTTGAGCAGTTACTGGCAAAAACACCTCTTTTCTTGTTGAAGCTGCTTATATGATTAGTCCTTGGAAAAACAGATCATGTGAGAAAAACACAAAAAGCATGTGATCATCATTTGGCTTTTGAAAGAGAATAAATAAGAAAGGACTATGCATTTCCTCTGGTGCATCTCCACATTCAAATCCCAAGGCATTGCATGCTTTGTGCTTTCTGAGGTGGAGCTCCTTAAATTAGGGACCAGCTAGGGCAAAGCATGCCATACATGGAAAAAAGGAATGGTTTCTGACTGCTAGAACCCAACCAGTATCCAAAGAGACAGTCAGGCAAAGGGTTTGATACCAACAGAAGGAAAGGGCTTTCCTTCTACATGATGCATGTAATTAACTTGTGAGACTCATTGCCACAGGAGGCCGTGGAGGCCAACATTATGCATGAGATCACAAAGGATTTATTCAAAATCGTGGAGGATTTCACTGGGACAACTTAGCACAGTGATCTGGCTGCAAATTCTGCTGCAGGAAGCCCCTAAAATGCTGATTAGCAAAGGTGGAGAGTCTGCCAAGTGCATTGCTCTAGGCATCTGTGTTTCTTGCAGTCATTCTTCAAACATCTGCTCCACTGTCAGAAGCAGCATATTGAGATGCACTGACAGAGTTTAGCAGTTATTTATTGACCAGGGTGGCAAGGAAAGACTGGGGATTAATGACATAATTCTTTATGTAATAGGATGCAGAGGGCAGATTTTCAGTGGCTCTAAATCAGTTTAGGTTCCTAGTTTTCCATGAGGCTCTGGAGATTCACCTGTCCCAAGGATCTGTCCCTCTGTTTTTTTCAGGCTAACAGGTTGTTTCCAGCATGCCCTCAAGAGCTCCCCTTGCATTGCAAAGGATCCTAGCAAAGCCCTTGAGACTCGGTGGAGGTGCACAGAGTCTCCTCATGTCCCTTTGCCCTTTGGACCTTAACAAGACCCTCACTGCAGTATTGTGCCCACATAGGCCATGCAGATGTATGACAGATATTCAGACACTTCAGCACCAGTCAAACACAGGGGCAATCAAGGAGAAAGCCAAGGGGCCTTTCTCCAGTGCCAAGCCATGCCTCTTCCTCTCTCCTCCCCTGCTCTTGAGCCTTTTTCTCTCCCTTCAGAAGTGCCTTCAGCAAGGAGAGGAGGATTTCTTAGGAGAAGTGCCCCAGGACCAGCTAGTTTGGGAGGTTTTCGGTGCAGCATGGACTTTACTTAGCAATGAGCCATGCACACCTCTTGGGATCTACCAGCCACTTGAACTTTGAGTGGCTGGGGGAAGGTATACAACATGTCTGCTAAACTAACCATGACAAGGCAAGCTGGTCCTTCTCAAAAACAAAGGCAGAAACACTCTCTTGCCAGAAGAAAAATAACGTGCACGGTAAGTGCAGAGTGGACAGCTGCTTGGCAGCCCTCACCTATTCCCATGGGACCACTCTATCTGGTCCTACAGGATTTGCCACCATCTCATAAAATTGTGAGGTTTCTTTCCCTGTAATTCCCTAAGTAAACTTTTCTAATACCCATAATGTGAACTGATCCCAGCTGCTCCAAAGACAGATGGCTGTATCGCAGATCAGTATCAGATACTGGCGTAACACTCAAGAACTTTGCCTTCTCCGCTTCCCACCCCTTATGATACCATATTTCACAAGAGTAATCATTAGCAATCCTCAGCCAGCAGCTCAGAAACTGGAAATTATATGTACAGAGGAGATCTGCTCCTGCTCTGAAGGACTTAGGTCAGCTGACTGGGTTTCTGTAGGCAACCAGGGAAAAATGTTGCCTCCAAATGGTAATAATGTGGCTGGCAAGTTTGGGGGTTCCTGCTGGTTGACACAGACTCAGCCTGGGATGGTGGCTGTCCATGGACAACAGGTGACCTCAGCTCTTTCTCTACTGGTTTGATTACCATAGACCCCTTGCAGAACTGACATCAGCTACCAAGGTATTTGGGATGAGAAGCTTGGGTTTTATTGTCTTCTGAGACCAAAATACCATGTTGCTGCTAAAGACTGTACCTTCGACCAAGCATTGGCAGGGCAGTATGAAGAAGATGCTATGAAGAAGATATTATGTGCAGCTGTAGTTGTCAGGGTTGTATTTGTGCCTGCAATAAAACGTACCTGTGTACCACAGTAAAACTGATCACCTGGTCCTTGTCACATGCTAAAAGCAGAGACAGTCAATGGGCCTTAGCTGGAAGTGTTACATTCCAGCAAGCTTTATCTGAGACTTCCTTCTTCAGCTTATTAGCTGCAGCCTATCAATTAGTCTCATAGGGGTCTTCTCAGGGGGTCTGTCCTACAGAGGACAGCCCGAGGTCTGGCTTCATCAGTCTCACACCAGAGTCAGAAGAGTTGCATTTCTCCCTAATAAACTTCATTGTATTTTTCTTCCATGAATTTGTCCAGGCATATGAATCCTTTTCTGCATTCACAAGACTCTGTGGTCAGGAGACCCACACTGAGCTTCACACTTGGTGAGAAAGCAGCTGCAACCAGGACCAGTTTAAATATGAAACAGTTCCTACTGGTTCCAGAAGCAGAGGCCTCCCAGCCCTTGGTTTGGAAATGGTATTAGTTTTATGCATTTTTTGTGCTGCCAAAAGCCACCAAGCAAATCCCATGTTTACACATGTAGTCTTGCAGAGAGTGACTCATCCATGCTGCATCTCTTGCTGTATGGAGCCCCAGAAAGGTCCTCAAACAGCAGATTACAATCTCTGGTTCTGGACAATAACTTCTCTTTCTATCTGATGTGCTCTGGGTTTCCACAATTTTTTGCCAGCATCTGTCGTGGATGCTGTGACCTGGGTAAGACTGAGGATGCTCTGGCAAAGCTGAGGAGAGAGCACATCAAGAGACCTGTGATGAGCAGTACACTGGAAGATGGGAAAGAGTGAATTAAAGTATCACATTCCCGCTTCTTTATATGATTGACTAAATGTGGGTCCTGCAATGGCAATGTCCACCCTGAGCTAGTGGCTTTCCCAGAGTGAGTCAGTGGGTTTCGGGGCATGGACCACCTCACACTAAAGCAGATGCAGGGAGCAGAGCTGTGTCTCTGCTGCACAGGGGTGCCCAGGCCCGGAGATGGGCCAAAGCTTGGTGCTTGCCCAGAACTCATCACGCTCATTTTGGCCTGGAGGCTGACCCGCAGGAAGATCTTCTGGGTGTCTTTTCTGCCTGGCAGTGATGCTGGCATCACTCCAGGTACATGGGAGGGCTGAGCCAGAGATGACCCGTCTGCACTACAGGGTAATAATACCTGCAGGAGGATGCCCCAAAGCACTGCAATTATGAGGCATAGTAGCAAACATAGTAGTAACCTCAAGAGCATGGACTACACCATCCTGCATTTCAGCTTTCCTTCTGCCTCCAGACTAGTGAATCCCACCCCACCTGGCCACATGCACCAGTCTGCAGACCCCAAATGCAGACAGCAATACCATAGATACCATAAACCCTCCTCCTGGCCCTCACATGCTCTCATCACTCAGCAGCCAGCCAAGGCTACTCCATAAGATCAAGTGTAACAGAGACGTATTTCAGAGTTAAACATCCTGCAGTTCAGAAGGGGCTGCCAAAAGAAAAAAATAATTTCCTTCCCTGATTTAAATTCTTCAGGCTTTTTACAGCTGGAGACATCCCAGGGTCTTGCTGTTGTTCATTAGTCTTCTCTGCCTTGTCCCCACTGGGTGGATGCATCTCTGATCTAGCACAGGCCAGCGGTACAAGTATTTGGACCCCTGAAAACCCAGTGCCTGACACCAGGAATCACCATCCTTTGTCCCCAGTGCCAGCTCTGATGTCCATTGCTGTGTGATTATGGAAGATTTTACTGCCATTTTGATACCTCAAGACAGCACCACTATGCTCTATGAGAGGACCTCCTTCCCTCGGCATGCTTTGGAGCTCTCATCCATCTCTGAGATAGAAGAGGAAGGCGCTGGGTCAAGCCTAGGGAGAGATCTCAGGTGTCCTGTACTCAGTTTTGTTTTCAGCATCAATTTCCTTCCTTGCACCAAAAGAAACCTCACCAGAAGGTTGCCCACTGCTCTCTAATGCCATTCGGTTTGTTCTTGGATGTATAAAAAAAGTGTTTAACCTCCCTCTGGGCTGGTGTCTTCTCCATCTACTTCTGCTCCCAGCTCTTGGTCTCTTCCCTGTCCCCAAACAGAACTGGAAAAAAACATTGTTTCTCCTGAGCCTTGCACCCAGCAAAAGGCTCAGAGCAGCCCCAAAAAGCTGGGGGCAGTTTAACAATACCATTATTTCATGCATTTAACTAACTGAGCCTTTTCTTCCTGACCTGCTTTTGATGACTCTGCGATGCAGCTTGCTACCCGTCCCTGGTAGCCCATGGGTCACGCTGCAGCCCTGACCATCTTCCCAAACCCAGATCCCTGCAGGAACCCCTGTTCTTCATCACCAAAGAGGAAATGCCCTTCATAGCAGTCATAGCCAGCAGCAGAGGGTTTTGCCAGCTCTGCCCATGACCCTGGGAAGCTGCAAGAACATCTCTTCACCCTGCAGCATCTTATCATCCCTCTGGGTCCAACCACTGTCCCATGTTTGCAACCGGCCTGGGTGTGAGCTCCCCCGAGGGAAACAAAACTGAGGTGCCAAGGGATATTATTGCACTGACAGCTGGATTTACACTTTCTTTGTCTGGTCCAGACGTCACTTTTCACAGCTCATTGCTCTGCTTTGTGTCCAGCCCTCCTTCTCCCTCCCTCCTCTCCCTTTATGTATAGATATTTTATTGCAAACACTCTGGCTTTTACGACCGGATTTTTCATGCTCTGGACCACTTCCCCCATCAATTCTTTTGTCACTTTTACTGTCAGCTGTCCCTGCATAAAAATAACAAGAAGGGCCAGGTTTCATAAGCTGGTCTCTGTGCTTAGGAAAACCTGCAGAGAACAAGGGGGAAATTACATCAAATAACCAGGCTACCTGTCAGGAGAAGCAGTTGCTAATAATAATATGCTGGTTAAAGAGCATGGTGCATTGTAACTTACTATTTAATTGAAATGCTGTTCTGTTCTTCTCTGAGGTCCTCTTTTTCTGGCTAGAGAGTGACTGGGTGTTCATTAGAAAGCCTCTCATAGTCCATTCCAGCCTGAGCTGAGAGCAAACAGATACTGCTGTAATTCCCCAGTGAGACCCTGTTCCCATCAGAGCTGTGCTCTGTCCTGCTCCCACCCAACCATGGGACTCACCAGCCCCTCTCCCAGGCAGTCTCCAGTGACTGATGTAAACAGCATCATGCCATGAAGTTAAATCCAGGGGAAAACTCACCCATTCCCTGGAAGAAGTTCACAGACCCAGGGCAGGAGGATCTTCCCTCACAGCCCCATACCAGCAGGGTTTCATAAGGAACAGGAAAACCTCCAGAGCCAGGAAAGGCAGCTGGTTTTCTTTGGCTCAGTCAGTCCTTGCTGCACCTTGTGAGATTTGCAGCAAAGAAATCAGAATAATCCCAAATTACACACTCAGAGCAACTAATGGTGGTTTTCTACCACCACTGAGTAACTAGAAAGGGACTCTCTTTTGCAGATGTTCATAAAACCCACAAGAACTCAGCCAAGTAGAGTTGATCCTGCTTCTGTTGGCACAGCACTTGGCATGACTTTGGCTGGGGACAGCTAGCACTCTCCTAAATGATTCCCCAGCACAAAAATCAGGAGTTAGCACTGGGCTTTTCCCACCAGGCAACTTGCATACAGCCACCTCGCTTTGGGTGTAAGGAGTGTTTAGCAGTGCGGATGTGCTTACATCACTCCCATTGAGCTCAAGGTAGTAGAAAATTCCCTGACACTGGCAAATTTACTGTTGTAGACATAGGTGTCAAGTGCAGATCAGCTGGCATTGCAGCTGCTGCCCTTCTGGCCTGAGCATTACTAAAACTGTAGAGCTTTGTAGGACTATTCCTTATGGGACCAGAAATCAGTGTTACAGCCAGGGACTTTGCCAGTGTTCATGTTTACTTACAAAAAAATCTACCGTAACTCATCCTTCACAGCAGTTCCCACCTGCTGTGAACCAGCAGATCTGCTCTCTGCTGGCCTCTGTCTCCAAGAAAGCTCTGTCTCCCTGCTTTGTCCTCCTTGCTCAAAGCTGTTCTCCTGGCTTTCTACCCACAACCCAGACCAACACCCTGGCCCGGTGTTAGCAGCTCCAAGACACCACCTCCCAGCCTGTGCTTTTCTGTGCATCCACTTTCTGCTCCTCTTGCTGTTCATACTCCCCAAAAGATTGTCCTTCTAATCTTTCCACAACTGATCTTCCTTGGTTGGTTCTCAGCCAGCAAACAATGGGCACAATCAGGCACTTTTCCTCTCCACAAACCACAAATGTAGACTGCTGGTTTAGCTCTTTCTCTTTCCTTTCCAAGGCAGGATTAACTGCCCTTCATATAGCAGCTCACAAGGGTTAGTGGGGATTCACTTGAGCAATGCTTCCCAAGGTTTCAGCCGCGTTGTGCCATGCATGTCCAGCACACTGCTCTGGAGGAGAGCAGCTCAGGAGGCAACATCCACCAGACCACCACCACACATGGGCCACCAGTCCTAAGGCCAGCCTGGCCTCCCTAGAGTGGCAAAGAGGAGAGCAGTGTCCCATTAGCCATGCTGAAATCTCAGTACCCACCCTGGTCATGGAGGTATAGATTTCTACAAAAGGTTTCTCTTTCAGTAGACTGCCATTTTCTGATAGAACAAAAGCCAACTCTAAAAAAACGCTGCTCCAAGAAGAGAGGGAGCAAAATTCATTTCACTTTACTGCAGGCACCCAACAGTTAGGCTTTAAATCTGAGTCCGTCATTTAAGCTCTTTCTTTGGTTAGTATCTGAATGGACCATCCGATGAATATTGTAGCTGAGTCTTTTCAGATGTTGACTATTCCTGATAAAAATACCTTCTTAGGAAGATGGGAGATTCTCCTTTAAATCTATGAACATCTGCCAGATAATACGGGTTAGAGTAAGTGAGGGCTGAATTTGTCATAGAATTCAGTTCCTTGCAGGGAAAGAAAGACTTGATTTAGAGGGTAAAAATTTTCTTTTGAAAATGACACTGAGAAATAATTTCTCAGTGCTTTTTCCAAGCATGGAAGGGAATGTGGTACAGCAGTTCATAAACACCTGGATAATGCAGCAGCTCATATCCAGGGATATGACTTTCATTTATATTGCAAACTAAATGAAGTTACTAAAGTTGCACAGGTTTTTTCATTTGCATTAATTAGACTGAGAGTATCACAGACAAAATGACACAGTTGTGACTATAATTGGCAGGGAAGCAGAGTTTCCAAGTTGACAGGAAAAAAAATTTCCTGTCCAAATTGGATTCAAATCAGTATATGTATAATTTTTAGTTTCCTAGAAACTGGAAGCTTTCCAAACATGGTGCGTAACACCCAACAGAACTGGCATTTTATCAGTTCCACATCCAGTAGCAGCAAAATAGAAATTGATACCAAGTGCACTGCATTGCCGTGGGCAGCACCCATGTTCCCCTGCTCCTGGGGTTAATCACTATGTGAACCAGGGCTCGAAAGCAAGCAGGTTCAAGAGTTCCTGGACCATAATCCTGGCCAGGTTCCACTGAAGCCTAACCTTGGACTCAGTAAAATCACTTTAAACCCAAGTTTTTTCAAATGAAGAATTTTGTGTTTGCTGAATTAGTATTTTCCCATGACCCTTTTACTTTAGCAAAAAAAGAAAATGAACAATTCCAGTTGCTACAGTAGGTCTTTCATATGCCTATCCTTGATTTTACATGGACATCTGTGCAACCTCTCCTACCCAAGCAAGGGCTAAGCATGCATAATATAACTGCATAGTTAATAAAAGTAGTTCATGTCAGAGACAGCCTGGAAACAGGAGATAAAACCACACATTAGAAATAACTTATACCCAGAAGAAGTCAAGGTTGAAAGCATATCAGCAATTTTCAGGTAAGCACGTTACAGGGTATAGGTGCTAAAATAAAGCATTACAAACACTGGAAATTCACTTTACATTTGAAATTAAAGAAGTCCAAGCACGTTAATGTAAAGAAATGCAAAGTTAGGACAGCCAAAAATATTAACTCTGCCCTGTGGCAAGTCCACACAAAACCCATTTCATTATGATAAGTGCTCTAATTCTTTTTTTAAGTCATCAGATAGATTGAGCTGCCCAAAGTCACATTTGATACTTTCACTTTTCTCTTTTGTGATGCAATTCAGGCAAAATTAACAAACAGACGTCAAGAGCTTTAAAAAAGCAGTTTTGCAAAAGTACATGTAGGCAGTGGAATTTTCTTGCAATAACAGTCTTATTGCTGGAGTTGTTTAAATCTAGATGAGGCACTTGAGAATGAAGCAAAGAGACAATCTCGTTCTGCTCCTGCTGGGGCATGTGGACAGGATGACCTAACAAGTCTTTCCCATCTGCCATCGCTGTGGTTCTCTGAGAAATTAAATCCCAGGAGACCAAGGGCCTGATCCTGAGAGGTGAACCCAGCGGACTAGACTTCACCCTACTTAGGCTTACTATAAATAATTTTGTGTCGGGGCCAATTACTGGCATTTGCCTCTTTCTCAGTCCTTTAAGTCAGACCCTCTTGGCATTTAATGATGTGATTTTTCCAGCAATATATGGGTTGCTCTCACTTCCATGTTTTTCCCAGCTGTCTGCCTCAGAAATGTGGGCTGGCTTGGTTAAATCTAGGGTGCCAATGCTAGAGAGATGGGCAAGGATGTCAAAAAAAAAAAAAAAAAATCCCACACCCTAATTTTGCAAATATTTGTGCAAAGGAAAAAATGAATCTGCCTCTCATGTTTCTACCCTCTTGCTGAGTTTATAGTGAGTATGCCAACAGACGACTTTTCTGGCAGGAAAACTGGTGTAAAGAGCACACATTAAGTGAATGCTCGAAAATATTTCAGGAGGGTTAATTTTCATTGCACAGCCCTCATCCTAAATGTCATTAATCTCATCAAAGATCAAAAACATTACTGTTTAATCTGTGTACCCTACAAAAAGTTAACCAGACATGAAACTGTCACTAACTGAAAAATATTTACTACAACTAGATGAAAAATAATATCCAATAATGTGTACAATCAAGAAAACCTTCATCCCCTAGGGGACAAATTGAAAACAGAAAAGGAGGCTAAATTCCTGGCATGTGTTATTTAACTGAATTATGTTTCTCAGCCTTCATTTCATTTTTTTCATATGTGCCTTCCAACCTGAGGAAAGCATTTGACAACATTTTAGAGCTGTTCAAAATTTTTGGTGGGAAACTACTTATTTGTATGAAACCCACCATTTTCTGTCAAACTGGGAGTTTACACAAGATATTTCCATTTTTCATGTAATTGTTTTCGACAGCAAAAATGCCCTGGGACAGACATTTCAGTCAATCTAATGGAAGTTAGCAATTAAGCCCAGAGTGAGTTGCTGAGAATTTGAAAATTATTTGCTCTCAGCTTTCAAACACGGAAAAACTGGAACTTTAAATATGCTAAAAATTGCATGATGTTTACAGAAAATGGCCTTTTTTCACATGCACATCTGGGGGCATAAGATGGCCTTCCAGCACATCGAAATATCTTCCCTACATGCTGGCACTGCTAACAAGTTCAGCAGCAGTGTTGATGCCAACCTGCTGTGTCCTGTGACTAGCGGCTACAAAAATACGGCATCACCAGGGTTACCCCTCAATGCCCTGAATTCCTTCTCCTTCACGCCCCACTGGGTCAGATGCCATCAAGGTATGAACTGTGGAAAAATCATGCTGAACAAAAAAAAAGATGGCATCTGACAAAGACAAGAGCTTCCAAGTTATGTTCACCAGCACACGTGTATTAGAATTTCTGCAGCAAAAGTGGCTAGAGGATTTTTCCAGGCCTTTTCCCACCCACACAGAGATTTGAACCCTGGCCAGGACCCCCTACATCTGTTCCATAAGAATGGGTACAGGAGTGCTGCCTCATGTCACTTTTTACAGTCCTCCACAAGTCAATAATGAACGCCTCAATCCAGGCCAATTTCAGTCCAGGAAAGCGCTCCTTGTCCCCTCAGCACAAGATATAAATGAGCCTCTTGGTGTACAGATGGGTGATTTTCTCCTTCTGGTCCATTCACTGGTTTCCATTTGCTAAGTCCTGTCCACTTTCCACAGGGCCACTGTCCACGGTGGAGGTGATGGATGGACCCAGTGTGTGTGGCTGCCTGGAAAGGCCACTGAGCAACAAGAGGATCAGAGATGAAGATGTCCAAGTTGAATGAAGAAAATGTTGACCTGGGGCCCTGACACTGGTAAAGACCTAGGGACATTCCTGGCTCTCTTGGACAGAACCACATCATGCATCCGAAGACAAGGCACAAAAGGAATGTCCTCCATGCCCTGGTGTGATTATATGTGTCATCCCTACCCCACCACCCAAGGTCTGTGTCTGGAAGGTGCTGAGCTCTTCCTGGTGGAAAAGCAAGGCATTTTCTTTCCATGTCCACGTGGTCTCAGTACTTCACAGCTTCCACTCAGCCTGAGTGGGTTTTGGGAGTTGGCAGCTCTTCTGTTACAGAGATAATCTGTAATAATCAGATCAATAATCAGTGATAATGAGAAACACATTTGTGGGAAAGGCTGGGGCCACACTGGGGAATGACTCCGTGTAAGGAAGAGACAACTGCATGGTCCTTCTCTTGGGATTTTCCCCACACTGAGCTGGAAGGCAGGCAGGCACTGAGCTCAGGGATGACTGGACCTATTGCCAGTGATGGAGATCACAGTGCTGTGGTCTCTGCACCTCTCCAAAGGAGTTGGCTATAGAAAGCTCCCACCAGCATAGACTTCTCAACACAGTTCTGGGAAAGCTATCACAGGAAGCATACAGTGCTACCCAGCCCTCCCAAGCCAAGACATATACCTGCTGTCCACAATGGCAATGATGTGAGACATCTTCAGTCCAGTCCATGCAATGCCTTGCCCTTCCCAAAGTGACTGGTTCCAAGGGGGAGAAACTGATATCTGTTTATCTGAGTCCTGAGAAGAGCAGAGGACAGTGAATAGGCTGCAAGGGTAGAAGGAATTAAGGCTACTCTGTACCTGGTAGATATATGTTTCTGAACCTCTAGCCATGAATGGGGAATACTTTTCAAAGGAGGATCATGCTCCTATCTCAGTCAATGGCAAAACACCCAGTGATTTCAGTGGCAGCAGAAAAAATCCTTGTGAGAAAAAGGGCAAAGTAGGGCAGCAAATTCACAGTTGCCATAAATGTGTTTGCACATCAGCTTTCTATCTGCAAAGGCTTTGTGTAAACTAGCCTCATCCCCGTCACCACAACACGTCAGCCTGTATGTGGGTGGTCAGGGCAGCATTCACGGCAGGGTGGACATATATCAACGAGCTGCTGAGCACCAGAGCTCTGCTCTGCTCAGAGGGGAGGTCCCACATGCTGAGATCACCCATGTTAGGTAGTGCTCAGGAGACACATGAATTGTGCCAATCCATCATGCCAGACTAAGGAGACAGGTGAGGGAAGTCAGGCATGGGGCTGGAAGCTTCCCAGCATTGCCACATAGCATCATCTTTCAACGTTTGCTCATTCTCTATTGATTTCGGAGCCTATGTATGTCATCATTACGCCATGCTGCTGACACTGTGCAGAGGAAAGTGATAGTACTGGTAGGGTGGCATCTGGGTATTGTTTCAAAATACGGCTTTGCTCCGGACTCTTTATTGCCTAGGAAAAGGAACAGAGCCCAGGCTCCAAGGCAGCTTGCCAGGCAAGGATCCTGGAATCTCCAGCTCTGGGCAGTTCACCTGATGAAGCATTCTGAAGGTCCACAGAAAGCCTGGTCTGCTCAGCAGCCTCCACACCAAGCAGCAGAGAAACATGGCAGGAACCAGGTAGACATGCACTACAGTCTATTTTGCTAGGAGCTTTATCAACCCAACTGGGTCTGCTGGCATGTCAGTGCTGTGCAATACCCCAAGGTATGGGAGGGTCTGGACTATACTCCCACCATAAGGGTAATTATTCTTCATTTGCCTGGCTCATCACATAGGCAGTTAGTCTGGTGGGGCAGAAATGGCTTCTCACTTTGTCTATTCACAAAACCTCTCTCCTGAAAATCCTACAGAGTAAATTAGCACATGATAGACTTGGAGATACAACTATTTTCTTGCAGTATGTATGTATGTAAATATTTTTCTTTTTTTTTTTCAGGGGGGAAGTCTTGACAAACTTTTGGGGGAAAGAAGAAGAAATATTTTTTAAGGTGAAAGAGGGAGGCAGGTGCAACATGAGCTCTCATCCTACTGAGTTGTGGCCGTCAGAAGTATTAGGGCATTGGATTCTCAGGCATTCATCTCCAGCTCTTGTATAAACAGAAGTCTAAACCATCAAGGAAAGGCTTTATCTCCCAGGGAATTTAACATTTTTCTTGAGTGCTCTTCAAAAGAAAAGAATGTAGCTTCAGAGCTGGACAACTTGCTTTAAGCCGTCCTTATGGTTGATGTCACCACGCATAAACAAAGCAACTCTGGGGCCAGCCATGACAAAAAAGGCAAATTCTTTCTTGAGCAGTTACATTGAGAGCTACCTTGCCTGCTCTGAGGGCAAAGTAAGCGCCTGCCCAGCTAGCCAGGGGGCTCTTTGGAAAGTGGAATAGACCCTGAAAAGGCCACAGACACCTAATTGCTGACCCACATTGTCATAAGATTCCTCAATGGGACAGAAAAGCACCAAGATAATTGTACTTGAGGCCAGCTCTCCCCTATCATCGCTCACTTTGCAAAGTGCAGGGTACAAGAGAAATCTATATGGTGTGGCTGTGGGGTCACAAGTGGAGGATAGGGGCATCATTCTGAATAAAAACAAATGTTGTGTTCTCTCCTCCTGAATTTGTTTGAGAGGAATGAAAATAGGATGCAATAATTTCCATTCATATTGTGTTCTCACCGCCATCCTCCTGATTCACCTACTTAAGAGGCAGTGCAGATTGAGACTCCCTCTGGATTAGGACATCCAAGTTTAGGTTTCCACTACCTGACAAATCAGGTACCCAGATATGTCCTTGGGAAACCTGAATGCTCTGTTTACTTAAAACATTCCACAAACTTTGGAAATAGTGTTAGGCAACTGTGAAGTCTTTTCTGCAGGGTCTGACAGAAACCCATGCCTTTGGCTCACAAGGGTGCCAGACCAGCATTTCTCCTGAATGCTCTCCTCAGCATCTGGTCTTCAGGAATGATCTAAATTTCTTGTTGATGCTGAAGAAAAGTGTTAACAATGAAAATGTCACTTTGTCTGGACAAATTGAGTGCCACTGTCTGTTCAGAGTCCCATATCCCTTCCCCTAATAATGCCTTCTGCTCTGATCTCTGTGCTGTCCAGCCTGCAAGCCACCTGCCTAGCAGAAAGGCAATAAGCCAGAGACATCCAGAACGTATCAAACAACAGTGAGACGACCTCCACAAAACTCATTTAACATTGCAGATTAGAAAAGATTCATCATTTAGCCAGAAAAGGGTCCCTGTATAGTCTTCCATTCCTATTTTCTGCTTGAAGCAGCCCAGATAGTCTGTTAAGTCTTTGAGAAGGCACCTTAAAAGAATCACCATTCTCCAGCTCAATGCCATGCTATATTAATACAGCCCCTTCTTTTCTGGAGTTCAGAAATGTTCATTGGTCTTCCTGCTATTTAGATGCCATTTTCCACCTAATTCTTGCGGTGGCTTCACTAGTGTCAATGGAACCTTCATTCAAATCATGATCATCATGTTTGATATGGGTTTCTTGGTCCTAGAAGGCTACCTTTGTATGTCAGCCATGTCAGCTTATGTCCATGCTATCTCAAGAAGAAGGATTCAAGAAAAAAAAACTGAGTTGCTAGGCTGCCTAGCTATGTCTGAACCCAAGGTCAGTACATCCTCAGTGCTATTGCAACAGCTCCATTTGGCGTAGATGTCTCCATGCTGTCAGTTCCTTCAGCATGGAGGCCTGAGACAATAACAAAATCTAACCACATCCATTTTCCCACTAAAATAAGAAATTTTTTTACTCCATCCACAATGCTTTCATTCCCCGGCTCCAGTACACCAAACTGCTTGTACACCACCTCTTCTGGACACTTCAGCCATCCCCTGGGACTAACAGGAGAACAAGCTGGGTGAGTCAGCATCCTGCCTCCAACAGTGGACGCCCAAGAAAGAACATAAGCTTAGAACAAATATATAACAATATTTCCTTAAAACACTTCCCAGCATTCAGCAGCCTGTGGATTGGGAATTTCCCAGGTAAAAAAAGGGATCTCTGCATTTAGTGGTCTTCAGTGAATTTGTCTCCCAGACTTTTCCAGTCTCTTTCTGAGTATACACAAACTTTCGAGATCCACAACCTCCTGCAGCAAGGCACTCCACAGTTTTATGACACACTATGTGAGCAACCACTTCTTTTTGCTTGAAGTTGTCTATCTAGCTTCTTTTGGCATCCTCTAATTCTTGCATTGGCAGAGATTGTGAAGAGTCGTCCCCCAGTCTCCACCTCTGTGCTGCTCAGGAGTAATATTGTCATATGCCCCTTCAGTCCCCACTTTTCCAGCTTGCGGAGTCCTAAAATTTGGCAGCACTGGTTCTCTTCAGAGCAGGTCAGCAGAGGGAGCTGATGGTCTGAGCCCTTCCAGCAGCTTACGTCTCTTTGCGTGTTTCAGCTTTTAATGCTCGGTCTAAATATAAAACAATACCCATTGTTTCTCCCAGCTGCATGTCTGAAAGTTTCAGAGGAATACAATCAAATAGCCAATTAAGGCAATGCACTCAAAAGGAAGAATACTGGTACTTAAGATAATGTTTTATTCTGAACAAAGGCAGATTTCAGGGCTTGTCCTAAGACACCAGCCAAGAGAACAAGACAAGCAAGAAAAAAAAAAAAAGGATTCAGAATGATGCCTCAACCTTGGCATGTTGCTCTCACCTGTGTTATCAGAGTATGAAAGATCCTGCCTTGGATACCACATACCATCAGGGTCTGCAGGAGTGTAGCTTGCCTTTTGCTAGAAACCCCCTTTAAGACTTGGAGACGTTATCTGAGCTCTCTGTGCCTCAGTTTCTCCACTCCTCTATGCTTTGTCCATCTTTATGGTAGTTACCTCAGGACGGGAATCATGTCTTGCCATGGTGGTTGGAGAAAGCGCCAGCTAATGTGACCCAGACTAGTCCAGACTTTACCACTATATATGAACCTTGTCACAGATTCAGCTTGGAGGAATTAATCATCTGCAACTGCCGGAAAAAGCTCAGTTTCCAGAGTCTTTCCCCAAATTCTTGGGCATGTTTCCCCTGAAACTTTGCCCTGTAAAAGGACTTTGCCTCAGCGTGGAGGAAACCAGGAGCTGCGGGGATGTTGCCCCAGAGGAGGTGATGTTGCTGAGGTCTGCCATGAGATCCAGACATGGAAAGCTCTGTCTGCAAGCTCTGAGCTCCCCACATATCCCTAACGTGGGCCCTGGAACCACCAGCTGAAATGGACTCCTTGGGAAGCCAACTGCATCAGGAAACCCGGGGACCTGATGCCTTCCAGTCCTCCGGAAAATTCAGGGGAAAAAAAGTCTGGGTTTGGTCCGATTTGGAACAAAACCAGCTCATAAAAACAAAAATTACAACCCACACTTGACGACATTTCCCACTAAGTGGAAAGCTAGCAAGCTCTCGCTCCCCCATCACCCCTGGTTTTGGCATCCTCCAGAGCCCACATGCTTTGGCCGAGTTTCGTTTGATCCGCAGCGCAAAGGAGCCTCGTGTCTCGTTTCTGGCAGCTGGATTGCACCACCGGGTAATTCTGTGGCTAAACTGTTTAAATAATGTTAATGGCTTTACAAATTCACTTTCAAAACAGCCCGAAGTGTAAAGCCAGCGCAGCTGAAGCAGCATGCTGGGGCTTAGGCATGTTTAGATAAGAGTGGGTGCAGAATAAGCTTTCAGAGTGCTCCACACGAGCTACTCAAAAGCTGGGAACCAGGGACTTCTGCCTCTTAAGTACATCTCCTGCACCTTGATAGAGTAGATGCAAGGCATCTACAGCAGGGCAAGGATTGAAAGCCAGCAGAGCCAGAGGCTTTGAGGGATTAGTATTTTTATTTTTCTTGGCAGCCGGCTCCCTCTGTGGCAGGTGCTGTTGGAGAAAACAACAGCAGATCCATGGGTATTCTCAGGTTTTCAAAACAGCAATAAATAAAATTTGAAAAAAAAAAAAAATCAAAGGCATAGCCAAGGGTGCTGAATGTATGACAAAAGGTTAGGCTTTAACACGGGGCAAACCTGGATCGCATCCACCTACCTGAGGCAAAAGTTGCAGTTGTCTGGCACGGTGTCATGCTCTTAGCTTTTAGTCAGGATACGCCCTGGCTCCCCAGATGGTAAGGAGGAGGTTGAGAAACACAGTGCAGCTTGCTGGAGGGCATGACTCAGCCGCATGAACCTGGGGAGAGTGCAAGCCACAGGGGTGCAAGTCCCAGAGGCAAAGGCAGAAGCATGGTTATGTGGGCAGCGACTGCATTTCCACTCCCAGACCTTTTCTGGATTCAGCACAGAAAGCTCTCAGGTTATACCAGAGCTCTCCGTGCTCAAGTGTATTTGCATACCTACCCCTCCTCAGTGCCTGCACAGGCTTTGTGCCCACCACGCAAGTCATGCTGTGATCGTGACAGTCATAACAGCGTCATGCAGGATTATCTGTGCCTCTTAGCAGCCCAGATTTCACAAGGGTCACCCACTGCATTCACGTAATTGCAGCTGTACTCAATAATCTCTCTTGGCCAAATAAAAATAGATTCAGGATATGATTGTGCTTTGATTTACATCAGGATAAATCAGCTCTTCTGCCCCAGTGGTTGGCTGTGTACTGGCAAAGGAAAAGTGAGATAAGGTCAGCACAGACCTTTGGAGTGTCTGCAGGAGAGATTTAATGTATGACAGCATGGCTCAAACTCTTATTTAGGAAACCAGACAAATTCAAAAGAAAAATTAAGTGCATGTTTTAACAATGCAGATGATAAACCACTAAAACAAGCCAGTACGGGAAGGGGTGGATTCGCCAGTTCACGATGCCTTCAAATCAAAACCAAAAGTTTTTCTAGGCAATCACAATTTATGGTAAGTGAGACATGGTCTCCGAACCACCCTCCACTACAAAGCATGAATGTAGTGGAAGATTTGTGTTCTTACCAAGCAAGAAATACAGTTTTGCAGCCAGTGTGCAGCCATCCTCACACTGATCCTGATGCCAGCTAAGAGAAAACCCAGCCATGACCAGAGAAGACCCAAAGCCCTAACACAGTCCATGCTCCTGAAATGGCATTCATGGTGTCCCAACATGAACCAGCAACTGCTGTTTCCCTCTGAACCCAACCCTGGTCATGCAGTGCCCCTGCCCAGGGGATCCACAGTGCTCCCAAGTGCAAACTGTTGGGCTCAAAACTTGCTCTGCACAGACCTGATAGTGACACAGACCTTGTGTGGTCCCAGGGCTGGGTCTGGTGGGGAGCCCCACACTCAGAGCTGGACCCAGAGCTGGGATTAGGCACTGTGTGGGGCATGGTCCACCCTGCCATGCCATTTCCACATCGCATAGTTCTGGCACACCTTCTATTGCACTCGATGGGAACTGCCAAGAGTCTCTGCTCTCTCATGAGCTCTTCCCCTCCAGGTGGTGAGTGGTTTTTCCAGTCAGTGATACCCAGAAACAGAAAAAAATGCTAATACATACTATCCTGTCAAGCTGTTCCACATCCCCTCACCTCCAATTGCAATCCCACAGCTTCTGTGAAAGAGGAACTCTGTCCAGAAAGATAGGAACAATTCATCCAAAAAGCAAAATTTATGGGAAATTACTTCACTTTGCCAGGCCAGTAGATGCTTCTCAAACATATTTTTCAATCTGTGCACATCTGGAGTTAACACAGATGCTGAATAAGAGCATCTAGAGAGCTACATGTGATCGCTAACACTCATCATCTACGGGATCCTTTTTCTCAATAGTTCCTCCCAAAATTGTTTTGGGCAATTTACTGAGCAATGATGCAAAAGCCTGCGGCTGCTGAAGTCAGAAGAAGGCTGGACAATGACTCTGAAGGTTTGCAGTCTGTTTTTAGCCTTGATGGGATGAGAGGGATCAAACAGGAAAGAGGGTTTGGGAAGAGAAACAATCTCTGGCCAGCACAGAAGAAAAACCAGTCATTTGGTACAGTGGTGTTTGTGGGGACCCTACAGTAAACATGGACCACCGAAGGATTCAGGGATGGCCAAGCTGGGATCTCTAAGATAATGCATGTGTAAAGGACAGGCTGGAAATAAAAGGTGTGAAGACAGGCTGCGTCCATTGCTAATGCTGTCTCATGTGGCAGTCTCCTCCTGGCCCAGCAGTGACCTGGGACATGTCCACCCCATGGTGATGGACCTACCACAACATGCTGCCTGGGATGGTCATGGCCCATAACCCCCAGGTGTCATGGAAATCATCTCAGTGACATGAATCACTCATTTTAGCCAGCTTCTCCTGATTAAATGGTCCATGCAAACCAATCAGCATAAAGTCCTGCCTTCCCAAAGCCTAGAAAAGTGCCACCATTTCACATTTGTACAGAAGGTGCTGGTTTGCTAAAGTGACTCTAGAGTGCTGGCTGGTATCTCCAACAACCAAGTGCTGCATTATCCATTACCATGGACAACTTGAGTTATAAATATCACCTTTAGTGCTGGCAAATAGCTTCCTCCAGGCCAGACAGCAGGACTCTGCCCAGCAGCTTACCTCAGGAGAGGGATGGGGGATCCCCTGGCCACCAAGCACAGGGCCTCAAGTTCCATAGCATCATCAAAGGGCCATGGGGTAATTCAGGCTGGAAGGGACCTCAGGAGGTCTCTAGTCCAGCCTCAAAGCAGGGTCCGCTATGGGGATCAGCCCAGGTTGCTCAGGGGTGAATCCAGTCTCATCTCCCAGGATGGAGACTGGACAACCTGTCTCCTTGGCACCACAACGTGTTCATCATTCACCTTGGCTGGGCTGGGGTCAGGTCCCTCACACAGGCGCAGGCATGTCAGAATCACCTCATCACAAGCACTCGCGGAGGAGGCAGCCCAGGGAGGATACATGAAGGAGCAGGACCATGATCGCAGGAGCTGGATGTAGCCTGGCAGCCTGCTTTCATCTCTCCCCAGGAGCAGGCAGGCCTATGACACCAGCCAAGGGGGTGCAAGGGGCTTTGCCTTTCCCAGTCCCTCAGTCACCATCTCCTCGTGGCCTCTCCCAGGCCGCAGGAGGCCAAAGGCACCTCGCACTGCTCCAGGATGGCTGCGGGTCCTCCCAGCTTGACCTCTCTGGCAAGGGTGCCCTGCGCTCCTTCTCCAGCTCACTGCCCTGCTGTGATTCATGGCTCCTCTCCTGCCCTTCCTTATATGGGAACTTTGCATTTCCTCACATTTCCTGCACTGGGAAAGCCAATGCCAAAGAGTGCCTTTTTATATGCTCTGCCACCAGCCTCGCTTGATCCCCCAGTCCCCTGCCCAGGGGCAGGTCACAGACCCACCGTGCCCCACAGTGCTCCCCACACAACAACAATTCCTCTGTGCTCCCATCCCATGCCATCCCCCACCGCCTGAGTCATCACAGATGCCATCCACACCCACAGGCACATGTCTCTTCCCCATGCAGCAACCCCTGGTCATTCCCATGTCCCCAAATGATGGCACATGTGCAGTGGAGCAGATCAGCCAGGCAATGCATCCCTGCTGACCACAGCATGGGCAAGGGGCTATGGTGTAGCAGCCTCTCTCAACATGGGCATTCATTCTTGAGTGCTGAGAAACTTGCCAGAACATTTTCCCTTTGAGGTCTCCAACCCGTTGTCATGTTTAGTTCCAGGTGGCTGAAAGACTGAAAAGTTAGAGCAGGGAGGAACATAGGGAAAGAGGGACAGATTCCCATTTCCTTATAAAACCAGGCTAAAAATAGGGTGTGATCGGCCCTTGAGAGGGCACCCAGTCCATCACTTTGTGCTGAGGTGGACCACTTCTACAAAAGCATTTGTGACAAAACCTATTTTTAGCCCACTCCAGCTCCTCCCCAGGCAATTTGCTCGTGTTCGTCCCCATCACCCTGCTCCCTCATGTCAGGGGCACGCCACAGGTTTGCCCATCTCTTCCTGCCAGCGATCCTCCCCTTCACAGCAGCCATTTATGGATGCAGAGGCTGTCACCGTGCACCTGCATCCACAAGGCCCATGAAGATGGTGTGTCCTCACCCTCCTCTTTCTGCTCCCATTTCCAAATGCATCAGACACACAGGCACTAACACCCAAGGATTCAAGCCCTTGTCCCCAGACAACATAAGCCACAGAAGCAATGAGCACCTCCTTAATTTCTGCAAAATAAAATGGAGTAAAATTTGTATCTATTCCAGCTATTCCTTTATGGTTGATTTCTGCCTCCAGACTTCACAGCTGATTTTTTTCATTTCCATTCATTTCCCTGGGAGATGCTTTCCAACGGTGAATGCCATCTGCTTCAATTCTCCTGTCCCTCCTCAGCACCAGATACACCTCAATCTCCCCAGGCTTTTTGTTCTGCTAAATACGAAATGGATCCTGTAGTCATATACAGCGTAAGATGGACTAGACCTGATGATTCTCCAACCATCTCAAACCCACGTCCTCAAAGGGGGCCACATCCTCGGAAATGCCATCCCTGCTCATTTCAAAATCCTTCTCCCAGCCAACCCCTGCCCTCACAGTGGTGTCCAGGGAGACCTGCCTCTCAGCTCACCCCCCCTGTTTTGAGTCAGCAAGTTTGCCTTTCCCCACTTCCTTCCTTTCTCCCATTCTGCCCCTATGGACCAGGCATCCCCTGTGGCTGTTTAATCCTGATTAAGATGTTCATTATAGTCTAGTTGCAGCAAAATCATAATTTTTGGCTTTATCTTGTGAGGTGAGGTTTTGGGTTTATTTTGGGAGGTGAGGGTCTCCCTATTCAAAAAATAAAGGCTGAGGATTTATTTAGGGAGAAAAAATGTAATCAAATAAATTAAAATAATAAAATAAAATAAAAAACAGAAAGGAGTGCAGTAGCTAAATCTCAGAGCCATTAAACCATGTGCTTTTTACTGCCTGTGTCCTCGATGGGAAGATTTTGATGTGTAATCACAATCTGCCTTCTCAGCAGCCCTTTCTTGTCCAGCAATATCCAGACAAGAGTATGTCAGTCCTGACTATGGCAGCCAGCTTGAAAATGCTTCTTCTGCAGCCAGGGAAACTGCAACACAGCAGATGTGGCAAAAAGGGAATGGCAGTATCAGGAAGGCAACTCCCAGAAAAATTCTTCTGTCTGGTGGGAAGAGCACGGAAAGGAAAACTCTCCTGGGACAGATAAGCCTGTGGAGGAGAGATGAAATGATGCAGAGCTTCAGACACTCCAGCTCTCTCTAAACAACTGATTCTCCTGAATATAAAAATAAAACAAGGGAACATGAAGGGACAAACAAGTGTGGTGTAGGAATGAGCTGGTCAGAAATTCTGGAAGATGAAAAAGGAGAACAGTCTTGTCCAAACAGATTGGACAGGAGAAGAGCATCCAGCAAGTGGGCACACAAGCCCACCAAGACAGGGAATCATGGAACTGTTGCCTCCATCCCTTCCCTCCTAGCTGATGGCAGGCACAAGACCCATAGTCACAGCCCCGCTGGGGCAGGGGATCATCGCAAACACTGCAAAGAGAAAGAAATCCGAGCAAGAGGGAAAAAGGGACCCTGCTGGTTCCTGATCCGGAGGAGCTAAGCTTTTTTACAATTTCTTCTTCACCCCTTTCTGTTTTGCTACCTCCAATGTTTTCCACTGCTGTGTCTCGTGGTAGCTTTGAGCTGTGTTCATCCCAGCCGTTTTCCAGTAGGATAAGACTTCCTTCCTCTCCGTGCAAAGCCAGCTTGTCCAAATCTCCAGGAGACTGCAAAGGAATGGAAGATTCTGCAGAAGTCCCCAGGCCCCTGATTGCACAGTTGAGTTCCTGGAAGGAATGGGAAGGTTTAGCCAGGGTGATTCCTGTTTGCAGATCTCACATGCACAGCTGGAGTTTGCAGTTTCAGAGATTTGGCTCCGAAACCCCGGGTGTGATTTCAAAACTGACAGTCCATGCTGCGTCCCTGCATTGCTGCTCATTTTCCATGCCCCTGGCAGGTGAACAAGGAGTAAACGACACGTACTCTCATGGGGCTTGGGTGATTATTGCTTTTGCTGCTCACATTTAACAGCCACATGTTCCCATTGACATTTATTTCAGATGACTTCCGTTTCTTCATAAAACGATCACTTCTCTCTGTATGGAAAATTTAGCTGCTCTAAGTATCAAGCTGTGCTGCTTGTTCCATATGGGAAGGATTGGAAACGGTTTAAGTGGGGTTTCAAAATGCAGATTAAAATGATGGGCTGGAACAAGATCTTGGTTTGGAAGCACCATGAAAATATCATCTCAGGTTTCGGCAAGCTGAAAGTTAGGAATGAATTGCACGCCAGGATTTTTCAGGCTGGAAAAAAAGATGAGCAATAGGAGAGATGACAGAGATTTATAAAACCATGAAAGGGTACAGAGACTGATTTTTCATGGTCTCTTTTAATGCAAAATCTAGGCCTTTAATCAAACCAACACAAGGAAGATTCAAAGCAAATGCAAGGCAGTTTTTCAGGTGACGTGTGGTCAAACTGTGGAAATCCTTGCCACAGTATTTTGTGGGTGCTAAAAATTGCACAAGTCAACAGGACAGTAGGTCATGAAGAAAAATACCCCGAGGATTGCTAAATATGTAAAACCCACATGCAACTCAGAAGACATTTAATGCACAAGTATTGGAGGCAGGGAGAGTACTTGGAGGAAAAATTTCATGCGTGTTTACTCTGTTCTTATACAGTTTATGTACATACAGACCATAAAGCTTCAATTCTCTGGTAAGCACAGGGGAGACATCCAGCCACCCTGAGTTGGGTAGCACACAGCAACTTGAAAATGGCCCTGCTCCTGTGGTTTTAATCAGGTGAACATAAAGGCTGTGCAAAATAGCCCAGTCAGTGGTCAGGGACAGTTCATTCCTTCAGTCGATTCCCAGTTCAGACAGGCTCTTCTCCAGCAAAGAAAGAATGAGTGAAGGGAAACTCCCCGTCCACCAGCATCACTGTTTCCCTGGGGGTGCTGTCAGGAAGCAGCAGTTTGACCGGAGGTGGCTGTGTATGTCCCAGGACACAATGAATGGCCTTGCTTTGCCAGGGATTAAGTTCCCCAAGGTGATAAGGTAACTTCTTGGTGTTTCACCACGAAACAAACACCCAGCATCCCTGGATGTCCCTGCTGTTGCTTTGAGCCAGCAGAATGGACTAGAGGCTGCAGAGGTCCCTTCTGACCTGAATTATCCCATCACCCTGTGATCTCATGTTTATTGTTTATTGGTGGTGTGATTCCTCCATTGCTTCCTTGGTAGTGGATCGGTCCATCCCTGCAGGGTTAAATCCACAGCAGTGCAACACAGTGTTTTGGTGTGACCAAACCACAACCACACCCTGTAAGCTTGTGTTTAAGTTAACTGTATAGATCATATTCAGGTCCCTGGGATGCTCCTGTATAATTTACTGGTGTTGACACAGCCTGTGCATCCTCCCAGCTGCAGCCATGGTGGGACAGGTGAGGCCAAAACAGCTGCAAGGCTGAGCTCCAGTGACATCGGGGTGCTGGACAAGGTGAGTTCACCTGTGACTTAAGTCCCTGGTGTTCCTCATTGCCTATAGCTGTCTGGACACACAGGAAGAAAACATTTTCCATCTGATCCAGCCCTGTTGCTGATGCTCCCAAGCATCGACAATCACTCGGCATCGATTAAACGCTCAGTCTACCCCCAAGCGTGTCTCTCTGCTGCTCCATGCCCTCAAGTTCAGTCTCGCCTCAGGGGAATTGCAGGCTTTAACCAAAATAAACTGTCTGGCAGAAGTTCTTGTTTTTCAAGATAGAGCTTTAAAATAATAAGGAGAAATTTTCCCCTTTTTTTGCTCTTACATGCAGCGTGGGCTCCATTGTGAAAGCTTCAAAGATTGTCATCTACAACACCATAGTGACCCCAGAGTACCCGTCTATTTACTTTCTCATGAGAGACAATACTGTAGGTGATGGAGGTTTGTAAGTTGTAAACAGACAAGATTTTCCATGGCTTGTAAACTTGTGGAAAAATCAGAAGGACAAAGACAGCTTGGGTCTTCGAAGCTGTAAAACAACTCTCAGCCCATCTGATTTTAAGTGCTTGAGACTTTATATCAATATTGTTCTTCCATCAGGAGGGTAGGAAGAGGGACCCAGCTACCCCAACAGCAGGAGAAATCTTTTGGAAACAACAACAAAACCACAGGCCTGGGTAATCCCTGTTAATAAAAACAAAACTGCAGCTCAGATTGTATGTACAAGCTGGAATGAGGCAAATTTATTCCCGTGGTGCTATGGGACTGAAGAGATATCGAAGTGGTTGCAGAAGTATTTTGGAAGTTCCCCAAGTGCATCCTTTTGTCATCTTCTCTTTTCTTTTTTAATTTGAAGGCATCAAGCCCTGAGTACTATAATCCAGCTTGGATCTCCCACTCTGTTCCTCCTGTTATTTTAACTTTAGGCACAGCAGTCCTTTGAAAAAGTGCCTCGTTCCCACTGCCTGGGAGCTATGGGAAAAAGCTATCTTGGTCCTATCAGGAATGTGCCTCGCCTCTGCCCTGCGGTTGTGCTGCCTTCGGAGAAACTGGTGTCACGAAGCACCGCAGAAGAACGGGCCACAGCGTTCCCTTGGAAGAGCTGAGGAAAGGGCGGGGACAAGTGGATCAGGCTGTGCTGTCGCTTTGCTTCTTAGAGTTGAAGGAAAGTTAGAGAGACCTGGTGGGGTTTTTTTCCTGCTTCTTGGGGATGGAAATGTTTTAGAGAGGTGGAAAGTTTAGGACAATGTGTGGCAGGGCTTTGGAAAACCCATGCCCTATGAGCAGCTGGAGGCCAAGTGAGATGCTGGAGAGCATCTCACATAGTGCTAGGAGCCTGCACATTTGCAACTGAATCAAGACCTTTTTGGCTGGTTTCTGTAACTAGCTCTCCAAAGGGCATAATGGGAGCTCAGACACACGGATACATGGGCATGGAGACTCCTACATGTCTAGGTCTCCATCCAGAGCTGAATGCCACCCTGGAGCTGGTGAGATGAATTCCCACCCACATGGCCAAAGGGTCTCATGGGTATGGGTACCATGGAAATTACACAGCAAGGGTTGAGTGGGAAAGAGCAGGTTTTGTAGCTGGGGTTTGCTGCAGGTCTTACCTGACACACCTCTTGGAAGTTCATCTTTAAACCCAAAGGTTCAGTCCCTTTGAAGGTAGAAGAGCTTAAGTGAGAAAAGAGGAGTCCAATGAGCAAGTACCGACCCATGGTGTGAGCATCTAGTACTTGTCTTCCAGTCAGGAGGGGTGTTAAGCTGGAGGACATTACATACTGAGAAGATACATCTGGAATTCCCCAAATAGAACCCCTACTCATGGAAAACTAGAGTACCCTGGCCCAGATTCCCTAACAGAGCTACAGGGAGTGACCAGGACAGACATGCTGAGACATCAGGACACACAGTCTCAGAGGATGAGTCTGTGCATTAGTTCAGCCTTTGCAAACAGGGCCAAAATCTACTTTCCATGTCAAAACCACTGTCTCCCTCTACCTGTGCCACTGCCCTCCATCCCACAGCCTATGCAAGCTCCAAGTTCCAAAAGTGTCTCATGCCAGGGTGTCTGAGAGGTCCATGTGGGGATGGAAGATTTGACCCCCTGGAGCTACAGGAGGTCCATGACCTTCTGAACCAATCGATCAAGCACTATTCACAAGGGCATCTCAAATACCAGTAAATGCTCCTGTTTAGGCAACTGGAGCCTGACCATGCCTGCCCATCTTCTCATACACCCAAACCCAGCATCTCTGTCTCATTTGCAGGTTCAGCTTGCAACACCTGGTTGTTCAGAGTCCAGAAATGGGCAGGTCTTCCTTCCCTTGGTGTGCATAGCAAAATTCTTACTGGCCTCAGAGGAGAGGGCCAGAAGTCACAGGCCTTGGTGGTGGAAAATGCACAGACAAGTGATGTGGAAGAAAATCACAGAAAACAGCTTACCCAAAGCTCCCCCAAGCCACTGTCACGGACCCCTTCACCTCAGCCTCCTCCTCAAGCACATGGACCCCCATCCACGAGTGAAACTGCCAGGGACATTGCACTTGGCCCCTGATTTGCTTCCCCCAAATATCTTCAGCTGTGCAAAACATGGTTGGCTCCAGTCTGAAAACACGAGCTACTCTGAGAAAAGCTCTTCCCCCACTAGATGTGATTGGATAGAGCTGGTTAATCCTTTCGTAAGGGTGCTAGGCCAGCTGCCAAGCCTGCCTGTGAGGAAGCCATCCAAACCTGACTCATCCTCAAGCAATTCAGATTGTTCCCTTTAGTACTTTGGAAAAGGTTATCAGTCTTCTTGCTTCAGGCCACAACAGGATTGATGGATGGGGGAAGAAGGCAACACGCACCACACTTGGCCTCCTTCAGAGAAGAGGACTTTATCTGTGGAAGACAGATAGAGACGTGTGATTTGGGACTGGTTAGTCACTTGCCCTCCACAGAAATCCATTTTCCACGTGTGAAATGAAGGGGTTTGCACTTCTCTGCAGTATCTGACTGCCTCAAGGAGATGACCTCAGGCTAGCCAAGCACCCCAACTCTACTGGACCAGGACCCTGTAAAAAGCAAAGCAAGTGGTGAGTCAAGCACTTGGTATGCTGCCTTTGCAGCAGCACTCTGCAATAAATGCATTGGCCAGAGCACAAAACCCAGTCAAAGAAACAGCGTGTCCAGTGCAAGCACAGCCTAGAGCTGGGAACATCGCACTCTCCTTTCCACAGATATCCCCAAGATCATGCTGTTTTCTAGGCTCTGGAGAAATCTGGGTAAGAACACCTCATCTTTGCTGAACCACCAAAACCAGGAGAGGAGACAGTAAGCATCAAGCCACAGGTAGTCGCTGCTTCCTTCTATCCTCCCTTGGAGCAAGCAGGGTCCTCATCTGCACACTCTCAGATGGGTAAGAACTCCCTCACCAGTCATGCAGCCATACCAGTGTGTCTTCTGCTAATGTCAGGGCTGGAAAATAACTCTAGAGACCCTGTAGGAGGGAGAGGGGAAGAGCAGCAGGGGTATCTGGAAAGGACGAGGGTGAACTGGTTCTGCAGCAAACAGACCCAGCACCACAAGGCTCTACACATGGTTATCCCTCTGGACTGTCTTCTCTTTGACTAAGCCTACATCTGCCCTTGCAGGCAGCCTGGGGAAGGTTGTACCTCAATACCTCCTGCCTTTTGTCCCTGTTCAAAAGGCGATCCAGCAGCTGCTCAGATTCTGTGCATCCAGCATTTGGTCTTTCCACCCTGGTTTTAGGTAAAGGTCTCCAGATATTTTCCTTTCTCTGAGAAGCTTCAGCCTTGCTCTGCTATGTGCTCGTCCTCCTGCCCAGGGCTGGCAGAAGATGCCTCATAATTCCTATGTATCCTGTCCACTGCAGGCTGGCTGACTCTTGAGAAGAACAACAGAAATTGCACAACAAAAAGAAATTACCTGTGGTCTCTGCCCTTCAGGAGTGAAGGTGAGTTTAGATAGAGCCCACGTGGATATGTTTCTGCATAGCAAGCTACCACACGCCTGTCCATCCACATCCCCACACGCATGTATACATCTTGGATAGAAGATGCATCTCTTCAGGTGGCCATGTCTCCAGGAGCTGCCAAGGAGGCAGTTGGTTGGAGGGGACCTGCAGGTTCACTTGCCAGATGCATTTACTAAATTATCATAAGCAGGAATCGCAGGTGTAGTTATAGCACTTTTAAGACTAAGAATATCTTGGAAGGAGATTTAGGAGTCCTTTTAACTGAGTAATGAACTGAAACTAAGAACAAAGCAGAGCAGAACATCACTTGCAAATACATACTTTTTCCAAATAATGGGGTGTCAGAATAGTCCTAATTAGGTCAGAGAAGACATAAAAAGGAGGTCAGAGCAAATACAAGCTAAATGAGAGGGCATGCTTATGTCATCATGTCCCACCCAAAGTGGTCAGAACTAACCTTGGAAAACCTCAGAACCGGAGGCCATTTCCGATAACAGCACAGAGCAGTAGCACAACCCACATTTGTTCATCAATGCTTGGAATGGCTTTGCCTCAGAGCTGTGCTGGCAGCCAAAGATAATTAACAGCATCACTTTCCTGTTAATCTGTGGCCCACACAGCCATTGGATGCATGGAAGCAAAACAATTTGTTGCTGAGATCTACTTCTTCCCCCCCATTTTTACATCCACTGTCCTTTGCCAAAAGTTCCTGAAGCCATCAATAGGAACAAATCAATAACAGGACTGTAATCACTTCCAGGAATGAAATGTGTGCCTGTTTCTAGTAAAATCCTAAAGGAAAGACCTTGGCCTCATTGCTCAAGCACACAGAAAGGCTTCACAGAGTGCAAATTAACAAGCTATAAAATATACCAATGAACTAGCTATTCCTTAAGCATTTTACTGCTTCCTTTTGTGTTAATACATCTTCTTGATGGGCTTGAGGCTGAAGGCAGTTTGATGGATACCACCAGTTATGTAAGTAGATGGAGGGAGCTTGGCACTTTAGCGCATATCAGCCAAGCTTACACAATGCAGCCCCTCCAACAGGCTGGTACAAAGGCACAGATGGTGGTGTTAGAGGCCAAGTGCACATCAAAAAAGAAGCATTTTCTGAGCTCAGAAGGGTAATGACTCGTGGGACTGTGTCCTTACCAACAACTGACTGAATGTAGCATTGCAGTCATCTGCAACCAACACTAAGTCCATGCTGTTGCAGCAAGGACCAGTCCTGCTTCACCCGCCATGACCTTCCTAGCACACATGAGCTCCCACACTCCTTTTGTGCAAAAAGACTGGTCAGGGAACTCATCCAGCATGGGATTAAGCAATGTTTCATTTTTCCAAGACCCTTTCACATCAGTTCTCCGAGTCAGTTCCCAGGAAGTGACTCCAGCATTTGCCTGGTGCAGATAGGGCAGGAGAAATGTGGGAGGGAAGGGTGCAATGACTGCGGAGCTCTGAGCAAAGCAGAGGAAATCAACAGCGCCTCGTTCTCAGGCACAACTCCCACTCACCCACAGACAACAGAGGCAATTTCAGAGAGGGTGGATGTTTGTCACCACCGTCTGCAAGTTGTTCCCACACAGCAGCCTCTCGTGGCAACCTGCTGCATCCATTTCAGTGCAAGGGCCTGCAGCTCAGCTCAAAAGCCAGCAAAAGTGGGTTCTGACAGGTCTTTTCCAACCTAAATCATTGATTCTATGATTCTATGATCCTCTTTTAGGCTCCTTTGCATCAATCAGAGGAAACTTTGCATGATTCAGAATCAGACTCAAAAGTTAATTTGTCTCTAGGAATGTATCACTTGCACAAAGCATGTGGCATGTTAATGGTTTGGCATATTCATACAAGAGCTTGACAGACCATTTTAAATTGTAGTTCAGGGACAGCCCAGAAAGCTTCCTTTCCAAGGCAGATTGCTGGCACCCCCTCATCTGGGTGTAGACAAGGCCACTCTGTAGATATGTGTGTCACAGCTCATGGGAGGAGGAGCATTCAGCCACGAGCCACCTGATGCTATGCAGAAGATCAATCAAAATCATTTGGGGTCTAGCTCAGGTATTGGTTGGTTATTTTTTTCACAAATAGTTTTGGGAAGCTCTTCTACCCAAAATTACTATTCTGGAGAAGCCAAGGAAAAGCTATTACATCTCAGGTAAAGACACATAAAGTCCTGTGACAGCTGCTGTATTCATGTCACAACATGATGCATTGCCTGCCATAATTCATTTTGAAGGCCCTGCCTAGAAGCTGAAGGACTCAAAGGCAGAACTCCCACCGATTTCAACAGGAGTAGAATTAGCCACAAAAGATTAACTCCTTTGCATCATTAATGTTCAAATTGTTTACACTGTTACTCATCAACAATATGAGATTGCCTGGGCATCTATCTAATGCCAACAGGCTGACTTTGGCCCAATAAAGTCCTGGCTATTCCTCCACTGGCTGAATTACTTTACATAAAACAAGCATGTTATTTTCTTCACAAACATCTCAGCTCATTCCAGCCACAAATCTTTGAGTTCACTACACCCTTAGAGCAAACTGGCCAAGGGACAGCAAGGACACACTTAATGAGAGCAGGACAGGGCCGGACTTGAGTCAGTGAAGCTGGAAATCAAAGGGAACAGCTATTTCCCTCCACCTTTTTCTGCTCTGGGATAGATAAGTCCCTCTAATGTCAAAGTTCATGTATTACCACAGATGGTCAGCACTGATTACATACCCACACAGGAAATGCATTTTACCTGTCAAACTCACATTAAGTAGCCAAGGTGTAAGTGCACGAATCGCCAGCTTTGCAACAACCTGGCATTCCCATGGTACACAGCTTATGCTAACTCTTGTCAAGGTTGGGAACAGCTCTGCACACCAGCCTAGCTGGTGTTGCCATTGCTGCTATGCTGTGGGGCACCCGTCTCATTGCAGTGCAAGGATGGGAGCAGGTGGTTCCCCTCAAGGACCTGACCTCCTCCATCAAAGGTTAAACCATAGAAAATTCCCAAGTACCAGATGATCTGCCATTTGCAAATCAGGCAGTTATGTGTGTCCTTCTCTGACCAATTGAACTAGGACCTGTATGAGTTGTCCTGTTGACTAATGGAAAGTTAAGCCTTAATGGCTCTGAAAGTTGGGCCACTGAGCCTTAAAATCACTGTGCTTTGCCAGTTTGTCTGAGACACTTTGGGCAGTACAGGACATTATTGTTGGGGTTTTATTTATATTTTTAATCTTAATTTTAGCCAGAATGGAAGAGCAAGATGATGGAAGAAATGTAGTAAGAGTATGTGAAATGGGCATGGAATTTTACACAGGACAGAACTCCCAGAAATAGCTCCAAAACAGACTGCTTTAAAAAAACTAAAATAACAGATTTTATTGGTGTTAGAAGGGTTACTTCTCAGGTCTCTGTTTACAGTGGCAAGCCTAGAAGGGAGGAAATGTGTATTCCTACACAACAGAAAGCTGAAGATGTGCCATTACACAGCCAGACCAGGCTGCTCCACCATATATGCTGTTTAAATAGCGGCGCTGCGGTCCTATATGTTCGTATAGCAAAAAGCTTTTGTAGATATAGATGAAAGACTCCTGGAGATTTGCTCAGATCACAGGTTTATTGGTTTGAGGAGGAGAAGGGTAAAGATGCAGAGCAGTTGCAATCTGCCCCTTCACTTGGCCACTGAGAAAGGGGAAGCAAAATCCAGGTAACTGCTGCCACAGGTTCATTTTGTAAGTAAACTCCTTGGATATGATCTTGCATCTCCCTGGGTCTGGTCTGATACCTAAATTTCTGCAAAATAGGAAACGAGGGAAAGGAAAAGCATGGGAAAGGAGGGAAAGGAAAAGCTCCCAGCAAAATGAGCTCAGTACAAGTTCCCAACATCCTTACCCTGAAGCCCCTTTCACAGAGGTCTGTGAGCAGCAAAGCAAGGAAAATGCAGCCTCTGAATGCAACCTTCAGCTCAGCTGAAAGTGCAGTGGGATAAATAATAACCCCTGGCAGGGCCCCAAGTGCACCGTTATGTCTTTATGAGCTATTGTTTCCCTTATTGATGGACCAGCTCTTATTCACAAAAAGCTGCTTTTGCAAGGCAAGAGGAAAAAACACATTTGAAAACACAGAAGTGAGGCTCTGTGTGGTTAGGGCACCATGGGAGCATTGTGGGAACCCAGCTGTTATTTACCCTGGACAGCTGCATGGACAGTGTTGAAACATCTTCATGGACAAATCTGCTCGGTGTCTGCTTCATGTCCCTTGCATCTGTAAACCTTGCTGTGAAGTTTTCCCTACGGGGCTAATGTTTTATCTGCAGTGTTGCAGATAAAGAACCTCTAGCAGTTTCCCTTGCCTTCCCCTACCACCATCACACAGCCCACTGATCATACAGCTAAGGACTAAATGAAAGTGAACGAGGTTGAAATCTGACCTGTTTCATCCCTCAATTAATCAGTTGGCCAAGTGACAAGATCACTGACCACCCAGCTTGGGAGAGGGTGCTGGAGCTCAATTTGGTTGTCCTCTTGGTGGCACCTTGAGCCATTGGAGTTGTCCTTGGGAGCCAATGCAGTTAAAGAAGAGCAAACAGAGGCCAGGTTAGCATCTCTAAAATGGCATCTGTATGTGGGCAACAGACTTGAGACCCTCCTGGCTTGTGACTGAGTCTCTATCTAGACTACCCAACTGTATTGACTAGACACCCAGTGACTGGAGCAGGAATCTGGACATGCAGAGGACAGGGAAACACCAACATTTAGGGGTCTTCCAACAGTCTGTGTTATGTCAGGGTCAGGCGTCTACTGATGTCTGAGATGCTTTAGCAAAACCTGCTTTCCTCACAGGGCTGGGAGACATGACACAGGTCCTGCTGGAGACCTGTGAGCTCAGTGGCCATGCTCCAGGATCTTAAGTGGGACCAGACACCTTCATACAGACAGCTTGAGTCCAGGCCCAAGCTTTTCTTCTCTGCTTCCTCCTCTAAGCCAAGCCATGCAGATCTGTGCCATGAAATGCACTTATGTGCAGAGCTCACAGTGCCAGGCAGAGCTAGCTGCAGGCATGCAGCCAGGTGGACCAGCCATGGAGACATGATCACACAGTCCTATGTACCATGGCTGGTTCCCATGCCATTGCCTCCCACAGCCCAGCCTGGCTCTGCAGAAGGAGACAGCAGGCTGGCTGGGAAAGGGATGCTTTTGCATCTTGAAAAGAGATGTCTTTTGCAAATGCAAAAGGGCTCCCACCATGCTCACAAGGAGTCTGAGAGTGGTGTGTCCTCTTGTGCTGGGTGAGAGGGATTTTTTGGCAGCATGAAGTGCTGAACCCTTGTTGGACTCCACCTCTGCATGTTCACTTTTGGAGAGTCCTCCACTGTTTCCGAAATGATGCAGATTTGCCTGCCTGCAGAGGTGGTTTGGAAGTAGCTGTTGGAGCAGAGAGAATCATAGAATCATAGAATGCTTTGGGTTGGAAGGGACCTTGAGAGATCATCGAGCCCAACCCCCCTGCAGTAAGCAGGGATTGAACCTGTGAACTTGGCATTATTAGCACCATGTTCTAACCAACTGAGCTGACCCAGAGATCGCACTCCGCTCTCACTCTCCCCAGAATACCTTGGATGTTCCTGTCCTCAAAGCACAGAGCCATGCTCCTGCAGCCTCCAAGCGCCACCTTCACTCCTAGCTCTGGGAACTGCAGGGAATATTTTCTTCCACCCTAGAAAGCTCCTCAGATAATGTGCCAAGCTAGAATCTACACTGTCCCAGCTGCCCTGTGCTCCTCTCTATGCAGTGTGGGCTTGGAAAGCCAGTGCCTCAGCTCATCGAAGTACCTAAAAAGGTCGCCCAGCAGCTTGAAGTCTATGAGTCTGACACTGCCTGGGGTCCCTGCCCTGGGAGAAGGGGTAAGCTGGGGAAAGGAGCATCTCACTTGGAGCCATGAGCAGCTGAATACGCACCAGGACATCCTAAAGACAAGGAGCAGCCAAGTCTACCCTGCAGGGCCTGGAGAGTTGCCATTCAGCTTTGAAGAAGAAAACATCCTGCAGGCTGCAGCTACCCAGCAGAGGACATGTAGACCCCATCCTCATGGAGGGTTTGAGAGCCTACAGCCTCCCTAGCTCCAACCTCAAGCACAAATGTCTAAAACTGTGGTCCTAAACCTCTCCTGCACCAGCTACACTGGAGCCTGAAGTCCCCAGTGTATCTATGGGGTTTTTTGCCAATCTTTTTCACTGGGAGCCTGAAGATAGCTGCTCAAGCCTACACGTACCTGTGTTTTCAGATCTGGTCAGCTCACCAGACCCATCTCAGCATTGAGCCTTGGTGAGATCAGTGGCAGTTCAGCCCAGGAGGCACCTCAGCACAACCAGCCCTACATAAGAGCGACCAGAGGATGAAGACCTGCTTGTTCAGGTTTTTTTTACCCAGTAGCTCAGAAACTCACTCAAAATAGGGAGAGAACTCTTTTTCTCACTGCAGATCTCCCAGTTAAAGTCGCTCCTGCACATGGCAGGGGGACAAATCCACATCACCTGACTCTCAGTTACCAAGTTAAAATATCCAGGGATGAGGGCCTTGTATTCAACTCTGTAGAAGATCTTCCAGTTTCCACTAGGACACCCTGTACAGGCAGGGCACATTTTTGTGCAGCCACATAGCTGGGGTCATGGAATAGTTGCCATGGCAGTCCCCACTGTAATGAAAATTGAGATATTTTTAAAAAATCAGACCCTGAATATAGTCCTCCAGAGTTAACAGAGCAAGGACTGCAACACAGGTCTCCAGGAAGAGCTTCCTATCTATGAGGCTTGCCTCAGAGAAGAGACCCCAAATCTCTGCCATCCTTGGGTGTTATCACCATCCACCCGTCACGGACTGCCTAGGCTTTTCATTCAAATTGAGAGCTCTGAATACATAGCTTTTAAGTCCCTTCAGCCAGGTGTAGTCTGTGTAGTGGCTAGTAGACCTCATTCCCAAACATCTCTGAGAGCCCTAGCCAGGATATGCCACGATTGCCTTTCAATCCAACACCTTCATGATCGTAAGATTTCCCTGAACAACTCTTCACACTCTCCAAAAGCTGGGAAAGAATGTAAAAATCCCTGCCAGGTAAATGAAGAGTTAATATTCCTGCAACCTGGGAGGTTATCACTAAAATGGGACTCCTGCCCAGGAATGATGGCTTATGGCCACACCTCCACTGTGATGGTTTCTTCAGAACAAGTTGGTCTGCTTTCTTCTGTTCAGGAGGTTCATTTGTAGTAAAAATCTATAAATAGTCTGATAGGTTGGGAGAAGAAATGAAAAAGGGCCACTGCTGGGTCATTTAATGTATAGACAAATACAGGTTCACTTCATCTGCCATGTAAACCTCAACTGCTCAAGTTTATCATTCACTGCCAAAAATGCTATTACAGCAGCTTGAGATTTTAAAGACAGTTTTATTCCTGTTTCTGACTGACCTTTGGATGGATTTTTCAACTCGGAAAAAGAAAAAAAAAAAAATTTATGTGCTCTGAAATAGAGCTTAGAAGGTTTAACACATTTCTAAGTATAGCCATGGTGATTTACGAGGACCTCTTTTTCTGGTTTTTATAAGACTCTGTCCTTCTTCAGCCATGGACAATGTATTGGTTCTGACAAGGACACCGGGAATCTTTGAGACTTTAGCATTACTTCTGACAGAGAGTGTGTGATCCATTGGCCAAGAAACTGGACTTTTGACTTGGCTCTGCCATGGACCTGCTGAACAACCTGAGAGCTTTCCCTTCCTGTGTCTCTTCTTCTCTGTAGTGATGGTAGACTGGGGTCAAAAACTATTTTCTCACTACTGGTGTTCAAATAAACCAGTAGAGCCCCATCATTCTGGTGGTACCAGATGTTTCCTTGTCAATAATCCCTGCTCTGTGCAAGGTTTTATTAGTACAGTTTCCAAGCATTGACCAACCCAATTGCATCAATATCACCAGGTGGTTGGGGCTGTTTATGAGTGTTGGTGCCTGGATTCATACAGACTAACCTCAGTGCTTGCTCCTAAGAGCTTACAATGAATGGTTTGCATCAAGGTGTCATACAGATGGTCTAGTAACAGATGACAGACCAGTTGTCTTAAGAGCTGGACAAATGCATCATAGAAAGGTGATTCATGACCCAGAGAGAGCACAGGTTTAATTGCTGTTGTGCAACAGCACTGGGGCAAGCTCCATATTCGCCCTTATGCAAGGCTCTGACATCCAAGTGCTCAAGTGTTTGCATCATGCTACACAAGTGAATGAGTACTCACGAACATAATAGAAAGTTATCAGCATTTAGGGCATGAAAGCCTTACGTTGGAATTCCTGGAAGTTGTTTGGCCACACAAAGAAATCTGGCTTTGCTCCCAGCCAGAAAGAAGCCCTAAACACAGGTGTGATTAATCTGCTGTGAATAATTCAGTGTTAATGATCACACTAGCAGGTTCCACTTTCTGCCGGTGTTCTCCAAATCCCTTACAAGCACCAACCCTGTGCATGCCCCAAAAACGTGTCCATGCACGCGTCCGCCGCATAGTGGGTGCACAGAGCTGGGGGATAGATGTGCACACCATGCAGCAAGAATCCCATGATGAAATCTGAGCCTTAACCTGACACAGCAGGATCTCCACAGGACACAAGTACTCTCCAACCTTACAAGGGTCTAGGGAGAGGTGAGTTATTCAGGTGCTTGAATCTGATACTAGATGCTGCGATCTCTGTAAGCCTGTAAAAGGCTGATCCGTATGTATATACAGGCATATTCAGGTGCACGCTCATCTACAACTTGCATGGTCCATGGAGCCCATGTCTTTAAGGCTACTCTTTGTGATGGTAAAAGCAACCCAAATTAGCATCTTCTATTCCCTTGGAGACAGACACTGGCCCTGGCCTGGGCACAGAGGCAGCACAACTGGGAAGCTGTGTCCACATGGCATAGTGTAGGGGCACCAGAAGTCTCTCGGTCCCTCCACATTCCCTCTCCCCTTGAACCAGCACCCAGGTGCAAACACCACCAAATGTGGGAGGAAGGCAGGGCTCATGCTCCCAGTTGAGGTGCTGGTGGAGGTAGGAAAGCAGCTCTCTGTGCAGATGTGAGGATCAGGCCTCCAACATACCCATGACCAGGTGATGATCTCCACTCAGGGACAACATGGGCTCCATAATCACCCCTTCTTTCAGCATTAGACCCTAAAATCTCCCACCACTGGCTGCCCACGTCACAAAAACTCATCTCCAGCTCATCCTCGCTCCTCTCCCTTTCCGACCCCTCCCCTCCACCCTGAAGACATCCTTTTACCAAAACGAGCCGTGAAGGCTAGAAAAGACACTGACGTCAATGTAAAAGTAAACCAAAGAGGTCTGGTTCCTGTATCATCACTGCATCAGGCTGAGCTCTGGGGAGCGAGTGCACGGTCGCTTGGTTGAGGAATCTGGGAGCAGACTCAGGGATCAGCAGCTGAGCTTTTTCATTCAGGCTGTGTAAGTACCGGCTGCGGCGTGCTTCGGGCTGGGAGAGGCGGGCAGGCAATGAGGGGGGAGAGGGAGGGAGCTTCACCAGCTGCAGCTCAGGAAGGCAGCATGCTCTGGTCCCGGCTGGGCTGAGAGTTTGGAGGCATGCAGATGGGGATGGGAGTCCTCGCAAGCTGGGTCGAGAGCGAAGCATGTGGGCTTGGCTCCACATGGGTGGGAACAGCACTGAAGAGGAAGGTCTCCTACACTTGGTGTTGCAAAGGTAAAGGAGGGTCAGGGAGTTTACGGCTGGCACAAAGGAAGAGAACATCTCATCAGGGAAAATGTGGGTGTTTCTAGATACTGAACTGGTCCATTTGGATGCCAAAGTATATTTGTGCTGGTCCATTATCTCAGTCTGTGACGTGTATGTGGGGACACACACATGTCTCTACATATCAAGCAGGCTGCAGGCTGAGCCATCTGAGGAATTCTGTATGGCAAATTGAGTGTTTCTGATACCTCCATACCTCTATGACTACCTCTGTCAAGTCCAGGTACATATACGTATATGCATCCTGCAAGTGTCCCTTTATAGAGATGCAGTGCTAGGCACAAGGCTTTTAGACACAGGCCATGAAAAAGTGGTCTGAGAGGGCTCAAAATGAACTTTATAATCAGGTTAGGAAGCAGAAAACTTTCCCCAGTGAAACGGTATGGAAATGTCCTTATTTTGGGTGCTGTGTGGATGGGGGAAGCAGCTGGGCCAGAGCTGTGGTGGGTGAGAGGGATGAATGGCCCTGCTAGTTCCATCGTCAAGTCGCTGCCAGCTGAGACATGTCCGGCCACAGTATATCATATAGAGAGCACCTCCTGTCGTTTACACAAACTATACTCTGTGGCAGAGTGTGATGAATTGGTAATGCAGCTCTTCGGACTCATTTCAGCTGTGTTTTGGTAACATGAGGCGCCTTTTCTTCTAGCATTTCTCACATGCCAGGGCCAATTTCTCTTCTTCAGCAAAAAGCCAGCCCTTTTCCTGAAATGGCAGCTCCTTCAGCAAAGCTAAAACTCCCCCATTCAGAAATAAAAGAGAGAGGGCATACAAGTTTAATCCCTATTACATGCGCGTGACGGTCCCAATTGAAAACTACTGGGGCAAATGCCTCTGTCGCCCATGATTAGATGCAATCCTGCATCTCAGCTCGCTCTCTGAATCCCTCCCTGAGTGGAGGAAAGCTGGGCAGCCATGGAAAAAAGGAGACAGAAATGCCTACCATCTCCATGTTATAGCATCTACTGGCACAAGTGAGGGCAGAATCCTGCCTTCAATGGAAACCTCTTTACTAAGAAACTTTCCTCCTTTGCACACAGAAATCTCTGCCAAGCCACAACCGGAAAGCAAATTTCCTTCTGCTCCCCGCCTTTCTTACAAGGACACATGGCAACTTAGTAAGGCAATCAAGCAGCTACTTTATTAATCAATCGATTTCAGCGCATTTTGCTTAAATCTGCTCAAGCCTCCTTCCCCACCTCCCCAGTGCGTTGAGATAAAATACAGACACAGGGCCATTTCTTCCCTCCCTGCAGAGCTTAAAGGCTCCAAAATCATCCTACAAGTCTTCCTTCCCCTGTTTTGAAGAAGGAGGCAAAGGCCAAGGAAGGAATTGTACATGAAACATCTTTCACAGCACGTTCTCCTGAAGGCAGAGCAAGCAGAACGGGGGAGGCTGCTGAACAGAGCAATAAATCCCACCACACGCACGTACAACACCACCACAGCTCTGCTCCCCGTTACGTTCATCGTGCCCTGGGGCTGACGTGGTTCCCGCAGGGATGTGGGCTGTCCTGCCCTTATGTCCCCTTTCAGGGGGGAAGACTGAGTCCTGCACACCACCCTGTCAGAAGGGCTGTGGGATTTTGGCTGTTTGCATTTCAACGGGCTGGAGACACGTAAACAGGCATGTTTAGCAGGCAGGTGTTCAGCACCTTCAGGGAAACCTCACCCTTTAGGGAGATGTGAGATCTAAAACCAGAGACATCCAAATTCCTGACCCCTTTTCAAAGTGGGAGCCAAAAATCCCCCATGAGTGTAACACTAACAAATACAAAAAGCGCACATTGTTTGGACTTTCCTTTGCACTATGGACTGTTATAGCAGGTTTCTATAAATGCCTAGTTGCTAGGTTTACAAGGAGGTGAGACAATTTATTACCTAAATGTGCATGTTAGTGAATCTCCTGTGACATCTAAGGTAAAGTCTACAGCCCCTTCTGAGGATTTGCTGTTTCTTAGTAAGCCTTTCTGTAAATACTATAAGGACCCTGCCATCCCTTCTTGCTCTCTCTTTTACCTCTCCTCCAGTTTTCATACTTGCATTTTAATTTGTAGCTTTTAGCTGCAGATTTTGCTCCTGCTCAAAATGACTGATTAAGGATAGCTGAGCAAATCCTGTTGATGGCTTAGCAGAGAAACACTTGCCATCCAGTAAGTCCTAGAGAGGCATGGCAGAGTCCAGCTAAGCACGACAAAGTCCAGAGACAGAAGTGGTTGTGCTGAGGTGAAGGGTGAATCAGGGGAATAGAAAAGTGAAGCCCAGGGCCAGAGCAAAGTAGGCCATTAAAGCCATGTGGGTCAGATGGGACTAGGCTGAGCTGGCTGTGACACCCAGAGAAACAATGTCACCCATGAGGGTGACGCTAACCAGGGGTGCTGCTGTTCAGTCTCAGCGTGATATTTACTGCGATCAATATGCCATTGGTGTATAGACACAGAGAAACTGAATTCTTTATTACTTCTTATGCATAATCTATAAAAGATGTACATCTCATCTATCACAGTCTCAAAAGCACCACTAGAGCCATTACCACAAAACAAAAAGGATGACTTCTTCCATATTGGTGCAAAAAGTTTTATTGTCAAATGCCCCCTCCTATTCATGGCTCCAGCCACCTTCTCTACAAATACCTGCTAAAAAGATGGGGTTCTGGGAAATGCCCCTGAGGCTAACAAACTTGGTGTAAGGCTCCTGGTGTGGTGGTCCAGCAGACAACTCCCCATCCTTGCATGCACTGAGGTTATCAGCCCTCTCTATGGAACACCTGGAGAGATGGATTTAGGTCTCCTTGGGGAGCTGCCCCATAGTGAAGCTATCATAAGTAGGCTTTGGCCTCATGGATGAGGTTGGGGATGCTGTGGGGGTTTGCCAAAATTCTGTTTCATCCAGAGCTACAAACAGCTGCAAAGACCTACATTAGAGTAGCTTGTTCACCACAGGCAGGCATTAGCAAGAGGAAATGGCGCTGAGCTCTGAGCACGCAGACTCACACAGAGACCACAGCATGTGTTTGTAACCCACCAGGGTCGTCTCAGAGTGACAAATCCAGAAGAATGTAGTTCAGTGGGTACCCAGAAGGACATAGGAAAGTGGGTACCCAGGCACAGTAGGAGAGGACACCAAGGCAGGCTCAGCAGGGCAACCAACTTCATGTGTGATATGGAAAAGGCATTTCTAGCATTCAGGTGCAGAGGACAGGAGATTGCTGGTGGACCGCCTACATGGCAGAGCAGTGGGCACAGACCGCTACCGCGCAGAGCCAGTACTGTGCAACCAGCCCCTCCGCTCCATGGGGTGTAGGAGCACTGTCTTGCTGCTCTGCCTGCTCTCCAGGAACCGACCGATGGGCAGTGAAAACTGAACGCACGGAGCATGCCTTCCCTTATAACCAGCATGGCCTGACTTGCCATTACCTATCTCAGCAGGGAGGCCAATGCATTAGCAGGCTTACTAGCGGGACATTTAGCCGGGTGCAATTTCACCCTCACCCAGAAGGTCATCTTCTGGAAGGATGGAGAGAGAAATCTGGGTTGTCATGCCAGGTTTCGCCTTCTTGGTGCTCGCAGAGTCGCAGTCCCCCAGCAGCCAGGCTGGCTCCTTTTGCCTTGGTTGAATATGCCAAGCAATACATCTCAGAGAAAATTCAGGCTGCCAAGCTGTATTATGCTGTCTCCAGCTACCAATTATGTGGATAAATTGATTGTCATTAGAGTGATGAAGTAGCTCAGCAAATAAACTTTCAGGAACAAGGCGGCCCATTTTTCACACACCAACCTCAAGGCTTCCTGCTGCTTTGATCAAACACACAGAAAATTGTCCCCAGGCTGCAATGGTGTTAGAGACACAAACTTGTGAGGGCTGGAGCAAGCCAGAGAGGGACAGAGATTTATAATACACCAATAACCCCATATTTGTGTACTGTCATGCAAGGCAGGTTGAGCAGATACTTTCTGAATGGGTCCAGTGCTGAGTTGTGGAGCAGGGTTGCATAGGGTAGGGTTGCATAAAGCAGGGTTCTATGGAGCAGGGTTGTATGGAGCAGCTTGCACAAGGTACAGCCCAGGGAAACATGCTGCCCCAAGTTACCCCTTCTCCCACCACCCACAAAGGGGTTTGGCCATGTTGGGAGTAGTGCACAGGCATTTCCCACCCCTGTCTCAGCCACACAGATTCAGGTCAGCAGCACAGAGACGGTTGTCACATCCCACTGTTGCGTGAAGCCACCTTAAAGTTCCCTCCAACTGGCAGCCACCTCGGAGGATACCCAGGACTGAAATAGCAAGGAGCAGACATCAGGAATCAGAGCCACTGGCAGGAGAGGGAAACGAAGGGGAGTCGTGCTGCCTCTGGCCCTTGCCTAGATTAGGTCTGTCTCATACCAGGGCTGTTCATCTCCCACTCATGACAGTATTAAGTTCACCCAGAAAATCAAAACTACTAATACCCTAGCAGTAATAAATCCCAATGGTATGATTCCTCACGAGCAGCTTACCTAGGAAAGTGCATGATTATTTTAAACGTGCTGATTTATTAATACACTCAGGATGGCTCAAGGCACTAGTTCTTGCCCAAGGGAGTTCAGCAGCGGAGCTCAGCATCTTGACTCACAGTATTGAGACTGATATATGACTAGCTGTGATCGGATGGCATATCTAAAAATACAGAGCCTGCGGTTTATTTTTCTTGGAAAATGGCAAGACACCCAAAGAAGCAGAGCTCAGTTTAGCATCCACAGCAGGCTGGATTTTTGCTTTAAAGAAGCCAGCAGAATTTGCCCAGAAAAAGGTGCCACTTAAGTTGTGTTACAGCCATGGGATTAATCTGTGGCTCTAGCACTATGGGGGGATCCTCCGGCTGCCCCAGCTGCTGCAGTGGCTCTAACCCAGTATTACAGAGGGCAGGGATGCTGATCGCACATCCTTGCCCTAGGAGACACAAGCAATGGGATTCCTCTGACCCAAAGAAGGTTTCCACACTGGGACCACTGGGAACTGGGCTGGTCATTTAGTACACACCTGTATTAATGAACTAAACCCTGCAAGATGAACCCACCTTGCACCATTCCCAGGGAAGGTGCTGCAGATATCTCTGGACCTGCTTTCAGGTCTGCCTTCAGTCATCTCCTTTCTAGACTAAACAAGCCCAGTTCTGCTGCTCTCTGGTGGGTCATGTTTGCTGGGCCTCAGCTCATTCCCACTGCTTTGGTTTGGACCTTTTCCAAGGCAGAGACACATGCCCCTTTTATTAGCCCATTTAACACTATTTATTACATCTAATAGTGCTTTTGTAGAAAAAAATCCCTCCAGACAGCACAAAAGGCACGTCAAATAGCACCTTGCAGCATCTCCTAACATAACAAAGACTGACGCTATCGGTAACAAGATGAAGTTATGGACACGAATGATTCAGCAGTGGCAGGCTGAGCTTTTGCTCCTGATAAAAACTTGGTTTGAGACCATAAACACAAACTGGAGCAGGGCCATAGTCTTCCCTCCATCATGCCATCCATTGCCCTCAATGAGTTCAAGGCCTCCTTGATAACCAGCGGTGACAATCTGTTCCTGTCCATAACCTCATCCCAGGCAGAGAAAATATCCCTCCGGATTTCTGACCAGTTGTGTTTCCACCTGACTCAGGTCTACAGCAGGTTCCCTCTGCCCCATGTGAGAGACAAAAAGGTCTGTGGTCCTATAGCAAAACCTACCACCACCACAAACAGTGCCTGCTGGATTCTGCTGCCCACCCATTTGTCTGCAAGAGAAAATTGATTATTCTGGCATTGCAATTTCCAGTAAGAAACCCCTTTAAATCACACATATAATTCCCTCCTTCCCTTCCTGAAAACTTCCCAGAGCACTTTTGTACCTTGTGTTTAGAGGAGTCTTTTCAACAATAGGGAAACTGAGGCACCTCCCCAGAAAGTGTTTTTTTGTCCCCAATGAGGCCCCTCACACAGAACTCGCCGCGGGAGCAGGGACCGCCTGCAGGGACAGGAGCTGTAATTCCAAACAGCTGAAAACACAAAGGAAAACTCCCCCTCCAAAATAACAGGCAAAAAAAATCAGCAAATGTACCAGCCTCTTCCAGAGGCAGCAATTTTAGGAATCACTTGTAACCAGGCAGCAGCAGCAGGGTTGTTGTGGGGGTTTTTTTCTCCCCAAATGGGGCCCTTTCTTTTCTTCCTGTTCCTATAGGGTTTTTCATCACTGTGGCATTTCCTATGATAATCCATCAGATTTATGCTGCCCTGTTCCAGATCAGAGCATCGCTGAGCTCTGTGCATGTCTAACAAAAGACAGCCCTGCCCTGAGCTATTCAAAATCTCTACAAATGAGGCAAACAAAGGGGATGGGGGAGAAGGATTAGCATGTTTGTGGAGAAAGAGCAGGGAGAGGTTGTCTTTCTCTAAAGCCGTTTGAGGAGCATTGGTCCAAAGTCCAGATTTTCTGAGTTGCAGGTGTCCTTCCTCCCAGCCTAGGTTGTTCACACAGCAAAGGACCCCAGCCATTGAACAGACGGCCCTGGGAGCACCCCGCTGCCCCTTGCCAGGTTTGTGTTCGCTGCTAAATTGGAGCAGGTGGAGGTACCAGACTGGTCCCCTAAGGTTCTCACTACTTCCTTGCCATGTGTTTGTGAATGCCCCTTCCGTCCTCTGCAGCCTCGCAGGGCACAGTGTACCTTGCGTTCAAGGTTTTCCTGCTGAGCCCTGGCACGCTGTGCTTCCCACCTCCCCAAAAGCAAGAGCAGAGTGCTGAGAGCTGCCTGGGAGCTCTCTCGACCACCCTCAAGCCACATCCCAGTTCAGCCATGCCAAGCGTCCTGCCAATTCCTGCTTTGCAGCCCTCAAGCTGGGCAAGAGCCGCTCCACCCGGCTCTGACCTCCCCGGGGCACGTGTGCCCAAGTGATGCCAAAGCCCTGGCTGCCTGTGTAACTATCCCCTCCAAGCACCAGTGTCCCTATGTGCCCAGTGACAAACAAATCCGGCAGGAAATACTTCGCTGGGAATGGAGAGAGCTCTGCGGTGAGGTTGTGACACTGGACGTTGTGTTCTTGGCAATTAGCTCCTGAAACTTTGAAAAAATATCAAGAAAAGAACAAGAGGTGGCTGCTGGCCAGAGCTGGGTTGGGGGGCCAGAAAGGTCAGAGTGGGACCCTGCACGGGATCCCAACGTGGGTTGGATCACAAGGGGCAGCCAAGACACGACATGCCTTGTTGGGTGGCCAAAGGGTCTCTGTGGCTCATTTTGTTGGTGCCTTGACTGAGGAACCTTGTCAGAAACCTCACTGTTGTGAGAGCTGTGGTAAACTGGGCAGACTGCGACAGGGAGAGGGATCCTGACTCACCCCCACAAGGTACATTTATACCAGGACAGGTCACATCCAACTTCACACCCCTTGTCGTGCAAGAACTGGAGAAAGGCAGGATCGATCTACTCCAAACCAGTCACCTGGAGAGACCTCAGGGTCACCCAGAGGAGCAGCTTGCTCTTTGTGCCCTGCAGACATCTTCATTTTTCTTTCAGTTCAGCAGGTCCGTCAGCAAAAATGCCATGGCCTGGGGAGAAAAATGGAGGGGGAGGCAATGGTCAGAAAAGTCAATTCCCAAATATGCGGCAGGCAGGCAGGAAACTGGCTCCTACACACTTTCTCCCCCGTGCCTGACTCGCCCAACAGAAGCCACGATCATCATTTGGGAAACACTTGTCTTTCCCTGTTCCTCATCAAACAGACAAATCACGGCTGGATCCCATCAGCAGAGGCCCCCATATGGCGACTGTCTGATCTCCCTCCTTGTATAAACACGCAGATGGGAGCCTGTTCAGAGGCAGGGCCGCACGCTAATGGTGGCCTCTGCCCTTTGCAGTGCTCTGAGGACAGTGAGCAACAGCCCAGTGGGCAGTGGGAAGTGCCTGTGATCTTGAGCAGTTGGCAGAGGATGCCGACTGCTCTCTGCTGGGCTTCTTATGTCAGGTAGGTGCAGCTGCCTCTGGGCCCTGCTGAGATGCCATTACAGAGGCAGCTGGACCATCTTTTATGGCTTGCCACAGCCTCCGTTGCCCATGCTGAGAGTCAGGCAATCAGCCCTGGGGGGTGTTGAACATGACCAGGGGCAGTGGTCCAAGCCCTCCTCCTCCAGGCAGAAGCAGCTCGTGTTTCTTTGCCTCTTTAGTGTTTCTGCCCCAGCATTGCAGGAGAGGGACGCAGATTCTGTCTAGGGCTCAGGACAGAGGGCTCTGATCTTTCCCTACAGCCCCTCCAGCTACCGCCTCAGGCATAGCCATCATGAATGTTTCAGGGTTCAGAGGAGTTTCTGATCTCCCAGACAACCAGCATGGCATGCCTGGATCACCGTGAGAACAGCAGAGAATGACCTCTCAATAGCCCAGCAGCTGAAGCCCCTTCCTGCGCTGGTGATGGAGCAGGACTGAGTGAGGGACAAGGAGCAACCACCAGCCCTGATCCCCTGTGAACTCCCTTTTCCCTGCAGACCCTGTTGTGGCCACCCAAGCCTCTCTCTCTGCCACAGGGTTGCTGCACCCACCTGAATTCCAGAATCCCTGCAGGAGCCAATTTTGACGCAGCTTTAGTAAATGGAGTTCTGCGGGGTCAAATCCAGACCTTCTGCTCCTTCCCGTGCCTGTTCACAAGGCCTCCCACCCTTGTGCCTCACTGGCAAGGAGATTGCCACCCACAGCATGAGCGGGACCCAAGCTAGACGTAGGACAAGGAGTCAGGGGTTTTCCCTGGTCCTTCTCAGCTCCACCAAATCAGAATAGCTACAAGTTGTTGCCACCAAATATCAGCTTCTCTCCCCTCTCCTCACTGTTGGCAGGGGGCTGTAAAAGTTAGGGCAGGTGATTTCATCCATCAGGCAGCACCTGCCAGATCCCTGCTCTGCTCCATTACGGTCTGTGGCAGGGCTGGGACAGAAGCCAGTGTTTTGTTCCTTGTCCTTTGACAACGTTCCCACACTGCTGTCCAAGGCTTTCCTTCCATGGGAAGGCAACATACGTCCCGCTCATTAACAATAAGGAAGTGTGATGGGATTGAAGCACAAGCCCCTTTGCAAGGAGGGAAATTCCTACACATTTGGGGAGAGTCTCAGTGTCTGCAGATTTCCCTCTAAACCAAATGCCACATGGTGCTTTCCTGGCAGTTATCCTCTGTAAAAGGTGACTCCTGGAGGGTGGTCCAGTGCAGTAACTTCTCCACCCTTGGTCCACCTGTGAGAACCAACCCAGTTCTCTGGGCCAATTCTGGATCTGATTCACAGCATCCCACGGTAGCCCTGGAGACTGTAGAGAATCAAGTATTTCGGGCTCATGGGCAGTGCATATCATAGAGACATACATGAATGTTTTCCAGCACTTATTAAGGCCTGGGGATCTTCTGGGGCAGATTTACTAGAAGGAAGAGTAGTTGGGGAGGGTAAAATAGATGTAGACTTTCCTCCATGCTATTAACTTTATCTGCCATGGCAAAGGGTTTCCTCACCTGGCAGGGAGCAGAGCCCATCTACTGTTGCCTCTCCATCCAGGCTGCAGCTACATCAGCTGGGCAACCTCCCCTGCATGCAGTCTTCTGAGGACAGTCTTGTGTTTGTGTGTGGTTGTTGTGACTGCAAGCATTACTTGCTCCCACTTCCCCTTTTGGTTCTCCTGCTTCCTGGTGCAGGAGCAAGACAGTGGAAAAATGTCTCAGGAACATGTTTGTTGGAGGGAAAATGGGAGAATGTTCAATGGAGGTGACCTATGGGCATGTGAGTTCACTTTCTCTGAATTAGCTGATAAAAAAGGTTTCCCAGACAGTTCAGTGAAGATCCCACCCTTCGGTGTCCTCCATGCAGTCATGACCATGGGTGAAGGCTCCTCAAATTTCTGAGCTGATTCCATCAGGTTTGGGTCCAAGACCTTCTTAGGTAGAAGCTCTGCTCTGCCACTGAAGAAGAGAGTTAATTTCTGAGAATTTGTTCTGTATAACAGACCCTAAATTCAACTTCCTAAAAAAAAAAGCAGGCATGTTCAGACACCAGATTCTGGTTTGGGTCCTTACAGCACTGGTCAGCAGAGACATCTTGAAAGCTGATCCAGCCATGTGCCTTAAGCCCGTCTCAGTAGTGCAATAGTTTGTTATGCTGTGCCCAATCTCAATCTCTTCTCCTGCAGCAGGGGATGAAAGGACACTCAACTCCCCTTTTTAGGGCCACAAAACGATCAGAGGGATGGAACACCTTTCCTATGAAAAAAGGCTGAGAGAGTTGTGGTTTTTTGCCTGAAGAAGAGAAGGCTCCGGAGAGACCTTATTGCAGCCTTTCAGTACTTAAAGGGGGCTTATAAGAAAGATGGCGACAGACTTCTTAGTAGGGCCTGTAGTGACAGGACAAGGGGTAATGGTTTTAAACTAAGAGAGGGCAGATTCAGACTAGATATAAGCAAGAAATTTTTTAGAATGAGGGCAGTGAAACACTGGCACATGTTGCCCAGAGAGGTGGTAGATGCCCCATCCTTGGAAACATTCAAGGTGAGGCTGGATAGGTCTCTGAGCAACCTGATCTGGTTGAAGATGTCCCTGCTCAATGCAGGGGGGGTGAGCTAGGTGACCTTTAAGGGTCCCTTCCAACCCAAACTATTATATGATTCTACAATCCTACGATTTTTGAATAGGACGGGAAAAGTATACCCTTCTCCTGGCAAAAACTGAGAAGACATCTCCCCAGGGTGGTGTGTGATATCAGACTTCTGACAACCTCCTTCAGAGCTGTCTGGCCTCCTGCTTTCCTGCTCTGTGCCACAAAAGACTTTTAAACGGAGCCCTGTCACAGTCCTATTTTACATGGCACAGTTAAGGGATTGCTAGGAATTATTATGGGCCAGTAGCACCCTTCCCTGCCGTAGCTATTATTCCTTCTCCTACATGTTAATTTCGGCTGAGTCAATACCTTTTTCCACCTACAATCTCAAGACATTCACTGCAATAATACTGTTGCATATTCAGTGAACAAGCTTGAAAATTTTCCACTCTACTAAAGCTTCACTTTTTTTTCTTCCTTTCCACCTCCCTCTGGGAGGGTGATAAATGTCTGAAAATCAAGAGATGATAGAAGCTCTTCATTCATCAGCTATGGTTGCAACTCCTCCTGAAGTCGAGTGTGGGAACCGCGTCTGGGACAAACTGTGGCCCTGAGCCCGGATGTGCCTTCTCCACCTTAACAGCAGCATCTGCTTCCCAATATGGCATGCTCTGCACTATCTATCTCAGGCACAACTTGAAACTTTGCAGCTGTTGCCACTCCGAGTCTAGCTATAAATCCCCAGCAAGGAGGGAGAGGCTGGGATAGTGGGGGAGTGCAGGGCACTCATCCTGTGCACCGGGATGGGAACAAAGCTCACATGCATCGTGCAGAAGCACAAAACCAAGCCAGTCCTCACGTAGGAATGGCTGGGCAGTCCCAGAGCAGGTGAATAGAGCATAGGTACCAATATTTCATCCTGGAGAAAAGTCTCCTCTTTCTTTCAGTTTTGCATTTGTAACTCAAGAGAGCTGTTCCCTATGCACAAAAGTTTTGTTGACAGACTGGGGGAAACCTAAGCATTTGCCACAACAGGCAATAAGAATGGAAGGGTCCAAGATCATCCACCCACCCAATGCTGGACTATAGGTTGGTTTCTTCTCTTTTGTTCTTTCCCCTGTTCAACTCACAAGATGGAATAAAGTGAAGGCAAGATTATTACCAACAGGATTCATGGAGGCCTTCCAATCACGCTCGCTTTCCAAATCATAAGGAAGTGAAAAGCACATGAGAGTCCAAGCACGTGCCTGAGCTGGAGGTCAGTTGTGAAAGGCTGGATGTCTGGATCAGGGGGCACATAAAGTCAAGGGAGATGTTGCTGAAATTGCGTGAAGAATCTGCCCCTCAATGTGAGGAAACTCAAACAGAAAATCAATAAAATAACCAGACAAAAAAGATCAGCTCAGGCTTCCTGGGAAAGATCCAAGGGCGAAAAACTAATTCCAGAAAATGAGGTCAACCTTCTCTAATAACCATAGCTACTGTTTGTGCTCCAGTGAGACATGCATGTGTGGAGTTTACCTCTCCTCTATTTATGGATTTGGCCTCTTGACCTGGAATTCAATGCCTCTCCGTTGATCCTGTCGTGTTGTGACGGGCCACATCCCGCATGTTTATTGCATTGGCACCAGTGTTGTCTTTATCTAAAGGGTGAGGGAAAAGAGCAGTCCAGAGCTGACACTAAAATCCAGCATCCATCCTCCCTGTCCTCCTAAACAATTAAATTTGATGCAACTTCTCACTTTATATTTTTTCTGCCTTTTTTCCTAGAAGGGACCTCTAAAGCTACTCTAAACGCTCCTCAAGAAAACATCTGTGCAAGCCACCACAAAAGATGGCTTTTTTGGTACCCAATTTAGAGCAGAAAGTATCCCATCATGAGGTGGGACTTTGGGGGATTTGGGAGATTTGAGTCCTTACAGCATGGGTCAGCAAAGAAATCTTGAAATCTGATCTGGCCATGTGCTTTGAACCCATCTCAACAATTGGATAGTTTGTTATGCTTTTCCCAATCTCAATCTCTTCTCATGCAGCCAAAGGTGAAGGGACACTTAAATTGCTGCTCTGAGAAGGACTTGATACCCACAATGACTCTACTACCAGTAGGGAAGGGCTGTGTGAGGATGGAGGAATATGTTGGGGGGCTCCTCAGTGGAGCCTCAGACTCTCTATTTCCACCCTCAACTCATCTACGCTCAGTCACTTCAGCCCAGTCCTTGGACAGATCTTATTAACCACTCTCCCAAATGGCTGCAGCCAGAGTGTCACAAAAGTGTGCAAGGTCACCCTTTGTCTCCATGTGCCAGGTTCCTTCTCAGGGTCTGGACAGCTGGGTTGGTTCAAAGTTTATCACAGACTTTGTGGCATTTGCTCCAGCACCTTCCAGCAACTGCCAGGCATGCTTCTGTCTAATCCCAGTTCATATCAGGAAGATGAAAAGAGAGGTATTTTGCTCTCATGTCACACGGTGGTGGTTCAGTGGCATTGGGGTGGCCTTGAGCCGGTGAGTTCTCAGCAAGGTTTTGTTCCCACGGAGACACAGGAAAACTGACCTGGACAAAAGCAGGGCAGCAACATCAGTTTTAGTTTACTAGAGATGTTCGGGCATTAGCACCGTGAGGAGGGCTGGAGCCCTCTTTGGCGTTTCCAGCACTTGATAAATTTCAGAGAGATTTAGGGCAAGGAGCCAGATGTTTGGGGAGAAATTCTGAACACTAAAGACAAGTGGAAATTTTTTTTTTTTTTTTTTTTGGTAGTGTGTATTTTTTCCCATTAGTTGCAAGGCTATATTTAGAAGAGAGACGGAGAGAGAGAGCACGAGAGAGAGAGTAGGCATTTCTTCGTATTCTGTAGCCACTCCAGTTGTTCTGCTTGTAGGAACAGATGTCTCTTTCCTGGGGTGACAGCATTCAGGTCCACGAGGAAATTTTCTTACCAGCAGCTCCTCTAACATAGAAGGGCGATCGGGCCAGAGGTAAGTCAGTCCATCGTGGAGGAATACACTGCAGGGACCGTTGCAGTGAATGCTTTGGGATATTGGTCAGAGAGAAAGGGGGGGCATGGGATCAGAATGGTGACAGCGGGAGACCAGGAGGGAATTGCCAGAGACCGGACCCCAAGTCCAGAGTGGGAAGTGTGTCCATTGCAGCAGGGAGCCCTGGCAGGGATGGCAGTGGAGAGGGTCCTGCGCCAAACACGTGGAAGAGCAACTCTGGAAGTCCCTGGCTCTGCCCATGCAGCAGGTGTAGAAGTTCATCAGGAGGTGCCTGACCTGGAAAGCCAGACTGCACTGGTGACTGCGAGGGGCTGTGAGGGGCTTCCTCTGCTGTGAGTGTCTCTGCTTTGGGGTTTTGGGGCAGTGCCGTGATAGTTGGCTGTTTCCTGAGGAGATGGAGGGTGATGAAAGTGTGTGAAGGTACTGGCTTTCCCCCATTGAAAAGTACTATGCCAGCTCTTGTGAGGAGTGGTGTGATGCCTTATTTGTATCTGTGTATTCTCAGGCATAATTAAATTTGGGGGCGACGCATTCAGGGAGGTTTTGGAAGCCAAGGGAGGAGATGGTGTGCTGCCTGGCATGGGGTCAGTTGCAACTGGGGATGTTTTACCTCTGTTTGGCCATCCAGTAGGGTGCAAGCTCAGGTCTAGGAAAGATGCTGTTTTCTTTCTCTGAATCCGCTTGCTGGGTCAGTCTAAGAAGAAACAGATCCTTTCCAAGGTCCTTAACCAGGTCCCTTTGGAAATGCTCCCTGCTTTCATAGCAACACACTCACCAACAGCTCAAAGTTTTTCCAGGTTAACCTGATTAATCCAAAATTTGCAAAACCCTGAAGGCACTGTGGCGTCTGTCTGCGCAACGCAGTGTCACATGTGCCTAGCAAAGGAAACCACAGATACCAGTCTCCCAAAGCATCAAGATCTGGTTATCCATCCTCAGATGCCTCAAAAAATGTCTGCTTCCTGACCAGGTTTCCCCAGGCCAAGCCCAGGCATAGCTCTGTGCCTCAGTTTCTCCCCGCAGCCAAGAGAGCAGCACAAATCCACTGGGCTGCAGAGCCACATCCGTGGCGGGCTGGTCCACTGCTCATGGCACACCTGACCCTTCTCCCCACTGCATCACCCCTTTGTCCCTACCTGTATTTGTGTCACCTCTGTTCCCCGTGCTCCCTGGGGTGCGAGCACTGCTTCTTCTGTCCTGCATCCCTGGGCCATGCAGGACTCCAGGTATTCCTCAACAACAAACCTCTGTTGCTGCCCTTCTCCTACTGCCCTTCTCAGGTTTCTTGCCAAGGGACAGAGCAAGCAGTCAGCTGAAAGCAGAAAGAAGGAAAAGTGCTCAAAGATTGCTAAATTTGCAATTTAAAATTTTCCTTTCAAAAGCAAGCAGCAATGCACAGGCTGAAAGTGGCTCGGTTTAATCTCCTGTGATGTTTTTGCACTTGTCTGTGAAGTTGCTGTGTGTGCCTATATGGTAATTTTCACTGCAGGGTTCTCCTTGCACACAGCCACAACAGCTTTTATTCCAAACTGACATTTCTAGCACTTTGTCCCAGGCACCCTTGAAATGCTAGATGGATTACTGTAATCCCAATAAAATCAAACACATTTCTCTTGTACTGTTACAACCTCCCAAGAAGACAGGCACAAATCCATCTCTCCTGGCTGGACCTAACTCTAAACCCACATGTTTCTTTCCAGATTTAGCTTTTTTAAAAAAATTTAAATCCTCTTGGAAAAAAATTTCCCCAAAAATATGTGCTTTCCCTTCACATTATACTGGTCCACAAAGGACGGAGAGGGATACACACAGGAAGTCACGCTCTGATTTCTCTTACAGTATCAGAGCTAGAAATACACAGCATCTACTGCAGAGATGTCACTCCATGCTCCGTGGTGACAGATGGCACTCAGTGCTAGCCCTGACAGGCTATGAGATATTGGTCTTTTAAATGCTAACAACATGATTTATAGAACATTCACCAGGACACTTAATATTTCTGTCACTCCAAGGCCAAGATCTGGTAATGCAGAAAAGAGGGACATGAAAAATGCAACAGTATCAATAAGGCATTGTAGATGTCTAAATGTTTCATGAGGGACTTTTCTATACAGTGTGGTGTAAACAAGCAAGTGGAGGTATAAAGCCTTTATTAGCACTTCTAAGGTGACCAGTACTAGCAAGCCTCATCAGAGATGTGCTGAAATACTTCTGGGTGCCCACCACTGCTAGGTGCACTTTTGGGGGTCTGGAGAGGCAATGTATGTACAATCCCATTCCTTTGTTTGCTTGTACATGTACATCTGGGCTCCTTTTTTCAAAGGCTGAGGCATTACTGCTGCAAATGGGCATAGAGGAGGTATAAGCTCATAAGAAATCTGCCAGCACATGAATTTCCTGCTCTGCGTATCTTCGGGAGATTCATTGCATATCTTCCATGCATGCTCAGGAGAGGGCTGGGGGAGGACCATGCAGATCTTTCCAATTTTTAAATAGATTGTCTCTGGGGTGTCCAGGACTGGTGATCCGCCACCTGGTTTTAAGCAGCAGGTCAAAGCCTAGATGCAGAGAGTGGGCATCTGGGCCAAGCCGAGTGGCCTCCCTCCCATCTGGGTCACTTTGCTCCATGAAGAAGAGGAATGTAGTTCGGAGAGTTGCGCTCTCCCTCTTCTAACTGCCAGTGATCCCTCATGGCCTGAGGTGACCTGCTGGACTAAATCATTGCTTGGGCACCCACAGGCTATTGCTTGCTCCAAACTGAACCAGGCAGCTGGGTCCCTCACTCACATAGCATCTGATTTTGGCCTTAGGCTTGCTGGGGAGTGCAGGATCCACCCATGCGCACACACAGCACTGAACACAGCATGGTGGGTGGAACTCAGATCACAACTCACAGCAATATCCATCGCCCATCCATAGCAGGGCCTTGGAGATGAACGACCACATAGGCTAACCGGCCACATCAGGCAGGAGGCAAATGGCTCAACAGCCCATCAGCAACACGAGCCCAATGACCAACATTGCATGAGCCTCCACACATTCTTAAGCCATGATTGCTTAAATGGCTTCAAGGAGACAGCCCCTGGCCATGCCTGGAACTGGACATCCAAAAAATCGGTAGCGGGGTGTTAATCCCTCTTGCTGTTGTGCAAAGTGAGTTCACATCTTTCCCCTTCCAGGCAAAGGCTGTAATTCAGCACATGACCATTCAAACTGTTGGACAAGGTAGGAGTTGCTGGCCATCATGCTCTTCATTGCACATGGGCAAACACGCCGTGTCTGAGCAGTGCATACACCAGACAATCAGCAATCATCTATCCCCAGGCTGGTTCTTCATGAAGAAGGGACAATTTGCTGTAAATCTGAAATTATTTCACTTCAGGCAAAGAATGAGAGGCAAGCATTACTCTCTCTTTGCAAAGAAGCCATCCATCCCTGTTTGCAGTGTTTCAATGCAAAAAGCAATTGTGAATTTGCAGAGAATAAGATCTAAATTAAAGGATGTGCGGTGGAGAGTGCTAGCAAACTCCTTGCAGGTTCATATTAGAGGAAAAAAGGATTGTGCTTAGTGCCTATTTATGTGTTTGTCAGCTCTGATTTCCTTCGTCGTCCTAATGTTTTTCAATCTCTTGGCTAAATTCAACCAAAATTTGGCAGAATGGAAAGATCACCTTGATTTTCAGGAAATTAAGCAGCAAAGAGAGGAGAAAGTCAAACAAGTGTCAGAGCCAAGGGAAGAGCTGGAACGTGAGTGCTCATTAAGGCAGCCAAGTGTCCACATGGGAAAAAGTTATAATAAGCATCTCAACCAGCGCAAAACACTTATCCAGCCCTGCAAGCCACTGCAAGATATGAAACCATAAGAAAGCAGGTGTCGTTTAATCTGACACTCACAGAACTATATGTTTCGTGTCTCCAAAGAACCTTTTATTTCCACAGCGTTGGAGGGGAAGGAATAAGCCAACTCTGGACTGGGTTTGACCATTTCCGACTGCAATTCCCCAGCAGTTGAGTGTTTCACACACTCTGTCCAGTTGCCCTCAGACCTGGAGGCTTCTAGGAGACATCAATGCCTAGGAATCAAGTGACAGCAGAGATCTGATGCCCACAAATATGGGATCTTCCCTGCCCTGGGAATAGCCGCATTTCTGCTTCAGGGTGGGATCTTTCTTCTCCGGACATTAGCTCCCTTCTCACAGCCTGAGGGCTAGATGGGCATCAGCTTTTCCCTTTCAGCAGCTGGATTCATTCCCTTTCTCTCGCTTTCTCCCTCAGTTCCCACTGTCAGCAAACCCAACCTCCCCAGGCTGAGCATGAGGCACACAGAACAAGCTCTACCACGTATAGGGCAAGGTCCTCGACATGCACAAAAGCACCATATTTGGCCAGTTTGAGCCAGAGTTGAGTGAGAGCTTGCCAGAAGGAGAATCATGCAATTCAAACTGAAAGAGAGTGAGTTTAACCCTTCATTTATAAATATGATGATAAATCACCCAGGCAACTTTAAACATGGAAAGGCTGCAAAACTAAACACATGCTGCTGCCATCCCAGGCAGCAGAGTAACACTAGCAGGCAGGACAGGGTAAGGGAGACAGCGGGGATGACAGAGGAGCCAGGTTGCCATATCAGATGTTCTGATTCAGGACAGGGAGATGAGAAAAGCTGAAGTTGTTTATACTAAATAACACTCACTCTCACTTCTTAATGTCTTTTTCATCTTTCTGATCCCAGTGCATGGCTCTCTTATTCTTTGTCTCTGGGTCTGCACGCAGAGATCCTATCTGCACACACCAATAAACAACCCTTTTGGAGAGTGGTTAGGACAAAGCTCTGTTGCCTGACCTGCCTTTTCTTTTGTATCCCATTACTTGAATTGCTGAGCCAGATCCAAAATTCCCCTGGATCAAGGCAGCAATCCCCATTGGCTTCAGCAAGTGGAGGGTGAGGCTTAAGGCTGACACTGAGCTAAAAGTTGGGTAGAAAGAAACACAGGATGGTCAAGGGTGTCCTCCTGGGGCAGACGTAGCAATGAGCTGCCCATGGTAAATGAACCAGTGTGATGCCAAGCAGCGAGCGAGTGAGGGAAGAGGCTTGCAGGACCTGGTTTCTGCACAGCGACCATCTGTTTCCTATTTGGCCCAAGAATGATGGAATCGGTTGTGTCACGCAACAATGAGAAAGTATTTCAGAGCAAGTCCCCCTCTCCCAGCGCTCAGCAGGGACCTTTATCAGAACAAGGGAAACCAGGTCAACCTCCAGTCTCCGTCCCTCCCCTTATCCCATTTCTACCCAGATGCCTGCTGTACTTTTAAGGAAATGCTAACCACAGTCTCACAGCCAGACAGACAAAATCCAGCCTGAGAGGTATAATATAACAGCATAGGCCAATTGGCGCAGCCAGATAGCACTCAGAAGGATGCATGTTTACCCATCTTGGGCTTTACAGACTGCCAGATCCAAGAAACAGGGATTGCATGGAAATCTGGGGGGGCTGAGAGCAGAATTAGGCATGAAGAAGGCTAAGCGCCAAACTCTTGGAAGATTTTAGGAAAGGGGTTAGCATAGCAGCTCTTTACTCTGTAAGCAAAGGTGATCATGGTTCTTGTAGCTCTGCATGAGCTCATGCCATAGCTGCAAGCAATAAATAATGCAAAACATAGCAAAATAAAGGTTTGCAGAGACTGCAAAGCTCCTCATGTGTTTAGCCATGACCCCCTACTGATGCTATATGCCACCACTCCATGGTGATGGGTAGCTGAACTGAATCACTTTAACACCTGCATGAGTATTTCTGATGGCAGAGACACAGACCTGGTTGGCGTAATTTGTTGACTGAGGGGCAGGGAAGGGCAGAATTGGAAATCTTTGGAAATGTTTGTTTTCCCTCAGACGCGAGGTCACGCTGCCATTCTGTGCCTTGTCCAACCTGCTGCAAAATGGGGCAACGTACCTTTGTCAAGCGCTTGGAGGCCCACAACGGAAAAATATTTAGTAGCTGTTAACCAGGGGTTTGGTCCAGCTCCATCTCATTAAAAGCACTCAGAGGAATGCTATTGCTTTGCCAGTCCAGCTCTCTGTCCCTTCTGCTTGTGAGCCATGACATGAGGGCAGTCCCACAAAGAAAGGAAAAGGCCATTCACCCCAAAATGCATCAGTAACAATTTGATTAGAGGAAGACTTTTCCCACTGCAGCCCAAGAGGCAGCTTTTCCACAGCCTGTCAGTGAGGAAATCTTCAGAATTACTTAAATTTGTTTCATGTGGATGCTTGGATTTTGAGTTCAGACAGGGCAGTGATGGAGTGGGAAGAGATAGAAACTCTAATTCAGCTACTCCATTGCATGTTTGATTTGGAAAAAAAAAAGTTACTTGTTTTTTAGCTGTTTACTATATCTGGAGTTTATTTCACTGCCCGTGGGGCTCAGTGGAAGAGGTGACTATGTAAGCCATCACACTGTATATGCTGTGGTTTTAATTTCTGTGTATGGACAGTGCTCATAGGGGATCCTTTTCTATTAGTCTGTAAAGTGCCCTACACACGTCAATAGCATTGTGAGGATGAGGAACATTTGAATGCATTTTGAGTTACTGATTTCACTGAGGCAGGAAAGGAAAAATGTAAGATGAATATCAGGTGTTTGTGACAAAGGATCTGGGACTGAAGAAAAATCTCCCAGAGGAGGCAAGCTACTAACAAGATGTAAAATCAGAGCAAACGGCCAGTGTCTTAGAATTACAATAAGAAGACAAATGCATATGCAACTCAATACACTGTAGTGCATGCTAAGGGATGGGATGGGTGATTTTGTCTTCTCCCCTTGCTCCACTATCTGCATGAACACAGATATACAAGCTCACACTGCACTTGGGCAACAGTCTTTATTTCTTGGTTTGCACTGGTGCAGTGGCTTCCACAGCGCTCCTCTTAACAGCATCTGCAAAGAGAAATCTGGGAGCAGATCCAGGCATCTGCTCATTTCAGTTTGTTTTTGTAATTAAAGAGTGAAACAAACAGAGAAGATCAGATGGTGAGAATATTAGAAAATTGCCAGAAAATGGGCCAGTGTTCTGCATTCTCCCCACACATCTTTGTCAGGTGCCAGACTTCGCAACTCCACTACCTTCAGCCAGTCTTGGGTCCAGTTTTTCCTGTTATTCACTGACAGCATGCTTGGCACAAAACTTACAGACAAGACCCTGCCCCAGGAGTCTGCAGGTTCAATCAGACCCAGACAAAATAATGTGAACATGTGTGCTACTTTGGCTGCCACCAGAGTTCAGTGCAGGGTGAGGTAATCTGGTCATTCCTGAAACACAAGATGTTCCAACATCAGGTTGCTGCTGGAGATGGCCTAAATGCAAAAGTGGACAGAAGTTAGGATGGCTCCTCTTTGCTCAGCAGTTCTTTGGGACATTACAGGTGGTCTGACCCCAGGCTTCGGGATTTCAGTCCTGCAGCATAATGTGGTGCTGGGTTTGATCTCAGGAGGGCTTTATGGTTGAGTGCCAGCCACTCCAATGGACAATCCAACTACTTGGGTTTGAGTGGCTACCTAAACAGAACAAAAAGCCATCTGATTATAAATATCTTTCCACATTCAAGGATATTAAACCCCATCTTTCTTTCACAACACTTCCATAGACTAGACGAGAGGCACTCTGTTCAGGGGAATGTTGAAAGACAGGAGAAGGTCCAGCAGAGGCTTTACCGGGATGGTAGGAATGCACCAGTACAGCTTGAGCCCAACCAGCTGGAAAGTGGCTTTGCAGAGGACTTGGGGGTCCTGGAGGATGCCAAGTTGCGCATGAGCCAGCAATGCACCCTGGTGAGAAAGAAGACCAACAGCTTCCTGGGTTGCTTTAGGAGGAGCATTGCCAGCAGGCTGAGGTGATCCTTCCCTTCTGCTCAGCACTGGTGAGACACATCAGGAGTGCTGTGTGTCCAGCAAATGCACAGAGACTTGGGAATCTCTTCTCCTAAATCTCAGTTCCCCAGCTCTTTATCACAAAGAGCTGGAAGCCTTCTGCTTCTGTCAGGAGGTGTGGAGGAGGTCAAAAGCTTGACTGTTATGGCTAGCAGGGATTTATAGTTCATTAGCCCAACAAGCAAGCTTTTAGTGGCTGGGCAGGAAAAGGCTTTGGCACTTTTCAGGCAGGCTCAGAGCTGCTGCGATGCTCTCTGGGCCCAGTTAGGACTGTCCCTGCAAAACATTTGCTTTTGGCCAGCAGGAACTCTCATGAAGATCCACTTTTCACTAGAAGGCTTCTGACCTAGGTAGCTTCCTCCTCCGCTTTCTATGTGGCCACTAACAGCTTGGAGTATCTCAGAGTCAATGTGACACCTTTGGTCCATCCTCCCAATCCCCATAAGCAGCAAAAAAGATTAGTGCAGGCAGAGAGCAGGCTACCAGAGGATGGGGCATGCTTGGGGGAGCTGGATATCCAGACTCCCTTAGCAATTCAAGGCTTCCTCATTGAGACACGCAGCCCAGGCACACTGCAGTTCCTGTGAGCACTGGAAGATGTGTTTGGAGCTCCTTGTCTCCCAGCCCTTCCGCACTTGGCTCTTTGGTAGCAGGGACTTCAAACCCTCATAACTCAAGTCTTTCAGCATCATTCTCTGCTGACTCAAGCTGATTTTTTTTAACCTCAAAGTCCTGTTCAGCCGCTTTGAGATATTCCAGACATTTTTCAACCATTTATTTTTATTGAAACCAGCCAAGTCTCTGTATATATTGGGCTTTTTTTTATCTTTTTAATATACAAATCAGTTTAAAATAGTGTGTAAGTCAGGAATGATTTGCAAATTAAACTGTCAGAACCTGGCAGGAGTAGCGGCTGACGCCCTTGGTTTGAAATCTCCCAGCTGCTGTTGCTGTGAGTGCAGATCTCTAGAAGATGCCACACAACCTGCTTGTGCTTCCCTGGAAAATGCAGCCATCCTTTGATTTTAGGAAAATCTTACAGTTCCTAAAAGTGCTGCTGCATGTAGGGCAGGAAGAGCCTCCAGTCAGGAAGAAGCTGCTCCAGTGGAGGAAGGACTCAAAAGAGCCATGTTCAGGAAACAAGAGTTGGTAGGCGCAACATACTGGCCTGACCCTCCCTGTCACAGCGGAAAATGGCCTGTGCCCTCCGTGAGCATCAGTGCACCCTGCTTAGACTCAGCAACCCCATCTATTTCTCTGGGCCATTTGCCACGTGGCTGGCTCAAACATGACCACATGTAGGGTTCCCCAACTTTCACTTCTCCTTTGCTCCCCTCGGCATAGTTCATTTCTCTGTTTGTGCTCAGGCCTTAAAACTATTTTTGCAGAGGGAGAGAAATTTGAAGTGGGGATTGTATGTCTTCTACAAAACATGCATCTGGAAACACTGGAAGACAGCAATTATAAACCCAGGTATTTTTCTAGCGATTATTGGTAATCCCATATTGACAGATGAGAAACTCAGAGAGTACAGCAATATATATAACTACTGAAGATGTACAAGTATGTTGGTTAAAATGTTCTTAGATGACAATATTTTGAGCCCTAAGGAATGCTGACATACCCATCAATACACCTCTGTTTCTTTTCTTCCAGATTGCTGGGAAGTCAGTGACCATGTCAACCTCCTCCACCCTGCCAGCCCTTGACTCTGTCAACTCCACCCAGCAGCCCAACTCCAGCATCTACTTGTTCTCAAAGTTCATCCACCCCGACAAAGAACTGTACACAGAATTTTACAGCCTGTGGATTGCCCTGATGGTAGTCAATGCCATAATTTTCCTGGTGGGTGTTGTGCTGAACAGCTTGGCGCTGTACGTCTTCTGTTTCCGTACCAAGACAAAAACCACCTCTGTTATTTACACTATCAACTTGATTGTTACTGATCTCTTGGTGGGCTTTTCCTTGCCTGTCCGGATCATCATGTTCTATAGTGCAGGTGACTGCCTGAATTGTTCCTTGGTTCATATCTTTGGCTACTTTGTGAACATGTACTGCAGCATCCTCTTCTTGACGTGCATCTGCGTTGACCGCTATCTGGCAATTGTACAGGTGGAGGCCTCACGTAAGTGGAGAAACCCCACCTGTGCCAAGGGGATCTGTGTCTTCATTTGGATCTTTGCCACTGCAGTGACTTTCTCCATCCTGACAATGGCAATACAGTTTGCTGCATGCTGCCTCGCCAAGATTCTGGTCCTGATGGTCTGTGAGTACTTCTTCCCCCTCATCATAATCATCTTCTTCACCACCAGGATTATGTGTGCTCTGTCCAAACCCAGCCTCATGCACCAGAGTCGGGAGAGGAGAATGAGGGCTGTGCAACTCCTTATCACCGTCCTCATCATCTTCATGATCTGCTTCACTCCTTTTCACGTGCGACAAGTAGCAATCTCCATCAACCCAGACATGCCCCATGATGTCAGCCTCGTCGTCTACCATGTGACAGTGACTCTGAGTAGCCTTAACAGCTGCATGGACCCCATTGTCTACTGCTTTGTCACCAATAACTTTCAGTCAACCATGAAAAACATCTTCAGGAAAACCGAGCAAGAGCAATCCAGTGTGGACATCCTTGGTATGAACAAGAACTCCAAGGGCTCCAATGCAATCATCGCCTTCTCAAACACAATAGGAAGCCCTGTGAGCTTGCCATCACCAAGCAGTGTCCAGATATAACCCACACCTGATGGGACACACTGCAGTAAGCCAGTGTAATGAAGCTGGAATACTGCTAGGATGCATGGTACTATTGTCTTTTGACCTCTTTGTTTTTTAGGCTGAGGTTCAGAATGACACTGGTGGAATTTATTCCTCAAGAACATTGTGGTCTGTTTGGAAAATGGAACTTGCAGTGCTGTTAGTACCAATACAAAAGAGAGTCTACTAATTACTGTTCCCAACAGGAAAGTTTTCTTTGTATTTTAATACAGACATTTTGCTAGCAACAAATTCTTTACTGTGGTTTTCTTTTCGTGTTTGATGCCATAATGTCACTCCTAGGATGACTTAGAAAGCACGAAATCTCTATTTTCTATGAAAGCTTTTGGGCCTTGGGCATGTGCTTAGGAGTAAAGGATAAGAGGGATGTTTCCAGAGCTATCCACTACAAAGATTTTAGATGCCAATGCAATGGGAAAAAAGTACTCCAACCCACCTGTCACTAGTAACTACTCATTTGTTTCTGAAAAAGTCTGAACCTTCTCAGGGAAGAGAAGATGAAGTCAAGCAGTAAAGTCTCCTTTCATTATTTCAGCTATAATAAAAAAATACATGTGGGGGTATATGTTTTCATACACATTGCCTGGGCTTGGGGACAGGTTAAGGATATGTTCCACCTTCATTTGGATCACTAAATCCCCTAAACAGCAGATAAGCATACAAAAAAGCTGTGAAAATGAACATGCTTTCCAGCAAACTCTGCTGTTCTGCTCGCTCTCCCTGAAAAACAGCCAAGATGAAAAGCAGGACCAGACTATGATGCTATACTCCTCTTGCTTGATTTTTCTTCCTGGCATGTTGTGAAATCAGGGCTTGCTGTCCTAATTCCCACTATCAGTCCATCCACTCAGTCACTTAAATACTGATGCTTCCAAGGACAGAAAAAGAAACCATCTCAGGCATCCAGGTTGAAATTCACCCCAGTATAAAGTCACTAGGATTATTTTTTTGTTTTAAAAGGTTTGTGAGGCTAAGGGTGCCGGGAAGTTCTGTCCACAACACTGGGTAAATGTTTTAGATTACACTGTACCAATCAAGCAATGCAAATACAAAAAAATGTCCTAGGAAAACAGCAAAACCTCAGCATGAACAGCAATAACTGTTGTTACTGCTCCATGTCTCCTCACTCGTATGCCTATTGCCCCTCCAGCTGGAAGGCTGCTATGAATTCATCAAGTCTAGTGAACAGCTTTTCCTGGCACTCACTGGTGTTACCATTCAGAACAGCAGGATTTATGGTTGGTCCAAGCTCAGGCATCCTAGAGTATTCTGCTTCCCTGAGGTCTGACCATGGGACAGTCATCTCCATTTCACAAGAACACAGCATAACCAATGCTTCAAACCACCTCTTGCACTGAGTTTGCAAGAGTTTGCCTCTTGCAACACATATATGTTTCTCCTAACCTGTTTCCCTGACCAATCCAATGGTAATAAAAATTGAACAGTCAACATCACTGCAATACAGGGATCTATCCAGAGATGAGTATAGTTGTCCTTAGGAGCACTGGGTGTCTCAGTTCCTATTCTGGGCACTGGAGTCCATGGAGAGCTATTCAGCTCATGGAAGCAGAGGCCTCCCAGCTGAGTGACCCTGGCCTCCATGTTGCCTAGATCTCCAGGGATACAAGAGGAGCCCAGACACCACCTGCATATGGAGACACATGTATGCATCTTAATCTGGCACCAAAGTCCCCCAAGGAAAGGACTCAGTTGCCCATAGACCAGTGCCTAATGTCATGGTAGGCATGATGGGGTGTCACTGCACCTCTAGCTCCTACTGCACAAGACTGTGGTTCTCCTGCAAGTCCTGCACTGTCCCTCAGGAACCCCATAGCGTTCACTTCTGCTTGGGCAGCTGAGTCTTATGCCTGAAATAAAATTATGTATCTGGAATCTACAAATGGGCAGTGTTCAGTTGGCTAATGCAGGGGCCTGCAGGTCTCACCCAGAACATCAGCACAACGCCGTCAGCTGCAGTCGGTCCATTAACTCAGGCTCTTGATCATCCTGGGGCACAGCAATTGACATTGCTGGGTATGTGACCTCTTTGAGGCTTTCCCAAGCAATACAGCTGATTCAGTGCCCTTTTGCTGGGAGCTCTATTCCTTTGAAGAGGATTTTCCTTCCAAGAGGTTGTGATGAGGGCCACCAACACTGTGGCACTACCCCACGGGATGTAAGACTGTTGTCCTGGTCATTGTTTCCCATTCTAGACATGGCCATGAACATGGTGAGCCTTCCCAGGGCCCAATTGTGCTGTGTTTTCCTTCTACCTCATCTATTTCCTTACATCTGCAAATCACTGACATAGGCATCTAACAGCCAACACCACCTTCTTGGCAGCTCTCTATTAAATGATGCATCAGCACACACAAATTAGGCTCTGACTTCTTAGCCAGGCTAGCTGCCAAAAACTCATGCCCACCAACCCACAACATGCTCTCGGACCTTGCCATGCCACCTAAGCTGTTTGTAATGTGAATGTGTCTCACATATACAGAGCTGTTAACAGTACTGTCTTTTTCCAAGGCTATTTCAGAGAAACGGGAGGAAAAAAGCAGGCTCAGTGCATAGCTTATTTTAATTTCTTTGTTTCAACAAGCTACAGCTTCACACCTCCCTTTCTTTTGCTATCAACAGTATTTTTGTCGTATGCAGGGATGTCTTAACAACCTTCTCAGTGCAGTTGCTCATTTGAGGTCAGTATAAAGCCTCTAAGATTCTTTGCTTAGATTTTTAAGTTCCTAAACAAGGTCTCAGTTGAAGCTTGCTCTTTCTGTTGTAAACTTAAGTTGTAGTAGCCTGAATTCCCTTTACTGTCAGTGTATTATTCACTCCCCATAAAAGCCACCTGAGATTGGATAATTCTCTTTATTTAGTAATGTCTGTTGCCTTATCCAGAGCTTTCAGTGGTCCTTCTTCATTTTATACCAGCTCCAAAGCACGCTCTGGTCCCTTATCAAGGACACAGTCTCCAAAAATTGGAAAGAGGCTAAATCATCCACAAACTAGCTTATTTTTTCAGTGACTTCTTGTGTTCTTTGTTTAATCCATATTGATTACACATCTTGCTTTTCCTCAGGGTGCAGCACTTGCTAAACTTCTGTCGTGTTTAAAGTCACCCATTTCTGCTGAGGGCACAATGTTGAAAATCAGTACCAAAAATTCAGCTATTGTCAGAAATACTCTTCCAAGTGGCACAGTTTTGGTGGGCACCAGTTCTCATTGCTTCTGAAGCCTCCCTCAGTTCTCTGTGTTTCTGGAAATTGGGGCCAGGTCTCTTGCCCCTTGACCTGCACCATCCCTCTGCTCAGGGTATCTCCTTGGGTTGCCTCTTAGTGATCACCAACAGAGATTGCAGTAGTCCTATTCCTACCCCAACCTGCCCTTTCTCTAATGAGAACAGCCACACACGACACAACAGGGAAGCCTCCAAGGGCAATGTAACTCCATGCATCATTAAATACACACAGAGACTGCTAAGGTAAAGCACATACAAGTCAGCTTTTTCAGGGCAGTCTTTTATGCAGCGTATTTAAAGATTTAGATGACAAATTCCCAATGGTTTCAAACTCAATCAGGCACTTAACAGCCTTTGAGGATCTGGATCATTACCCAGAGGCTGAAATAGTAATATTACAGCTCAGAAACCTGTAGCAAGGCAGAGGTGCAGAATAGCAAGCCCTCAGTCATACTGCAAACATATCCAGGCCCAGTAAAGCTGAAAATCTCCAATTCTGCACCAGAAAAGGAGCCCCTGACTCAACACGTGGGGTTATCTGCCAGACCAGCTTCCTCCTGGGCTCAGAGCAAGTTCTGCCGTCCCTCCACAACCGCCTTGATAACTGCAAAGAGGAAACAGCACAGCTCTGTGCGAAGACTATTTCTTCCTTCCTTGTCCCTCTGGGGTTTGCTGCCCCTCAGATGTGTGTACAAGAGTCTCATTAGTCAGCCTAATCAGCATTAATAAGTACTGTTAGCAGGTGTAGGCTTGACTTGTGGAAAGGCTGAGGAAAGTGGAATCGCCCATGTTAGAGCTATCAGCACAGGCCACCTGCATTGGCATTGAAGAAACACGGGCCTGCCACCCTGTCTATTCTGTACCTGTTGGCTGCCTCCTTCCAGATGTAAGGGCAGGAGTGGCTCTGGGGAAGGATTTGGGAGGAGAAGGCAGATCTGATCCCCACAGCTGCTCCAGGGCAGGGGAAGACGAGGAAGACAGAGGAACGAGAGCCTCAGACAAAGTAATAACAGAGGAAGGAAAGAAGGGGGAGCCAATGGGTTAAACAAGTGGAGCTCCACAGAGGGGAGGGGTGGTGAGAACAAGGACGAGGACCTTAATACGGGGGAAAGCTGTCAGAGAACACAGGGACCTGATATCCAGCAAAGGATGGTACGGGAAAACAAGTGAGGGCTTGGCTTGCTTTTCCCCTTCTGGGCACCATTAGTCCCAAAACAGGAGCTCTGGGGAGGATTCCAGTGCTTGAATCAGAGCTGGAAGACTCCCATTTTAGGAAGAAAAAGTCTAAAAGCAGAGCACTTTATCCCCTTCCCATGGTGAGGCCCAGGAAAGGGACAAGAGTGACCTCCCCACATCCGTGTGAGCTTTTGTGGTCTTGCGGTAGAAGACAGAAAGGTCTCCTGTGTGCTGGGAAAGAGGAAGAGGGCCTTCATCCCACCATGCTTGGGAAGAGGGTGCAGGGGGTGCAGGAGGGGATCTAGAGCAGTGTGTGCTCGTGGGCTAGTAGCAACATCCATTGTGTATGTTGGCTACGTGATGAGCAGGATTGTCATGGGAAGCGCCGGGTGATGCTTATACTAGATGGTGCCACCTGAAATGTCACACCACAGCACACATCCCATGCACTGCAGGGCATCCCAGGCAGAGGCAGACTGGCAGATTGCAGCATGTCCCCAAGCACAAGAAATGATTGATTACTTGACTGCAGTATTTCAGTGCTTTGTGCTGGATACTGTTCAACCTAATAGGGATGCAGGGGCGAATATCCACTGCAATACTCACCCACTTCCCGTCTCTCTGATCCCTTCTTATCCACATGCAATTCCTTTTCCTCATGTCTGCTCCATCCCTGTTCCCTTTGCTGCAAGACCCTGTCCCTGTATGTTCCCAGGTCTCCAGGCCTCATCTGAAGAGAAGTCCCAAGTCCTGCCATCCTGGTTTCTTGCCATCAAAGGGTGTGGAGCCACAAGTCAGTTGCTTCTGAGATTTGCAGGCTGATGTCTTCCTCTGCTGACCACTGGCTGTCCATATAAACATCTACACGACAGTCCCATACCAAGCTAAGAAGAGGACGTTGTCCAGCAGAGCCCTTTACCGTGGGCAAAGAAGTAGCTTTGCTTAGACCTGGCTCCATCCCCTCTGTCTACCCAGCAGATGCTGCAAAAAGCACCAAAACCTCCCTGGCAGAGATGTGAGATTCTCTAAGTGTTTTTATAATTTGCAAGTGCTGGCAGTATATCCAGGTCTTAGTTCATCAGACTATCCTTCTTCAGGATGCTTGACTATAGCGTCAGAGATAAGATTAATTTAGGTATGGGTTTGAGTTCTAACACAAGTGATTTTGCTTCTCCTTCTCAGCTGTATGTAGAGCTAACAGCCCAACTCAGGAATGAGGTTCTCCTTTCCAGCTGCCCATGCAACAAGAAAGAGCCTGTCAGATGAAATAAAGCTGAGTTTACACGTAGGAGAAAGTCCTTGTTCACCTCATGGCAATCTCAGTGAAAGCTCACAGAGCTTCTGCCATCCCAACGAGAAGGTAAGTAGCCCTCTCCCAGCTCAATCCCCCTTCCTGTATTTGCCTTAATAAACCCAAGTCTTCATACTGGGAAGGGCAGACCGCTGTCCATCACCTGTCAACACCAGGCCACAGAAAAGCAAAGGGAAATATTTACCATAGATGTTTGGTTTAAGCTCCATTAATAGCAGGAAATTAAACAACTGGCAGCCCTTCCAGGTCTGCTTTCTTCATTGACTTGACGATATAAGGCCACCTTGGCAACAGCCCACCAAAAAAATGAAATGTGCTTAGGACCACAAGGAGAGATGAAACAAAGGGGTAATGTGGACAAGGATGTCCCCCATCACTCCTGGTGTTATGTCCTTTCGACTCAGTTTGAGCTGGACAAAGAAATCTCTTTACCTGCCTCCTTCCAGGTCTACCACCCACTCAGTCCAGTTGTCTCAGGTAACGCATCTGACTTGCAGCTGCTCTAAAAGGGCTGAACGGGATGTGAAGATCTGATTTTCCTCACATGCTCTGCTCTTGACTGCAAGATGTGATTGAGTAGGTGTGGTATGGCATTTAGGCCTCTTTTAAGGAAGGAAAAGGGTCACTTCCGGAGAACTTTCTGGAGACCTGACTTGAAGCTGCTCATTGAAAGATAAATGTGGGTAGAGGTCAGAAATGGGCTGCAGTGCCATGCCTCAGTGGGCAAATGTGATCTAGAGTTTGGTTCTCATATGGGTGATGGAGGGAAATATATCTGAGCACCAGCTGACTCTCAGACAGCCATGTAGAGATGAACAATGCTCCATGAATCTGTAGATCTGCCAGAATAGGTTTTATTTAGCCAAAACATCAATCAAGAGCTCTGATCCAAACCTATCTCCTCCAACCATGTCACTTTTGCTCTTCTCAGTAGGAACAGCCAAAGAGCAAGTACTAGCCTGAGCTCCAGACCCAAAAGAGGTATTCTTGGGGATGCCCTGAAGGCCTTGCCTCTCTCCCTTGCAGAAGACCCTTTGGCTTCTCTTTCATCCTTCAGTGGACCCTAACAGGACTTCCCTGATATGATCTTAAAGCAAACAAACAAAATTCCCTCTACGTGGTTCAAGCATCGAGGAGCAAAATAACAGCCAAGATTTTACTCAGAGCAGCTTTACTTCCATCTCCTCCAAAAGAGACCTCTAAAACAGGCCTAGAAGTGCTTGTTTGTCTCTACAGATGGAGAAAAGTGGAGATTGCTGCAGGTCAGTTAAACAGATTCCCTTAAGAGACTTGCCCAGGGGAAGTCCATATGGGAGCAGCGCACAGCATGAAAGCCTTGGGCCAGAGCCCAGCCATTGGCTCATCCTTTCTTTGATCTCACAGTCAGCATCTCTCCAGACAGAGAAGGACCCCTAGAAATTCGTTTGTGAAGCCTAGACCAAAGCCCAGTATCCAACTCCTTGACGTTCTGGATAGCTCAGAGACTGCCCAAATCCTGGCTTCGCAGGGCAGGCCTCTCTTGATTGATATTATTTAGAGTTGGAAATGCCGTCCTGCCAGCCTCGCTTGGAAAACACGGCAGTGCTCAAGACGCCGGTTTAGACGGACTTCTCTGCACAGCTGCCCATTCGCAGTGCATGTGGTGGGAACCTGTTGATAGGTTCTTGACAGAAGTTATGGTTTGTTTATCTGGTAGCTTTACTTTGTGCCTCCTACCCAACCCGGAAACCCTTCCTCTTCTAACCTCTTGGCCTGCTATTATATACAGACTAGTCTACACAGTAATTTTGGTAACCATGCTTCATCTTATGACAAACACTGCATAAAGCAAACAGATTGGTATTGTCATAATTAAAGCAAACTATTGGATGGTTTATCTATACAATCCTAACAGTTCTGCCACTGCTAATGCTTTACCTGGCCTGCAGAGGTTTCAGCAAGCCGCTCTAGGGTATATTAACCCCTGCAATATCAAACCAGGCACAAAACCCCTGCTGCCTCCCAAAGCTGTATGGACTTGGAAGCCAGCAGGACTTCTTTCTAAGGTTACTGCATGCCTAACAGAGATGAGAAAGCCTCACCCAGTCATCCCAGCATCAACCCATTTAAACTGGAGACCCTTTTTCAGAAAAGCCTGCGGTTTTGCACTAATGTCTCTTTGAGGTTTAGAGAAGATAAAGCACCTTCTTTTCTTTGCAGTGTTATGTTCCAAGCCGCGGATATTTGCTCTGGCTTTGTCTAACAGATTACTACACCCCCAGATGCCAGACTTTTTTTCTTCCAGCAAAGGTATTTGTAAACAATACTCCATTCCTGCACTCCGAAAAAATTAAGCTACTCTGTCTCTTCCTATGAGGCATGTTTCCAGGGTCAGACTTTCTGGTGGTTATTTGCTGAGCTGCTTCAGATGTTTCAGCTGCTTTTTTCAGGTAGGGGCATCAGAGAAAGATGGGGATGGGGGACAGAGGGGTGTTAGTCTAACAGTTGATTTAATGTAGGTTAAACCCCTTCTTTACGCTGGGGCAGATGGGGGGTGACACAGATGGACTGAGGGACACAGCTGATGCTCAAAGACCATGGGAGCATGGTGCTTCTCTACCCACTACCCAGAGCTCCAGGTCTGCCAGCACCAAGGAGTATCCTTAACATTTTTAGCTTCCTTTCAGCCCCTCCACTATCTGCTTAGCGAAGCCCATGTAGTCGGCATTCGGCAGCAATATGTGTAGCTCTTCCAAGCCCACGAGGATTGGAGGAGGCCAGGGGTGTTTTCTGCACATTGTCTCTACAGCTGCCATGTTTAATACCAGCAGCTGTAGCTGCCAGTACAGGGGATGCAGATGTGCTATTTGCAACTTAACATTCACGATCAATAGAGCAGCTGTTTGTCCTGCAAGCTCCTGAGGGGCAAGAAAAATCAATTGGTTCTGCCAAGAGTATCCTGGAGGGTCACTTGTCAGCAATGCTGAACAAAGGAGCCGGAAAGTCCAAAGGGAGAGCTGCACAGAACAGAGTAAGACACCTGCACAGAGACGTAGGTGTGCAGAGCCACACGGAGCAAGCATGGGTGGCAATGGAGAGTGTGTGTTTGCAGTTATAACTGTGTGACAGAAAAACAGGGCAAGGAGCTTGGCAGAGACAGCTGCAGGCAGGGAAGTCCTCTCATCTGTGGCAGGCAGCAGGAGCCTGTGGGCTGTTTAATACACCAGCAAATTCCTAGTATGTGATGCAATTCAGAGATCACCCAAATCCTGATCCAGCACCCACTGGCAGCCAGGGAGGATTTCAGTGGAGGGTTTTGGGCCTGTCCTGGGCTATTTCTGGAAGTCCTTCTCACCTGCAGCTTCAGCGGTGTGGTGCAGTTGGTGACTGCAAGAAAAAGCACTCTTGATCCCCTGCCCTGGGGTCTGAGAGAGCTGAGCACCTGGCTGAACACCTGAGGACACAAACACCCTGAGAAGCAGTGAAAACAAATAAATCCGAAAGGGACAAGTCTGTGCAATGATGTGTTCATGCATGTGTGCACGTGAAGAGAGAAAGAAACACTTCAGTGTGGCTGGGGAGAGGACTTGCAGACCCCTACCACAAAGGTGCAAACCGTGAAGAGACAGGGAGACGAGAGAGAGGCCACAGGTACAGCAGGAACGTGTGGGGTGAAAGCCAGAGGGAAACTGAGGCACAATCTCTGCATGTGGTCTCTAGTGGAAGATGTCAGGAGCTTACCTACACCACATTCAAGGGTCACCTTAAGGGGTCTGCGGAGTTTTCCCTTCCCATGAGCTGTGTTTGCGGTGGGAGAGCAGCCGGCAGCGTGGGTACCATCAGACGACGTGAGCAGATCAAAACCAGAAGACAACTTTTTGGGGTTAGCTTTTTAATGTAAGCTCAAAGGGGAAGGAGATCCCTTCATTCTCTCTCCAGTCCCCTCAAGGATGAAACTTCCTACCCATACATGGCAAGGTGCAGTATTTTTTTCCCCCACCATCAGCAAAAATCTTTCACAGATTAAATATGTTTTAGTGGCTCTCCTGGGGGAGCCTCTTTGCCCTGCTAGCAGTGCATAAAGTCACAGGAAACAGCCTGCTCGAGGTCTTTGCAGCAACTGGAGAAAAGATAAAGCTGCTGGGACACAGGCGTAAATATCTTACTGGCTCTTTTTAGACTTGGGCTTCATCCTAGGAAGTGGCTCATCCCTTTTGCCTGCAGCAGGAACAGAGGGTGCTCAGCACCAGGCAGGACTGGTGTTACACCTGTTCTGGGCATTACACCAGAACAGGCCTCCCATTTGCCCTGGGTACCTCCAACTTTCCAGGCTTTCATAGCTATTCCCAGCTGGAACATATATAATATATAACATATTCATTATAACTAACATATACAGCTAATTTTTACTGAGCCATTCATCAGCCCTGATCCCTCTCTCCAAAGATCGATCCTGCCAGCAGAAGTGCGGGAGCAAGGAATTGCTCAAACCATTCCTATTTTCTGGCTCGTTCCTGTAAGCCAAAGTAAGACTGTCACTTGTGCCATCAGGACATGTCCCCTCTGTACTCTAAGAGTAGCCCTGTTGGGCTGTGCCTGGACCCAGAGCAGTCAGCGCCGAATGTGGAGTGGGATTTTGACCCTGGTTTCACATTTAAAAAGCCCTTATGTCTGTGTGGGGAAGCGCACTGAGCCATGGCAGGCACATGGTGAGATGAAGGGCCCAAGCTGGGCAGGCAAGTCATGGCTAAGTGCTTGATTTGATTTTTTAACTTCTTGACTCCCGGTCCTCCCAGCCTGTCTGGTTCCTCACAAGCTTTGCTCTGCCTTTATACCTGTGTTACAGTCTATCTCCCCTCTTCTCTCATCCACCCTTACTCACACCAGTGCACCCAGTGTCAGTGAACTGGAATCCAACTCTTCCTGCACAGAGGTGGGATCCTAAGCCGGGCTACTCCAGCAACTCCAAGGCTGCTCCGCAACGACAAGTTCAATGTCATGTCGGCTGTCATCAGTCCTGTACAGAGCAACTGGTCGGGAATCCCCGGACTTGGCCTCCTTCCTGCAGCAGCATCTGGTGTGCCAGCAGCCGCAGGGGGACTGTCACAGGAGTTGTCCCCCAGCATTCCCTTCCCAGGCTTTCTGGAGCAGCTCAGAGCAGCTCCATGCCTATTTTGCTATGTTTCAGTAACTTTCCCAAGGCCACCTAGGACATGCTGCTCAGTGCAGGTGGCTGGTACACTTGTGTTGCAGGAATTTTTCCATTTTCCCGCATCTCTTCCCTTCCCACAGGAACAAGCTGCCCAGATGATGAGACGCTACATGGTATTCTTCGCTCACATAAGCAGTACTGGTTCTATTTACTGTTTAGGGAAAATTTATAAACACATGTAGCAGGTTTAAGGGGTTTTTTTTAAACTTTAATTAAACACTTGTGGATAACAAAATGCCAAACTTCTTGAAAAACAGCAGTAAATCAGTAGATTTAAACCAGGTCAAGGAATCATAATTTTTTTCCTTGGAAACTCTTTTTTAGTTTTGTAAACTGGCACAGGGTGGAAAGATAGAAGTTTGCTGAATTTACCCAAGAGACTTTGCTGACCCACCATTACCTCTGCATTGCACTGCTGCAATGAAAGCAGGATCTGCCTGCACCATCCTTTTCTACAGCTTTTTCAGATACTCTGCAACAGGGAAATTTCAGCAAACAGCAAAGTCCATGGCAGTGGTTTAAGAGGTTTGATGCTGCCAGCCAAGTAGTGACCAAACCAACCACTGCCCTCTGCTGAACACAGCCCGAAATCCCCACGAAGCTCCCAAGGGTCCAGAAAATTATGGTTGAAATCCCGTTTTGCTGGGAGGATGGGGAAAACTCAAACTCCTCCCTATCTTAGATGGTGAATCTCTCCTTCAGGCCAGCTGCCAAAGTCCTATATTTTGTGGCTTCCATGTTGCATCCCTGCTACACTGTTGCATCTCTACAGTACACTTAAGTATGCATTGCTACACAAGGCTGCTATTTTGTGCTAACGATCGAGCACGCTTTGTATTTACATCTGGCTAGTCCACCAGCCACCTCGGTTAAGGATTTTGGTGAATGTATAAGAAAGAGAGAACAGTTTCTCATGATAATTATCACAGGAGCAGATCCAAATAGGCAAAGACATGGGGAATGTATTACATTTGAAGGGAATCACCCACAGAAATGGATTTCTAGGGGACCTTGTGGAATCTCCATCACAAGGAATCAAGCCTGGGTGCCCTCCTCAAAGGCACACCAACATCCAGCCATGGGCAAGAGGTGAAGTCTCTAGCCCCTGTTTGGGTGAAGGCCAGACTAGGTAATTACACACATCCTTCAACTTCAGAATATTAATTTCTCTCTTGACTAACGCAGTTTGGGCTCAGTTTCCCTCATTGCGAGAGCCCAAGGAGCCTTGAGGGTTACCTCCTGCACACCTTGGTGTGCTGGACACCACAGAAATCCTTGATGGGGTCTCCTGGCCCTGAGCCCCAAGCCACTGCTGGCAACAGACAGCGTAGCTTGCGCATGGCCCAGGGCAGTAAGGATTTCTTGTCCCCCCGAGAACTTGTTGTACACCCGTCCCCAAATGTCTGAGGGTCAGTCTCCAGTGCCCCCAGATCAGCCCCCACTTCAGGCTCTCTGGCCCTGGGGCTTCACCCACTTCCCTCAAGATGGCTGCAGACCATCTTGAGGTCCCTGGTGCTACTTTTAGCCGTGGACAAGCAAAAAACTGTGTCAGAGCTCACGACAAAGCATCTTTAGGGAGCACCTGGGGAGGGAATTGGTGTTGGCCCTTGTCTGCCGGGAGGGCAGTGGCAGAGAGCTGCACGTCCTCCCCCGGGACTTCTCAGCACCCCCTCGTCAGGGCCCCAAAGACGGGCTGGAGAGTTCTCCCTCCTCATTCTCCTCAGCCCTTGCCCGAGCTGCGAGCTCCGATCTCATTTCTGCCTCGGCCGCCGCCGGGCCTCCCGGGGCCGAAGGCGCAAGGCGGGCGGGGGCGCTGAGGGGAGCGGGGAGCGGCGCCGCCGCCCGCCATGGCCGCCCCGCGCGCCGCCGCTAGATGGCGCTCCGGGAACGGCCGAGGGCCGCCATGGCGAGCGGGCCGGCTCGGGGCGGCTGGGCGGGACCAGCCCCGCGTCCCCTCAGTGACAGGACCCTCGGCCCCGCGGTGTCGGGGCTCAGACCTCGGCCCCTCAGAGGCAGGACAGCCGCTCCATCCCTTGGTGGCGGTGTTCGGACCTCATCCCCTCAGAAGCAGGACGACTCCTGCTCTGGCGGGGTTCAGACCGCGTCCCCTCAGAGGCTGGACCCCGGCTCCATACCCTCCATGACAGGGCCCAGGGTGTTGGAGCTTTTCGAGCGCTGCTCCAGCTGCCTGTGGCCAGGAGCCGGGCCCAGGCAAGGCATTGACTGCCCTGGGCAAGGGGGAGACTGCTGGGACCATGGCCGTACTAAGTGGACCTGGGCTCAGCAATGGAGGGAGGCCAAAGGTTGCCCAACAGGCACCCCCTGCTTCCCTCAGCCCATGAGACAAGGAAAGGGGACATGCTCCTGGAGAACAAGTCTTATAAGGAGTGGCTGAGGGAACTGGGATTGTTAGCCTGGAGAAGAGGAGGCTGAGGGGAGACCTTATCGCTCTCTACAACTACCTGAAAGGAGGGTGTAGTGAGGTGGGTGTTGGTCTCTTCTCCCAAGTAACAAGTGATAGGGCAGGAGGGAATGGCCTCAAGTTGTGTCAGGGGAGGTTTAGATTGGGTATTTGGAAAAATTTCTTCACAGAAAGGGTAGTCAAGCATTGGAAGAGGCTGCCCAGAGAGGTGGTGGAGTCCCCATCCCTGGAGGTGTTCAAAAAACAGGTAGATGTGGCACTTGGGGACATGGTTTAGTGGGCATGGTGGTGTTGGTTTGACAGTTGGACTGATGATCTTAGAGGTCCTTTCCAACCTTAATGATTCCTAGTTTTACTTTTAAAAAATAATCCAACCACCAAGCCAGGAAACATGAAATGAATTATTACTCTACCCTTAACTCGTTTAGTGGTGGACTAGTGTTAGATTAATGGTTGGACATGATGATCTTAAAGGTCTTTTCCAACCTAAACGATTCTATGATTCTATGATTCTCCTCTCTTTCATCCGCCACAGCACGTAATGGAGCCAAGGTTTGCCCCCATTCGCTCAGCCACTCTGGGCATTGAACTGCCCAAATGCTCCCAAAGCCAGCAGCAGCCAGGCAGGTGACAAGGTCATGGCTGGAAATTGTCTTTGGATGATGCTGTGCAGGAGCAGCTCCTCTAGCTAAGCATGTAGAAGGGATGTCAGCCTGCTACAGACCCTGCTTGTCTTTGGGTGGTGCTGGCACCTTTACAAGAAGCGTTGCCCTGTCCTTGCCTTGGCATACTGTTGCATAGATGACCCTGGGATAGCCCTGGGGTAACTTTTCCCACTACAAGTCCTTCCTCTCTACACTGTAGCCCTGGTTCAGTCTAAATGACCCCTTTCATCCTGTAGATACATGGTGGGCAGGTCACTGACTGTGTCAACTTGTTTTCCAGGCTGAATTCAGTGTCCTAGACACACCTGGCTATAGCTGCTGTAATGGTCTGCAACTCATGCACCCCAGGGACAATTGGTCCAAGCCCAGGCCTCCAAAAGAACTGCAGTTAGTATCTGGCCTGGGTGCACTGCTGGATCCAGGACTTGGAAATGCTCTGGGACAGTTAAATCACAGACAGCGTGTATGGGAATGCTTCAGCTCCAGTACAAACCTGCACAGTTACACGCTGCGTTAGACTCTAACAGTTTCCTGTCTGAAGCTGTGTTTTATTTGTCATCTTCTGGGATAGCTAGTAAATCAGAGGGGAAAAAAAAGCTATGACTTATCCCTTCCATTCTCAAACACAAAGTGCTCCTGGTTAGGCAATGCCTGCGTCAAGAATTTCCTTTGGGTTACCAAGTCACTACGGAAGGAAAAGGTCCTGATGGAAATAAGTCACCACACATCAATCCTGTGAACCACTTGTGTTGGAGTGCAGAACTCCAGACCAAACCACCATGGTCACATTATGCATTTTCTCCAGGCATTAGCTGCATGTCTGAAAGAGCCCCCAAAAAGCCCTGTTCAGAGCTTTGCTCAACCACCGCCCTCCATGTGCATCACAAAACACAATACAGCATCCCAAGCAGCTTGCAGTCAAGGAGAGACTTGAAATACAAAGGACTTAAAAGCCTCCAAGGACAACATGGCATTGCAAAAAGGCAGGAGACAGCAAGTGTGTTGCCAAGGTCATGGGTCTGTGACAAATGATGTCACCCACCCTCTGCATTACAGAGAAGGAAGGACCCAGCCCAGTTCCTCTCTGACGTTAGGTCTGAGTCTGGGATAAATTTTGGGTGTGTGGATGAGATGGGCACCCGAAACATTTCTTTCTCCTTCTAAAAGCACAAGTGGGGTGCTTACCCGCCCCACCCCAAGCCGATTTTTACTTGGGCCAGTCCAGTCCTAACAGGGAAGGGAGAGCAAAAAGTCCCCATAACAGATCAGACCCAAAGCCAAGTTCTACATCAAGGAGGCAAGGTTTCCTTCTTCCTGGCAGAAACCCTGAAACATGGGAATAATTCAACACAGTCAAAGCGGCATGTAACAAACTGAGAACAGCAGTGATCATCCCCTTCCAATGCCCTCTTGAGGATATCAACAAATTCCACACCCTCATCCAGGCACTCTACACCTCTGCCTATGGGATGGCACCTCTCCTGCACAGTCCTTTCCTCAACTTTACCTGTTGCACACTGAAACAGGTTTGATGCCTTTCTTTGGAAAGATTTCCTAAAATGTCCTCGAGGCTTAGAAATATTATTCTTTTTCCCAAGCCAAAGATGCCCATGTCCAATTAATTCCCATGCGATCCTCCATTAGTACCATCTTTTAATATAAATACCTCTTTTGTCCCAACATATTGAAAATAAATACTTCTTTTGCCCCCAAACTTCTTTTGCTTTGCTTACAAAGAGCATCTTTCAGCCTTGGTTGACTAAGTGATCCATATGCTCTTCTCACAAAATATATCCCCCCTTTCCCTGATCATCCAAAGGACAGTCTGAACTCCCTGAGACTGCGTGCAACACTCTGGGGACGAGCTTGTAACACCCAATGCTTAAATCCTGCTTGGTTTCACTTAGGCAGAGAACTTTCATGGCTCAAAATGCAGCAGGGGAGACAATATTTCTATTATCTCCCTTCTATCCCTGATTGCACATACCTCTCTGTGACACATAGCCTGCTGCAAGGCCATGAGGCATCCATATGCTGGGAACATTTTTTGACGTTCCTTTCCTAATCCATTTGAACCCTAACAATTTGACAGGTCAGGCAGACCTAACAGGTTTTTCTACCAGCTGGCAGAGCAGAACAGAATAGCTCATCCCCCTTTAAGTAGGACCCAAAGGACTAGGAGGCCATCGCAGCCTCCAGCCCTGTGAAATGCACAATTCGGCGGGCCGCTGAGGGAGACAGTCACCAGTAATCCCAGAGCCTTCCCTCTAATTCACACTCACACGGACAGGGCATGTAACCTGCCTGTGACTCATCTCGTTCTCGGGCAAACTGCCACAAAGGAAGAACATTCAAAATGGCCCACGATAACTCTCTGCTGCTTCGCTCCAAATAAAACAGGAGAAGGAGCAGCAGCTGCAGAGCCCATTTCAAAACACAGAGCCACAATGAAATGGTGACACAGCAATTCACACAAGCCCAAAACAGATCAAGGCTCTGATATAAGCAGCCTCTTTTACAACCCAACCTACAGAGGCAGGGAGCTCGCCTGGCTGGTGATTTGATGTGTTTCTGAGTGACAAGTCAATGCAGAAAAACGTGGTGAAGCATCATAGTCAGAAACCGTTGTGTACAGGAGCCAGGCAGCCCCAGAAACTGCCCTCTTCACCCTTTTCCCTTTTAGCAAAGCAGTGTTGTGTCCCAGGGGTGGTTGCTATTTCAGAGGCAGAGGAGTCCCCAGCCTTGCAGATGAAATGTAGACTCCATGGAGGAAGAACAGTGAATGGTTACATCTGGCTAAATATCCATATGGAGAAATGATACCACCTGGGCACTGTCATCCATCAGGGCTCTGGGGCCCCTTATACCCTCTACCCTAAAACATTACCCTAACTTTGTAGATCTTACGGTTTTCTCAGTCTACTGACACATTCTTCCTTAGACCATATTAAACCTCTGTGTTGATTCTGCGAGAATTAAAGTAACTTTATTTCTACATAGCTTCATTCACTTTGACCTGGTTTAATGAGCACACTTTAAATTCACCCCTTTGGGTAGTCCAGTTTAACTTGCAAAGATGTCTCTGCAGAGATGAGCTCCCCCATAACTGCTCTGTGCTACTTCTTTGTTAATACATCACAGGCTTCTCTGCACTTTAGTTTAGTCTGGTTTTGGAAGTGGAAGCTCTGAAAACCCCAGCAGGAAGGATTAACCTGGCTAGTATTTGTAGGGTGCTATCCGCATCCTAGCTGGAGATGATTTCAATGTAAGAGTTGACAGTATCTACTTTTCCCTGCATTTGCTAACATAGGATCTACCTAATCCTTTTCCCAGTCATGCCCATCTGGTGAGCTGAGCCTAACACTTTAGATCTGAGTTGGTACCAAGACCATAGCTTGGGAGGGCAGAGACATGCGGAGCAGGGCAAATACAGCTACACCCATCCAGGGAGAGGAGCTGGCACCAGCTGGCCGGAGCAAAATGAATGGGGCAGGAGTATTAGGTAGACGGGGCATCCCCCTGACGCTGTGGGTTTGTTGGCAAGTCTCAGGCGACGGCAGTTGAAAAGAGAAGGAGCGTGCTAACAGCTCAGTCAGCAATAGCATAGGACATCCTAGCTCAGACTTCATTCGAAACTCTCAGCCCATCATTTGTACACACAGAAATGGGGTGGAAGGGGGTCCTCCTTTGCTCCCAGAGAAGGCAACACCCAAGTCAACCTCATCAGCAGAGAATGACCTCAGCCAAAGACAAGGAAGAGGAAAAGGCACCAGTCACTTTTGTGAAGAGGCCCAGCTGCATCCCAAATAACCTTGCTTGCTGAGAGTACAGGAGTCAGCAAAGCTTGGCTGTGTTGCATGTAGATCACTACCAAAACAGAGGACATGATGGATGTCTTCAGGAGGACTATCAAGCATGTGAAGGGAAGCTCCAGTAAGAAGAAAGGAGCTACTGTATTTTTTTAAGTGTAAATTATGCCTCTGATAGTATGTATAGAACAGATTTCTCATGGATTGGAAACTTTACATTCTCAGGAACATCCAAGCTGATCTGTATCTCCATAAAAGCCTAGTCTTCACTAAACCAAGCAAGTACTTCATCATTTGAAGGAAGCCTTTGTGCACTCAAGACACTAGCCTCTCCAAAATCCCCCCAGCTGAGGCAATTTGCTTGGAGAGTTCCCCCTTCTGCTGCAGTACAGGCAGCCACTGTGTTTCAGCTGACATTCTCGTTCTGGGAGAAGGTTCAAATCTGCCCAAGGTTATAACCAATAAGTGAAATTAGCAGTGGATTCATCTCAGTTAACCTCAAATTGCCTATGTCTACACAGACGTGCCTTGAAGCAATTGAACTCGAGCCTTCCCTTGGCACTGGATCAAGCACCATGAATTTGCATTTGGGTTTTAGCTCATACTGCACATAAAATTTATCCAGACAACAGGCATATATGAGCATTTACAATCAGCTTCCCTTCCTTCTTCCTATTTCCACAGAAAATTGCTCAGGAGTGTTTCTGACAGCCTTTTAAAGCGTAAATGGTCAAAATATATAGGGATGGTATTTATAGACTACTACAGCTATAGGAATAAAAATAAGGGTCTGCCACTTTGCTGCAAAGCTCAGATTCAGTCTACATTAAATCATGCTGTTTGCAAGCCCCTCCATGCCCAGCACAAGACCTTATCTGTGCCTAGAGATTGTATTCACATGTGACGTGTAGTCACTATAGGTGAAGAGTTACAATACTTGCAAATTATCCCCTCCACCCTCACGATTGCCGGCATTTTGAGGCACAGAGGTCACCAGGGCTGCATTCGTGGTCTGGCTTCAGCCACTGAGTCCCACTACCTTCCCCACTGGGAGAAAGAGGCAGATGGAAAAATCAGTGGTGCTCTGGAGAACCTGGGAGTTTGGCTCATTGCAACCAGGTGCAGGGCAGGAGCCAGCGATGCAGTTTGTTTATACAAACTTTGCTCCTGGAATTGTCCCATGTTGCACCATGATGTTGAGGAGAGCCTGATGACCCATGTGGACTGCTATATCAAATCTCAAACACTGAGGTTTTCAAAGACCTTGAGTTTTCTGCAGATCAACACTGGTATTTTAAGGTATTTTTTGGTGCTCGAGAGTGAGTTAGGCTCTATGGGAACCACAGCCATTGTATTAGAGGGTGCAAACCCCACTCTACACTGCACAGCCAGACCCAACAGCAGGTCCACAGAGATAGCTAAGACTAGCCAAGGCACAGACTAATTCTTGCTCTGTGCTGCAAAGGATGGAGGTCTGCTGAAGGTCACTAGATCACTAGAGTTTGCTCTGTATACTCTGCCTTCATTAAAGCAAAAAGAGGTCTCTTCTAAGCACCTATTTCCAGTGCTAAAGACCATGAATTAAATCTTTGCCATTGTTGTCACCGTGGCTGTTACCAGTGTGCATTAGGAGCATCCCTTCTCAGGAGAAATGGGGAATACCCACCCAGCAGGTCATCCGTCCTTGTACTCATTTCCTGACTACGATGAGGCCTTTTATGTTCCACAGGCCACAAACATTCCTGTTATCATGAGCCATAAAGCAGCTTGATCCAGCAGCACAAACACTGGCCTGATGGTGTTTCTGGCATTGGATGCATTGGGGAGGGCAGATCACGCAAATAAATGAATTAATGGTTAACATTCAGGGGTTTTTTTGTGTAAATAGCAATGTCACCAACTCTCTATTCTTGCAAAACATGGCTACGGGTGTATCATGGCCAAATCTCTTGCACAGTGCCCTAAAACTGGCAGCAATACTTTGCTGAGATGTGCAGATGCACACATGTAAGAAAACATACAGAGAAAATCACAGAGCCATAATGCAGCTGGAGGCAGACACGTGTCCTGAGTCTTCTCATATCTCCAGGATTTTGCTTTGTCATTCTACGCAACACACTGTGCTTCACCCCATGAAACGCTGCAGAAGGACAGCCTTGCTGTCACTAGTGATGTGTTACAAAAATTCAAAAATTACACAGCTCCTTGGGATCCAGCTAGAAGAACAGGCCAAAAGTGGAAGGTTGTTCACATGGGGAACAGGTTCTGCTGAGAGATAGAATCAGAGAATCGTAGAATCATAGAATCATTTAGGTTGGAAAAGACCTTTAAGATCATCCAGTCCAACCATTAACCTAACATTACCAAGTCCACACTAAACCAGTTAAGGGTAGACTAGACTAAACCATGTCCCAAAGTGCCACGTCTACCCGTTTTTTAAACGCTTCCAGGTATGGTGACTCTCTGGGCAGCCTGTTCCAATGCCTGACCACTCTTTCCATGAAGAAATTTTTCCTAATATCCAATCTAAACATGCTCTGACGCAGCTTGAGCCCATTTCCTCTCGTCCTATCACTACCTGGGAGAAGAGACCAACACTCACCTCACTACAACCTCCTTTTCATACTAGCCTTCATTCTATTCTTTTGGGATAAGACTCACTGTGCAAATTTGAGTAGTCCCTAAAAGTAATGCAAACAACGATGGCTGGAGGAGGTGGCAGAAATCTGGCTCTGAGGAGAGTACAGGCTGAGCTGTAGCAGATGTCTGCTCAGACACCAGCCAGACAAAATCCTCTTTTGCCTCTCCCCTTACAAAACAGCAGTCAAATCCACCTCAAGATCTTGTGATGTTTGTGAAATACTGTGGGGTCTTGGCAAAAGACACAGTGAGGTGCCTGGGATTTGCTTACCTGGTCCATGCATCTGGTAGTTGAATTGCATTTCTCAGGTCAAAAGGACAGGCTAGGGGCTTTTTTTTCAAGTGCGTGAGACCTGAAATCCACAGTTCCCTTCATCATTTCTGTTTCTTTAGCGCTCTGGAAAAATCCTCCTCTGTGCTGATTCTCATTTCCATCTGAAAGTCTTGACTCTTGGATCCAGGTGCTGTGCTGTCAGTCAGGTACTGTAAGGAATAATAATCTGTCCTGTTAAAATGACAATGCGTCCCTTGCTTTTAAAACAAGAGTCATTGCTATTGATACATTTGACAACAACGATATTACTGCCTGCTGGTCCCACCCTGCTTTCATCTGTCCCCTTTCCCACTGTCCTGGGCACACAGACACTTGCAGATTGTAATTCTGCTTTCCCATCTTCTGATAAACCCTCCTGCAGACAGTCAGTTACCCACATATATAATTTCAAGGTATGTTTTCTGCCTTTTTCTTTTCAAACCATTATGACCTGGAACAATTTCTACATCCATAACTGCTGCTAAATTTCAGACCGTCTTCCTCAGCTGTCTCTAGAGACCGGAGACTGCCACCAGCCCAGGCCCGTTCCCTTAGCACTGAATAACTTCCCATCTTTAGGTTGCTATCTCTCTTCTAAGTGCCTATTTCCAGTACTAAGGTGGTTATCTACCCTGTACGGCTCCACAGCCGGTGGCAGACCCTGTTGTTTCAAAGATGATTTCCCAGCAGGGACAAAACAGGAGGACGGGAGAAAAGGACACAGTCATAGAACCTTCCAGAGACTCCTTTCTCTAACACCTCCCCAGACCACAGACCTTATGACCAGCTTTAAGAGTCAGGCACAGGCCTCTGGAAGACATCTGTGTCTCCAAGCCCTTCAGAAGTCCTCTGCAACATCTCCACCTGGCCAAGCTCTCCTGTCACACCTTGGCCCATGAGCGGCTGTACTGATGTACTGGTTCTCTAACAGACATAAAGCACATGTTGCTGAGCGTGAGATCTTTCTCCCTTGGCCTGTCTATAAGAAACGATGTCAGTGGCATAGAATCATAGAATCGTTTGGGTTGGAAGGGACCTTTAGAGATCATCTAGCCCAACCCTCTGCAGTGAGCAGGGACATCTTTAACCAGATCAGGTTGCTCAGAGCCCTGTCCAACCTGACCTTGAATGTTGCCAGGGATGGGGCATCTACCACCTCTCTGGGCAACCTGTTCCACTGCTTCACCACCCTCACTGTAAAATATTTCTTTCTTATTTCTAGTTTAAATCTATTCTTCTTTAGTTTAAATCCATTATTCCTTGTCCTGTCACAACAGGCCTTGCTAAAAAGATTCTCCCCATCCTTCCTATAGGCCCCCTGTAAGTACTGAAAGGCCGCAATAAGGTCTCCTCGCAGCCTTCTCTTCTCCAGGCTGAACAACCCCAACTCTCTCAGCCTGGCCTCATAGCAGAGGTGCTCCAGCCCTCAGATCATTTTTGTGGCCCTTCTCTGGACCCGCTCCAACAGGTCCATGTCCTTCTTGTGCTGAGGGCCCCAGAGCTGGATGCAGTGCTGCAGCTGAGGTCTCACCAGAGCAGAGCAGAGGGGCAGAATCACCTCCCTCAACCTGCTGGCCACACTGCTTTTGATGCAGCCCAGGATACGGTTGGCTTTCTGGGCTGCAAGTGCACATTGCTGGCTCATGTCCAGCTTTTCACCCACCAGTACCCCCAAGTCCTTCTGCGCAGGGCTGCTCTCAATCCCTTAATCCCCCAACCTGTATTGATATCGGGGGTTGCCCCGTCCCAGGTGCAGGATCTTGCACTTGGCCTTGTTGAACCTCATGAGGTTCACACAGGCCCACCTCTCCAGCTTGTCCAGGTCCCTTTGGATGACATCTTGTCAGGCAGTCCTCGCTCACTTGGCCAGGCTACTCAGCACAGGGAAGATGGCAGTTTCTGTGCCATTAGTCGTATAGACTGATTGTTTTTCCCTTGCAAAACCAACACGATGATATCAGTTTTGATAACACCTGTAAGGTTTAAACCCCTGGTTTTCCCTCATGGAAACTTTGGGCCAGACTCTAAGATGGTATACATGAGTATAGCACCACCAAAGTTGTTTAAGCTGCTGTAGATCAGGAAGGATCTGGATCCTTTGCCTCTGGTGCATCCCTGCATGTGTTGTGACTTAATAAGCAATAGCTAAGAATAACATTTAGTCTCCCAGCCTGAGTGCTGTGCAGAATATCAAAGTATTTCACCAGGAGTGCAATAACATGACTTTTCTGTCCTTCACAATCATAAAAATGTCCTTACCTCCCACATTCAGGGAAATAGTGAAGTCACTTATCCCCTAAATTATACTGAAGTCAACAGAAGAGGCAGTCCTTGTTTTACCTGACGTTCCACTTGAAAAGGAGCAACGCGAGAGCTCTGTCATGGCAACTGCTCATCCCTAGCAGACGAGCTGTCTCCAGGCCTCTCTGATTACATCTTTGCCGTTATAATTCACATCCTGCACTTATTAGCAATAAGGTCAATGGGAACAAATACAATGGGAGCTGCTGAAAACTCTGTTGTTGCACATGCTCCCGATGACACTCACTGGGCTACAGAAACCAAAAATGACTTCCTAGTCTCCCAGAGCGGCACGGAAAATATTTCCCTGTATTTTCTGGGTTATGGATAACTTCCTTTCTTTACGTTTATGGTGGCTAGTTCTCCAGGAGAGCTGAACACAAATATCCCTTGGGAGCATGTGCCATTTTCCTCTGCACTCTGCGGAAGTGCTCTCACCCTGGAGATCTCCATGCCCTCCTTACAAGGGCAGAAAATCACTCTCTCTCACTTTCTCTGACTCCTACTTATGCATACACAGCTTTAACTCAATATTTCTCCCTTTCTTTGTTTTTTCCAACATCCTCAGCCTTATCTTCTTATTATAGGGCTCCTAATACTGGTATAAGAGGGTGAGCTCTCAGTGCATGCCCATAGCAGAGAGCAGTAACGTTACCTGTGTCCTCTGCTGTTCCTCTAAATGAAATACACACAACCCCTGAAAGTCCCAGAGGCTCCTTCCTACTTGTTTTTAGGGTGAGAGAAGAAAGTGCTCCCGGAGCTCCATTTCTTCCCTAAGAGCAACCACATCTGCATCTGCTAGACAGCACAACAGCAATGGACCAGGAAAATTACTTCTGCTCAAGCGATCTAGATTTTTTTGCTTCTTCCCACCACTTCTCCCATTTCTCCCATGCTGTCTGGCTCTGAGTGGTGAATACAGAGACTGTCTCTCTGCACTGGCAGGGTCTCCTCTGCTTAAAAGCTCATGAATTATCTTTGATGGTCTGCAAACGCTATTTGGTTTTGACATACAGTTGTAAACTCCAGAACCACAGTGAGTATCAGAGGAGATAGGAATGGGATACGAGAAGCCAGCTGGATTGACAGAGAGCAAGAAGGATATCCAGGGACCTTTGTGAAGGTCAAGTCCTGCAGATAAGCCACCATATCGTAAAAGCCATTAGCACAATTGATTTTTCTAGTGAGAATCCCAGTCCCTTTCCCCCCATGTATTTGAAAATACAACTCACACACACAAGGAGTGAACCTAGAACTGCTATTGCAGTGACACCTGGAGACCTCAGAAGCCAGCAAGGCCCCATCGTGCTGCCATATGGAGACACATGGTAAGTCCCTGACCTCAAGTAGGATAAACAGGCAGGGCAGAGAGGGCAGAGCAGGGACAGGCAAAGTGTTCCCCTGTTGAGCAGGGCAAGAAGGGATTCCAAATCCCTTCACTATACATTTATTATTGCACTGGCCACAGAGAGGGATTCCTTTGCTGGGACTGATCGGTCTGGCTGACCCCAGATTCCCAAAAAAGCACATGAATTTCTGTGTTTTTAAGTATGCTAAAAGTTTTGACTTTCCCTGATCCAGCTGCAAAAAACCACCAGCTTTCTTCACAGCTACAACTGTGGCAATGACTCATTGTCAGAGCAAACATCTGTGTCTCATCTAACATATGGTGCAGCACAAAAAGGGACCAAGTTATTCTGTAAAGAACCCAACAATGACCTACCAATCAGGCCAAGAGGAGGAAGGCGTCAAGCTGGTCTGCACTGCTCTGCAGTCTCTAGAGTACTATTAGAATGTACAAGGATGCGCAAGACCTGGAACGGGGATCACATGCCCTTTTGTGACCTCGTATGCTGCATCCAAGTTAGAGAAACTGAGCACCACAACTTGTGAGCAGCCAGCTGTTTGGGAAGCAAGCCTGGATTCAGTAGGAAGGATTGAATCCTGCAGGGCAGGAGTATAGAATCATAGAATCGTTTAGGTTGGAAAAGACCTTTAAGATCATCCAGTCCAACCATTAACCTAACATTACCAAGTCCACACTAAACCTATTAAGGGTAGTAGGATCTCCTCTGAAAGGTAGAAGTCCCAACAATCACTGTACCAAGACTGCAAGGAGTCCAGGAAGCGCTGCACACCTAAGTCTGCCAGCAAGAAGGGCTTCTACTTTCAACCAACCAGTAGAAATAGCAGTGGCACATGTTGGATGTGTGCAGAGTGGTGTTTGCTCTCTCAGATGGAGAAAGCAGGATGAGCAGGCAGAGTTACCGTGGCCCACTGAGATCCTGCTCCATGTCCTTAGAGTAAGTGATGCCGTGAGTCACACTGGGAAGCACTGCCCTCAAAAAGCCACCAAAGTAGCCACTCCATCTACCCTGGGACATGGTTTGAACAGTTGCACCATGGGGTGCAATTCAGAAGGATCCTGTACACAATCTAGCTGTCCCATGCTGTCCATGAACCCCCAGTCTCCAGCATGGCTCCAGTCACACCAGCTTTGGGGGTAAGCCTGGAAACTGGACTCAGTTATGGCCCAGCTAACTACAAAATGCCATGCTGGGAGACAGTTGAGCCAGTTTGGAGTCTGGGAGCCTGGATATCATGCTAAACATGCTTATTTAGCCTCTGGGTAGCTCTGGTCAGGGCCCTGGCTTTGCAGCAGGCAAAGAAGCCAGCTGGCTTTAGGTCACCAATATCACCAGAGTCAATGACTGGCATCTGTTGGGAAAACTGACCCCAGAAGTATCCTGCTGCATTGTCACCAGATGTTCCCTCCAAGGTTACGTCTAGCCCCACCTCCTACTAAAAGCAAGATCTGCTATAGGAGTCAGACCAGGTTCTTCAGGGCTTTACACAGCCTGGTCTTGAAAACATCCAAGGATGGAGACCACACAACCTTGCCCTGTACTGTCCTTCCAAGCAAAGAGCTGATCTGGGGGTCCCACTGAGGGTCCCCATCTCCTTCCCCCCATCAGCCCAGGTAATGAAGCTGTGGGTAGCCCTACTCTGTTGAACATGCAGCCTAAACATCCACTGGATCTCAGCCTGTAACACCTCCAGGACCAAGGAAGGCTGACACAGCCCTGTATACACAGGGAAAAGCTCTGGAGACATCAAACCATGCACGATGCTAGAAGTCCAGTGTTGAACTTGCTAAAAGAATCCAGAGTTGTACTTGCTGCCCCTGCTCATTGCCAGCCTGTCCCTTGTCTTTCCAAGAGCTCAAATACCCTGCTTGGATCCTTGCTTTTACTATCAGAGGATCTACCTGCAATTTGAGTCAGCCAGAGCCACAACACTGCAGATGAAATGAGAACTGCTATCCCAAAGGATGTCATCTCTTGGTGGCTTGGCCTCATGATCCAGGCCTTGAGGGATGGATAATGCAGGAGCAGAAACTCCCACTTCACAAGGTGCCTCCACGCTGGCAGCAGAAGGATCTTGGTGGCAGTGAATTGCCACAGCCTTCAATGGGACCTGGGAAGCTGTCTCAGCTAGGAAAAGACAGCCTGGACTGAAGGGGAAACCACTTTCTGGTTGCAATGTTGGAGTCTGTGTGGGGCTGGACACGTTTGCTTTCACACATCAGTGCCACGTGGTGGCTTGTGTCCGTCACTTGCAGGTCAACGTGGATACACACAGGCAAAACATAGCCAAGGGTCTCCCTCAGGCAGTTTCATGGACACTGAGGGGGAAAGGAACATCTTTCCAGTGAACTGCATGATGTTCGCTTCTCCAGCACTAGCAAGGTCCAATTTATGTGGGGTGCTCCAAGTGAAAAAAGCAGAAAGCTCCCCAGACTGCTGGAGGTTGAGTTGTGTTTGGTATTGAGACTCATGGCCCCAGGGAACCTAAGGACTTCCAAAAACCCAGCAGAATATCTCAGCATCGACTCCCAGCTGCTGCTGCTGAAAACCTTGCTTTGGAGTCTTCAGCCTGGAATGTCCAAACACGTGGCCACATGTACTGGAAGTGTATTCTTAAAGTGGGAAAATAGCCCAAACATCTCAGATATCACTGCAAAATCCCTCGTTCAATTTCAGATCCACTGAGGAGGGGAACAGTTCAGAAGAGTTATTCTTTCACTTAAATCAAATTTGGGTGTTCGAATGCTCCCCTGACATCAAAATCAAGGTAAAAGAGCTTGAACAAAAATCAGAGATGTTGAGAAATCACCTTCCCTCCCTCCCAGCCAGCCACACAACCACTGCCCAAAGTCTCAGGCAGTCTTCTTGGACCTTGCACCACTGTCCTCTCCTAACGCACACCCTCTCACCTGCATCACTACAGACTTACACCTTCTGCCTCCTTAAGTCCAACCCCATCTGCTGTCTGGACCAGACCCGTAACAGGACACATGGTCTATCACCACTTCTCGCCCCCATGTGTTGCCCACCAATACCAAGATGCAGCTGACTTCGCACCAAACTCATCCTGTGGTCTTGTTCTCCATCTCAAGGCAGATCCCCTCCAAGCCTATGTCCTCCTACCTTCTTCTCCTTCCTGCTCACCTCAAACCAAGGCCCCAACCCTTAGCCTCTGCTCTCCACCTCCTTGACTCTGTTCTCCCTGATTCCCTGTCCTCCTCAAGAGAAGCCTTCCCTACATCCACCCCATAAACCTCACCAGCCTCCTTCTTCTCTTCCATGCCTTCTACATCCTCTATGGCCCAAACCACAGGTGTGTTAGAGCCAGTCCACCCCAGTGTAGGGAACCATTTGGTTTACTCCTGCTCTTTTATGGGATCAGATGTGACAGCAATGAACACAACAGAAAAGCTCTCACTAGAGGCAATATACAGAGTCTGGACTTCAGATCTAATGACTGGGAACTATTTCAAGTGTTAATCATTCTTTGTTGTTCTTTATCCAAGTTGAAGCTAAATCTTAATCTCCTTAATCCCACTATTTCCATGTGAAAGGTCTGCAGGCAATGTGGGAGATAAACTCATTTATTTCTCTTAGAAGTTATGTCAAGGAGCATGACAGGAAGATCCGCATAGGCAGGAATTTTTAGCTACAGTCCCCCAGGGTGCGAGAGCCGTGTTCTTTTTTCAAACCTGATTAATTCTGCATCAGTTGGGCACATTACAGACACCATTTTCCTGAAGTCTACAGTATTCCCTGGGCCACAGCTGCTGCTTCTGCCACTACTTGCTATTTGTGGAATGATTGCATCTGACAAATAGCAGTGGGAGAGATTTCAGGAATGACTCAGAGGCAAAGGCAACTTCACATCCAATTTTACATCCAAGGACAGCTTTTCACTGGTTACAGAAATATGAACGAATGAGGCCTATTCCTGCTCGAGCACCCTCTTGGGATCTCATTGAATGTCATGACTTAAGCCATGGGCAGTCCTTCGCCCTTCAGCTTTTCTTTGCTCCAGGCACAAGGGACAATGACTATCGAGTCCTCCGCACATTTCTTGGGTTTCTCCCAGGTTGGTGACAGTGTGCTGGGTTTGGATGTACCCTTTTTTCCCCTGGAGAAGCTGCCAGTGATGGGTCTCTCCATCCTGCCCTACCTCTGTGAGTCACCAGGATTTCCTCACTGGCTTTTGTCTCCCAGCCTGGGTGCCCTGAGACAGTGCATGTAGATGTGCTGCGTTCTTGCCGATTTGCTCATCTAGGGGTCATTTACACCTGCCATTTTTGCAGCCCTTCTGCTGTTTGTCCTTTCTGGTGCTTCTACACCAATCTTCATCCAATCTCCATTCTTTCCAGTCTCAACGTTTCTATTATAACTCCCCAACACACGCAAAATCCCTTCTCCTGCTGACAGCATAACAACATCTTCACGATGGGGAAATAGGTTGCCACACAGGAATCTGCACACACAGACTGCAGCTGAACCAACGTGGTCTGAACCTTGTCCCTTGTCCTTGCAGGCCCACAAAGAGCAAATCTGGGACCAACACACACTCTTGTGCCTCTCACCAACCAACTAAAATGTGGGACAACACAGGAGAATAGCACGGCCCAGAAGCAGTGCTATTCAGCTATCTGGACAGGGGAAGATTTGCTGACTGCTTGATGGTGGCTTAGAAACTCATGTCCATAATTGCTCAGCAGCAAAGTCCATCTGAGACATTTCAAACACAGTCCCAAGCTCCTGTGGGAAATATTGCAGGATCAGCAAATTCAGGCTCTTGCTCTTCAAATCCCTTTTCTAGAAACAGCTGTAAAGTTTTAGCCACTGTTGTGTAATAAGCCAAGCAACATACCCTGAGCCAGGGTTATGTGTTCACACCGAGCTGTCCCTAGCGGATCATTTCTCTTTGCTGGTAGTGCATTGGTGTGAATTTATCTCAGGGAGGACTAAGACAACAGAAACCCTCCCTTTCTCCCCTCCAGCACCATTTAGCAGAGCCCAAGCTCTCTTTGCCCCATCCTGGGGAGGTCTGTAAATGCTGTCTCCTCCTGTCAGCTCTGTGGCCACATGCAGCCCTGGCATGGTACTATCTCTTCCACTCCTCAGAAGCCCAACTAGCCTGTGTTCCCTTTGGAAACAAGTCTCTGTGTTTCACCACCAGAGACAGATGTTGGCCTCCTGTGTGCCATCTTGGAGGAGACAGCACGTCCACCAGTTTCACAGCACATGGCACCGCTGGTGCAACCTGCCAAAGTCAGCACAAGCAGCAGGGCCATGCTAAGAGCATCCTCAGGCTGCAGTGCTGAATTAGCAATAGCAAGCAGCTAACCTGGCAATAATGAGTGCTAAAGCACCATCAGGGTAATGAGAATTGAGACTGTTCCCCTTCACGTCTAGTCCTTCCTGCAGCACTAGCCTAAGCTCATTCAGGAAATAAAGCGGCAAGCGGCAGATGTCAGTAAAATAGCTTGCAAGCTGCAATGCTGATGAGTTTCTGATACAATCCCAGAGCTGTCATAATCCCCAAACAATTAAAAATGAATCTTGAGTGCTCAGTTTCCAAAGCACCCAGGCTATTAAGTACTGGAGACAGAACATCAAGCAGGATGGTATATGGCCACAGTAGTGACTTCCCTGCACCTGCAGGACGCACCTGCAAATGGAGACCTCGAGAGCCCTTGTCCTCCACTGCAGGTAAAGTTGCCTCTGTTACTACATCCCTGCTAGCTCTCCACCTCTGTCTTTGCTTCTGCAAAACACACAATATCATCCATACGGCATACCATGGGAGCACAGGGACCTGGGCCAGACTGTGCCTGCCATCTCAGAAAACCGTGTGGACAGGAGCTGCAGTTTCTCCCAGTTTTCAGAATCTGTCTTTGTTTCACGTCACAGCAATATTCCAAAAGTTTTTGGGTTTGGGTTTTTTCCCGCAGAAGAAAATTAGGTGACAGGTGATACAGAGGAAGATGGAAGGGGAATTTCTTTTTTCCTAACTGGGGTTCAGTTTTGAAGTGCTAACTTGGTGTTTTAACACCGTTATTTCACAAGTTGGAAACAGTCTTCTTGAAACACAGATTCAAAAAATATCTTTCAGCAATACTAAAACTCAGCTTTTCTCTATCAATAGAAAGTGGGCAAAATCCCCCCAGCTCCAGGAACCCCCCACTCTGCAGTGGAGGCGCATTGACCTCCCAGGGGAACACCCTCCTGCCTGTACATCTATTGCTGCATGATCAGGATGATCTGTGGCTACAGGCAGCAATGCACACAAAGCTGTTGTCCAAACACAGGGTTGGAAATTCAGGTGGGAAGCCTTCATGGTGGACATGACAAGAGCCTCCCTTGCTGTTCTGAGCAGCGTCCCTCTGAGGTACTGCCAGAAGCCAACCCTTGACCACCACTAGCTCCTCTGCACTCCAAATATTCCTTATATTCCTGCTGTAATTCCCAACCCTGGAAATTACACATTTGTGCATCTCTTCCACTTCCAGAATTTGCCCATTCTGTGATTTTTTTTCTCCTCTCAGGAATAGCCTTGAGCACCTTCACAGACAGGCGTGCAGCAGGTCACTCCTACCTCTTTTTCTGTGCTCTGGCCTAGGCTGAGCCTTTTCTTTGTGGCCTTTTGAAAGTAAAGTGTCTCACAATGCCGAATCGCTGCCCTCCAGTTTCAGGAGGACTAATAGCAGCAATAATAATAAAGATGATGGAGGAGTAACAGTATTTACCCGTAGATATTAAAGCCTGTTTTTACTGCTATTGTTATTAACATTAATAATAGCAATTGTTGTTATTCCTCTGGCAATTAGAAGAGTAATACTGTTATTGCTGTTATTATATGCTGTTGTCACTGACCTGTAACCCTGAAGCACCTCAGAGTGCTGGTCATGGGTGAGAACACCCCTGTTCTAGGCTTTCTATGAGCCCGAGCCTCAAAGCACAAGCCAAGATGCAGCTTGGGGAGCTGCTGAAATGGAGATGAAGGAGGTGGGGACATGAGATGTTGGTCTCAGCACTCTGGCACAAACGAATGGGTGTTAGTGTGCAGGTCGGGGAGTCAGGAGATGCAGAGGCGTTCCCTGTCTCCACCACAACCTTCCCGCATGACCTCCAAGCAGGCATTTGGAAAGCCATCGGGGACAGGAGGCAGCTGCAGGTTACAATGCTTATTGTAGGTGTGTCCATGGGCGTTAGGTACCTGATCTCACATTACAGCCCCCAAGGAGCTAATCAGCACTGTCAGTGGAGGCTAATAAGCAATTTAACTGACTGGACATACAGCTCACCCACTTGCCTAAACATAAGCACTACACGTTATTTGAGATGCTCGGACGTACCTCTGACTAAAACCCACTGAGTCTCTTCACGGTGCAGTTCCCCATCAGTTATATGGAGACGTTATGGCTCACTCCTCCACAACTGTGTGTTTCAATGTGCTATCCTCCATGGTAAGAGGAGTCCAGAGCTCTACGTCTGATAGACATCAATTATATCACTAACTACTTGAGAGTTTTGCTTTGTGGTAAAGCCACGATGCTCAGCGCCTGATTTAACTCTCAGTGCTGGGCTCCTATATGAATCTCATGTCTGGATGTAAGATCTCAAGATGAGCCAAACACTACATATAGATTTTGCATATATTTGCACACTTCAACCCATCCCTGAAGCCTACAACATCTGCAGATGAGAAGACAGTCCAGCTCCATGTGCTGACCACATCTCTAACAGTAATTCACCACCTACCAGTCAGGAACTTTGCAGAAACCAGTGTTGGTCCTGCAAGCCACCCTCTGCTCTCCAGGAGTGAAACATGAGAAAAGGGACTCCTTGTCCTCCCCCCAGGTATGCAGCAGATTGTACTAGAGACCTCCCAGGGTCCACTCCCTCCTGAATTATCCTGTGATCATAGGCTCCTGCAACAAAGCATGGATGCCCCCATGTAAACATTGTGCCCAGCTGTGTGGCCTCATGTCAGGAAGGGCACTTTAAGGGGCAGGTTTTTGTTGATTCCAGAATAACAGCATTTATGCCATTTGTCCTTCACTCACATCTCCTCTGTGCCAGGAGGCCTGGGGGGCTCTGCCCTGACAGCAAAGCCCAGGCTGGCCTGGGTAGGCCTGGCTGTGGAAAGTCTGCCAAGGCAGGGTGGCTGGGGCACACCACCACCTCAGTCCAAATCTGGGCAACAGCACAGCAAGGCCAGAGCATTATCTTTGGCCCCTCTCCAGTAGGTGACTGACCTTCCCGCTTCTGAACAGGGCTTTTGCCAACAAAACACATGATCAGTATTTATTTGTGAGCCAGGCAGATAATAGCAGCTAACTCGCTGCTATTACAGTCACCTTTCCTTGTGTGCTTTGTGAAGATGACGACTTTGAGCCCTGGACCATGGCTACACAACCAGACTGGCTCCCCATCCCAGGATGCTTTTTCTTTTTCTGCATCCAGACCCTCCATTCACCGTATCCCATAGGACAACCTCCCCTCTGCCCATCGGGTCTGCCTACACCACGGACAGACATACCTTTTCACAAGACCATGAGTGGTGCAGGAGAGATATAAATAACAAAGCTCCCCTCTGTTAATGTTGGTGATGCTTGTTACACGGAGCCTGTGATTTCCTCCTCTTGGCCCAGGGCCAGGGGAAGGACCCTTTGTTACTCAGCTCATTTACACCACGGCAAAGTCAGGGTGCGACAGACACTGAGTTCCCAGGACCTCAGTGCCTGGGGAGGTGTCACACTGCTGGGACCTCCAGCCTGCCCGTCCTGCTTCTGCAACCCCACACCAGGCTGATCCGGGGACTCACCCCCTGCTGCAGCAGAGTCCTCCTGGAAGGCTGGGTTATTTGGAGGGTATTTCAAACTGCTGTTAAGTCCACATTCAGCCACAGATCTCGCAAGCACATTCCTGTGCTTCACACTATGTGCCTACTTGACCCACACCCAGTTCTTTGCCCTCCCCACCCAAGGAGAAATTAAGTCCTTCCCACCCATGGCAAGACTCCCTGTCACACCCAGGGAGCCCTGGCCGTTACCCGGTGACCTGCTAACAAACACAATCTCCGTGCCACCATGCTGACACTCTCTCTGAGCCCCAGAAGGTGCCAGTGGGCATTCTGGTCCCTCCCCTGGGGTCAGGAGCACCTCTGCACTCCCCATCCCCAGTGCCATGCATTGGGGTTATATTCACATTTCAGGTGGGTGAGCCCCTGGCCTTGTGCTCTTAGGAGAGCTTTGCAGGAGGAGAGACAGGACCTGGTATAACAAAGAGTTAGCACGGTGTGAAGAGCAAATGCCTGATGTGGCAGAGAGCTGATACAACATTAACCCATCAGTATTTTGTGCAGAAGCAAGGAGCAGCAGAGGGGCTTGATTAAGGGATGTCTTTGCAACATGTACCACTGACGCAGTTCAAGGAGCAATGTGCATGGCATTCACTGATCTTCCGCTCACAGCCCCAGAGCCCCAAGCACTGTAAACACTGTGGGAACAAGAGCATTGGTAAGACATAAACAGGAAGACTGAGAGAAATCTGTGTGTCACCAATGGGAGGGCCTTGTTTCCAAAGTAACTGGGTGGATCTTCAAACCAGTGAGAGCAGGATTCAGAAGGACATGAAGAGGTGACCTTGGCCATCTTTCCCTGTGCCCCAAGGCAAGATCAAGCATGCCTGAACCAGTCCTGAGAGCTCTCAGTTTAACCTGCCCTTGCAACATCCAAGTCCACAACATTTGTTGCCCCCAGCTCTGCCAAGTCCCTGCCTCAGTTTCCTTACCTGTAAAAGGAGGAACGACCAGATCAAGTGGATCCATTGCTGTGTTATTGGAAAGGAAGGAAGTGGGGAGGGGAACCTTTGGCTGATGATTGATGATTTGCAAACATCTGGTGAAAAGCAATAAATAAGCATGGAGTATTGGGTATGTGTGGGTGTTTACACCTTCTGATGTGAGCTTGATAACAGTAACAAAGCGCTGTCAGTGTCTTACGCAAGATGGTCCAGGTGTGCACACATGTGCGTGTTTGGTTCTTCTTGTGCTCCTCCAAGCATAAGATGGGCATTTGCCCTGCAGAGGAGTTCCCAGTGCAGGGACTCTGACCAGATTTCCAAGGGATACCAGGTATTTCCTTCTAACTGTAGTTTGTAGCAAGCTTTGCTTTTTTATTCTATTGGACATGGAAAAGTGCAGGAATCACACGGCTGGACTTCTTAAAAAGGTCAACGTTTCATAGATTGGGCCAGCATCCTACTTCAGCAAGGAGAGTGGCAAGAAGATTATTATTCGTGTCCAATACTGCATATACCTGACGCTCGTGTGGGCACATGATTGCAAGTACACTCAAAAGAGTGTTTTAAAAAGGGCAGCATTTTTATGGCACTAATTGTGATGCCCTTCAGCTTTGAACTCTACTGCTTTGGAAGACATCCTGAGCATCCAAAGCTTGTTAATGTGGGTCCAGGTCTCTGGTCAGGACCAAATCAACACTTTGCCTGAATTGATAACTCTCAATCCTGTGCAAAATCATGCCATCAGCTTGGGCTGGAATATTCATATTGCATCAAGGCACACCTCGGACAGGCTCTGTGTGCAGCAGATATCTCAGAGAGCCTCACAGATGCCTACCAGCCCCTCCTGACCACTGCAGAGAGACATTGCAGGACCTTCCCAGATCTACAGGTTCTTGGTGTGATTCTCCAGTGCCCCACATTAAACATTATGGCTTATCCCTGTGCAAGCAAGCATTTACCTTGCTTCCCACAGGTACCATCTCCTACCCAGACATGTGAGAGACAGGGAAATGGCCACCATATCTCCAGTAGGACCTGTCAGCCAAAGCCAGTGCCTCAATGACTATGGTAGATGTAACCAAAGGCAAGAAGAGAGCCTGTTCGGAGACAGGAGGTGGTGAAAGCTACAACACATGCTGTGGTTCATAGAGTCCTTTAGGGTCCTGGGGCTCATTCAGAGGCACAAGCCTATTTCAGCTGTCTGAAATCACTGTCCAATGGGCTGCACCTCCACTGGAAAATGTGGGGAGCCACAAACAAAGCAAGGCTGAAAACCAGGCTTTTAAGCCCAGGTGCTCTCCTGCACTGTAACAAGCATTCAAACATACATCTCAGAAACCTCCAGTGACTCCAATTTGCCAAAGGATTGGGGAAAAAAAGCAAAGCTAAGTAGGACTTTTTTTCTCAGATTTGGACAACAGTTTTGGCACCTGCCAGAAGACCAGAGCAAACTCAGCTGAAGCTGGTTCAGTGTCCTATACCTTATTAAGTTCCTAATTTAACTCTTAAGTCACTGCTCCAGTCAGTACTTAGAGCCCTAAACCTGTGTCATTAAATCATCTCACAGCCCTCCAGGGAACAGTTAAGACTCAGGATGGCCTCTCAGCATTACTGTGCAATCTAGCTCTGTTTAAGTCCCGTTAGCTGAGAAAGATGATGAAAATGTATCTAGGAGACCAGTGATCAGCAATACAGCTTCTATTCTTGACAGATGCACAAGCCCAGCTTTCCATTGATAGTAATTGCTGAAAACTAGGACCTCATGATTTATCCAAGGCTCTTAAGAGCTTGGTTCTGCTGTTCTTCCGGCACGGAAATGCAAAGTTTAAATATAAAACCTGCCTTGAAAAGTTCTGTGCAATCCAATCAGCCGGTACATTTCTTACAGATGATAGCACACTGATCCTGGCGTAATCCAATGTTTCATAAATGTCTTAAAAGATTAGGCATCATTTTCTGCCCAAATGACAGAGGAGATTCACATCTCTGCAGAGTAAACACTGGCAACAGTCTTGCATAAGAGCCAGCAATATTGCTAAAATTCTCCTCTGTGCTTCCTTACAAGGGCAATTACACAATCAGAAGCCTTCACCTATCAAATTCAATCCTTTTCATTAAACAAGATGCTCTGGTGTAAGTGCACAAGCACACATCAAACGGGAAGGAAGGGAAGGTAGCTGGATTGCATCGCTTGACAGACTGGGAAAGAGGATTTTTAACCTTTTCATGACTTATCCGTGCTTGCTGTTTTCTTTTGTTAATTTCTAGCTCCAGTTCTAAGAATATGTTTGGAGGAGTGCACCAAGACCCTTTGACTCATGAATCATGGTCCCCAACGTGCGAGGCTCTGTGCTTACAGTCGCGCATGCACCATCCTTCTTTGTATGACAAGGATTGTACCTACAAAGGGGAAGGGGTCAGAGCAAGACTTTAGCTGAAGGACCTGTGGGTGCAGAACTGCCAAAGAAACCTCACTTGATCCTTACCAAAACTTTGAAGAACTAAAGACACCGTCCTGCTCAGCCAAGCTTCTTTACGGACAAGTAGTTCTACTGCTCCCTTTGCCAAAGGGTCTCTCAGTTCCTATTTTACCCTAAGACCCAATGAGATCTGCAAATTAGGGCAATTTCTGCTTGAATCCTAAGGTCAGTGCAGACAGGAGCGGGTGTCTGCACATGAGCTTGTCAACTAGACTCCGTAGCATCCACAGGGAGACAATGCCTAGCAAGAGATGTCCTAGTCATGCCTGTTTTTCTCAAAGGGTGAATCTGCCACAATCTGCAACACTCCTACTATTTCTCTGCATCACCTCTGCAAACAGGTACAGCAATGGGCACCACTGGCACCTCCTGATCAGCAGAGAGCTACAGGCAGCAGCTCTCTCAGGACAAATGACATCGGGAGCCATCTACGTGTCCCAAAGGACCATGTCCAGTTATAAAACCAGCAAATATGCTAACAAAAGATCTCTGCTGTGTTGGTAACAAGAGCCGCTGGGAGATCCTGGGCTCTAACACTGTTTGCTGCCTCACAGGACCTCTTGCCCTCACTGGGGCTTCCTCTTGAGCTTGTGGCTCAGATTAGGATGTAAATATTGTCCTCAGGGAAGATAAGGCCAAATTGTGCAGGGGCAATGCCCATCTGGGTTTGGGATGGGCCTCACATATCTATGCTTATTGCCTCTTCATGGTGCATCTGCAAGGGGAAAATAAAGGACGGAAAGGACCGGATTTAACACACGCGATCTCCTCTAAGGCAGCTGAGTGAGGGATGTAATTCACTGAAGTGCCTTCCCTCAGCAGGAGAGACCTTCCTGACTGCTGCTAATGAAATAGCAGGAAACAGTATTTTCCTGCTCAGACCTAGCAAGCGAACAGCACAGAGTGGGGATTTTTGGCAGAGTTCCTCTAAAAGAGCAGAAGGTAACATGGTAATTGGATGAAGGCAAATGGGAAGCAAAGAGAAGGAGGCCACGACAGCAAGGTCGCTAGGGAGGAGGTCAGAGTCTGCGAAACAGCTCAGGACAGAGTCGTGAGCTGGAAAGGGAAGAGAAGCGAGCACAAGGAGGATGAGATGGAGCAAGGAAGAAATGGGACAGGGATGGAGGGGCAGGACGTGGGTATCCCCAGAGAGTTTCTACCTGGGGCAGAACTGTAGGAGTCCTGACGTACAATGCTGCTATGACCTCCTAAAGGGACCATCTCCTCCACAGAGCAAAAACGTGAAACCAGATGGATTTTGTTCAGGTTTTTATTTCTGAAAAGATCCCACCTTATATTCAGGCCGATCCAGTTGTATTCTAAAAGTCCCACGTTATCTTTCACTGCTGTTTCTTTGGCTTCAATTCAGGCCCCTTAGGTTTCAAGGCTAAAATGATGCAATGTCCCCCCACCACAAACCACCCAACCTCAATACTTTTCTCCAGCAAATAAATTCTTGCCTCTGAAGCTGTAGCTGGTTCTTATGGTGGCAAAAGGAGTTTCTATAACTAGCACAGAGACATGTACCAAGGCTGGAGGGTACTGCTGTGGTCCTTCCTCCTATCACCGGTATGACTCAGGCCACAAAGCCATCCTCCTGCAATGGCACAGTTTTGGTGCTATATCAGCTCATCCAGTCCCTGACTTACAGCACAGGGAATGACAAGCCCAAGAAGATACAGGAGAGGACCTAGCAAATTTGAGGACCTAGCAAACCCTTGCACATCATTCATTTCAATGGACAAGCTGTCCTTGGAGAAGTGGAACAATGGAACCTGGTTTTTTAGAGATTGGAGGGGATTTTAGAGAGAGATTTTGGAGATTTTTAGAGACTTCTGCTCTGGGGTAATACGTAGTGTACTCATAGCATTGTATTTCCATTAGTGGAGGCATTAAAAGAGACTTTTCCTCCATCCAGCAACCAATATTTACAAAAGTGGTAGGAATCTAAGATCTTTGGTGCTTCACCAGACTTGGCTGAAATGGGTAAAGGATTCAAAGGTATGGAAGAGTGAAGGGGAAAAAGCACATCAAGAGAAAGCAAGGCAGTATTAGCTTTTTATCTCTAGTATATCAGAAATCCACATCTTTAGCTATTGAGTGTGATATTCATTAGTTATTGCAGGGTTTGGCCTTGAAAAGCTCTGAAAAGATGGCTCAGTCATTTCAGAGGTTCAAGATGATTTTGCCACTTCCAGTTAGTATTTTCAGGAAAAGCCTGGCACACACTGAGAGGAGGAGAGTAAACACAAGGCGACTGTCTGACTAATTTTCAACATACGTTCACATGGGCAGTTGTGCAGTGAATAGACTCATTGAAAGTGTGTTTCAAAAGCAGGCATGAGATTGGTTGCAGAAAAAAAAGGTTTTGTTGGAAAGCATTAGCACTGGAACTGTATACAAATACCTGTTGTGCTCTGCCCATGGGAAGGCTGCAGCTTATCTCCCCAGCAGCGAGCAAGCAACCCAACCCTGCCAGCAAAACAGAAGACAGCAGTGGGATTAATCAAGAGCACTCAAAGAAGAGAAAGTGCAGGAACAGGCTGTTAATACTGTACTCAGAGGACAGATCTGCTCTAGGAAGCCACTCTCAAATACTCTAGGATGAGATGGAAAAAAGGCTTTTAAGATCAATTAGTCTTCACAAATAATCCCCTATGATCGAGTTTCCATGGGTCTGGGGAAGGTAACACACATGTGGCGTGAACCGGGGGCACCTCTCCATCCTTTTGAGTCTCAGCAGGATAAACATGATACTGGGACAGTAGAAATGTCAGACCCTGCACCAGGCAGAAGAAAAAATACAAGGAAAACTGCTGATCTTGCAGCCAAGGGGATTGAAAAGCTGAACTGACTTAAGGCAGGTCACTTCCACAGAGCTTGAAAACTGCCTTCAAATTATCTGGTCAAATGAGCATTAGATAAGCAGAGCCTTCAGGGGAATTCAGACAAGAGGGTTATTCAGCAGCTGGGTGATGACTAAAACTTTCTGAGGCAGGTGGGGGATAAATCACTGCTGCAAACCAAAGACTCAGCTGGGGCTGCGGGGCAGGCTGGGAGGGCATCTGAGGAAACCTGGGTGGCTGAGCTGAGGCAGGGGCAGGGACCCTCCTGCCCAGCTACCACATCCCTGAGTTCTTTGAAGAAGCTGATTTCAAGAGGGTTTGTTTTTGTTTTGTTTTTCTTGGGTTTGTTTTTCAGCTGGGTTTCCTAAGTGGCTAGGAAATCCCCTTACGCAATCACTGTGCTTGTCTGTAACTCTCCCCCTGCCTGACAATTTTTACCCCACCAACCCAGGGCTCTCAGAAGTCCAAAGAAAGGTTTTTCCTACAGATGCTGTGAAAACAGGTGGGCGAGGGGAGTGAGGTGTTTGGGATCAAAGGATTTGAGCAAAGCGTCATGGGGTCACAGTCCATCTGTCCCCTCCATAACACCAGGGGAGAGGACAGGTCTCTAGAAAAGCTGGAGGATGCCCACCCTCAAACACACATCAGACTGTAGAGATGGGCAGGAGATGGAGAGCATTCCCATCTGGTGGGGACCACCTCTGCCCGCTTGCAGGCAGGGCTGGACCTGCTCTGAGACCCTGGTGAATACACTGAGGCTGTGCGCTGAGGAGGGACCTGGAGAGTACCACAACCGTGGTCTGGCACAGGACTATCAAAGGAGATAGCACGGCTGGGAGACAGGAGCATGGCTTCTGCCAGTGTGTCACTGCAGAGCTGGGCGAGCTGCCAGTTCTCTTATGCCTCCAGTTCTGGCAAAAACTAGAATACAGATCTATCTCCACGCTGGGCTCTGAAATCCTCTGAAGGAGGCAAGGTATGTGCTTTAGCCATCACAGGCCTACCCTTGTGACCCTTGAAAAGGGAAAGTGCACAGTTTCTCCTGCAGCCAGCAGTTAGCAGTGCCACGCGAATCAGCTGCTGATGATTCAAAGTACATCAGTAAGGTTAATGAAGGACACTGAAGTCATCACTTCCCCCTTCTCTTTCCTCTCCTTGTCAAAACAAAGATCTTCTCCTTCCTGGGCTATCTGAGAACCACAGAATAATTTAGGTCAGAAAGGACCTCTGGGCATCTCCAGCCCAATCTCCTGCTCTAAGGGTTATCTTCAAAGTTTAATCAGGATCTTACCCAGGTGACTTCTGAGTATCTCCAGGTGTGGAGACAGCACAGTATCCCTGTGCACCTCTCCCAGCGCTTACCCACTCTCAGAGTGAAAAATGTTTCCTTTGTGGTGCAGAACACCATAGCAGAAATGTTCAGACTGGTGTGAATGGGGATGTTTTGTGTGGACACAGCAGAAGGAACAACTGGCAGGGAAACGGCTACACAAATGGCACATGCTGATGGCACGTAGCAGAACAAGTCAGCAAGATGCCAGCACATCTCCATGCGCCATTTCAGGACATCCAGGCTGCGAGACAAAGGCCGGTGAGTAAATCCTGGTGACTCACAGACATGGGAGAGGATGGAGAGATTCAACAGATGGCATCCCTTGTCCTCTGTGGCATTGCAGGGAATCCTGGACAGACAACTTGGACACAAGTGGTTTGGCGCCGAACTGGTGAGTGCACATTTCTTGGTGCTTGTGGGCACGAAGGTCTGAGTGCAATGAGTGGCAACATTCTTTGTTTCGGTTTTGTTTAAAAATTAAACCACCTTCTCCCCTACAAGGTCTCACATCATGCATTACTACATTGTCACAATGTCACTTCCTATAGCTGCAACTTCTGTTTGTTGCCTCATCTTTTTACAGTGCACTTCAGAGAAGAGACTGACTGTCTTCTCTATAGCCTCATCTTAAGTTGCAGAGGACAATTGCATTCCCCTGAGCATCTTCTTTCCCACGTTGGTCAAAGACAGCTCCCTCAGCCTTTCCTCATGTGTCTTGTGCTCTCCACTGGACCTGGTCCAGTTTGTTGGTCTCTCTCTTGCACTGGAGGACCTAAAATGGAACTCAGTGCTTCAAACAGCGAGTTTGAATCATCAATTCCCTCAACCTGCTGGCTATGCAAGGAACCTGCAAGGCACAAGTAAGGGTCTTGCAGGAGGACACCAACTCCCACTAAATTCAGCAATGAGTGAATCAGTCATCTCAGAAGAGCCTAGTAGTCTTGCTATCCCTCCCTGCACCATGTCTTCGGAAATGTCATCTGAGAATGAGAGGACAGATACCTCTTGTTACTTGCTGAATATCTGGCTGTGTGAGCAGCAAGAAAAAGCCCTTGCATCTTTGATGGCAAAGCTTTAAGTATTTGCTGATGTGAACTAACATTCCCTGCTCCACTCTGTGTCTGCTCTGCTCTGCCTGATAAATTGGCTCCCACGTCTTCATGTCTGCTGAGCAAAATCTGATTAGCAGCAAACCTTAGAGAAATGAACAATAGAAGGTTCCTGCTGGTTTGGAGATGAAAGGGTGCTTTTAAATCATTAAGAAAATATGATTTTTTTTTTCCTCGTTCCAAAGCAGGAGCCCAGATCAGCTCTTAATTATTTCCTCACCCCTACAGCCTCCATTGGCAAGTTATTCCCCTGGCTGATTGAGCTGGTCATGGTCCAGAAGCGAGAGTAGGAGGGTGCAAGACAGGATGTCTGGATTCCCTTCTGAAGTCTGTCCCTGACCTGCTGTGGGAAACACAGCTCGGCCCTGCTCCTGATGGGCCACGTTTGCAGATGTTGAGGCCGAGTCTGCCTGAGCAGTGGTTTTATGCAGATGTGTCACTGCAGCTGTGGTTTCCACTGCACTTACCATTATGGCACCGTCTTATGGAAGTGTCAGGAAGATTAGTTGATGTTTGCTCAGTGCTGGACAGATGCGAGGAGAGGGGAAAGGTCCCCTGCCAGCTCTTCCTTCTCACTGAGCAAATGTAATTCCCTCTCATGATGTTTTCAAGCCCTGCCAGGATCCCTGTGCTTGCCTTTGCCTCCTCCCCTCTGGTGGCCCTTGCAGACCAAGGTCCCAGAGCACAGCCTCTCCACCCAGCTCAGCAGGAACTTTCTCATGGGAAAAATCAGAGCTCTTAAAAAGCCTTTCTTTCTCACACCTTGCTTTTGTGTCCCTGAGCTCCACTCTGGACAGGCTGAGAAACGTCCTTGTCCGCGAACCTGACTTGGCCATGGGACTCTCGCTGCCTTCCTCAGTCTGCGCTTGGGCTAAAGCAAGCAGCACAATGTCCTTTTGTCTGAGACAACGGGGGGGGGGAGGGGGGGGGCATGGTGGTGGAATTGAAAGTGGCAACATACCACAGAGGTGACACACCACGGTGCCACTGCAACAGGGTGCAGTTCAGCCTGGCTGCCACTGGCTCTGTGCACGCTCTGCAATGCAGCAGCCTTTCTTCTGTGGGTGGCCAGCCAAGAGCTACACTAGTTCAAAAGCACAAAGCCAAGGACCTGCCTCTGGCAGGGACATCCCATTTGTTTCAGCTATGGTCCCGCTGGGTTTTTCATTCTCCATGCTGAAGACTGCCTGCATTCATCAAGCATCTCCAGATGCCTTGAAGTCCAGTCCAAGCTGCCAGGCAGTCTGCAGCTGGACTGACATGTTCTACAGGTCCCTTCTGCTGTCTGGGCATGATCAGGGTACAACACATGCGCAGCGTGTAGGAAGCACCAGACAGACCAAGTGTGGCCAAGCTGGTCACTCCTGTAGCCCCATGAGGCTGGGTATGTCAGGAGCTCTGGGTTTGTGGCCATGTCCTATGCTATGTGGACCTTCATTTCTTCCCACCATGTCCTGATCTTCTCCCCAGCTGACACCCGTTCATGTTTCTCTTTGCTCTAGCCCTTTCTCTAGCCACGGCCTAAAGTGAGCACATGCTGCTCTGCTCCACACTGCCTCTCAAGAGACCTGTGGCCATTTTTTCAAGCCAACACCGCCACGGTGGCAAACACTACGGTTTTAATGAGCCCCATGGGCAATAGCCACCATGAATGCAGAAAAGCAGCAGCCAAGCAGCATCACAGGTCTGCACAGCTGAACTACTATTTGAGGAATGAAGAAAAAAATCCCATTTTCTGTGACCCTGCATTTGCCCTGCTCCACTCCCTCTTTGCTGTCTGGAGCATAGGTGTTGCGATGGATTTGTCCCTAGGAAGGAGAGGCAGGTTAGCTCTGACCGAGCTCTGCTCTCTCACACAGCCCAGTGCCTGCAAAAATCCACACTGTTGCCAGCTGAACCAGCTGATGCTGAGTGCTGAGCCCTTCTCTGAGGCTCTTCTGGGTCGCAGGCCAGCACAGCTGTGGGGCAGGGGTGCCCCAAGAGCAAAGGAGGAGCAGGGATACAAAACCAGCAACATCACTTCAGGAGAGCAACACACATCTGGCTGCGGCAGGGAAAAGGGGATGAATAAACGCACTTGCTTCCAGCTAAAGGCTGACTTCAGTGAACAGCATTTGACTCGGTGCCAACCCCAGAACCGGCAGATGTTGAGGAAAAAAAAGGAACCCAACAACAAAAGCCTGAAGTGAAGCATTCCTGTAGTCACAGGGGGAAGTTTCATGAGGCCTTGACCCACAGGATTTTTTTAAACCTTATCCTTTAACATAACCAAAAAGAGGGCTGCCAGGAGATAGGAATCTGCCAGGAGATAGGAATCTCAGCCGTTGAGCGGACCTTCATCCGGCCAAGCTTTCAAACAATCCTGAAACCTTTTCCATGAGGTACCTGCTAGGCTGACCCAGCTGTGAACAGCCTCTCTCCATCCTGGAGACTCTGCTGAGGCAAGGCTCCTGCTGTTCCCAAGATTCCCAGCTTCGACAGAGGACAGCAGTATGAGGCATCAAGAATTTTTGCAGAATGCATCCACCCCTCATGAACGGGGAGCTGCCTCTCAGCGTCACAGCCCAAGCTCATCCACCAGGCACAGCAGCACAGCCTGGTCTTGCTGCTGAATCAAGCAGTAAATTGGGCTCCTGCTTTTAAGAGGAAAAGAGTTTCTGCAACACACCGTGGTGCCTGGCCACAGTTTGCTAGTTAGCATGGGAGCAGTTGCCATGGCACTGCAAAGTAGGAAGATTTCTGGGCTGATTAGGATTAAGCATCGGCTTCCTGAAGACCAGGCTCCCCTCACCAAGCACCTCTCTGGCATTTCTGCCAGGCCCTGCTCTGCTTTGCGTGGGCACATCCGAGTGCCAAGGGAGCAGCTCGGAAGCGGGTCCAGGAAACATGGGGTGGGCTAAGCACAGGACCTCTGCAAGCTTTTGTTGCAGGGAAACAGGTGTGTTGCAGATAGAGACATTGCAGACCTCCCAGTCTCCTCCTTTCAAGCATCTCTTTTGCTCAGTGGTTTGTGGCCAGGTCAAAGTCAAGGCATAAGGATGGCCCCCGCACCTCAGTATCAAATTCTCCCCACATTTATTTGCATAGGAAACAGATTTTGTAAGCAATGCTGCAGAGCACCTCCCTCTCCATGTAATGGACCCACATGGCTTCTCAAATGACTCTGGCTAAGAGGGAGTGGTGACCAGCTGCTGTTTCACAGAGTCACAGGGTTTAAGGCACATGGGGTGCTAAGCAATCTGCCCTCTTGCAAAACCCAGCACTGACCACCTCTGCCAAGCTGTCAACTTCCCTCTGAGCAATAATTTTGCTGTCTTGATTTAGAGATCTCCAGCAATGGAGAACCTACTGTCCACCAACTACCCCAGGTGGCTGGTCACAGTGGTTCATAGTCTCCACCGGTTCAAAAAGGGGGGGCATCTGGCAGAGTCTGAACATATCTGGCCTCTGCTCCAGATCACTGGGCGCAGTTTGGTTTTCTCAGTGTGGCTGGAGTGTTGTTCACCTCTCAGCACTTCTCTGCATCGACCTCATCCAGGTCAGCTCCTTCGCTTCTGCACTTCACCACTGCTTTGGGCACAACTGTGTCTGGTCATCCCCAGTGGCTAAGAAGAGCCGTGCTCTGTTCCCTGCTCTGATCCCCTTGATTTCCCTCAAGGCCATATGTTACACAAGATCTCCTCAGATGTTCAAACAACAGAAGAGCCACCCTAGGGCTGGGAAAGGCCAAACCATCATCCTGCCTCTTCCAGGCAGATTTCTCTAAATAAATCATAGTGGGGGTGCAGGATGAACACACAGGTCCTGTGGATGCTAATATCCAGGTGATTTTTATTAGAATTCAACATCATGTGCTGTCAGTCTCCAGCAACCCCCAGCACACACATTTTTGGTGATCCTGGTAGTGCCAGCAGCCTGGGACCTCAGTTCAAGCCATCCTGCCTTCTTGCTGCCCTATGGGTAGAGGCAGGTAATCTGTCCCTAAAGCATCTCATCCTTCCAGCGAGAGACTGCTTTCAGCGTCAGATCCCTGGGGACACTCTGGGCATCTGCAACTCCCCGTGCTGGAGGTGCGTGGGGGGGGGGGGAAGTCTGGGTCTGCCTTGTCCTCAAGTCCAAACCCCAGGCAAGCGGGTTGTTGAATCCCTGTGATAACCGCCCCCCAAGTGCCGATAAACCCAAACCCCAGTAAGAGCCTTTTGCATGACCTCAGTGACCTTATGCCCAGTTTCCATCTCACACATCCCCGTGGCCACTTCATCTCTGCTTTGGTTATCTCACCAATGCTTTTTTCTGATTTAAGTCGAACCTCCTCCTCAGTGTTCAGTGCCATCAGAGAAGCCACTTAGCCTTTCAGCCACCAATTTCGTCAACATCTTTGATATGCCAGCTCCTGCCAGGTGGGACATCACAAGATCCCTGAGCAACGGAAGAGCTGCAGGGATGATCCACGTAATGCCTGAGCTGCAGCTGGATCTTGAGAGGAGCAAGAGAGGGAAAGCTAGCATGTGAGATCTGACAGGCTCATAACAAACCCAGCTGGCTGGCACACACACCAAGCCCAAAACACCCCAGGCCACCCCCCTCCCACCCTCCTGATACCATCACACCCCTCCGCACTTAATTAAAAAAGGATTAAAACAGGCTGTAAGGACGTGGGCAACAGCTGAGGTCAGGGGGTGCCTTGCAAATCTACGCCAAGCCCCACAGCTGGTGCAGGGACAGTGGGCTGTCTGCTGGTGATGCCAGCTTCTCCAAGACTGAGGCAGGTCTAATCTGAGACTCAGGCAACTTATCCAGGCTGCTTGCATCTCGTAGTGCTGCCCTGCAAGGAGAGCTGCAGGGGAAGGATGGGATCAGGGGTATAGGAGCCTTCAGGGAAAAGCTTACGCTGCTGGTAAGAGAGCAAGCAACGGTTATGGCATTCCTCCAGGGCCTCCACGCTGGCCCGCTGGCCCTTCCCAGGGCTTGCATTTGGCTGTGTCTCCTTCCAGAGCTCACACCTTTATCCCATGTGAGCCACCTGCAACCATCCCAGCCCTGGCAGTGAAGTTCGGCTCAGGCAAGCATCTCGGTCGCAACAGTGACAGCCCACTCCCCATTTCCCAAAATATGAATGTTTCACCAAGGCAGAGCTCAGAGGCTTCTTCCAGCCAGACAGATGCCAGGCAGGTAGGTCCTTCCCAGATCCAGCCTCACAGAAAGCCCCGGGGACGTGTCTGTGGATGAAGCACGGTGCCGAGGAATGCCCCATATTACCTGGCTGGAGCAGCCATGGTCATAGGTGGCTGGAAGTGACCTTTGCACAGGAGTTATCCCTGGGATTAAAGCCTCAGTATCAGTGAGTGTCACCTTCGAGGGGGACACTTATTCACAAGAAGGTGGAGACAACCGTAGCTGACTCTGAGGCCATTCCTCCCCTGTGCAGAGGTCTCTGGGAGCAGAGTTAATGACATATATGGGTCACTCCCACATGGAGAGAAGCAGAGGGCAAAGCTCAGGAGGAAGGGTAGGGGCAAATGGAGACACTGTGAAAGCTGGAATTTGCTAGCACAGAAACAGGAACATGGGTCCGGGTCTGAAACCCACTACTGAGTGATGGGACACGCTGTGTGGTGGCAGGAGAAGAGAGGTCTCAGGCTGGTGGATGGACCGTACTGCACCAATGTTCCCGTTAGGAGCCCTTGGCCTCTTGGCTTGTATTGCTGCATGGACTGACCTGCAGGACACAAGTCAGTCCTTCATCAGCAGCCTGATGGCCCACCCAAGCCTATAATATGGAGCCAGTCCCTGCAGGGAGGACAGCAAGTCCATGGCATGTAAGTGCTCCCCATTTCACCCAAATCAGTCTCACATCCCCTACAGCATTTCAGTTCAGCCCCAAACCCACCTCTTTCATGGTGGCGTGGCCACAACAAGCCTGAAGAGCTCAAAGAAGCTCCTCATGGTCTTTTTAGCTCTTTCTGCTATGAATTCATTGCCTTCCCCTTCTCCTCTCACCACCATAGCCTAAGAAAGCCCTGCTTCCCTCAGAGCAGGCTGCTCTGCACAGGATCTGACCTCTCTTTTATGTATTTCTGAATGCTCTGAATCCCAGCGGCCTCAGTAATTCCTGCTGTCCCCTAACCTACCCATCGTCCTGTCAACCAGCCTTGGAAAGTTTTCTCCCTCCTTACTTTGCACTTGCCAGAGACCAGCTGATTCATCCACTATCTGCCTCAGGCAACCCACGCAGCCGCTGATGATTGAGTTACTTAACAATTAAGCAGAACCTTAAACCTTTGCAGCACTTAACATGTATTGACTAATTAATCCAAGCACCTATCTGAGGTAGGTTAGTTCAGTCTTGCGTGTAGCTTCCAAACATGTCCACAGCTGCCTCGCGGGTCAAAGGCAGAGGCAGTTCTGTGGAGGTGAGAGGAGGTCCACCATCCCCATTGCCCACACCTCCAAGGGACCCATGCAGCACTGCCCCTCTCCATTGTAGGACCTGCTGCGACTTCAGAGGTCACTGGGCCCAGGGCACCATGTCCCCAGCCCAGGACTCTTGCAAATCTTGCCCTTGAATGGGCTTTGCTCCTGCACCTTTGGCCCTGCATGGTTGCTTTGTTCTCCAGCTCTCCCCCTCTCCCACCACCAGCGGGGCACCCTGCACGTCCAACAGCTGAAGCCAACTCACTCGGACAAGCAAGGAGCTGCCTGAGGCTCTGCCAGACCTTGAGCGCAGGTGGGGAAACCTTCCCCTGGGGTCCCGCTGGCAGCCAGCCATGAGCCCTGCCGATGCAGGAGAACAAACCTGGCCTTCAGGACGGTGACAGGAGAGCACAGCACGCTGCCCCGCTGCATTCTGCTGCAAGTGCTATCCAGAAGGAGCCAGGCTTTCCCCGCAGCCCACCATATTAAGCCTATTCACATAGGCTGTCTCAGCCACATCAAAACCCACATCCCAGTCTCGGCTGTCAGCAAGGAACGAGGCCAGGCGTGGGAGGGAGGGAACCCGCTCCTGGTGTGGATGAGCTGCAAAGGAGCTTTGTGCAGATGAGCAGGCTGGGCAGATGCAGAGACGTACCCAAGGTTACACAGAGTCCGTGGCAGAAGTCAGTACCTAGGTGACTCCCAGCCATGGGACTCAGGAGAGGGAAAGGGAGGAGGTTTGCCATAGCTACAGCTATGGGTAGGGACTCGGAGAGCTGAGCTGGGTTCCCAGCCACACAAGCCTTGGGGCCTGATCCTGTGAAAATCATCTAATTGTCCCTTTTTCCTCCAACGCAGTCACTTTTCACTAGCCAAGACTAAAGGAAAATGCCACATACTTGTGCCACACAGGTTCCCAACCATTAGCTAAGGCCAAGGCAGACAGGAAAACTCCTGGCCATGCCATGGTCCTCTTGCACTAAAGAGTACAGGATCATCATAGAATCATAGAATGCTTTGTGTTGGAAGGGGCCTTTAGAGCTCATCTAGCCCAACCCCCCTGCAGTGAGCAGGGACAGCTTTAACCAGATCAGGGTGCTCAGAGCCCCGTCCAACCTGACCTGGAATGTTGCCAGGGATGGGGCCTCTACCACCTCTCTGGGCAACCTGTGCCAGTGCTTGGCCACCCTCACTGTAAAAAATCTCTTTCTAATGTCTAGTCTAAATCTATTCTTCTTTAGTTTAAAACCGTTACTCCTTGAAGGATAGCCCCAGCACAAGGACAGAGACCCCAGAGGTACATGATGCTGTTTGACTCCCTGCCACCAAAGGGTTTCAGCCCATCGGAGTCCTCCGAGCAGCTCCTGCCCTTTCCCTGCCCCTCTGTCACCCCCGGGTTTCAGCACAGTGACACATCCCCCTCCCCAGCAGGCAGATGATGAGGCTTGAGAAATGCTTGATGCGAAGGACCTGGCAGCAGAAAGGCAATCTGCCGACCTGGGGAGCTGCGAAGCAGCCAGCCGGAAGAGACCTTACTCTGAACAACCTTGCTCAGAAAAGCCAGCACCAGCAGAGTCAGGATCTGCTCAAACCAGGTGGTGTCTGTAACAGCAAGGTACCAGCTTGAGTCAAAAAGCATCACCGTGCACGTTGTAAAAGCATCTCTGTTGCTCATAATGGTACCTACCCTTCATGTGCCCTCCAGCTCATGCTGCTGAGGACGGGGTTCCTGCCTACCCTGTGGATAGACCATTTGCTTGCTTTTTAACATACGTCTAACAACACCAAAGGGAGAAACTTCCTCAACCTGCAAAATTCACCCCAGAAAGTCCTGAGTTGTAAAGCAGAGGAACTTGCAGAGCAAGACTTTACCTCTGGGTCATAAACCATCACATATATTAGGAGTGAATTCTTTTTTTCTTCCTTGCCTGCATATGTGCTGATCTCATTCATCCTGGGAAAAGCACGGGGTGTTCTCATCCAGGCTATACCTGGCAAGCTGCATACACTGTGACAGAGGGAGCGAACTTCTGAGCAAGCTCTGCAGTGGCTGCTGCCGGGCTTCTTGTGGTTTATTTCTTGAGCGAGAGGCCGGCTTCTTCACCTGGCATTCTTGAGAGAGATGAAGGGTAAGTCAGCAAATCAGCTTCATGCACTGCAAACATCCTCTGCTTTCAGCCATGGCAGAATTAGCTTAGGTTGGGATTTGCTGGTAGCTGGGTGAGAAGCGTCTGCAGGGCTTTCTCCCCGCCACTTCCCCTGGAGGGAGAAAGCAAGCAAATATTTGTAACGTGCTGTGTGGAGGCAGGTTGCAGGAGCTGTGGTACCCGGCACGGCTCAGCAAGCACTGCCGGGGAAATCAACAGGGAACGTTCCTGATGCTATTTTAAACATTGGCAGAAAACGCTAGCTAGCAACACTGAATTTGACGGGGCTGCATAAAGCAAAGAGCAGCGACAGAGGCATGAGCTGCCTGCCCATATAGCAGGGATTCCACACACCGCAGAGCAAGCTGTTCACACCTACGTGTGGGCTGCCCGGTCGGTCGGTTTGTTGATGTATTTGCTAACTACGACATTGCTTTGACATGTCAACTGGCAAGCCGGCGTCTGGATGCCTCGGTGTCACGCAGGCACCTCCATTTCAGCCCTGGGGAGAGCAGCTTAGATCCTCTGGACGGGGTTAAAAATGAATCGCAGCTAAGCTGTTCCAAGGGATCCGCGCTGCCGCCAATGTGAGTGCTCCGCGCCCGCCAGTGCAGGTGGAAGTTGCATGCCTGTCTCCAAGGGGGGATGCAGCTCTTGCCGGGTGACTGCTGAAAAACACCCCTGCTCTGCCGGCTCTCTCTGGAGCCTCTTGCCTTGCTTGCCTGGGAGAGGATGGAAAGAGGGCACGTTGCAGGATTGCTGCAGCCGGTGGGTGCTGCTAAAGGCACTATGTGAGATTAAAGGTGGTATCTGAGAATAAAGATACTGCAGCAACTCCTAGCTTAAGAATAATGAATATTGCAGGTCTGGCTACTGCAGGAAATGTCCCCTTTGTAAATCGTGCTGTTTGGAGAGAGACGAGCAATTATGCGGATTCTGCTGCAGCTCATTTTGGTCGGGTTAATTTGGGAAGAGGATGTTTGCTGGCAGCTAAAGGGGCTGGTTAAGATGCAGAATCACCAGACCAGGCTAGTGTTTGGAAATGGTATAATAATCTCAAGGCAGGGGAACACGGTTCGGTACGATTTACCTTCTGAGATCGTCAAGAGGGGAGACATCTTAGTTTAGAGGACTCCTCTTGTCTTAATTAAAAAAAAAAAAAAATATTTTCAAAGATAGAGCCTATTTTGCAAAGCCCAGACACCACAATGATGGGCATCAGCTGTCTTGCCTGCCGGCTGAATGCCAGCCCTTTCCAGACACCCTGTTTGTGCAAGCAGAACGGCTCTGAGAGAAAACATTCAGTTGCAGGGGAGTTTTTTCACACCCTGGTTTTGTGCATGGGTGCGTGTGTTTGGGGGGCAGAGGCGTGAACTGCTGGTTGTACCCCAGGTCTGACTTTGCAGCCATGGTATTACTGTAGCTGTGACAATGGGTATTACACAGGGCCGTGCTTTTAACAGGAGAGCCCTGGCTGCGTTTAACGTGACGATCGTTCCTGGTGCTTTCAGTGCTCACAGTCTTGGGCATCTCATAGCTAAAGCTGGTGCCTGTTTCTCAAAAGCTGGTGTCAAATGCCCAATGCTACCGGGGGACGTCCTGCGTGGATGCAGCAAGGACGCGAGGTCTGAGACGACAGCAGCTCCAGCTGGGGTGACGTAACGAAAATGCTGAGGAGGGGAAGCTGGCAGTGTTGATTTTGGACAGAATAGAGATCGGAAAGGGGGCAAATAGCAGCGAATCCTCCCAGAGAGGAGACGACCAGGGACGAAAGGGGAGAGATGGCGTTTCTGCATGCTGGGACGGTTCCTGGGGTGTGAAGGGGGAAAGGGGTATGTAAGGACACACACCCACGGGCATGTGACAGCAGGGACTGCTCCCCAGGCTAACTCATCGGTGTCTGTGCTCACCAGCAAGAGCACAAAGCCACAACTGAGAGATTTTGTGCACTTGCAAGAAAAGGGACCTTTGCTCCTTCCCCACTTCTCTATTAAAGTTCGCATTGCAAACTCTGCTTTAGCTCTCCTTCCAGAGGGAAAAGAACAGTTGCTGTGAAGGCTGATTTTTTAAAGGCAGTAGCACAAGGAACCTAAAGCACAACCTTCCTCCTTCATAACTTTACTGTGTTCTAAGTTCCCAGTGGCTGCTTCAGGACTGATCATAACCAAACTATTCAGCAGCGTAGGGGCACTTCCTCTGCAGAAGTAGCAGTCTGCCATGGATCGCTACTTCATTTTCTTTCACTACAGTTTTTGCCCTAAATTTACAGTCTGTATTATTTTGTTTAATGCTGTTGAGGACAAAGGGCCCTCTGTACTGAGCAACCATATTAAAACATGCCTATTAAACCTCGCCCTGTGAAACCACAGGGGCTGACTGCTGCAGGCTTTGGTGGCAGTCATGCTGACGTTTCTAGTCTTGAAGATTGCAGGAACCCAGCGTAGGACAACGTCGCTATTGTAGGAAAGGCTGGAGGTCTGGTGGTAGGAGAACAAGACCGGTGCATGAGGAAAGGCTTGCAGATCTCTGGCTTGCAGAAGACCATCCAGTTGCCTTCACCTAGGGTGGAAAAGGAGACGGAGTGAGGGCTGTCCCTCCACGGCTTGTTGATAGTTTGTCAAGCAGTGGTTGGAAGGAGGCTCCAGCAAATAACTGGGCATTCCTGTCAATTCTTTCCTCCAGCACCTAACGCTGATTCATAATCTGGATCTCCAGATTTTCCTTCATCCATCTCTGAAGCATGGTCACTGCTTTACCTTGCAGGGATCGGAAACCTAGTTATGATCTGCTATAGAAGCCGGTGTAGCATTTTAGCCCTCCCACCTTCCCACCATGGAGGGACTGAACACCACTAGCAAACTGATCTTGGCTGAGCTTCTATCCCGGACTGACACCCCACAGCATGCCTCTCTCTGCCATGAAGCCGTGTGTCACTGCAAGCTGCTCTGAGAAGATGGATCCAGACCCAAAACTAGATGAGGGCAAAGATCTCCAACATCCCAGAGCAAGGGGGATTAGATCACATGCAAAGCAAACACCTTGCCAGCAGCTGCACGCATATGCTGAAGCAACCACATATCCCACAGCTCCAACACAAAAACACTGACCTGAACAGCAGCCAGATAAGTTTTTATGAGAATACACTGTTCTTGAGCAATTTTTCCAGCACATCCCACGCAAACAGGTTTTCCTTGAACACCGCACAGCAGCATTTACCATCTCATGCCAGCTTTTTTTTTCTAACTGTAAGGGGTGGGAGGGCTCTCACATATCACTTAGTGTCTCTATGCTGGTGAGCGCAGAGTGTGAATGGTATATCCTCACAGACACAAAATCCAGCACCACACCATTTCATGTGACCAGTTCTGCCAAAATCAGACAAGATCCCACCTTTCCGTGGAAATCTGAGGCCTTTGACTTGGCACATATATACCAGTATAATAACACGTCCTTCCTCTAGTCATCGCCACAACAGCCCTCCCAGTAAGGGCACATTGCCTCTTCCTAGTTTGCATGCAGTGGGCTGCGCTGCAGAAGCAGCATTGATCCTTCCACACTGGCACTAGCTATTGAGGTCCATGATATTTTGCTAAATTAGCTAAATTCTTGGTGGTAAAAAAGGGACATGGAGGGAAAATGGTACCATCTGTAAAGTCATGGGCATAGCTCACATCCCACACATTTCTGGCCCAACGTAGCCTGTGCCCACTCTGACCTGGAGTTTGAGCTACTGTGAGGACTGGGAGGTTTTAAGCCCTTATTTGGCCCAATTTATCAACTTCCACCACAGCACAGTACCTTGGGGCTGTATCGCCAGACACATTAATTGTACTTCTTGGTTAGTGGTGAGTGATAAGCACATGCTATTTGTTCCTAATTAAGAGAATGAAGTGGTTGGAGTCTCTCCCTTCCCACATGGGACAGCTGGAGGGATGTTTTTAGGGGAGAAGCTCTGCTCCTTGGCGGACACCCCTCTTTGATCCAAGCTTGCAATCTCAACAGGTCCCTCATTTCTGCATGCAGGATGGATCAGGAAGCAAAAGCAGCACTGCCTCTCCGGCTCATTCACCCCTTCGTACCTTGTATATTGGCCTGATTTGAAGAGCAGCAGAAAAATTGGATTTATTCCAGACAATCTAACAAAAATTTCCCATGTTGTCTCATTCAGTAGAAAACTGATATTCTAGTTCTTCCTTGATCAAATTTGATCACCCTGAAAAGTCCATTAATTTTAACCCGCCAAAAAAGGACTGGGGGATATAAAACTTCAGCCCCAAACAAACAACAAATTAGTAGAAATTGAGAATTTTCCTTTATTTGCAATGCGACACACTAAATAATGCTCAGAAGTGGCAAATGCCTAGGGAAAACTGTTTCATCACACAGTTTTACAAGGGAGAGAAGCAGCAAATCCTATAGTCATGCAAAGGTGGATTGAGCCCTGTCCCTGTGCAATGCTGGAGGCTGACTAAGTAACCTGCTAGGTCTCCTGTACTTATCCTGTCAGACCTATTTCAGGGTATTTGACATAATTCTTAGCTAATTGTCAGGCACAGGAGCAGCTTCTGTCTGGGATCACGACTGTGTCATTAGCTGGGACTCCTGTGTTTGATTGCTGTATTTAAGAACATCAAGCAAATACCTATTAAGAGAGAGAGCGGATGAGCCGGGTTCTTCTCAGTTTGTAGTCTGCGGGCCACTCATCACTGCCAGAGGACTCACTGTGCTTTGGCAGGGAGGAGAGGGAGTTTCAGATAACAATTCTCACACACACAAGCCAACAGAAAAAACAATGATAAACACACAGAGAAAAACGCAGCTTAACTTTGCTTTAGCGACCCATGAAAACCACAGCAGTGGAGCTGCGCAAGGGAGGATTTGCACGCTTAAGTCCAAAGATTAAGTGGCCGCGGGAGTGAAAAAACATTGACAACTGCTAATGTATTATGCAGTTCTTGTCTGAACATCCTAAGCATCTGAATTTTCCCCTCAGTGAGCTGCATTAGGCTGCAGAGCAGCCTGCTATCAGGAAGCTTTGGCAGTAACGGCGGAGAGGCTGGATGCTCTTGGCATCCATTTTGACAAGTCTATTGAGCAGAAGGGTTTGCAGAGCCGCGCTGGGTACCGAGGAGAACAGTGGCCTCTTCTGCAACCGGGCAAGAGCTGTGGCTCTCCACACGTTGTGCGGTATCCGCTTCGGCCTCTGGCACAAAGCCCTGTGAGCAACGGAGCCGGGACCACGTTTCCTCTTTGTATGAAGTCTGGGCAGACACATCCAGGTCACTCACTCCAGACAGCATTCACGACCTGCGTTTTTGCCGTCTTCCAGTTGCCCGGAGGGGAGCTCGGTGCCTTGGCAGCAGCCCTGCCTCTGTCCCCAGGGTCCCTGGGCTGCGCTGCCTGCTGGAGCATGGCCGGAGCGTGTGGCAGCTCAGGCGCTTGGGAAGAGGCCACCACGTCCTGCTTGGATGTGATGTGCCTCACGCCATGGTGCCTTTTGGGTTCATTTAGGCAAACAGCTCATTCTTCACTGGCTGAAGGGAGATCCAAGAACAGGATTTAACTGTAGCTCACCCTCCCCTTCCTTCTCCTCCTTGATCAGCTAGGAGGAATAAATGCAAAAGAGAATGAAGGTCATCCACGGCCAAGGCAAGTCCACGCTAATCTCTCTCTGGAGCCTTGGTGGATTCCAGCATTCAAGCTCTGGGAAGTATTGGGAAACTGATAATTGAACAGGGAAGGCCAGATTTTGGTAGCTGTGAAAAGGAGAGGCATGCTTTACCCACACCACAGAGAGAAAGGTGAGGGTTTCTGTCTGCTGCTGGGCTTTGGACACTAAGGTACATGAGTTGGCAGACTGGAAGACGAAAGACTGTGCCACACTTCTTGTCAGACAAACAGGGAGGGACCACACTGGAGAAAACACAATGGTTCGAGGATGACTTTCACTCACGGGGCAGCTCACTTCTGAGCATACCCCTCCTGTGCTTGCTCCTGTGGCATTTTTAGTAGATGCCCTTGTATGCATTTGAGAGGGAAAGAAATTCTGTCTGATAGTCCATTCTTCTAGCAGATCTTCCCTTCTGTTTCTGAGGCCAGCTGTCCATCTCAAAAAAGACTTTTCTCTGCCATCCCAGAGAGAGAACTGAAAGTGCAGGATCAGCTAAAAAGGATGAACTTGCTGCAAGCAAACCCGACACCCTCTGCAACATCCGAGAGACCGGAAACTTTGTTTGCTTTGTTGCTACACGACTGATCAATTGAAACCAATCAATGAAACACTATGGGTTAGCATGTTCCTCTTCCACCCCGCAGGCTCGTGGTGCTGCCTGATCTGAACAGCAGATCGGAGTTAGCACACACGCTAACACACACACAAGCACACTCTCCTCCAGTGAGATCCCAAGTCTTCCTGCAGGCTTGTTCTGGCTCTTAGTGACGAAAGGCCAGATCGAAGCAATCATCCCAGGTGACGGGACACCTCACAGATGTCTAACTATTATCACAGAATCATACAATATCATAGAATCACAGAACATCATAGAATCATAGAATCATAGAACGGTTTGCATTGGAAGGGACCATTAAACGTCACCCAGTCCAAACCCCCTGCAATGAACAGGGACATCTTCAACTAGACCAGGGTACTCAGAGCCCCCGTCCAGCCTGACCTTGAACAGTTCCAGGGATGGGGCATCTACCACCTCTCTGGGCAACCTGCGCTAGTGCTTGACCACCCTCATTGTAAAAAATTTCTTCTTTATCTCCAGTCTGAATCTCCCCTCTTTTAGTTTAAAACCATTACTACTTGTTCTATCACAACAAGCCCTGCTAAAATGTTTGTCCCCATCTTTCGTATAAGCCCCCTTTAAGTACTGAAAGGCCGCAATAAGGTCTTCCCGCAGCCTTCTCTTCTCCAGGTTGAACAACCCCAACTCTCTCAGCCTGGCCTCATAGGAGAAGGGCTCCAGCCCTCGGATCATTTTTGTGGCCCTTCTCTGGACCCGCTCCAACAGGTCCATGTCCTTCTGGTGCTGAGGGCCCCAGAGCTGGATGCAGTGCTGCAGCTGAGGTCTCACCAGAGCAGAGCAGAGGGGCAGAATCACCTCCCTCAACCTGCTGGCCACGCTGCTTTTGATGCAGCCCAGGATACGGTTGGCTTTCTGGGCTGCGAGCACACATTGCTGGCTCATGTCCAGCTTTTCACCCACCAGTACCCCCAAGTCCTTCTCCACAGGGCTGTTCTCAATCCCTTCATCCCCCAACCTGTACTGATACTGGGTGTTGCCCCAACCGAGGTGCAGGACCCTGCACTTGGCCTTGTTGAACCTCATGAGGTTCACACAGGCCCACCTCTCCAGCTTGTCCAGGTCCCTCTGGATGGCATCCCATCCCTCAGGCGTGTCAGCTGCACCACACAGCTTGGTGTTGTCTGCAAACTTGCTGAGGGTGCACTCAGTCCCACTGCCTATGTCACTGATGAAGATTTTAAACAGTACTGGTCCCAGTACAGACCCCTGAGGGACACTGCTTGTCACCGATCTCCATCTGGACATTGAGCCACTAACCACTACCCTCTGGATGTGACCATCCAACCAATTCCTCATCCACCAAACAGTCCACCCATCAAATCCATATCTCTCCACTTTAGAGAGAAGGATGTTGTGGGGGACTGTGAGAAAGGCCTTACAGAAGTCCCAATAGATGACATCCATAGCTCTTCCCTTGTCCACTGATGTAGTTAACTCCATCACAGAAGGCCATTAGGTTGGTCAGGTAGGACTTGCCCTTGGTGAAGCCGTGCTGGCTGTCTCGAATCACCTCCCTGTCCTCCATGTGCTTGAGCATATCTTCTAGGAGGATCTGTTCCATGATCTTCCCAGGCACAGAGGTGAGGCTGACAGGTCGATAGTTCCCAGGGTCCTCCTTTCTTCACTTTTTAAAAATGGGCACAACATTCCCCTTTTTCCAGTCAGCAGGGACTTCACCTGACTGCCATGACTTTTCAAATATCATGGAGAGTGGCTTGGCAACTACATCAGACAATTCCCTCAGGACTCTGGGATGCATCTCATCAGGTCCCATGGACTTCTGTATGTTCAGGTTCCTCAGGTGGCCATGAACTTGATCTTCTCTTAGAGTGGGAGGGACTTTGCTCCTCCAGTCCCCATCTTGCGGTCCATCCACTCGAGAGGTGTGGGAAGAGAGGTTGCCAGTGAAGACTGAGGCAATGAAGTTGTTGGGTACCTCAGCCGCCTTCTCATCTGTTGTCACCAAGTTTGCCAGTCTTGCTCATTGTTGGGGGTACACTTTATTTGACCTTCCTTTTCTGGCTGACATACCTGTAGAAACCCTTCTTATTATTCTTTGTGTCCCTTGCCAAGTTCAGCTCCAGCTGCACCTTGGCCTTCCTGATCCCATCCCTACACAACCGGCACTGTCCCTATACTCTTCCCGGGATACCTGTCCCTGCTTCCACTGCCTGTGCATTTCCTTCTTGCCCTTTAGTTTACCAGCAGGTCTCAACTCATCCATGCCTGTTTCTTGCCTTCCTTTCCTGATTTCTTACACCTGGGGATCAAGCACTCTTGCTCTCTATGGAAAGTGTCCATAAAGATCTGCCAGCTCTGTTCTGCTCCCTTGTCCCTGAGGGCACTTTCCCAGGGGGTCCTATTGACTAACTCCTTGAAGAGCTGCAAGTTTACTTTCCTAAAATTTTTTGCTCTTCGCCTGACCTATATCCCTCAGGACTGTGAACTCCACCAGTGCGTGATCACTGCAGCCCAGGCTGCCTCCAATCTTGATGCCACCGATTAGCTCACTTGCGTTGGTGACCATCAGGTCCCGTATCGCATCCCCTCTGGTAGGGCTGTCTGTTACCTGGCTTAAGAAGCTATCCTCAGCGCACTCCAGGAGTCTCCTGGATTGCCTACAGCTGCCGTGCTACTTTTCCAGCAGATGTCGGGGTGGTTGAAATCCCCCAGCAGGACGAGAGCCTGCGAGCGTGATGCCTCCTGTAGCTGGAGTAAGAAGGTTTCATCAGTAGGCTCCCCTTGATCGGGGGGCCTGCAGTAGACACCAACCACAAGGTTCCCTTTGTTGCAACCATCTCCAATTATTACCTGTAAGCTTTCAACCTGCTTGTGGCTATTCTTCAAAGACAGCTCTTCACACTAGCCATTTCTTGATGTAGAGGGAAATGCCTCCACCCCTCCTTCCTCACCTGTCCCTTCTGAACAGGCCCTTCTGAACAGCCTGTAGCCATCGATAGCTGCACGCCAGTCATGGGATTCATCTCACCAAGTTACAGTAATAGCAACTAGGTCACAGCTTTCTAGCAGCACAGTGGCTTCCGGCTCCTCCTGTTTGTTGCCCTACCTAAAGCTCAGCCTGGATAAAACAGAGTTTTTGACATCCCTTTCCTCCCAAGCCTTCTCCCTAAATCTTCTAACACAGTGACCAACATGATGTGTTACCTGCCATGCAGACAGAGCTCCCGAATGCCACCTCACACCTCTTTTTCAAGGTCCATGAATTTAGCCTGCAGTTAAACCTTGTGGATTTTTTCAAGCGCAGTTTCTGCAGCCCTGCAGGTAAATCTGTTGCATACCTCTTCCTTCCTCTGTTACTAAAGTACCTTCCATGTGCCCTGTTCACGCTTCACTCTTACCCATTCAGGATACTACCATGGAGATTTTTCTCTTAACCTCTCCCTTTTGTCTTGCTTCCCAGTCTGTATCCCTCCACTGGCTCCTCCCTTCCCATAACATCAAACTCAGGCCTTCACTCTCAAAGCCCTGTGACTTCTCTGACCATGGTGATTCCCAACAAGAAGCCCACGATGGCAACCTCTGTGGCCAACCTCCTCGTACCTTCTGCCATGTGTCTTTGGAACAGCTCCTCAGAAACATCCACAAATCAACACCATAACAGCCCCCCCAGTCCCTGACAGAAACCCATCTTTGCCCTCGCTACAACGCCCAGGTTGCCACACAACATACTGACAAATATCGCTTTCCTTCCCTGTGTTCCCTTGTTTGGCTGAGCCCACCTATTTTCCTATGTCTCAATCTTGGAATAGCAAACATAAGGGTTTGTTGCGTAGCACAGCTTAGCCCAGCTGCAGCTTCTCGTCCTATGGCAACAGAAATCAGCAATAATAATAATAGCAAGGTGGTGACTCATTAAAACCAATAACCTCAATAATTAAGCTTACTTAACTTTTCCAATCATATAAACAACTGAGAAAAAAAAAAAGATCTTAAGCTTTTCCAATATTTTTCCCAATTTATTCCAATTTTTTTACTTTTCCAGTTTCTCACACAGAAATTGTGGGTATCGGGCACTTGTCTCAAGTCAAATTTCCTCTCTTCCCAACAGTAAATTCATAGAGTGAGGTGAAACGTTTGCTTTGCCCATATTCTGTTAGAGCTAAAGACTCTTCAGCACCAATTTGCTTCTGAGCAAGGAGGAGCCCAGCTGCAGCCCTGCCTTGGTGTGGACACTGTTCCAGCTGCAGCTGCTATAGGGAAAAAAACAAAGGCAGAACTGTCCAAGTTTTGAGTTCCTGAAAAATCTGCTTAAATCAGCAGGGACAGAGTCTGTATGCAAATTTCTCTCCAGATCTGATGCTCGGTGGGTGCATCTCTGCCATCCACCGCTACATTCAGCTGCTGCTGGTTGAAGTTGTACCCTGGGTACAGCCTCTTCTCTGCTACCCCTGCTACCTGCCCCTCTCTAAATAACCCTTACCTGCCCATTGCCTCTTGCCAGAAGCAGAGAAGGAGGCACGGACCAAGACAAGAGCTGCCGGTGGGATTAGGAGAGGGTGTTTGTGGGACAAGGAGCCATCAGAAGGAGGAGAGCACTTGGCAGAAGGCACCTGAGGGACAGACGGGATGGCAGCCTGGGGGCAAGTGGGGCAAAGAGACTGGGACAAGGTGGCTGGTGACATAAGGAGAAGTCCTGATGGAAGAGGGTGGAACAAAGGAGACAAGGAGCCAGGGAGGAGGAGATGAGAGAACTGGGCTGAAAAGGGGACAAGACTGGGAAGAGAGGTGGGCATCAGATCCCCAAGCAGAGCCTCACGCTCCACTCCCCTTCTCCATCCTTCTCCCTGCATTTTGGGCTCACCAGGACCTTGTGTTCAACTGTGCCTTATTTTTAACTGCAGATCTCAGTACCCTGCTGCTCCCAGGCAGACCGGCAGCAGGAGTGGCTACTGAACCAGCGCTGCCCTGGAAATGGCTGCTTAGACCCCAGCAGGACAATTGCCCTGATGCCAGCACTGGGGAAGCCTTAGTGTAGACAAGACCTCAAAAACTTGACCCTCCAGGCTGTCAAACCTGCCTCATAGCCCTCACCCTCCCCCCGAATTAACCACCCAATGAGTACAATAATACGGTGTTAAAAATGGAAAGTGCTTATGGAGAGAGATCAGCTTGCTTTGTTATGCAGTTTTATGTCCCGGAGTTCCTTTTGATGTAAATGTGTGAAATTACACATTTATTGCAAGATTCAAATGTAGCCATGGCAAAGTGTTTATCAAACAGTTGCATATGGAAGTGTAAATCCATACAGGTTTCTGGCTGGCGAGATTAAACTGCCCAGGGATAGGACTCAATGTACACCAAGCCCAGGCCCTCCGTGTCCAAAAGGAATCAGCTCTGGCTTCTGTGCCTGGAAAAATTTCATTTCTTTGCATCCAAACTGTCTCCATTCAGCTGGACTCACCACCAAGCAGATGCAGAAGGGCAGCTAAAGAAGCTGGTGCCCACAGCAGACGCAGCATCATGCACCTCCCTGCACATCGCTACACCGGGCAAGGCTGGTTTAAACAAAATCCTTTGCTCAGCCTTGCAAGGGACAAGGAGAGTTCAGCCAGGAGCTGTGTAGTAGGTTTAAGTTACACCTCGAGCGATCGTCAGGCTGTATTCATAGTTACCGTGCAAGAAAACAGGCTGGGCAGCCAATGGCACCGTGCTCAGAGCAGCCAGGGCATTCCCCCACCCACGGATCGCTCATGTGACAGCGATCTGGTGACATCTGAAGAGGGGACGAGCGAAGCCGGCACGCGTCCTGGCTGCAAGTAGGAAAAGGCTGTGCCCTTACAGCCTCAAAAGTGTGACCTTGCCAGCCATTCCTCGGAAACAGAGCCCATCAATTAATTGTCCACAGCCACCAGTTACAGGCTAAGCCACAGTATCGCAGCCAAGGGAAGTCGGTCGCAGTCTTCTGCCTTCTCCCCTGGACACGAGGCAGGCTCCAAACCTCACGTAGCGGTGTTTGCACGTAGACTGTGCTCAGCTCAGAGTCCTATTGTGTCCAGACTGACGAAGGTATCATCAGGTAGACTGCAAAACAATCGCAAAACTGTTACTAAAAGAAAAAGGAAAAGAAAAAAAAAAAAAAAAAGGAACATGCACCCCAGCATGGAAACAGGCCAGTGGGGAGGAAATAAGTTTTAAATAGACACTGAAAGTTTGACTGAATTTGGCTGTAAATGAAAACAGAGTAGCGCAAGTGCACAAATTTGTCCTTGTTTCGCTTTTTTCTACAGACTTGAGGTGACTTTTTCACTGAGAAACACCAAAGTAGGGCACAGTCCTCCAGCAGGCACCCGGGAGGTATTCACAGCCCTGAGGCTTGGGTACCTGAGGCAGGAGCCCTGGCACCCCTCTGTAATCAGCAGAAAAGCAGGTTATCTCCACGACAACGTGGGGAGCAGCTTAGTCGGACACCTAAAACATCTGATGGTAATGCCCCCAAGCTGTCATATAGGAATTGACGGGATGGCTTCCTCAGCAGGATGTTCCTATAGTTAATTAACCTCTGATCCTTATTTCCAGCAGGAACATCTCTTGTTTCTGTCTCCAGCAAATGGCTCTTGTAGGGCTTTGCCTAATACATTACAGCCTGCTCAAACCTGGCACCTTCTTCTGCCGCGGGTATTTCTGGGGACCGATCAAATCCCTTTCAACCTTCCCTCCTGCAAGGAAAACGTACCAGAGCTCCACCACGCTCTTATTTCCAAACCTTCCCAGTAGGTGAAGTCCCAGATCACCCGTCCTCCTCTGTTTCTTCCTCTGCATCATGAAGTTTTATAGCAGAACCTCTTTACTTTTACTCAGAGACCATTTTAAATTGCACTGTTTCACAGGAAATTTTTGGCTTGAATAAAATATAGGCTGTCATCACTAAAGACAGCCCTTTCTCAGTAAACACGAGGCTTTTGATCTTAAAAGTGACAAATATTGTTTCTTAATTTAAAAAAAAAACAAGATTAATTTCCCCAAGCCGTTTTAGAAAATGAATAAAAACTATTGCTGTGCTAATTGCTATTACCCAAACAATTTTCACATCAGCTCCTGCCTGTGGCCACGCAGATATGGGTCATTCTGCATACGGACCTGCCACTCCTGGCTGCAGCAGATTAAGTATCTGATTGTTGGTTAACCATGAATTATCGCTAAAATAAGGGCACCACAGCCCTGCCGTTAAAGCTGCCTGATGCAATGCCCAGACTCCTGCAATGTGGGAGTGCCGGTGTGCGGCCGAACCGTCCAAGCCATGCTGCCGCCGCATCTGCTCCCCAAATTTGGTCTCTGCTGCTTGAGGTATTGGACCGAACCTCTCGAAGAGGGGAGGTGAAGCTGTTGCCTGTATCCCCTCGATTCCGCTTGCTGCACTGCCCTTTGTAGTGCTTTGATCTCCGTAACCAGAGAATACTAATGGGAGCACTAGAGGCTGAAGTGGCTTAAAGCCATTTTCTTTATTGGTGGATTAGTGCTGGGAGGGTATGAAATCTGCCGGCGCTCAGCTCAGAGCAAATCAAGAGCTTTCTGCTTCTCGCAGACACGAGTACGCGAAGCGTACCAGCCTGCCTCGCTACAGCACAGCTAACTGCTTTTATGAATGGAGTTAAAAACAACAGATGCTGTGAAGCTGTTGCTAAGAAGCTTTTTTTTTTTTTTTCCTGGTGTCCTGACTGCTCCGGCCAATATAAGCCACCACGCTCCCGAGCACCGTACAGCTCTGAAATCAAGGAAGTAGGCAGGAAAAGAAAAGCACAGGTTCCCTATCTGTTCTCAGCCTGTGTTTAGTTGAGCAATTATACAATTCCAGATTTGCGATTATTCCTGGCAAGGTTTATTCATCTCATGGGAGACTTTTGGAATAACATGGTGCTTTTGTAGGGAGTGTCAACCACCAGGCAAACGTGCCTTCCAGATCTGATTTTTTTTTTTTTTTAAATATGTAAGTAATTGTTTCTTTACAGTTTGGTCTTTGCCTTTTAATGACTCACATTTCTACCTTGTCAGCTTTCAACACAGGCCCTGCCCTCCCTCCCAGTACTACAATCCTCCCAGATCTCACCCACTGTGCCAGGTCACCCAGGGTAAAATCATGAAAGGCGAGAATCCATTTTGTCAGCGCCCTGTCCAGATGTTCTGCTTACGGAGGCTGCTTTTAGGGGGCTGCAGAGACTACAGGCACAGCAGTCAGAAGGCATAAAAACCGAGGTGCAAGCCTGCCTCTAACACATTCAAAGAGAGGTTTGTCTGTGCTTTATTATTTGGACAAATCCAGATGCATTTTCACGGAGACAGCGACAGACTCCGATCCCCAGCACTGCTTCTGTGCCAAGTGTCTCATTCCCATTCCAGCCTCCTGCGGTGCAAAAGTGCTCTTCAAAATAGAGAGGGAGAAAGCTTAAACATTCATAAAACTAATTCTTTAGTTTTAATCTCAGTGAAATATGACTGCACCTTTTTTAGAGGTTTTTTTGTGTGTAACTTTTCCCCCTTCATTCCTCTCCGAAAAATGTATTCAACTTGAGGCAAGGAGCAATTATGGAAAATTTCAGGCTGAATGGTTAAACCATGGCCAACTTGTAAAGTAATTGGAAACATAAGGATAGAAAGGAAAGTGTTTGGCAACACAGGATGAAAGGTGCTATGTAAGTGGAGGATTCTTTTTTATTGCAAGCTCTCCTCTCTCTGATACATTAATTGTGTTTTGCCTGATCCCTTGACAGTTCATTAATTTCTTGTCCAATTGCAGGCTGTTGAGTGCAGATAAATTTCAGGCTATTATGGGAACACCCTAGAAGTTTGTATAGAAAGGAAACTCTCTGTTTCCTGTATCATCCTTCTGGGGATCTTGAAAGAGTTCACAAAAGCCACTTAAGCAAACTTTCTTCGCTGGGTAACGGAAGGAAAGGAAACTGTGAACAAGCAAACAACATTCAATTCCATGAGACAAGAGATACTCATAGGTCATTAGAGAGAAAGTAAAGTCAATGAATGCCACACACACACACACACACACAAACTATCTCGTACTCTGAAAATAATGGGAATTTCTGCACCTGCGCACTATCTATAAAAAGGTAAATCATGCAAAGCGCCAGTGAGACGAGTGGTGGAATATCTGTCCCTGCAATGCGTGAAAAAGTTTTTTGCTGTTCAAATAATATATTGCGGGCCGAGTTGGAAATGCTCATGGATCAGCTGAACAGCTTCACTTTCTTCCTGTCATTAACAGCACGGTTGCCAGAGGTCTGCTACAACCAGCTCTGTATTTTTTGTCACGTACAGATCGAAAGCAAAGATCCAAACAGCTGTAAGTTTTCCTGGGGCTGGCTTCAAGCACAGAATTCAGATGGAGCTCAGAGGGCTGGGGCAAAACACAGCTTCAGGTGTGAAAATGCAGCCTCTGCCTCCAAGCTCTGGAAATATTGGGGACTCCAATTCATAGGCTTGTCCCTGTCTCTGAATTTTATGCCAGTTTTCTAAGGATGTGAGGTTGGCCCAACAGTATGCCCCCTTTCCTGACAACTTTTGGCTTCAGCTGCATTCCAGAGGGAGATCAAAATCACAGAGTGGATGAAATGCTGCAAGTTTGTTAAAATAAGTGCTTAGAGGAGGAGATTTGCAAGAGGCTTCTCTGGAACATGGATTTTGTGGCATTTGATATGAGTAAATCCACACGATGGAGAGACCTTGTATCTGCTTAAACCACAGGAAAACCTCTGGTTGATGTTTGCAGTCAACAGCAAGGCACAGACCTGTAAGAAGAAATGGTTTACAGGAATCCTTGGCTAGTGGCAAGCAGAGCAGGGAGGGAGGAAGGGAGTGAAAGGGAAGCAGTACAGCAGCATCTCTCATTTCTGGGAAGTTCAAAACAAGCCAGAAGGGATGATACAAAGCTGACATCCCCTACAAAACACACTTGTCCCTCTCAGAAGAGGAAGAGTTTGTGCAGCAGGGTGACTTAAGATCAGTATGAAAGGACCAGGCCATCTGTCAGGTCATTTTCAGGACTATCTATTAGGAGAAAATGATCTAAATTTCAGGTCAGTTCAGTGCCCCGTAGTCCCTGAACACTCCTCTGAACTTCTCCAGCCACACTCCAAGCACAGCCTCACCAGACCACACCGAGAGATCGTGGGGAACAGTGTTGCTCGGCAGAGGTTGAAAAATAAACCTCTAAAGGCAATGCATGGGCTTGTTGGGCATCTCAGAAGGAAGAAGAAAGGCAGAGTGAACTATGGAGCCAGCACCAGCAGGTCCCCAGTTCGGGCCTGATAGATGATAAGAAAAAATGGGAGGTGGCTGGTGTCTGCTCTGTACCTGTGGTGTCGTTGAAGAGAGGATTTCTGTCTCCAAGGGTGCTGACTAGCAATTTTTGAAAGGCATTTAAGAAAATATCAATTGTGAAAACATTTTTTCTGGCAGATTCTGCAACATATGCTTCTGGTCTGACCAAAACCACTAACAGGGAAAAAAAACAGAGCGAGGAAAATACATCAAACTTTTGCCAGATGGAAAAAAAAAAAAAATCATTCAAATTTGGATTAATCCATTCAGGCCAGTTCTTGTTTAACTGGGACTAGGGAGGGCCTTTTTTTTGCAGAAATACAAGTGATTACTTGACAGGAAAAATCCAAACTCCTCAAAAACATTTCTCCTGGTCTCGTCTCAAAGTTCTCTGCAGCAACAGTGCTTCCCTGGGGAGCTTGCTAAACCTCCCAAATAACCTCATTGCTAGGAACTTTCTCTCCTCTCAGTTTTATTAACTTCTTTATCTTAAGCCGTAATCTCTCGAGTCTGCTCTCGAGGCTGCAGATAATCTCCGTTCAAATAGTCACCTTCTGAGCTTCTGTCGTCTTTCTGGGCTCTGGCCCAGGTGAGTGCTAAGACATCCTTATGGAGAGCATCTGTCTGCACCCAGCATAAGTGCATTGCCAGTTCAGAAAAATGGGCTGAGACCCATTTAAGAAGAAAGGATCTTTATTTTGATTATTTCTATTCTGACATATTCAGAATTTCTGCATTTTATTCACTAATAATAGGAGGAAAAAAAACAGTAATACAAAACTTTTGGTCCTACCAAAGCAGCCCTGGCTCTTTGAGGTACTTAAGTTAGGAGCTTAGTTGCCAGGCTTCCTTTAAAAATAAGAAAAGAAGCTGCTGAACTGATAGGATTGCCCAAGTAAGAAGAGCAGCAGGAAAGCACGTCTCTATTACCTTCCCGGTTTGTTTGCTGTTGGCACAGTGCTCATACACACAGCTCTACAAACCTCCAGGTTGTGCCGTAGCCTTGGGAAGATCTGGGAAGTGTTTCGGGAAGATGAAGAAATTGCTTGGTAAGAAACTGGAAGTGCAGCTGCTTTTATAGCGGTCAGAAAGTGAGAACTGGAGGGTGACTTACCCTTGAGTACTGCGTCCAGCTCTGGAGTCCCCAGCACAAGAAGGACATGGACCTGTTGGAGCGGGTCCAGAGGAGGCCACAAAAATGATCCAAGGGCTGGAGCACCTCTCCTACGAGGAAAGGCTGAGAGAGTTGGGGTTGTTCAGCCTGGAGAAGAGAAGGCTGCGGGGAGACCTTATTGTGGCCTTTCAGTACTTAAAGGGGGCTTATATGAAAGATGGGGACAGGTGTTTTAGAAGGGCCTGTTGCAATAGGATGGGGTAATGATTTTAAACTAAAAGACAGAAGACTTAGACTGGCTATAAAGAAGAAATTTTTTACAATGAGGGTGGTGAAACACTGGCACAGGTTGCCCAGAGAGGTGGTAGATGCCCCATCCCTGGAAACATTCAAGACCAGGTTGGATGGGGCTCTGAGCACCCTGATCTGGTTGAAGCTGTCCCTGCTCACTGCAGGGGGGTTGCACTAGGTGACCTTTAAAGATCCCTTCCAACCCAAACCATTTGATGATTCTATGATACCCTGGGAGACACAATATTATGTGAAAGGGCCTGACCATTACCTGCCAGCCTCTGCAAGCTGAAACAAGATTTAGGACTGTCGCATGAGTCAATGTGCATTGTTTATCCAGCAGAAAACTATTCCTTTTTTTATGTAGGGTTTCCCACCAAAGCAGCTAGATGAACTGACTCATCCTGAGCATACACAATCAGCAGATGAAAAGGAAAGGAAAAGTTTCTCCTTTTGGGATAAACTAGCTTTTAAATCATTTCATCTGTAAAGTGAAACTAGACCCCAAGAACGGCAGCGTGCACTATCCAACACTGTGCTTCAGGTAGAGGGACTTCCCCAAATCAAACACTGTATGAAAACTGATGGCTGGGGCAATATTCAGTTCTAGGAAAAGGGAATAATTGTTGAACACAACTGTTTTGAGTTAATTCCAAAAACTGTGAATTTGTCAGTTTTCACCCAACTTTTAGGGAGAGAAGCGATTAGAAGAACCCTAAAAAAATCTCAGTATTTTGCTGGGGATTTTAATTTCCACTCCAATCAACTTTGGACTCTAGAAATGCATTTTATTTTTTTCCTCAAAGTTTAAAATTACATTCACATGAAACACTTTGGGGTCTGCAGTTGTTGGTTGTGTTTGGAAATTCAAGCAATTAGAATAAAAAGTATTCACCCAATTCAGTTTCTCGGTCACAAATACAACAGTCTGCTCGGGGTTATTCTTGAAACTTGGGTTGCTTAAGTCATTTAAATAGATTTCTATTTCAGAAACAAAATGAGAGCCAACAATTTCACAATTAAAAGCTCGAGGGCTACAAAACTTGGCTTCACCTAAGACTTTTAACATTGTTTTTATTATCTTAATCACTAGGTTCTTTACATACTAATTTTCCATCCCATTGCCAACCAGTGCCAATCCAACTCGCTTTTCCATCACCCAGGTGAGTGTTACTCATGTTTTCAGGTGAATGTAAAAAAACCCCTGAATACAGTCAGCACAACAGTGTCTATTTTTGCGACGGCTCGTGGACCTCTGCTAATACTGAGTCATAGCAGCAGAAGTCGCTAGCTTAGGTGTAGCTCTTTCTGAGTTGTTTCCTAGGGTTTTCCAAAAATAAAGAGAACGCCGCCGGTTTTCCAGATGCAGTTTTGATGACACAGGGCTAAACAATTTTAAATCCTGTCTATGCTGGGACCTAGAATATTGCAAACACCAATTAGGCATGTTACCGATTAGGCAAGGGGAGAGATGAGATAAATCACAACACGTGGTTGTAACAGGCCTTAGCAGAGCAAAGAGTAAAGCGAGTCCTCCAGGAAGGCTACAGAGGCTTCAGGTCCCACCTGGGTGATCAAAACAGACGTGCACAATAACACCTGCATAGTTTAAATCCAGCTGTAGCTAAAAGGCTGCAAAACAAGAAGGCAGAGTGAATAGGGATAAATGCTCAGCTAACTAGAGGTCATGGTTTAGTGTCTAGAGCTATAGACTAAGCATTTGTGTTTTGACCAGATAAAATACGGTATTTTATTCTGCACTGGACTAGCCCAGCTGGTGATCATCTATAAATTAACCCATGAAACGTCGTGTTGTTATGAGAAAGCATTAAGGAACCAAGATCTCTCCCAGGTGAAATTTCAGTAAAGTTGGCTTTCCGGCAGGCTGCAAGAGTCTGTGCAGCCAGAAAACTAACTGGTCTTTTTTCTGTATTCACCAGCGTCAACTGGCAGTAATACTGGCCAGCTTTCACCAGGGTAAGGCTAATGTGAATAAAGTCACTTGAAAATCATCTCAGACTTAAACAGCCTCCTCTACTTCAGGCTTTGGTTCAGGATTTTGGTTCTTTGCAAACCCAATATGATGAAAAAGTATCCATTTTTCAATTTGACTTTGAGTAAAAATAGAGAGACCAAAGTACAAATATCCTTGTGCAGCAATGGAAACCTCATAAACATCATAGTCATGGTTTAATGTGAGGCAGCTTGGAAGGAAAACTGACTAATGTCAGCTCATTGCCCAAGCGGAGAGAAACAGAAAGAGTAAATAGCATTAAAAAAAAAAAGAGAGGTTCTGATCTCTCCATTGCAACGGAAGAAGTGACTGAACTGAACAAGCCCTGCAGTTCTCGAATGCTGTCTAGCAGCATTTTAACTGCTCTTGGTGCTTAAGTGAGAACTGAAAGCCGCTGTTCTTGAAGGCCTGGCAACTCACCCCTTGTCAACTATAAACTGCACTGGAGCTTAATTCCTCGCAGTTTTATTGTGAAGATAATTATAGACCACATCAATTCAAGAGGCTGGATAATTTTGCAGCCATTAATACCACTTTTTAGCTGTGCAAACCAGGAAAACAATGGTAGGGAACTCTTATTCTTCAAGGCATGAACTCACAATGAGACCTCACAAGCGGCAGCAGCAGCAAACGCATCTTACAGCCTGCATTAGCATCTTGCCAAGGTAACTGCTATCAGCTTGAGTCTCCACCATGAGCCATTTATTTTCCACATGGGGATGGTGTGGGAAGGTGTAGCTACTGCTTTTATTCCAGGTTTCAGCCCAGGAGAGAGGCAGAGACCCTACGCCTGCACCACCCTGTCTGCTTAGGACTGTTGACACTGCTCTAGGGTGACACAAGCCAAATGGCTCCAGATGGAAAAATTTGGGCATGAGACAGGGCAAAGGGCTGGGTCATGCTCTATACCTGCAGGTCCTGTCTGAAGCTATTTGCCTCTCAGAATTCAAAGTCCATTTTGGCTACCACAGGCAACCTAAAGTGACCAGCAAATCTGGCTGGCTGGCTCCCAGTCACAAACTCGCACGCAGTACCCTGCTGTCCATGACCCGCCTGCGTCCAGACAAAATATCTTTGATTGGCTTGCTGCAAGTCTACAGCCCTCATCTGACAGGCAGAAACCAGAAGCATCCCAACGCTTTTTTTTTTGGGGGGGGGAAGACAAGGGCCGTTTTACACAGCCATTAAAGCTCCAGTTTAATGACAGCTTATGCTGGGGGAGGGTGGGAAGAAGGATAAACAGCAGTTTGAAGCCCAGAGCACTGGTTTCCCATCAGATATCTCACCTTTTGTGCGAGATACCCTGGGGATAAGTTACAGGCCAAACATGTAAAAGTTGAGACTCATTTTTCATGTCCTTGTTTACAAGTGTCCTGGCTGGGAGACCTCACCTAGGCTTCTGGGTGCTCAGATTTGCTTCAAGCCTAGCCTCAGGCTTCCCAAACCCATGGCCACTCCCCATTAGGAGACACCTCTAAGAGTTGGCTGGTCAAATCATTAAGTCTGAAAGCAAGTCAAAACAATTCCATGGGCTTTTGTCCATCCAGATGAAGAATTACCTTTTTGTTCTTAAAGTCACAGCTTTCAAGGGTTTAGGAGCAGCAGCAGTCTCATGAGGTTTGGATAATCTAGGAATCCCCATGTTTCATATAAAGCAATTCACACTAGATCTGAACATTGGCAAACAGTCAGCTAAATCCATTATCGCATGATAATGCTCGAACATTTCATTAATTCCTAACCAGCTGTCCTCTGCTCCCTTACCCCTTTCATCATACAAACACTTCTTTAACTGTCTGAGGGAGGGGAGAGGGAGGATCAGACGCAGCCTCGTAAAATTCCTTCACCCGCTTTGCCTGCGGCAAGTTATTTCTTTTGACACGCATGTAAAATAATATTGGGGGTGTTGTTTGTTTGGCTTGGCTGGATGGTAGATTTTCATAACAATTTTGTAAGCCAAGTACCTGTGAAATGGAGTAGAGAGAACTCACGGCAGCTTGTTGATGATCCTGCCATCTGGTTAATTAATGTATCTCATTAAACACGGAAGACCCCTTGCTCCAATTTCTATGCCAAGACAGAGGGCGAGGCTTAGATCACCGTGTTGCTCTCCAGTGTTCAGAGGTCCAGTAGATTTTTTTTTTTTAAAAGTCCTTGGGTACTGCATGCCAAACAAACCAGTGGAAACGAGGACAAGCGAGGGATCAGTACCTTGGGGGTTTCTCCAACTACACGGCTCACAAAATGGAAACATGCATCGTAAGAGTCACAGAGAGATTTTAAGGTGACTTCTGGATGCTTTCTTTAGGGAAAGCTCTCGCTGAAGCGCCTCAACTCGCTACACATTGCCTAGGGTCACAGCGAGGAACAGGACCGCTGAGCGGGGACCTGCTAAAGGCAGACAGAGCCTCCGAAACGCCGGGAAGGAGAGTGTGCCTCCAAACTCGCCCTCAACCGCAGCTGAGGGGCTTTTCTCCCAGTCCCACAAACGTCAGTCCTTCTGCCGGGCAAGCGTAGCGCACGTCTGGACAGCACATCAGTCTCTTGACTGACACTTGTTTCTCCCCTGCCAAGACTCGAGGATGCATTTATTTATTATGGGTTAAATATTTGGAGTTGAGTAAGAACCTCAGAGGGAAAAGGTGGGTCTGCTTCCCTGGATTTTTTTTTTCCCACTCCCTCCCTCTCATTATAAAAAATTGGATTTTTTAAACTGTTTGTTTTATGGAAAATTACCCTTTCTGACTCTAGGCTCAGCTAAGGGCCGACACTTAACAACTCTCAAGCAAGAATCACACAAGGAAATACAATGGAGAAATATCTGGACACGTCTGGACATGTCTGGACATTGCCAGAACAGGTCTAAAATGTCAGGGCGAGGTAAGGAGCACGCTTCACCACAACAGCAGGCAACAAAAGGACAAAAAAAAAAAAAAAAAAAAAAGTAATTTTTTTCAGTTATTTCAAAGCGAGGTGTCAAAAAATCAGGTAGCCCAGGCTGCCACAAATCTATGGGTAACAAGAAGCACATCCTAGAAGTTGTAACTACACCTACATCTTGAGATCCCTTCTTGGTGTTTGCAGTTGTGTGAGGGTCCAATATAACTTCCACGGAAGTCACTGAAATCTCTTCTCTTCATTAGACTTTTCTACTACTATAAATATAGGTATATTTTGTTTCTTCTGTGAAAAAAACTTTAACATTTTATTAAGCTGTTACCACATACATTCAGTTGTGATACAATGGATGTTGTTTTACTGTCAAGAGTAGGTGTTACACTGGGCTGTCATCAGTATGGTAGCTTTATCTTTACCATTTGGCTAATTAAGATAATTATTTTGCCACTTTTTTTTAAAGCTAGCAATATTGTTACAGTATTTATAAACATCAGTAGCATGTCAAAAACCCCATCATTCTTTGAACAGACTTTGGGAATCCTCACCAGAGGATGGTTAATTTAGTGAGTTGTGCATGATTGTGGTCATGCATGCTTTTCAGTCCTTGGTCTGAATTAGCCTAAAAACAAAGACATATTGAGAACAGCGTTCTAGAATGAAACATTAATGCCATTTTTTTGTTGTTTCTTGCAATCGCAGTATTTTTGCTAGACTCAAGCTTCATATTGCTTTTTAATAGCGTGTAGATGTGTACAGTTCTTCCATTTTGCATCCTGTGGTTTTCCTTTTTCTTAAGTCTGGAATGCTTCGTGGTTTATTTATTCATGAGCTGCAGAGAAAGAAGTTTGCAATTAAAAAAAAATTGTTTTGGAATATATAGTTAACGGTGTGTCAAGAAACAGAAAACAATTACACTTATGCAACATAACGTGCATTTTTGCATAAGAAACAGAAAACAATTACACTTATGCAACACAACGTGCATTTTTACATGCCACTCGCACGCTACTTTATGCATCCCCAGTTTACGTAAGTAATGAAAATTAAATATTATGCTACCCTGCCCAATGAAGTCAGCACAATTAAGGCTGGGAGACGTAAGTAATTGGGAATAAAAAAAGACGCATGCCTGTGCTAAAAAAATATGGTCTTTTATCGCAGGTTTGCAGGGGGTGCTTACAACGCGGCAGGACTATGGCTGCAAATGGGACCGAAGGGTTTTAATTGCCTGGGGGTCGCTGCATGTTGTATATTGAGCGTTGTATGTTGAGCGTTGTGTATCGAGCCTTGTGTATTGAGCGTTGTGTATCGAGTGTTGTATGTCGAGTGTTTTATGTCGAGCGTTGTGTATCGAGCATTGTGTATTGAGCGTTGTGTTATCGAGCGTTGTATGTCGAGTGTTGTGTATTGAGCATTGTGTATCGAGCGTTCTGTATCAAGCGTTGTGTATCAAGCGTTGTATGTCAAGCGTTGTATGTCGAGCATTGTATGTAGTGTTGTTATGTCGAGCATTGTGTATCGAGCATTGTATGTCCAGTGTTACATGTCGAGCATTGTGTATCGAGCATTGTATGTCCAGTGTTACATGTCGAGCATTGTGTATCGAGCGTTGTGTGTCGAGTGTTTTATGTCAAGCATTGTGTATCAAGCGTTCTATGTCGAGCGCTGTGTATCGAGCGTTGCATGTCGAGCACTGTGTATCGAGCGTTGCATGTCGAGCGTTGTGTATCGAGCGTTGCATGTCGAGCGCTGTGTATCGAGCGTTGCATGTCGAGCATTGTGTATCGAGTGTTGCATGTCGAGCGTTGTGTATCGAGTGTTGCATGTCGAGCGCTGTGTATCGAGCGTTGTGTATCGAGCGCTGTGTATCGAGCGTTGTGTATCGAGCATTGTGTATCGAGCGTTGCATGTCGAGTGTTGTGTATCGAGCGTTGCATGTCGAGCGCTGTGTATCGAGCGTTGCATGTCGAGCATTGTGTATCGAGCGTTGCCTGTCGAGCGCTGTGTATCGAGCGTTGTGTATCGAGCGTTGCGTATCGCAGACGTGCCCGGTGCCCGTAGCGCCCTGGCACGGAGCAGGCGATGCGGCTTGGCACGGCACAGCCAGCAAAGCGCTGGGCTGGACGAAAAATCGAGGCGGCTTGCGGCCTCGATGGGTGCTGGAGCAGAGAGGCGAGGTGGGGTGGCAGGACGGCACCTCGCGTGTGGCCAGACCGAGGAAAAGGCGTTATTTTTCCTCACGACGAAGGAAAACTTTGACAACTGGTCCGCCGCCTTTGCAGTATCTGACGTACGGAAGGGCGTCCGCCCCAGCGCTTTCCAAGCTGTTACATTTGGAGCTGTACTTGGCGCAACTTTTTCGGAGCGGGGAGAGGGGCTCCCCGCCATGCCGCCACCGAGTTTCTGCGGAAAAGCGCTGCCTCGGCGGGGGCTCGTCAGGTGGCCGCCTCCAACCGCCCTCGGGTCTGCGCTCGGCGGACTCACCGGGCTCCCTTTCCGCCCGCAAAGCCCCCCCGGCCCGGGGCGAGGTGCCGGCGGGCTCGTCCCTCCCCGCCCCGGCAGCGGGACCGACCGCTGCACCTGACCCCGCCGCCGCCCCGGCCCCCTCAGGTGGGCCCCTGGGGGGCCGCCCCGGCGCCCCCGTAGCCCGCCCCCCCGTCGCCCTAGCAACGCCCCCCGCCCGCCCGCGGCCGCCCCCCCGCGCCACGCCCCCTCGCTGCATATTCATGACCCCCGGCGCGGGGAGGGGGCGGAAGCGGAAGCGGGAGACGTTTCCGAGGAGCCCCGGTATAAAGCGGCCGCCGGTGCCCGCTGTCGCCCGCCGCGCTCCTGCCGCCGTGAGTGACCTCGCCCCTCCCTCCCTCCTTCCCCCCCCCACCCTCCCCGCCGGCCGCCGCGGCCACCTCCCGGCACCGCCGCCTCCCCCGCCGCACGGAGCAGGTCCCGGGTGCAGGGGGAGACCCGGGGGCAGGTAAGGGGGGGGGGGGGTCCGGGGTGGGGGCGGTTGGGCTGTGAGGGGGGGTCTGGAGTGAGGAGGCGGGGGGTGAAGGTAAAGAGCGGGTGGGGAGCTGTGGGGTGGGGGAGATGAGGGGCTGGTGAAGGTGAGGAAGGGTTTGGGGCGAGGGGGAGGCGAGGGGCTGAGGAAGGGTTTGGGGCGAGGGGGAGGCGAGGGGCTGCGGAAGGGTTTGGGGCGAGGGGGAGGCGAGGGGCTGCGGAAGGGTTTGGGGCGAGGGGGAGGCGAAGGGCTGAGGAAGGGTTTGGGGCGAGGGGGAGGCGAAGGGCTGAGGAAGGGTTTGGGGCGAGGGGCTGAGGAAGGGTTTGGGGCGAGGGGGAGGCGAAGGGCTGAGGAAGGGTTTGGGGCGAGGGGGAGGCGAAGGGCTGAGGAAGGGTTTGGGGCGAGGGGGAGGCGAGGGGCTGAGGAAGGGTTTGGGGCGAGGGGCTGAGGAAGGGTTTGGGGCGAGGGGGAGGCGAGGGGCTGGTGAAGGGTTTGGGGCGAGGGGCTGGTGAAGGTGAGGAAGGGTTGGAGAGCTGTGGGAGAGAGATGGGGGTGGGACTGATGGTAAGGAAGGGCTGAGAAGCTTTTGGGTAGAAGGAGTTCTGGGGCTGGAGAGGTGAGAAGGGCATGAGGAGCTTTGGGGTGAGGGGTATGTGAGGCTGTCAAGATGGGAAGGGCATGAGGAGCTTTGGGGTGATGGGTATGTGAGGCTGCAGAGGGGGGGAAAGGGATGAGAAATGAGGAGTGAGGTGAGGGAGATATGGGGCTGCAGAGATGAAGATTCGAAAGGGTTGAGCTCTATGGTGAGGAATTGGGCTGAGGGAGATGTGGGGCTGCAGAGGCTGGGAAGGGATAAGGAAGGAATGGTAGGATGAGTAAGGAGGAGTTGGAGAGGCTTGATCCGGGTGTCTGGGGTAGTGAGTCCTAATGAGGTGAAGATGGGATGAGAAAGAGGTGGCTGAGTGCCCCTTTGGTATTATGTTGGGTGGTGAGTATGCTGGAAGAGGATTTGACAAAGGGACCAAAGATGGAAATTAGTGTAGCTTTTCAGACGATTAAACTTCACTAGTCTGCCATTTGAATAATTCCACACTTAATCTGTAACCTGATCTCAGTGCTTTACAATAAAACAGTTGAGTCTCACCTCATCTGATATGATGGTGAGAGAGTACTGGGGGGATAAATTACTTGGCACTTAACTCTTAAATCTCCTGTGAAAGCTGCAGTTTTCCTTAAGATCATGTTATTGGTGATTTGCAACTCTGAGATGCCCTAATTTACCATCTTTAGCAGGTGCCAAAACTGTTTGACCCTGAAAAATATTCTCCCTGTGGGGCAGTTTTCTGTTGTAATGACTGGCCTCCAGTATTCTCTATGTATAGAGGAAAGGAGGGGAGGGAGAGATTTAGCCAAGGCTCCGACTTGGCACTGGGTGCAGTGAGTGAATCAGTGTTGCTAAAGCTTGGCTAATGCAGTGAATTACAAATGGGAAAGGATAGGAAAGATTGCAGGCTGTTGAATGTTGGACAGAGGAGGTGGTTTCTCCTTCGAGAGAGATGTTCAAGAAGTGGACCTACAGGGATAGGCAGCACTGTAAGTGCAGAGCACCTTATGGGGACTCATGAGAACAAATTGCACTGTTACAGCATGTATCCTTACTGCTCTGTAAAAACTGCTCCAGCATGATATGCGTCATGTTCCACTGCCTTGATCAGACAGTGCTACTAAAATATTTAATGAAATATGGCTTGAGCAGGCACTTGAGCTCAAAGAAAGAGCGAGCTTGTGAATATTTCTGTTTCCCTCTAGAAGTCAAGCTTTTTCATAAGTATCTGGCAGAAGTGGTTGCTGATGTAATTGCACTGACATAGCTTGTGTATGCCTTCCTCCCTCACACCAGTGTTGCCAAAGATAAGGTCTTCCTCGCTTGGTTTGTTTAATGATTATACTGGATTGGTGAAAAGTTCAACAGGCCTAATTTTTCCCTTCCTAAATAAGGAAAAGGGCTTCAGATAAGACACTAAGGTATTTAGTTAACACTCTGGCTATAAATGCTTCCAGAAGTACTTTTTACTGTAAGTTTGAAAAGCTGGTACTACCTTAAGCTCCTAAAACTGCATCCAGTAGTCTCTGAGGCATCCAAAAACCTCTGTGAGTTCCTGTGCCTGTCAAAGGTAGTGGCAGCTGCTGTCTTGGAAGTGAGAGCTTCATTCCTGTATTAATGAGATTAAATTGGGTATTTAAGGGAGTTTTCATGACAAAATAACAATTTCCATGATGTAATGGATGGGATCAGTGGAACAACTTCTATTTTAGTTAGCTATTTGTAATATTGGAGGCCAGTTTACATGGCTCACGCTTCTCTGAGCAAGGAAATGATAGTGGTTCTTGCACTCAAATTATGTACAACTGAAGCATCTTTAGTAAAATTGGAAACGTATGGTTCTATAGATCATGCTGTTGTGTAATGCGTGTTAACTCCTGTGGGAACCTCCTGCTCTCTGGGAGTCTGTCATTGAGAAAGGAATGAGCAGTATCTGCTGATGTGACCTTGGTTGGATGCTATGGGGACTGCTTGCAATCGAAAGCAGTCCTCTCCATCAAAGCTGAAATGTCTTAGCAATTCAGTCTGTTTTAAATATGCTTGCTTGTACTGCCTTAAGCTGACATGGGAGGATGTCTTCTGCTGGAGGTGTCCTTCATTAGTGGTGAGAAAGTGGTTGGAAGACTGACATAGCTGGTGAAGTTGCTGTGCCTTCTGTGCCATGTGACAACAAAATAAATGAAGTGCAACTTTGTTCATGTGCCTTTTCCGTGGAATATTTACACGGCTCCCAGTGAAGGATGGTGTAGCCCTGACTGAAACAATATGCATGCTTGTATGTCTAAGTACATGTAACCTAAATTTTTCAAACTGAATCAAATATGTAGCCTATTTGAGGAGCCTTCTGAAGCAACTGCCTTTATTCTGCCATGTGGAAATACAGGCTCTGAGGAGCTTAGAGAAAGCAGGCTGAATTTGGACCCATCTCATAAGGCTGTGACCTCAGAGGTTAACTACCTTTAAACTCATGCCAGTCCTGGATTCACTGACAGCTAGAAAGTTAGGCCTTAATAATTTAATATTGCTCTGCTTGTGTGCTAAGGCTGGAATGTGTGGACTCTACCGCTATCCCTGTATAAACTTGTTTTAGATGGATCATTCCTAAAAGCTATGAGACTACTAACATTGGATGGTACCTGCAGAATATTTCTCTGGTGAAACTGCATCTAACCTTTGACAAACCACCTTGAAGTCAAAATGTGTTGCCAACTGAGTAGCTTAGAAAAGATGCTTAAGCTTTGAGAGGCATCTTATAAATGCCTAGGTGGGAAGCTGATGGCTGAAATGACCTCCTAGCTGCTAGATAATGCCTGCAGTTGTGAATACAGTTGCATGTAACACTTCTGTACTTTCAGCAGACACTGATTTAAGCAATAAACAGTTCCTTTGCACAGTAGCATTTGACCTTGCCTAGCTTAATCCATAAAGTCTGCCTGCGATGTACTGCTGTCGTTCTTAGTTGCACACCTCATGACTTCAAGCTTCAATTCCTAGAGAAGGGAGCCAATTTTGCCCACAGTACGTGGGCACCTCTACTTGTGCTAGGCAAAAGCAGTGAAATCCTTTCACATCACCCACCACAAGAAGCTGCAGCTGGCCGTTCTTTCTGAGCTTAACTAGCAGTCTGTACCTCTGCTCTTACTCCTAACAGTAGAAGCCACCCTGAAATACTTGCATCCAATCATCAAGCAGTGTGTGTTGAGCAACAGTCCACATGCAGCGGTGTCACGCTTGAGAAAAACAAGCTTTGCTTGCACTCCAGACTGACTAAATGTGATTGTTACTGTAAAAGCATGCTGAACAGAGGCAAAGCTACTAGAGTTGAATGGGGCTTTCCAGCTGATCTGCAAGGAGAGCTGCTGTGGAAGTGATGAGGCTGTTGTGGTGGCAGGGGAAGCTTTAGCAGCTCGCACAGTAACTGGTAACATGAACTGTTGTGCTGCATTTTAGTTTTGCAGGGGTCACTCCTGTCACCTTTACCTGTAATACTTGCAAGATCCCAGGCTGTGACCTATTCCAGCTATAGGTATAAGATTCATCAAAACTATGTGGACAATGACATAGCCTTGTGCGTGGTTGTTTCCATTACAGAATGCTTAACTGATTTGATAACTATTCTGTTAGAGCTCCAGGTTCTTCAACTTGCAGCACATTGTCAGCTTTACTAAACAGCTTCAATTCAACAGTGTGGTTAACTCGGAGTACAGAGTGCAATGATTGTCACTTGGCTTAATAGACCAGTGCTAAACTGATATGAGTGTTTGAAACAATACTTTTCTGACACAGCATTACTCCTGCCTAGTAACTGCTTTAACAAGTCAATAAACTTTCTAGCAGAGCTGTGTATTTAAGTTGCCATACAGAAGCAGAAAATACAAATGATTCTGGCAAATCCAGTTGCCAGGAAGTTGGAGCAGAATGCCTGCTGTTAGGATGAGTGACACCATGTGTGTAGCTTGACAGATAGCTGGTGTTTCAGCTTGAGAGTCACCTTGCAGGTGGGAGATCCTGGACAGCCCAGAAACCAAGCCTGGAAGAAGACACTGTTAAGCTGTGGAGCTCTGTGCTGTGAACTAAAGGCTTTATGTGCTTTTGGTAAGCTGCTGCTGGTCAGGTGACTGTTTCATGGTCAGCAGCTTATCAGTTACCCACACATCTTGCATTTGGGTCACAGCCCTACTCTGAGTAACCACCCAAAACTTCCACTGGTAAAGGATATTATGTCCTCCAGCTGGGACTGTGAGGGTCTCTTGAATTCTAGCACTGAATAGTTATTGCTATCTGAATAAACTGGTTATTCTGTTGTGCTTCTGTATCACAGTTCACTCCTTGGAGTGGAATAAGATACTCTGCATGAAAAAGAGCTGAGTTCATACTATTAAATCTAGATCTCCGATGGAGTTGCTGGAGACTGAATTTGCCTCAAGTTAAAAGCTGAACTTTAGGCATCTCAGCAATGGATTCACAACACTGCAGTGTCTGAGTCACTGAGTGGTTTGTGTGCTGTGAACTGCCATCTTAGGGAAACTGGCACACAGTAGCTTAACTAAAGCCCCTTAGTGCTGGTATTTCCAACAAGTGCTGTAAAGTCATTTAGACTGCAGCTGGCATGCTGCACTATAACAACTCAGGAGAAGCAGCCAGGTTTTCTCATCAAACTTGCTCTTGGCAAGTGACTGTGGCAAGCATCAGGATGCAAAGCTTTCATTGGGTAATGATTTGGTTTGGCTTAGGAGCTGCTTCTGACCTTGGTCTGGCTCTTACTGGCATGTAGTCTGCTCAAATGTGAATCTTAGTCTATAGATGATGGGAAGCTGGTCTCCATGACATGAACAACTAATAAAACTCTTAAAACCCAGTTAAAGCTGGGGAAGACTTTGTTTCTGGGACTCCCATCTATGAAGGATATTAAACTAGTCTCTTTAGCTGTAGGACACCTGGCGGGCCTGACACTTCAGGCTTGACTAGCAGTCTCTTTTTCAGTGTTTATATGAAGACTGACTAATCTGGGAGTGGACTGAGACCTACTTGCCTTGCAAGACTGAAATTGTCAGTCAATAGCTGCTACTCATGGAGCAAGCATAAAAGGGTAGTAGGCAAACAGAGCTTAGCCCTAAGGAATAGACGGAAGGTGCTTTAAAAATTGTAATGTGTAAACAGCAGCAGGAAAGCATTGCCCCTGAATTGTTTTGCTAAACTGTGTCTGAGGTGGATTTTATCAATGTTCAGGGGGGAGCAAGACTGGTGCTCTTAGAGTGGAGAGAGAACCTAGTTTCCTCATCTTGTTTTAAATGAGACCTCTAATGTTTTTGTAACTGAAATTGAAACCAGTGTTATGCTGACCCTGCATATTTTCTATCCTCTGCTGGCTGGCCTGGACTACTTCTGCATGCAGTATAGTTCGTTTATTTTGGAGACTTGAAAACAAGCCATTATCACCCTTTGGTGCCAGATAAATAAATGATCTAACTGGGGGCTGAACCCAAAGCACTCTTACAAAAGCCCAATTGCATGTCACACTTATCTTCTTCATTCTGTCCTTGAATATATGATCAGTCTTCCTGGGCCACATCCAGAAACCAGTGGCTTAGCCCAACAAGCAATGACTACAGAACAGTCAGATTTTTATGCCACTTAATTTCCTACCATCACTTATATGCAGCAAGTGGTCTTCCAGAGTACACTTAATCTGAGCACTGTTTAACCTACAACTTGCTTATCCATCATATGGGAGTACAAATAGGAAGAACAGGAATCAACTACTAAAGTAGTGTTGATGCTGGATCTTTGCTTCCAAGTAACAAGAGCTTCAGTTTGGGGTTTTTTTTTGTGGGGAAGGCACGCATGCAGGGTAAAAATACTCCTCCCCTTTTACGAGGGGAATATCTGAGCAAGTACACTGGCCTGTGCAGTCTGGCTCTGGGTAATCCCAGAGGAGTGATTTGACAGCCTGAACTATTGCTCCTTAGAGTAGTGTGGCTGGCCAGCTAACTCCCAAGGGTTCAAAAAATAACCCAAAACAAATGCACAACTTAAACGCTAACACATCTAGTGCACATGTCCTGTTTGTCTGAAATGTATCTGGGGGAATTGGCTAGTGAAGTAGGTTTGTTCTTTTTCTTGGCTCTTGTTCTGCTTTGAACTTCAGTGTAGAGAGAGAGAAAAGGCTTACACTTCTCAGTGCAGGAGCTACCCTGATTGTTTCCAGCATCACAGCATTTGCGTGGCTCTGGCTGCCATTCACATTGGTGATCACTGCCTAAAAGTCAAAACATTTAGCCCCTTCAGTGGGCTGAAAAGGGGAGTGACTTGACAGTTATCTGTATCCTTCATGTTCCTACAGTTACTGCTAGCCTTATAGTTGGAGCTTTTTCTACTGCTTTGCTTTCAAATCACCTTTCCAATATGTCATCTTCCAGTTAGGGTCTGTTCAAAACTATTAATATGCAGCTGCACAGTAGTAGATATCTCGGTCTACTGGAGAGATGTCATTGAACCAGATAACATGTGTCCTCTTCCAGATGGTCACTCTGGGATAGTTTGTGTGACAATTCACTTTTGAAAATAAGCCTTTTGACCCTGTAGTACTAGTGGGATCTCTAATCTTCTTTGTATGCATATGAGCTGGACTGGAGTGCTAGATAAAAGTATATCTACCACGGCCTTTCAGCTGTGTAGTAGTCCCCAGTTAAGCTGTGTATAAAAGGGCTTGGGTTCTCATCCAGTGAATCTCGTGCTAGCATCTTCCATAGATGCCTATTCGTCTAGTGGGCTTGATATTAAATTGTTAGTACCATTCTTTCACTAGTTAGGAATGGTGGAATATACTTGTGGGCAAGTAATAGTCTTTGGTGTAATGACTTAAGATAGAGCCTTACTGCTCTGTCTCAGGGTATTCTTAGCCTGTTCATGGCTAGATCTAATTAACATCACTTTGTCTATGTAAAACCTAATGTGTCTCAGATATGTTCAGTATAAACTTGACTCTGTAATCCTTGAATGAATTTCTTTGCATCTTCCTACCACTGCACAAGTCACTTCATGAAAGCTACACTCACACAAAGTGCTCAATAACTGCAAACTACTGAACATGTATGTTCATCAGACTACAAACTTACAGCTCATTCCAGCAGCCCAACACTGCACAGTATTTCCCTGAGCTGCACTTAGAAGCTTTCTCTTCGTCATTAACTATGGTCCTAAATTAACACTCTTTCCAAGAAATCAGTTCCAGTTCTGTTAAGGCTGGTTACTGAATAACTGGTTGTAATGAATGCCTAAATTTATCATTGGTACAATAATAGCTACCCTGTTCCCTTAGCTTCAGCCTCTTTCAGAAGCTTTTGGTCAACAGACTCACTGTCTGGGTGGTTTTGTAAGGAGTCTGTGTAGGTATTTCTAAATATCGCGCTTGCAGGATCCATCAATGAACTTGACAACAAGTTGCCTTAAGTGTGGATGACAACCTTATTCTGCCTACTTGGAATTTAGTAATTGATGTGTCCCTGATAGCATTCACTAATCTTTCAAGTTTTAGGGGCTTTTCCACTGACAAAGCCACAGGCTGGTAGGTGGCCTATGGTCAAACATTCCTACTAGACAAAGCTTTAAGTCCCTACATAGCAATTACTGTATTAAGACGGAATATGCACCACAGCGTACAAAAGACAAATTCTTTGAGTAGGGAATAAGACTTCACATTACATGCAGGAAGTGCTGCAGACCAAATGATTTGGAGATCCTGCCTCTAGGTAATGGAATAAGAAAGCTGCTGCAGTTCTGTGCTTCAGGCATTCTCAGTAAAATTGCTTTGTGGTTGAAAAAAAGAGTCCGATCTAGAGAGATGTTCTAGGAGTGCTGTTGGTAATAGTTTCCCAAGCTTTAATACTAAGGGTATATTGTCTGATAAGGGCAGAGTCTAATGTTAATGTGTTTAAATACACACCTCCACCATCCAATCTAATGTCCATCTTGCATCTCAGGGTGGAAGTACTGTGCAAATGAAAGCAACATTTTCTTTATCTCCAGTAGCAGCATTCAGTTTATTAATATTGCATCTACCTGTAAGCTGGAAAATGAGTGGAAGCCTGCCAGTGACAAATATTTAATAAAAATGGGTCCCTTCTTTTTTGCTTCAATGACTGTCCGGCATCCTTTCTAATTCTTACCTGGTCTGGTTATGCTAGTGCCATTACAATGCTTCATTTTCTTGTTCACTATTGATGTAGGGATTAAATAACTTCCTCTTTAATTGTCTGGGTAATAGTGACATCTTTTCAAATAACAGTAAGAATACGGGCCAATTCTTGGCTTTCACCGAAGAAATTTCTAAAATATTGGGCTAGACTGAGAGCAAACCAGGAAGCCAAGGCTGGAAACTTCTTGGCTCCATCGTATCTGATAAAGCAAGCAAGAGCCCAGAACTTTCCGTCATTAATTTGTTAGCCTTGCAGGACAAACTAGCTCTACAAGTCATTTGATGTGAGCAGCTAAGACTAAAGCTACACAAGTCTGTATATCTGAAAGGGTTTAGCCTTGTAATAATGCTGTCAACCTTCCAACCTTGCAGGAAAGAATGAAAATATAGGAAGCTTACATGACTGACTACATCGCAAATTGTTTATATCTGGGCTTGTAGTTTTAATATTAGATCTGCATTCCCCAGACTTCTAAGTAGAAGGTTAGACACAGGCTTAAACTGCAGACTGTGCAGTGCAAGCCTGGAAGTCTGGGTAGCTTTTCTTGTAAGTTAGGTGCACAGTTTCACTCAAGGCGTATGTGGGGTGGATGCATCCAAAGTGGCAGGCAAGTGTCACTGTTCACGATCTAGTGGGATTTGGAACATGGCATTAATGTGTAACTGCCAACACTTCTGAAATGAGTTTAATCACAGCAAATGGTAGTCACACCTGCTCCTCATGGTTGGAAGTGTTTAATAGAAAGCATGTGAGAAGGCACATACATGTGTTCAGTTTATTTTCCATCCAGCAAAGAAATCTGGGATCAGGCCACTCAAGATCTTACCCAGATGGCTGGGTATGTTACCCCACGTGTGTCCTAAAGTAAACCAGAGCCTGTTTTGATTGCACTGTGTTCTTCAGTAGGAATTTACATTTTGTACTGAACCTGGGAAACTTGTGTCTATGCTAATTTCAGTTCCATGTTTTGAAACCTGATAATTCTTTATTTGCAGAGTTTTGCACTCCATGCCAGCAGAGGTTTAAGTCTGGCTGAAGCTTATTGTTACAGGACAAGTATTCTTTCATCGGGGAAAATACAGGATATAGTTTCATATTTTATATTCAACCTTTCTCCAGACTTCATGTATGATGAGTGGTGAGCAAGGGCATACTAAATCCTCAAAGGAAGGTGAGCCGAGAGTTCTTCCTAGCCAAACATTTTTTGGGTTATCTGCAGTCAATGCAAACTGCAGTGTTGTAAATAGGAAGAACTTTATGGTAACACCATGTGAGTAGACACCACATGAATTCTTTTCCTGCAGGTTTTATTTTTTTGTAACAAATCAATAATTTGTTATCCCCTAACTGTCTACCCCAATTGTAGAATCATAGAATGTTTTGGGTTGGAAGGGACCTTTAAAGGTCACCTAGTCCAACCCCCCTGCAATGAGCAGGGACATCTTCAACCAGATCAGGTTGCTCAGAGCCCCATCCAACCTTGAATGCTTCCAGGGATGGGGCATCTACCACCTCTCTGGGCAACCTGCACCAGTGCTTCACCACCCACATTGCAGAAAGTTTCTTCCTTATATCTAGTCTGAATCTACCCTCTTTTAGTTTAAAACCAGTACCCCCATCCTATCGCAACAAGCCCTGCTAAAATGTTTGTCCCTATCTTTCTTATAAGCCCCCTTTAAGTACTGAAAGGCTGCAATAAGGTCTCCCTGGAGCCTCCTCTTCTCCAGGCTGAACATGCCCAAGTCTCTCAGCCTTTCTTCATAGTTAACTTAAACTCACTGCAGCTTGATTGAAAACCAGAATGCAAGCTAAGGATAGTAATTTGTCACATCATGGCTGTTTTAATGTGGAATTGCAACTTAAATTTAAGTATCGTTTGGCTTAAAAATAAAGGTTTAAAACAAAATGGAAGTGACCTTGTGAGCTATGGCTGTTCTACTATACAGTGATAGGAAATACATCAAACTTAGAAATTTGCTACTGGAAGAACAAAAACTTAAAGTTCTTACAGGATAATACATGCATTTCACTTAAATGAGATAACAGGCATGTGGTGTCCCTGTTTTGTCTATTAAATCTTGACTGCTACACAAAGCAACAGTAAGATATTTCAAGTCTATTTAGGGTCTTAAAACCTAAAACATTTAAGTATGTTATGCTTACCCACTCATTGCTTTAATCAAATCTTGTTCTTCCCAAAAATCTGGCAGGTGATTGTTCAAATGGTAAACACATTAGTTTATTGCATAAGCTGGTACTGTAATTGGAAAAGTAAAATGACTAAGCACAGCATTCTCAGTAAAGCTGCCAAAATAAAATGCAGCCCAGAAGGGCAAGCTACACTTTTCATTAAAATAAGCTTCAACAACCATGAAATTTTTCACTGTAAGGGCTTCCTTACTCTGACAGGTGACTAAAATGTAAGATGTCAAATACCTCCATGTGCTGACCAGTAACTTGCATCAGCTTTAAGATCTTTGTTAGTAAAATACTAAATGTACTTTCTTGTTCACAAGTGACAAGAATCAAATAGTTTTCTTTGTCAGCTTCCTGTGTTATCGCTGAAGGCACACGACTACACTTGTAGCATATATAAATGTCTGTGCCTTTGTGGGACCTGGTAGCTAGGCAGTTGTGTGTATGTGTGCACGTGTGCTCAGTTGAAGATGTGAGAATTGCAAGGAGCAACCTCAGCTTGTAGAGCCATGAGAAAGTTACCAATGAGTGTGGCAAGGAAGGAGTGAACCCACTTTTTGTCTTTCACGACGGATAATAACATTTCTGTTACTGACAGCATGTAGAGAATATGCTATCATCCTGGTTACAACTTGAGTCAGTCATTACTTGTCTGGCAAAGGAGAGATCGCTTCTTGTTGTTTCAACAGCTTTTACATTTGAAACCCACTGTCAAGCCTTTGTTTAAATAAGTAGAATATCTCATGCCCTTTGGACTTGTAGGCATGTCTGCTGGCTCTTGTCCTTTCTATTATTTCCTCCCCCAGCTTTTTCTAGTTGGCTGGATCTGTTTATGTACATCATGCTTTGCTGACTGAAGTGTTGAGGTTGAATGGTGTGCTTGATGAGGAATCAATAGTCATGTGAGGTGATCCTCGCCTCTAGTATAGGACAAAGGTAAGAATATCTGCTCTCAACAGGGTACTGACCTGGGTTCTGCTTCTCTGCTATAACCCACAGGTTGTCTTGGGGAAAAAAAAGTGTAATCCCTTCTCCAGTTAACCTGCTAGCAGGAGCAGTGTTTGAATGCTTATTTGCTGGGTTTTTTGTTTTTATTTCAGACTGTCCTTTGTGGTACTTACAGATCTCTGTTCAGTAAGCCTGCTCTACATGCATGAGCTGATGTCTGGGACCAACACTAGAAAGCTCCTGAAACCCTACTTAGAAATACTACTTTGGAGTCAGCTTTTCTTCATAGCAAAAGTTGTGGAAGCTGTTGTAATGTTCTCTAAGTCCATCTGAGTGTCCTACCCACTTCTGTGGTGGTTTCATCCAAGGTTGCCAGAGCTTTAATATAGGGGTGCATGACACCTACTACTGCTTATTAAAAAAACCTGTGAAATCCTACATAACTCCTAACTTATTAAAACCTTCATGTATTTCAGAGTAGGGTTTTTCCTGGAAGGCTTCCTGAGTGACCAAATTCAGGCAATTCCAGTTGTCTAGTATTGATTCTAAAAGTCTCTAGCTGAAACCAGAGGAGGCCTGTAACAAGCCATCCAATATGCCAAAGTGCTTGCAACAGGCCTTTTAGAAATTCTAGGCAAAATTAATGTCAGCGCAGTCTGACCTGGATAACTCTGCCAGTTGCTCAAAGCCTCACTTGTTTGATATTTTTGGTTTGCGTGCTCTTAACAGCCATATAGTTTAAGCAGGTGTAACACTTCAAATACTTAGGACTAATGTATATCACTATATCAAGGTAATAACTTTTTGTCTGCTCTTCAGGGACTTAGCTGAGTACATAGTAAAGTTGTTCCTTAACCTGAATGACAAGTTTTGTTAATTCCAATAAACTTTTGCCTATAAACACCTTGCAAACAGTGAGGGAACCAGCCCAAAGCAGCAAAATAATTTGGGGGCAAATGTGCTATCCCTTATCAACTCCATATGTCATAAATGGATTTAGCTAGTTCTGATGTTAAAGGACTCCTGTATTAACTATCTTCATGGGAACTGGGTTGGAAGCCAAGCCACTATCTTTTACCAGAACAAACTGATAAGAGAAACTATTCAGTTAAAAGTAGAGCAGTTCTTTAAAGAAATAGTCTGAAGATCTAAATCTCTTTTGAAAAGATGAGATTAGGTAATATTATGCAGTATTCATTCAAGTACTTGAGTTTGGTTTTGCAACTTCAACTTATCCCTTTGTAGGAATGATGACTGTCCTCCTGTTTTCCCCCACAGATGTAAGTCTGTGATTTCCTCTGCACCACAGAAATAAAGCATACCTTTCTGAAATTTAGCTAGTCAAAACCACCTAAGAGTTTCAACCAGGTGTATATGTGCTCACACCATACTTTATCTGATCTCTGCATGTGATTAGTGATGCTCCTTGCTTGGGTTGCTGCTGTGGGCAGTTGTCGTCATCTCCAGGAAGATGAACATCAAGTCAGATTTGAAAATGGAGAAATTGCTATATTATAGCAAGTAGAAGCTGCCAATTGTTGATCAGCAGTGACAGATCAGGGAGCTGGAAACCTAACATCTAGAATACTGTCAGGTCAGGCTCACCTTTCCAGAGGAGTGGTGAGAAGACTCTGCATCTGTTATACTTTTAGCATCAGAGAACAGAAAGCAATGAAAGCTTAAAGCAAAGAGCTGAATGCCCTTGCTTGTGGCATGTCTGTTCTCAACAGCTTCTGCTGAACCACAAAGAAGATTAAACCAGAGCAAGGAGTAGAGGCTAAAAATCTTCTACCATGCAAGCAGAGTAGCAGAGGTGAAGCCAGACTGAAAGCAAGTGGAGCAAGATGAGGAAAAGTCAGTGGTGCAACCACAAACTTTAAGCAGCATAATAAAGGTGTGTGGATGCCAGAAGATGAATGGAGAGCTATTTAACTAGCTTCATGAAGCCCACGCTATTGGTATGTTATTACTCAAGAATGGTCTAATAGTTTAGAGAAGGCTCCTGCCAAACTGTTAAGATGTATAAACAGATAGTTTCAGTGCATTAAAGGCAGCATTCATTGATCAGCTTTCAATTTGGTCAGTTCTTCCTCTGGTGTGTTCTGTAAATAGCCATACAGCCCCTGCGATAGGAGGTCTCTTAATGTCAGGTGCATGTTAGACTAATCTTCAAGACTTCTCTGAGCAAGACATTGCGGTTCTGTTTATCCTTCAAATCGACACTCAACAAATTTCACTTGCTACTCTCCAAGCTGGAGCTGGTATGCATTTTAAAAAAGGTAAAGAAGATACTCAAAGTCAGTTCTGGGGTCCTGAATTTAAGTTGTAGCTATTATTTCCATTGAAAGTATACTCATATAGACTACGGAGTCCCTTTATTTTGCTTCCTCTGAAGATGGCTTACACTAACTGCACATGCATTTTGATGTCTCCTTAATAAAGGCACAAAACCCAAACCTATTTTGTCAGGTGTTCAGGTTGCTACTTCTTGCCCTATCTCCCAACTGAATTTCCCACTTGGCTTGAGACTTCAGGATCTATCCAGTGTAACAGAATGAGAAAAACTATTGCTTGTTCTCTGACTCTAGTGAATGCACTTCAGAGTAGAAGATCTGATGCCTTTGAGGATATTAGATGTTTCGTAGGATAACCTGCCAACAGAGCTGTTGCACTGAAGTATCATGCTGTTCTGTGTACTGAAATTCTGGTGTTTCCCTCATTGTCCTGCTCTTCTCACATGCTGTAATACTTGCAGGCACTGCAAGTATTACAGCAGACCTACCTACCTTAAGAAATACCTGTGATAGTATCTGACCACAAATTCATTCTGCCTCTGAGAATGATCTCGAAAGGTACTCTAGCTGGTATGCAATTAGCTGTGCATAAAGAAATAACCACCAGATTAGCTTTGTTTTCTAAACAATCAATCATGCTTGTTTAGGCTGAACTTCTTGCTACCATGTTCTTTATGCCAGCAACCCTGCATCTAGAAAATAGCTCAAGCGCAATCACTTTGAATCTTACAGCTAAATTAATGTTGGCTATGATTTGTTGACTTTAAATATCCTTTTTTATGCAAAAAAACTCTCCTACTAGAAAAAGCCCACCTAGTCCAGTAGAAACTATTGCAACAATATTTTGTCCTTATGGATGTTCAAGAAAAGCTGCTTTAGCGTGTGTATGACTGATTCACTGAGGATGTTGTAGGTAATTTAAGGCTGCGTATCAGATAGTAACCTCCAACAGAAAATGCTTGTGAGAGACTAGATGCCTTTCAAACTGCATTTGCTGTTTGGTTGGGGTTTTTTTGGGGGGAGGGGAAATAATAGTTTGTAAGGCCAACCAATATTCAAGCTCGTTAAATGCAGGTTAGCATCTCTATTGCATGCATGGCCTGCTTGTGGTAGCCCTGGCTGGCTTCTAACAAACAGTTACAGTGCAGTGGGCGAAACCATTACACTGATTCCTCTTAACCACTCTGCCACTGGAAAATGTCTCTGTGGGGATTTAAAGGGGCACAAGATCTATACTTTAGGTCATACAATAATGCCGATAGTTGCATGGGTGAGATCTGCCCTAAAGGATTCCTTAGGTCATATGTCAAACTTCCCTTGAAGGATGGCAGCTGTATATTTTGCAGCCAGCACACAGGAAAAGTTGATGGACTGACAGAGCATGAGCAAATTGTCTGAATGTGACAGGACTAAACCTAGACTGTGAGATGTGTTTACTTTCATTTTTGCCTGCTGAAGGTGTGTCTCAGGTGTAGGAACTGCTGTAGTGACTGCACTGATACAAGTGCAGACTATAAAAGTGCTTCAGCTTTGGTACAGAACTGCTGCAGCTCTCATCCCGCAGTGGTCCAGATGTACGCTGTTAAAGCGGCATGGGTGCTGGAGCTTGTGCACCCTGTTAGAGGAGAGTGGCTGATGGTCCTTCCCAAATTAGGTAAAAATGCCAAATTCTGACAAGCCTTTGCCAAGTGTTTCATAGTTCTACAAAGTCACAAAGGGAAGAGGTCTGTGTCCTCTAAATATTTCCCTGCTAGCAGGTCTTTATGTATTGAGTCCAACTGCCAAGCACTTAGAGCCTCTTATTATTTTAGTGTGTGTCAGTAACTATCTTACCCTGCCAGTTCTAACAGGGTTGCAGCCTGACAAAACACATTCCTAAAATAGCATTCGTTCATAGTCCAAAAATCAAAATATGTCCTGATCAAGCTGCTTTTAAATGTGGCCACCAGCTTTCTACAGGGCTGCTTATAAACCAGCTGTCTAAATCATATTACTTGCGCTAAAATTTTCTAAAATGGATGGTTTATAAATACACTCGATTTGCCAAAGTGCTGTCTGTTCATTACCTGTATTTCTTTCTCCTAGAAGGTGTAACTCTTAAATGGTATGTTTCACCTGCTTTGCTTAAAGTAATGCTTGTGGAAGTGTTTACTGTATTGTGTTCCTAAATGCTGTAGATATGGTCTGAAATCAGTGTGGTGATGCAACCCTTCTAAGCACTGATTTATCCATATTATTGGCCGAACAGTATTCCTCTGGTATTCTTAAGATTTATTAATTTTATTAATTTCTCATGTTAAAAGGGGATTCTTAATTTTGGTTCTTTATCTTACACCTTAAAATATATGGGCTATGCATCACTGCTAGGTCAGTTCATATGTTTATTTAAAGAATTCAGAAACTAAATCAAGTAACTATACTTCATGGCAAGTAACATAAACACATCTGTTATGCTGGTATTTGGGATGGTCTGAAAAACTGGAGCAGGGAACTGCTCAAGTGCTCTAGCTATCATTTTTATGGAGTGTGCTTTCACAATGCTTGTTTGTAATTGCTTGTGCTTCAACAGGGAGGCACTGAAGATGTTTACCAAACGTGCTGTACCATAAAGCTGCTGCTCTAACCTATAGCTGTTTCTTCTTTCAGTACCACCTAATGCATTGCAGGCTTGAGGTCATGTGGCTGAGAAGATGTGATTTTACCGCACCTTTTGCAGCATGGTTGCATTGGAAGGAGGCAGGCCTCCTTGGATGCCAAGGAGGAAGTAAGAAGGAAATAAAAATTTATCTCTAAACACCTTTATTCCTTTCTTTCAATACTATAGCAGTCAGCTCCACTTAACACCTCATCAGGGGATGTTAGAATATTTTACTTGGCTCAGATGGAGTGAAGCTGTGTGAAGTTGGGGTGGGGAAGAGGTGGAAGGGATCTCTCTCCTTTATGCTGACAAGAGAGAGTTTCCAGCAATCATGCCGAATCTGTGTGGGCTCCAACTGCAGGTTAGGCTGTAAATGGTTGCTTATTGCCAAGCTATCACAGTGATGATGTACCAGTTGATCTGTGAGTCATAGAATCATAGAATCGTTTGGGTTGGAAAAGATCCTTAAGATCATCAAGCCCAAACATAAACCTAGCACTGCCAAGTCCACCACTAAACCGTGTCCCTAAGCACCACGTCTACCTGTTTTTTGAACACTTCCAGGGATGGTGACTCCACCACCTCTCTGGGCAGCCTGTTCCAATGCTTGACCACCTTTTCCGTGAAGAAATTTTTCCTAATATCCAACCTAAACCTCCCCTGGTGCAGCTTAAGCCCATTTCCTCTCATCCTATTGCTAACTACTTGGGAGAAGAGACCAACACCCACCTCACTACACCCTCTTTTCAGGTAGTTGTAGAGAGCGATAAGGTCTCCCCTCAGCCTCCTTTTCTCCAGGCTAAACAACCCCAGTTCCCTCAGCCGCTCCTCATAAGACAGCACAATGAGAATATTTAGTGCAAGATGATATAACTAGTTATATATAGTTGTTTACAAACCCTCTGGAGAATCTGATATGTGAGAGACCCTCTTCTGTGTTGTTTTGGTTTCCTCTGAGGGAGTAATTATTTCCTCAGAGTTAGTAAAATCTGGCCAAAGCCTAACTTCTCTATCTTCATTGGAGGGTGAACAAAATTCTATGGATGCTTTCAAAAGCTTACTTTAACAGAGTTTTCTGAGATTGAATGATGGTAATGCGTTTAAGGACTGGTAATTGGAGATAATTCTAATGAATTAGACTTTGCAGATGTTAATGATATGCTAGAGGAAGTCAGCTTATGATGATCTATGCTGTGCTCTTTTTTTGTCTTGATCTATTGAATAGCTTCTGTAATTGTCTAATGCATATTCTGGCAGTATTTGGGTTTCTTAAGCATTTACAGCGTGACGAAAGGAGCCTGCAAATTTTCAGAGCAGTGAATGTAATTAGTTCAAATGTCAGTACATGAAAATAAAGCATTGCGCTCCTCATAGTAGGTACAGTAACATCTGCAAGGAATATCTAACTTTGCATATACAAAGTAATCGGTCCTGGCTTGACTATTTTTTATGGATGAATATTCATGCAAAACACTAGTCTCAACCTATTATAGAAAGTATTGCTCATTCTGGAGAGTAATTTGCAAATGGTTGCACTGGTATGCTGCATTTCCCACACTGCGCAATCAGGAGGACAGCCTTGGTACAAGAACTTGCAAAAAAAAATGCTAGTGGCAATGATGTGCTGATAGGCTTATTCTTGCACCACCAGCCCCACTGGGTTAGACATTGTCTTTTCTTCTGCAGGAAGGTTGAGATTGTTCCAGTTAATCCACTTGGTAATGTATTAAGATGTTCCCTGATGATAGCCTTAATTTTGTTTTCCTCTGTTGTCCTACCTCATTGAGACAGAGGGAATGAATCAATTTAATTCTGATGGGAGATAACTCTCGTGTTCAACATGATTTAAAAACTTGGGATCTTTTAGTAGGGCATGCCTAAGCTGGGCCATGCTTAGCGTGTGCCAGACTGAAGTTTGACTGCGCCTGTCTGACCAAATTAGTGGATTTTCTTAGTGAAAGTTATTTGCAGCAGTGTCAGACCATAACAGCATATTTGCATGCTGGCCAGAGTGATCTCCATCCCCATGATTTTTTGAGTTCTCTGTGCTTATGTGGTGACTAGGTTGTTATTTTTTGGTTTTGAAAGTACTTAGCTGTTAGAGCTTGCTATCTTGTCCTTAACCTTTATCTAATTTTGGGAGTAGAATCTGCTACTTGGAGATCCATCTGTCATGAATAAGGCATGTTTGTGTCTTTGCTGTAGTGTGGAACTGCTTCTTAGTGCCTGTTTCACCAGCATCACCGGTCCCAGCTGGTACGTTTTCTGCTAGCTGGGAAGGCTTCTCTGTTGCTGTTTATGCCCATACCACCTTAGCTGTTTACTTGTTTAATGTATCTGTATTAATAAACATGAGGGTCACGGGAGCATATATGAAGCTTTTTACCTAGCAGCAAAACAAAAAAATAAGGTTAATCAGATAATGCTACACCCCCCACCCCCCCCCCCAGGTTAAGAAAATTAAGTATTTCCTACTAAAAACAGCAGCAGCAGTGATTTAACAATGTAATCTGATCTAATATTAGTAACAGCCTGTGCCTTTAGGGAGCAGTATAATATCCAATCCACTGAATAAAGTCTGTCTCACATTATATTCTGGATCCCTTTTAAAAAGATGGCTTCCCAGAATTGTTTCAGTAATTTCATAAAGACCCATGGTTTCCTACGTCTTTTTACCAGTAATATAATCAGGCTGGGGAAATTACATTGGCCCCCAAAATCTAAAGAATGAGGAAATAGAGCTGTCTGACAAAGATGCTCTCCCTGATGTCATGAGGACCTTCATCTCTCTACTTTATGTCTTAAGTTTTCTATTCCTCCCCACATGTCTGGGCAGCAAAAAGCCCATCAGGGGAGTTTGTCATGCACAGACTGCCACCTGTGACTGCATCGCCATGTCTTCCAGCATGAGCCACGATCATACTCTTGGTCATTTTCTGAGTAAGCTGGAAGAGGGTGGAAAGAGGGTCCCAAGAAAGCAAGAGGGCTTCTAGTCAAGGCCATGCTTTATGGAAAGCAGTAGCCAGGAAACCCTCTGGAAGATTTAATACTGGCAGAGCTGGAGTTGGAAGCCTGTTTATGTCAGGCTGGGATTTTGTATACATACCAAGGAAAAGGTGCGAAAAGTCTTCCATTAACCCTTTCAAAATTAAGTGGCACACACCCTTGCTCTTATATTTTGGGGGGAATTATTGTTTGGATATTTTTATGGATTTGTTGGCGGAGTCGAGGATGTCAGATGTTCAGCCTTTAATAGCAAGAGAGCTTCCAGAATCATTTGCTTCTCTTGGATGAGCATATTTTTCAAAAGTTATGTCCCAGCTTAAACAACAGCAAGGCAGAGGTTGTAAAAGACATCAACTGGATTACAGTGTGTGAAGAGTCCTGAGGGCAGGCAAAAGTTTGCATTGCAAGAAGTGGAAAAAATGCTGCTTCTCCATGTGAGGTGGATTGCTCCATATCATCTCCATTCGCAATGTGCTACGGAATGATTTTCCCCCCTCCCAGACTTTGCTTCAGTGGCCTAAATTGTGTGGTAGCCTCAAAAGTAGGTCATGATGCAAAAGCACTGTGCTGGTTCCAGTGGCTTTTTTTTTTTTTAAACCAATCCCAGGTTTCAAGATGAACTTGTTAAAAATCTCATCTAAGCCTTCATTCAGTGTCAGTGGTAGGGTTGCTTAGGCACGGTATCCTTGTAGAACAAGCTGGTGTACGCTGTTGTGTTTCAATGCCTTTGATTATCTGAATGATGGATTAAATGTTAGGACATGTCAAATGTGGTTCTTGATTGCACCCAGTTAGCCTTAACCTTTTTCCTTTGGCAGGCATTTAGTGATTCAAAACAGGTTAGTCCAGTTCAATGTAAGACTATTTTAAAATTAGAGGTTGACTTTCCTCTTGAGATCTGGAGTAATGTTGCTCACATATAGGACTTCTGTTAAGTAATATGTGGTGTAATTGCATTTTTAAAAAATTATTCCTGAACAAGTATAGTCTTCCCCCCCCCCCCCCCCCGATAGGGTTAATACAGTTCTGTTTTTAGAAAGCAGTAGCTAAAAATCTGTGTTTGCATTTAACTATGTGGGAAATCGTAATGGGAATTTAAACAACTACCTGCCTGTAATTGCTGCCTTTTGAACCAAAGGCCTCATGACTCACATGATGGCGCTTCTAGAAAGTCACGGGATTTTTTGAGTCTAAACCTTTATGAAGGAACAATATAATCTGTCCACGGAAGGATACAGGGATACAGCCCCTTTGCTGAACTTCAAGTCAAGTAGTTGCACTCATTTGTCCAGCTAGGCCAAAAACTCCAGGTATGTTTTCTAGATTCTTTTCTTCCTACTGCAGTGGCTGAACACTTGAGTCTTGACATGGGCCAAAGAAACTTCCCCTGTGGCCAGTTCTGTTACTATAAACAGCTGCTAATAATTAGCAACAGAGCCGCAAAACAACTGGGGAGAAAATAGCTGCCTGTTGGCTAAGCAAGTGGTATTCTGCCTTGCATCTGGCAAGTACTAGGAGGCAGCATACATGATAGCTCTGACAGCATGACTGGAGATCCTTCTTCTGCCTTCTGAAAAGGAGGTGTCTTGAGCTGGGCACGCGAGTCTGCTTTTTGACCTTGTAGCTGCAGGGGTCCACCGACAACTTCTTTTCTCTGTGAGCTGCAATTTCACACTGGCTTCGGGTATTGCTACCCAAAGTAATACTTCTAGCTGCCCCTATTTCTCCCCTCCCCTATTATGTTGGTATGGATCCATGCAGCCACGCAATCAGCTAAAACCAACCTGACTTTATAAAAGATTTTTTTTAGCTTCTTGGACGTGTTTTTGTCAGCTTAGTTTTCCATCTAGATCAGTTACACTGTCTGGTTCACTGCTTCGGCACTTGTGTGGCTGTGCAGGAAGAAGGGGTGGGAGTAAGGAACCTGGGGCAAAGAAAAGGAAGAGCAGACTGCTGCTTTTAGAGGAAGTACTTGTTTATGACAGCTTAAAGTGATTGAGAAACCTATAGTGTAAGCAGTATAATAAACTAGTAACATATTTTATCTGATATTCCTATGCAAGCAGCTGACTGTAAAACAAAACTACCCTTGCTAGCAAAACAGGCTGTCCTAGCAAAAGTAGTTTGCTGTTACAGTTTGAAGCCACGATCAGGGTTGTACTGCAAACAGTTTCTGGTTTCAGCTGCTACTACATCTGTAGTGGAAGCTGCTGTCCCTATGGCAGATCTGTAGCACAAAATTAGTCCTGAGGGAGTCATCTGTACAAAATGGGTTGGATCAGCATTGTATGGAATAGTTTTTAATGTATTTTGAGAATCAACACATTTTTGTGAGGTGGTGTGGCCATGCTTGCAGAGGGATGGACAGCCTTGTCTGTAAGAGCTGCTCTTTCACAGCAATGTGCTGTTGCTCTGTCACCGTGGTGGAGGACCAGAGGATTTGAGCTCAAAATGTTAGTAATTATCCTTGGACAAATGCCATTTTACTCTTGAAAAGGCACAAGTCCAAACGATGTATCATTTTGCAAGCCAGTCAAATGCTGAAGTGGAACCCAGTGTCCATTTTGCATATAATCGTAGAAGGAATAATAAGTGATATTTGTCTGCAACATAGGGGTAGAAGTGTTCAGCCAAACGTTTTAGTCTGAGGAAAAGGCAGATAAACTCAGAATGCCTTTCTTTCCAATGCTAATGTTAAAGCTATACTTAAATCAGTCTAGATAACTTGAGATGGTCAGATTGCTTGAAAACCTTAGCATAAACCAACCTGGCAGAAAAGTTAAATATTTGACAAACAAATGGAATGACTGGGCAATTACAGGCTTGCCAGCCTAATGTGATTCACAGGTGAAATAGTAAGGTTACTAGCATGTATGTCTATGGGACGTACTAATTGAAGAAGGGTAAGGTGTAAGACTCTGGGAGGAAAAAAGCTTGTCCTAATAGACTGGCAGCTTCGGCACTCTTAGACTTCTTTTTTTTTTCCAGCCAAACATTTGAATATTTAATGAAGTAGAAGTACACCTACCTTGTTTTGTTGTTGTTTATGGTTTTCTCGAAGTGTCATGCAGAATGTCACATTAGGATGTTAGTGATCCAATGACAACCAGTGACCAGAATCATTAAAGCCTAGTTAAATTCTGGAAGAATGGGTTCTTAGCTATTTTCCCTTACGAAGTTAATGGTAAGCAATGGAAAGGCATCTGTAGGCAATGATGGCTCAAGGTATCTCCTCATCCTTCCTTTCAGTGTGAAGAAGGTAGAATTCTTTTAAACTGTAGAATCTTTGTTTGGGCTAGAGTATTTTCAACATTGCTAGAAAACAATTCCTGTGGAGCAAAACTGAATGCAGCTTTTCACTATGATTTGAGGAGACTTTGATCAATCTGTATACTTGCATGTAAAATAAAGTAATGATAATGGGAGAGGCAGATCTTGAAGACATGAGGTGGCTAGATAAGTTACTGGAAGTTAATGCAATAAACTTTAAAGACCAGGATGAGAGAAGGGGATAGTTTGCCTCTGCTTGATGCCCCCCTTGTTCCCTTAGTTACTCAATAGTGTTTGGACATAACTGTTCCCATCCTTTTCAGTTTGCTCATTCCAGTTTTTCTTAGGCTGTGCTTATTTTTCCCTTCAGAACTTAGTATTTTGTAATTAGTGCACACCTACCCTGTTGAAATGAATTTTTTCTTACACCAATAAATGCCTTAAGGATTGCCTAATGGCTTCAGAGGAAGAAAGCCCTCCTAAAGAGTTGACATTTTCTTATGGTATCCTTTTGGGCCCATTTAACTGTATCTACCTGCCAGGCTTTATTACTGCTTAATAAAGTATGTGTGTTGAGTACCTGAAAAATTACTGCACACTCCATAGCTTAAAGTCATTTGCTTTGGCACTTCTTCAGAAAATCTAGTTGCTTGTTGAACAGTGCATTCCTGTTCCTTGTTAGCAAGAGATATCTGGAAACATGCATTAAAAAAAGTTCAGTCTTAGAAGATTTAGGCAGGATCACCGTTAACCCCATTTCTTTTGGTATTGATGGGTGTACTAGCAATCTTCTGACCTCCAGATGATGGTATGACAAATGCAAAAACATAGCTTGTCGATATAAGTCCTAAATTTACAAAACATGCTGGGAAGTGTGATAGAAGTCATTTACCCAAGGCATTGTGTTGCATAATTGTCTAGCATGAGCTTTTTGTGCATCTCTGGCATCTTAGTACTCCCTAAGGAAAAGAAAAGCACTGAATTTTGTGGGCCACAAATATGACCTATATACTCTTCCTCTTCTTTGGAAAATCCTGAAGAAAGGCAGTAATTTTCCTCTGGTTCTTCGATGATTCATGTGCTTTGTCTGTGAACGCTACCGATTTGAGGCACAGGATTATTGTGATATAGCCTTGTTAAGCCTGTAACATCTTTTTTTCGTGCTTCACATAGTCATGTTATTACTTATGCCTAGACGAAAGATAGATGGTAAAAGTATGACAGATAAGATTACAAGTAATTTGAGCAGCTTTTCTAAAATTTTGCTTACAGATTAGTTTTCAGAATATATTACTTGCCTGTTTTGTTGAAATATTAACTACTGCTTTATAGGTTTTGTCATTGTCGCAATGTGGCCAAAGGTCGAAATAAAACATGTGCAATTAGATTGAAGAGCTAGTGTAATCAGTCCCTTCCTCCCGTACGCACTTTGCAAGATCGGGAATATTTCTGTATGTAAACTAATCTTCATACCTAACCTCTGTACAATGGCCAACATGAACCCCTTTTCATGGCTGAAATTCTTCATTCTACTTCATTATTCTTTGTTAGTCATGAAAATGCCTTTTAAAACTTTATGGAGAGTATAGTGAGAGTTCATGGCAGAATGGGGGACCTGGTCTCAGCCTGCTGAGATAAATGCTGTCTTATGTGCCAGTTTGCATTTTTAAATTATTTCGTTTAGCTGCTACGTGGCTGGATGGTCAGAAAGGTACAGATGAAAGGGAAGCTGTCTTTCTGAAACCTGTTGCTGCCATGCCTCTCGGCATCTGTTTGAGGAAGGGATGCCAGCTCTCTTAGTACCTGGTCTGCTTGAATGACAGGGAAAAATGTAAGCCTAATTCATCACTTCTTTAAAAAATATAATAATGCTGGCATGTTTCTTAGGTGGACTCCTCACGCCATGAAGTCTTTGAACTGCATGAGTGAAGGGAATGTATTGGAAATTACCATGGATATTCAATACTGAAATTAAAAAAAAAAAATTATTGTCAATTAAGGTTTGGTTTTACTAGCCAACAAACATGAAAAAAAAACAACCACTTGTGCTAGATGCAGGCATGGGAGTATGCCTTCTTTGGTATTTTAATCCAACTCCTCTTTAGATGCCATTTACTTTGGAGTTTTTTGCTGCATAAAAGCTTCTGTAATATTTACTTCCAAGCAGGTAAATTAATTTGTCTCCCTTTTCGATAAGGAAGAATGCCACTATTCAAACCTGCCAAATTCAAAATGAACTTGGAAAAAGCAGCAGCAGCAGAATCTGGATCGGTCTAAAATGAGTATGAACACAAGCTAGCAGGACTTACAGAAGAACTGGAAGACCTTTCTGAGAGGCTCTTGTTATTCTCTGGCTCTTGTATTAGACATCCACTTGGAGTCAGATGAAAGTGCTGTGGGAAGACTAGCGTTATGCTTGCCACAAAATTGGCATAATGGAACAGTAATTCTCTGTTCCTTTAGATAAAACCTGTCCATTGTGCCTCTTGCTACTGCACTTGAATACTGACTGTAACTGCTTTTTCTGGCATGTTTAAAATAGACTGTTCTTATCTGTGTGAATTACAACTTAAAAGTCTACCTCCATCTATCATCCATTATTCCTGTCTCTCAAATTACCTGATCACTCCCCATCATCTTCCACTTCAAGAGTAACTTTTTCAGTCATCCCTTAAGAGTTTTGCTCAAATGGGCTAAATCTCAGATATCCTCTTTTGTCCTGCCTCTTTATCCTTTCCAGTGACAAATGCTCCCAGCCTGGTGTCATCCTGCTTGCGTCTGCAGGCTGCCCCAGTGCGTTGTAAAACATTTTGGTGTGATGAACTGCCTTCCTCTCTGTGCCTCATTCTGCTAATACTGCGTATTAAATGAGGTGTTTAGGGAAATTGAGTTAAATCCTTCATAGTGACAGGAGGGGAAATTAAGCATAAGAAAATGCTAGAGACTTTAAAGCCATCTTGTACAGGAGTATTATCTATGACCCTTAGTCTGTAATACAACACGCATGGTCTGAATAATAAGAGCCGATATGTAAAAGTTAAATTCCAGTGAATGCAATTTTGCCTGAGTCTGCCAGCAATTAAACATTTTATGACTAGTCTGTAATTAAAATAATTGCTTCTACTCTGGAACCTGTATTTTGTAGGTTTTACTCACGCAGAACTTGTGTTACGAAAAGTGGATGTGTGTGGCTTTTTTTACATACACGCAGTACTTAACATCAAGTTTATGACAAACTAACAGCCTTTCAAGGACCGAGTTGAAACCTCAGACACTAAAGCAAAGTAGGAGAATCACATCCCTTCCCCTCCTGATGAGAGTTCAGTGCTGTGCTAACTACTGGAAGGAGGCAAATGAACTCTGCCGTATGCAGGAGCTTAGCAAATCCAAACCCTGACTGGTGGAAAGGAAAACCTTTATAAAAACAAGGTGCTTATGAAGAACATGTTCATAAGTACCTGTCTGTGCCATAATTCAGTAACCTAGGCAGTGCATCTCAACTCCTCCTGTTAATTGTGAGTGGGTGGGGAAATGCTTTCTTGAGTCCTTTTTGTTCTGAGCAATTTAATGCATATAGATTAAAACTTGGAACTTAAAGCTCTGCTTATAGCACTTGTGTTCAGCAAGTTATTTTAACTTATTTCATGTGATTTAAAGGTTTGACTAGCTCAAAAGCAAATTACAGTATGAAGTTGTTACTGAGGTGATCAAATCTGCCATAATTCAGTAACCTAGGCAGTGCATCTCAACTCCTCCTGTTAATTGTGAGTGGGTGGGGAAATGCTTTCTTGAGTCCTTTTTGTTCTGAGCAATTTAATGCATATAGATTAAAACTTGGAACTTAAAGCTCTGCTTATAGCACTTGTGTTCAGCAAGTTATTTTAACTTATTTCATGTGATTTAAAGGTTTGACTAGCTCAAAAGCAAATTACAGTATGAAGTTGTTACTGAGGTGATCAAATCTGAGAACTTCAGTAATCTTGGGGAGCCTGGGAGGAGAAGCAGCCCAGACCAAAAAAGATGCTTCTGAATGGAAGAACAAAATACATGCAATAAACCTGCTGGGAGTACAGCTCGAAGGAGGGTATTGGCAGAAGGGAGTGCTCAAGGTGATGTTCCCGTGCTGCACTTTTAGTAAACAGTGTGTTGGGTCATGCTGAAACAGAGCTGCTGTTGCGATGTGCTTTAAACCCCAAACATGTCATCTTTTTTTCTTAAGGCTCATTTTTAGGTTCACCACTTAATGATCTGGTTTATGCTCTAGCCCACAAAGAGTTTTTGTTGCCACAACTGAAGGGGCAGTGAACTGCAGCGTGGGGACTTCTCAGGCCAGCTTTGCTGCCAAAGCCAGCATCTCATGCAACCATACCCCCGAGGGGGTTTGTCCTGGGATATGGGTTCAGTCACGCTGCGTGCATAGATGTGAATATGCGTCCTTCTGGTACAAACATTATGTAATCTGACTTTTTATAAAATGCTTGCTTTTTTCTCCTAAGTGCTTAAACACATTTTGATTGACTTGGTACAGTATGTACATCTGCTTAGGCTTTGGGGCACAAAGGACAAGGAAATACAGGAGAAGCTTGTATTACCCGGTTGGAATATATTTTAATAATTTTAATGTATGGTGGAAGGTACTGTACCATTCTACTTTCATGGATTTCAGAAGCCTCATGGGATGTGGGAGTAAGATGCTCTGGTCTTGTGGGCAGAAAGTGAAGATGGATGCATATGCTGTGTATATCTTCATTAGAAGTTTAAATATTTAAATATCAGTCCCCAAAGTTATATTCCTAATGGCTTATTTTTGCTCATGCTTGCTTGAGGAATACCTTTGTTATAAGATGGTGTGATAGTTACTGCAAAGTAACTGGCTACTTCCAAAAGGCTAAACAGAGATGTGTGTGTGGCCAGTCAGTAAATGGTAATTGATGAATCATCTTCCTGGCATAGTACTGGAATATCCTACACTGTTTCTGAAATGGAACCTGCATTAAATTTCCCAGAATTTGTTAGTCTTGTGCTTGACATTCTGAGGATCTCGGACAAATACAGTGATATATTCTTGTGTGGCTTTGTGTGGGACCACAAACTGGAGGAACTTAGGAGTACAGTTAAGCATCATGTGACTATGAGGAGTAACTGCATTTCAATGGAAAGTCCAGGGGTAGGAGGGAATGTGGAATAAAAGACCCTACACTAGGCAAGGACAATGGAAAGCATTAAGCAGGAAATAGGGTATATAGTTAAGGGGGGGGGGGGGGCACAATATCCTGAAAAATGCTATTGAAATTTTTAAATGCTTGCTTTTTGTTGCAGATTAATCAGCCACTCGATGGGGATTAACAGTGGAGCACCTCTTTGTGTCGCCTTTCCACCCCTCTGTAGCAAGAATAACAACTTCAGCACTTCTTCAATAATAATTATGAAACTGGTATTAACTGAATGGCAATTATGGATTTTTAACTCTAACTCACAGTAAACCAGCAAGCCATATGTTGAAATTCCTACCAAATAGCTTTTCGTTCTTAATGTCTCATATCTATACAAGAAGTTGCAAGATACTTGTTTGTACAAGAGGAATATAAGCATTACTTGCCTGAGGAACAGAAGCTGAAAGAGAAGACACGCTAAGTTGTTTGTGGAGTTATGGTAGTATTATTTATATAGATATAACAAATATATATATATTTTTTATGGTAATGAAAATGGCTCCCCAGAATGCTGACTCGGAATCTATGCAAGTTCAAGATCTACCTGTGGCACAGCTTCAGAAACCAGAAAACAAGGAGAATGAAAGCAGGGAGGAGACCATTAGTGAAGGATCCATAGACCGGATACCAATACGCCTGTGGGTGATGCATGGTGCAGTAATGTTTGGCAGGGAATTTTGTTATGCCATGGAGACAGCTCTGGTAACGCCGGTATTGTTACAAATTGGTAAGTAATTCTCATTTTTGTTAATCGAAACTTCCTATATCTTTTTGCATTGATTGAAGTCAGAGGAAGAAGGAAGTGGGGTCTGCCAACTAAAAATACACAAGGTAAAAAGGATTTGGGTTTTTTGTTACTGGCTGTGCCACAGATTCAGTTGTGTGACCATGTTTAAGTGGAAGGATTTCTAGATGCATTCATCTTCTGCCCAATACTGCTTCCACCTGTAAAAAATTTAACCTGATTTAAGTCTAAAATTCTTTACTAAGAGGTAAGTGTCCTAGAAACAACATTAGACTATAAAGGATTGCAGTGATGCTTTTGTTTTCATTTACAGAGAAATGCTTCAGGTTACAGTACTTCAGAATAAACAGACAAATTGGCTTTTCCAACTACTAGTGAAATATTGCATTTATTTCAAACCACTAGTGATTCTTGGTTTATGTGATTAATCTGTCTGGTTTATAACATGTGAATACATATGAATAAACCATGATACCAATAGCTTTAGATAATAATGGGAGGGTAATGGGGTTTAGAATAGGAGTAGACAGTGTTAAATTTTGTGGTGAGTATTGTAATTAGGTTTCCAATAAACTGCTTACAGTATTAAAAGTATCTGGTATTACCCTTATCAAATCCAGAAGATCATGTTCTCTGTCAGGTATCAGAAAACATGACATGAAACCAAATGGAAGTACTGGACTGAGCGGGCTTCTGTGAGTGAATAAATCAACAATGTGTGTGCACTCTATAAGTGTATATATAATATATGCATATTGTGTGTCTGCTAATGTTTACTTTGGCTTACACATGTCATTGTACCTTACAACATGCTCAGTTGTGGCCAAACAGAAGCACTCAACCAACTCTCTAAAATAATGTTAATTGAATGCTATTTACAACATTGTTTAAAAACGTCAAGGTTAGCACCTTAAATGAAACACGTGTATTTTTATATTTGATATGACAGAAGGGCATAAGAGATTGAACCTGTGAGCATCCAATGTACAAATTCTTTTGTGCAGTCTTCATGCAGTTAAAAATGTGTTTTCATATGAAATTACTAGTCAGTTTACTTCGAATCAGTGGGTCAATAATGAGTGCAGTTAGTGCCATGAGAGATGCTGATGAGTTATGCCTCGAAGTTTTTGAGAAAATTTTCATTTTCAGACCTTATCAAATGTCCTTTTTGGATCTATTGGTGGCATGGTTGAAATAGATTATAAGTGTTCCCCCAAATAGGAGTGTTCTGATCAAGCTGACCTGCTGAATAAAACAATTGCAACTTCATCTAGGAATGTTTAAAACTCTCTCCCAGCTGAAACCAGGACATGTCCATAACTTGTTTTGAGGTTTTGTCTTTTGGGTAAGTTGTGATTTAGAGACTTAAGTAATTTGTACTAGCGGCGTTGGTTCAACTGTTGTCTACCGTGAGTGCAAAAACTTGCATCTTGCTTTGCATGGAGAAGAGCTCCAGTTTTGTAAGTGACCTGTGCTTTTTTGTTCGCTTTCTTGTTTATGCTGGCACTTGGATGTTTAAAACGTATAGCTGGCTAAGCTGACTTTAACTTACCATAGAGTAAGGTCAGACAGTATAAATAAACCATCCTCTTAATTACTGACCGTTCTACTAGGTTACATTTCTTTTGTGAGCTCTTCTAGCAGATCTGTTTCCTCCAGATAATTGAGAAATACCTCTTCCTTCCCTAACCCCAGTGATCAAAATAACATTGGGATTTGGGGGAAGGGAAGAAAAGAGCTCTCACTTGTAGAAAAGCTAGCAAATCAACAAAGCAGTGCAAAAGACCGTGGGGATGCAATGACGATGTTCCATACTGCATAGATAAGAAATGGAGGCAGCTGGTTACAAATGTTAGTGCTTTGGGAACTAATTGAAATCCTTCGTGCTCTGGCTCACGTTCCCTCAGCAGGGGAATAAACAATGTTGGATTCACTGAAGGGTTAAGTTATTCACGGGTGACTTATCTAGCCTGTTTGGTAATTACCTCTTACATGGTTCTGTTTACCTTTATCAACCTCAACATCTGTCTGCCTCAACATGAGCTATATTTATTCCTCACTGGAGGGGATTGCATATAGCTGTTGAACTGCTGTAATGCTCCCTTTGCTTCTTGTTTTGGTAAAAGCAACATTCAGTTGTTTTCTGTGAGGTTAAATTGGCTCGAGAAACTTATTTTTGAGAAATGGCACCTGGGGAAGTGTGGTGACTCAACCAACTAACTTTGCTCATAATAAATTCAAGAACCAGAAGCCTTTTGGGTGTGCAAAGACTCTTCCTTGCAGACGTATGTTGAATATTAACGATTAAGCTTTATGGTGTGTGCTTGTGCTCTATACTTCAGAGAAAACTTTGGCCACTGAAATAATCTGAGGTTCTTATCTGATATCACCATTAAAACCTTAGGCACATTAGTATGGTGTTACATACTTTCTGCTTGCAGGTATTTGACTTTCCTAGCTGTTTGTGTACCCTGGATCAGAGCTGCAGTTATGATTTGCCAGGTCAACGACCTGTCCTACTTGTTCTGTAAGCCATGAGACTTCAGCAACTGAAGGAGCTAGTCCTTTGGATAGTCCCTTTCCAGTTCAACAGTGGCGGAGTTCTCCATGTGTTTAGATTTCCTGAAGTTTTGAATTCTTAACAAAAGAACTAAAGGCAGCAGAGAGCTGCTTGGATCGATGGATACTGTGAATTGGAAAGGTCTAGAAGTGCCTGAGTTGCTGTTCCCCTACCAAAATAAGTTCTGATTTGTGACTTTGATCGCTGTCTTTATTGCTGTGCTTAGATTGATGTTACATTGCCTTGTCAGAAATGCAGCTACAAATCCGTAATGGCCTTGTAGTCATAACTGGGCTTTAGTAGCTTAGCAACAAGAATGAGCCAAATATATATTACACTTTTTTTATTCTAACTTGCCTTTTGATTTCTTGCTATCTGCAGCCTAAGAATTCAAAATGATTCAGCTAACTTGTTTAGAAGAATTCAGCAGATATAAAAATATGCCAAATATGAGAAGTGGCAGACTGGCTCCAGGTGAAATTATATTAGTTGGCACTTTCACAAGTTTTGATCTCTAGAAATCTTCATTAATCTTTTTAGAGACCCGTTCAATCAGCAGTTGCTCCCAGCCAGCATTAAAACTGCTAGAAAATAAACTGTCAGCGCCTTCAGCACTCTAGGTTTACTTGTTCATCAGTCTGAGATTTTTTTGAGAGTGATTTCTTGTTACTATTGAGTATGTTCTGTGCATTAACACTCCTGTTTGCTTCCCCTGTCACACTTCAGCTACATACTATAAACTCCATAGGAGCAGGATGAGGCCTTTGTCTTCTGAAACATTGGGTACTTAATGCTGCTTATCTGTGAGAGGGAATTAAAATCCCTGCTATTGTTTATAAATGACAGTGTCTTTTCTTCTGTCATTAAACTTGGTTTCTAAGGATTAAATCTCTAAGTCTACTTCCAGTTCATAACAGTTCATGGAAAATTCGGATGCATTTTAGAAATGACTTTGCAAGGGATTTTAAGCGAGTAAAAGTGAGGAGAAACTACTGACTGGTATGGTGTAAACTTAGCAAAACTGTTAGCTTTTTAAAGAAACTTGTTCAGTGAAATTGGAATACACGGCTTCTGTTAACACCACTTGAAACTATGAATAACATAATTTGCTAATTTCAGATTGTTTCAGTTGTAATTCAAGCACAATTTGGGTGGTAATGCAACCAGTAAATCCATTTCAGTTCTTCTGAAAAGTGGGATCCATGTGCCTGTTTCATTAGGGCTACAGAAGAAAAAAAAAAATCTGTATTCTGTGACTTTGGGTGGCTGGCGCTTTCAGCATGAAAAACTTGCTGGCTGACTAATGAGTAGGGGTAGCTGTAAACATGAAGTCTCACGTCTTATATTTAATATGATAAAAGCTTTGCCAAGCCTTTACTGTTGCTTCAAAGGCTTTTTCCAATGCTATTGAGTGTTTTATGAATAGTTAATAGGCACAGAAGTGACTGTCAGCACCAGAACTGTTCCTCATTCCCCTGCATAAATTAAATATATTACACTAGTGCTTTTAAAAAGGAACTATGTACATTTACATAAGGAAAAACATGAGCAGTTTACATGTGCTGCTTACCTTTATAATGTCACTTAAATTTGGGGATGCTTCTCTGGTATGGTACAGAAATAGCCTTGATTTTTGTGCGTTTCATATCTGAGTGCCTATCTGTGATGGCATTACTTTGTTTTGCTATGAGAGTTAATGGGCTCTTGTAGTAAACATTAGCTAGTCTAGCATTAAATATTGAAGTTGGTTGTTTTAAGCTTAACCCTGAGCACGGTATTCTTTTTAGGCAATAACACTAAGGAATGGCATTTCTGGAAACTGCACATTTAAGTGCTAATTAATAGATTTTAATAAAGAGAAAGGCTGAGCTAAGCAGAGCAGAATACCATAGGTTATTTTTGTTTGGAAAAGAAACTATTTCTCTCATTATATGCTTTCAAATCAGCAAAATACTGTAGTTGCTCATGTTCCCTATGTGTCTCGTACATGTAGAAAAGCTGTTCAGGGGTTTGGTCTGTCATTTCTCAGTTAAAGCATTTAGACGTAGTATCTCCAAAAAAAAAAAAAAATCTAACATTCAGAATTCTTCCAGCCTAAAGCTTAGCAGACCATGCTTAAAGGGTCTTGAAATCTAGTTCATGTGAAATTGCCAGTAAGGAAACTGTGTGTTAAGCAATAGTTCAAACTGCTGATTCTGCGAAATCTCAAAGTGCTAGCTGAGAAGTCATTGTGCTGAAGAGATTTAATATTACAGAGTCAACTTTCAGTATGAAGTAATGAATCTCCACATTGAAATTCAGTGTTGATACTTGTCTGAGAAGAATGCATGTAGGTAAAGAGGAGATTATGGAGACGTATTTAGAAACCAAGCATGAAATGTTACAGCTAAGTTAGCTTTTAGGTATGTTTCTTCAAAGGAATTAAGGTATCAATTGCTGACTTAATTCAGTGTGGAAAGGGATAGCCTTCCTAAGGCTAAGCCTGAGATCAAAGGAAGTCTAAAAACCGTAAAGATCTGGTGGGGAAGAAGGGAACAAAGGGATTGGATGAGCTTTTAGAGGCTGCCTATAATTCAAGTGAAAAAAGACTGCCTGGCTGGAAAAAATCTCGCAGATGGAGAAAGTTCTTCAACATAAAGCAGCACTGCCTCTCTCTTTCAGCTCAAGTAGTCGAGTTTATTCCTTATCTCTGCCAGAGGTTACATTTATGTTAAGGTTATACGTATTTATAACTATCTTTCTACAAAGCTGCATCTTACCATTTGAGCTGTGCCTTACCTTACCTTGCCTTACCAGGAAGAAACCAAGTTGTTATAACCTGCTCTTTGACTCTCAAAGTTAAATTCCCGTACGACCCAGCTGCATCTGGGCTCCCAGGCGTAGCTGCATTTGATGCTGAGAGTGAATTGCAGGCTCTGAATTCCTCCTTGGAAGAATCAATGGCTTGAGAGCTGACCTGTCCCAAGAGGGGGCTGTAACATGGCTAACGTAAGGACAAGACTTGAATTTACAGTGGATCCAGAAAACCTAGAATAATAAACACTTAATTAAATACGTTTTTCAGCCTTGTTAGCTTTGAAGTTAGTCTTTAAGATCATGTAAAGTTTGTATTCAGATCTCAAGTGGTGGAATGTATAAAACTGCAAATATTGTGCCTGAGGCACATGTTAATTGCCCTATAAAACCTCCCCACCCATCATTTTTTACTTATTGACTAATTTTATGCCCACTAAGGGGTTGTGTAAGACTAATTTTACTGTACTTTTTTTTTTAACCAACAAGCAAGTCAGTCAGGCTTTCATATCATGTATTGCTCTTCTCTTACATAAAATATCTTTTGACCTCAAATCAATAGCAGCCCACTTTTTGAACACATGTGGTCCTTAGTGGAAGGTTTGGTTAAGGATATGTTTAAGGCACCTTTAAAAGAAAGGTGCTATACAGCTATTAAGATTTTTAATCCCGGGGGCAGTAGGAGCACATGCTTTATTTTCATATCAAGGCAAATGCCACGTGGTCTGGCAGTTGTGCAATAACTGTTACAGAGCTTTTTTTATATTAATGTTCTGGTTTTCTTTAACACTGAATCTGGCCTTCAGAGGCACAGCTGATAACACATGGCAGATTTTCAGCTGGGGTAACATGAGGATTCGTGCTGGCTTTAGGATTGTACAGACTATGTGACTTTGGATCAACAGCCTTACTAGGAAAGGGAAGTTAAGTGCGAAGGAATTCAGAGGCTTCTCCCATACCATGCAACATGTTTCCTGTTACTTAGAAGTAGGTAACTTTTTGTTCCTTTTTTTTTTTTTTTTTTTTTGGCTGAATAAGGTCTGCCAAAGAAGCCACTTCTAAAATAAGTCTCATACTTGCTCTGGTGTTATTTTCTCCCATTCCAAATCTTTTGACAGAAGTCCTTGATGTTTAATTGTGTACTGTGGGAATGTTAGTACTTTTTTTCCCCTAACATAAAGAGCGTTCGCAGTAAAAATTGTGTGAGAATGCTTCTTTGAATCATCAGACATTTCCCTTTTGAGAGCATGTGTGATCGGAGGTTAGTGCGAGTGACCATATATGACACACAAGAAATGCTAACAGGTCTGAGAACTGTGCACTGATAGAAAAAGCAAACTGCAAGACAAAGCAAACTGTATAAAAATGCAGACTGTCAGCTCTTAAGGATGGCGGTTTAAAAGCAATTTTTAATTTCGTCATCGTCTGTTCTTCAGATCCATTTTTTAACTCTGCAGTGATAGATATTTTAGTCTGTGATTTGTGGAAAGAGCTTGAGGCCTCCAAAAATAATCACTCCCTAAGAAGGAAATGGGCATCTCTACCCTTATGCAGATGCTTCTTTCTACCAGTAAATCTTTCCTGTCCAGCATGCTGCCTCCTTTTTATCTTGAGTAGCCAAGGTTTAAGAGAGACTAAACTTTTTGGAATGACTTGGGAGTACTTTGACATCTCTGTTCCCTTTCTTTCCCAAATCTCTTGTTCTCTCCTGCCCCAAGGAGATCTAGTAAAGCAGCAGAAATAAGAACCAGTTAATAACGCTGCTGTAGGCTAACAGTGCTGAACAGGTTATGGGACTATATTAAAAATTATAAGCAGATTTTGTTGTTGTTTTTAATTTGCATATCAGCCAATAGTTTTAAAATTTTCTTTCAGTCTATTGTAAATGTGCTTTTTACTTCGCTTTTATGTTGGGTCACTGAATTGTCTTGCAATTCTTCCCTCCCACACATATTGGACCCACCTTGTTGCTATAGCCAAGACAAGACTATAGGTGTTCTGCTTTCAAGGGCAGCTCTGGAGTAGAAAGGGACATGTATAGGACTCAAGGAATTGCAGGATCCCTGTATATTTTAGTGCTCCCTTAGGAAGATCTCCTGTGGGTAGTGGGGAAAGGATGGGAGAAGTAGGAGGCAGACTTTGGCCTCCTGAAAATCTGTTAAAATTGAGTGGTTTTAAACACCCACCTTTACGCAACCTCTTTCCTAGCCTAAACCCTTCCTCTTAATCTGCTTTCCACCCACATACACTCTCAGCCAAATTTACAAAGCCCACATCTTTTTATACTTCTGTCTAAACACCTTCTAGGAGAACAAGATGTCAGGTGAACCTGTGAATCTATGTGGATGCATAACGGCCGCCTGAGTTTCAATTTTCTGTTCAGGATTTGAGTTTGATCCTCACCTCTGACCGAAAGGTAACTTTGCCATAGCAATAACAGATGAAACATGATAGTGCTTCCATGCTCTTTATTACAAAGTAATTGCCACCAGGGCAATTTTCCAGCAGGCAATTGCCTGTTCTTTACTGTAAAAAGAAACCTTTCAGCTTTTTGGATGGGATTCTGGTGGCAGAGACTTGCAGATGCAGAACTGAGATTCGGGCACCCAGCTTTTGAAACTTGCAACACCAAGACTCAAATCAATGGTTTTTTATTGAATGTGGATTGTGAAACAGGTTATGAAAAGAGAATGGCTGAGAACTCCTTAATGAACAGGAGTCTTACTTTTCAAGGAAATAAACTTAAGGCCACTTTTGAAATGAAAAGAATGTCAACAGGCTGTTGCCAAATCACGTAATGCTTTAATAAAGCTTGCTTCAAGAGGATTGTCAAAGCTGCAGCCCCTTAAGCTCTATTCTCCTCTGAGTCTCCTGTGTGCTTGTTGCAACAGTATTTCTGTTGTGATGCACCCTCTGGGACTCCCATTTTAATCATCCTCTTTTAACCAAACAACAGTTGAGAAGGTTTCAGATATGCTTTCCTGCAGGCTGTTTTGCAAGAAATTATTGGAAAAGTTTTGAGCTGCTGATTCAGTTTGACGATAAAATTTAATGCAAGTCCGTTTACTAAACAGGGAAAAAACAGGTCATAGATTTTTATTTACATTGGTTTGGATAAATCCCCAATAGCTCATGTCACTCCATAAACGTACCCCTCTCTCTGAAGTCTTGAGTAACAGTGGGCACAAAGCAGCACAGATGCAGATTTTTCCATAAATAAATAAACCCAACAATATGCTGTATTAACATTTCGTGATCTTCAGTTGGAGCCTCATGGTGATTTTTTGCAGTGTAGTAGATGCAGAGCATGTAAACTGAATATGACCTGGTTTTCTACAGAAATAAATTGGATTTAAATGGGTTTCATCAGACAAGTAAGCTAACTTGCCCACAATCAGAATGACCTGAAAGCCTCAACTCTGCAAAGAAGAATAGGATGAGTAGGTAGTGAAGGAGAGGGAAAGACTTTTAGCTGGGGGCAGTGATGGGCAGGTAGTGGCTGGCAAGAGCACTGAAGTACGTAACAAGTGCTGCTAGACCTGGTAGGTGATTTCACTTGTGCTTTGAACTTGAGAAGAGATTCAAGTCACTCCTCATTTGGGGAAAAATGTGTAATCCCCGTTCCCACTGCTGGGGAGGATGTCTAGCAAACAATGTTTCCCCCTTCCAGTCTTTGGAAACTGTTCCACTTTATATAAAACAGCATAAAAGTTTGTGAAAGCGGGTCTTCTAAATAACTGTGCTGTCACTGTAGCATCTTTCTCAGCTGTGCCTATTTGTATTGAATCCCTTTGTAAAGCAGGTGCTTTATGAAGTTGTTTCAACCTTGAAATGCCCCGTGTCCACCTGGCTTCCTGAAAAGTAAAGATTTAAATGCAAATACCTTCTTGGGATTGGATAAACAGAAGGATTTGAGTCTGAGTTTGTTATATATAGGGAATGGTGACTGCTGCAAAGTTAGATGCCATCTTACCAGGCTGTGAGGAGTGAGGACAGAGCTGACGTTTTGTGTAGACACAGGTACCGGGCAGCTGAAACCGCTCAGACACTCCTGCATGTGACCCCACCAACATTTTGCGTAGCAGCTGGAGGGAGACTTTGGAGAAAGTCAGATGAGCTTAAACTTCAGAGGTAGAGCAGTTGAATGCTGAAATCACAGCTTCATCATCTACCTGCAGATCACTAAGTAAAAAGCATTTTAGAGTGGCAAACTTTCTGCAAATAGAGACTGAATTACCTGGAAGCCTGAACTGTGGCCATAAAGTAATGTCAAAACATAGACGTTACTGGGACAAGCGATCTTGAGAAACAGCTTCTATGGTCAGCTTAAGAAGCCTTAACACGCTTCCAGAGCAAGACTACTTTTCCCCACAGAAATGTTCATACGGAGAGCGGTGACTAGGAAGGATCAGTCCCTGCAGTGGCCTGGTCATGTCCTCGGTATCAGTTTTGTCTTTGGCAGGTGTCCCACCATGAGGCAGTGCAATCTCTTTTAACATGCTGATAAATTTTGTGTAGCGTTCTGTTCAGATCATCTTAACCTTGAATTTCTGTACTCTTCTGGATCCCAATTTATGTTCTCTCTGGCCCAAGTGATAAACTGAGATGGATCATTTTCTATGTGTTCTCACGTATAGACTTTAAAAACATGAGTTTCCTCCTTTTATCAGTTGTGCTGCTCTGTAAACAATGGTCTTTCAGTAATTCAGTCTATCAGAATTGAGGCCCCCCAGGATAATTTACAACTTCCAAAAACATCCTTCTGGCTTTAAATGAGCTCTTGATCTGGAGGTGTTTAGTGTTATATACAAATGTTATATCTGGACACTTCTGGAAATTAAAGCATTTATTTGGAGAATGGGAGATCAAGTTCACGCACTTCAGGGTTTATGTGTGTGGCGTAAACTACATAGTCTAAAATTAGTATTAAACTTTGACACTCTAGAAGAAATCCTCACGAATCTAAACCCAACAACATGCCTTGGGTGTTCAGACAAATGATTGTTTACCAGGGTAGATTAGTTATAGTGAATACAGTTGCGGCATTCACTGTGTTTTCCTTGCCTGATTTGGGAAGTCAGGCATAGTGTCTTACCAAGCCAGACATTTTCTGGCAAGGAAGAGTCATTACAGGCATACCTGCTGTCCTACATGGACTACATCAGGTGACTTAAAAATGATTGTTTATCGTACTCTTATGCAAATTAGACAATTTATGTAGCAATGGGATGCTGCTGCAGCCTTGGAAACATCTGATCTGGTGTTTTGTTCCAAGCTACAACAGAAACGAAGAACAGATGCAGGGTGCTATGCTCCTTCTTTCTCCCCTTGAGTCATTAGTCCATAAAACTTTACAAAAATAGGTTTCTGGTTACTAGACTTTGGTGTCAGTTTATCACATCTGCAGTGGTTCTGCGCTGTATTTGCATTTTTAGAAAAACTGCTTATTTGAAGGGTTTGGGTTTTTTCACTAAGGGATATATTCCTAATATTAATGCCTTTGCAACATAAATCGAGTGATGCTGACTTTATACTGACTTCAAATGAGAGCAGAAGGAAACTTTGTCATCTGGCTGAAATGAAAATTGAGTTTAAAATTTTTTTCTTTCCTTTTTGGTTCAACAAACAGCAGCATGCAAGAAACATGGTTTACAAACCTGAACTGGCTAGCATCTCCAGAGGTCATCGCTAGCAACCTGTGGTGAGCAGCAGTGTTGTCACCCTCTCCCTCGTGATTTGCTGGGTCCCCCCCAGATACAGCCACACTGTGTAACGCTAGAGAAGCTGAAGAAGTGCATGGGGGAGTTTTCAGGATATTTGGGGGTGGAATGAGAAAATAAGATGATGTAATCAGTTAAAAAGCTGAGGGTGGCTCTTGGTAATTAAGGAGTAGTCTTAATAAGTGCTTCCCCCTTCTCTGAGGTAGTCAAAGTCATGGGTCATAAGTCTCATGCCAGGGACTCCCATCGGTTTGGATAGCAGTCAATGTGTGCAAGAGCTTATGGAGATAAATGAGGGGGAAGATTATTTTTCTGGACTATGGATTCCTATCCCATTGACGTGGCAAATGTGTTTAAAATTTCAAATGTTTTTAAGCTGTAACCCTCAGAAGAGGGGTTTGGTACAACTTTGTCAGATATCGAAAGGATTGCCAAATTCAATCTTGAAAATTATTTAGGTTTCAGTCTTAAAATTTGATTTGGTTTCCTTTTTGGATGACTGAATAATGCTGTGTTGCTGACTACACCTGTAACTCATATAACTCATTTCATTCTTTTCTAAGTTCAAATGACAAGAAAAAGGTTACAAGCAGAGCGATGTAAAGTAAAACTGCTTTTCACAATATGATAAAAATACTTGTCTGTTTGGAAAAGAGTTCTGTTCTGCTTTGTCCCCGTTAGGGCCTAATTCTCATAGTTTGCATATTTGGAAAGGAAATGTTTGCTGGTTTATTTGCTGGTGTGCTCCACTTGTTTAACTTAAGATTTTATTGGTAAATTTATCCTTCTGTGCATAGCCTCATTGATTGTGAAACGTAACACATGCAAGTAAAGATTGCATGTAAAAGAGTCTGTGGTAAGAAGGTCTTTTTCATCTTGTGTGATTTCATTTTATTCCAACTATCAATTCCAGTTATTTGGTGCAAAGTGACTCCATGGATCTCATTATCCTTGGTGTAGAAATACAAGTAGTATAATTTTTAAACAGCTCAGTAAGGGTGGGGGAGCCACTCCTCTGGGATGCGGTAAGCTTGATACTTGGGAGCGCTGGCTCAGACTTGAGGGTTAAGTTCTGCTCTGGTTACAAAAATTTCCTGTGTGTGCAACTTTGTAGTATGACCCTGCAAGCTCAAAATACTAAGATCGAGATTTTTATATAGCTAGAGTTTAGAAGACTTCAATATGAAAGAAGCTCTGCTTCTAAATCTCTCTGGAACGCGTGTAGAACGTGTTTCATGTAAGTTAATGTTCAAGCCAAAACATAAAAGTTTATAGAAGAAGGTGTGTAGGAAAGTTTGAAGGTTTGAGGCAGGCTACATAAACACCAACACCATCTTTTTAATCAGCCCCCATAATGTCATCTGAGAGCATGGTTTTCTGTAATGCTTTACCCACAAGGCAGGCAGTTGGTGGCACGAATAGCTATAGAGGAAGACCACTTTTTTTGGGGGGGGAGGGGGAACCCACAGTTGATTAAAATTCTGTATATGGTAGTCCTGTTACCAGCGTTCCTATGCCTAGAGGTTGTTAAAACAACTGGTGAACTGCAGTGTTTTTCCTGGAGCAATGGTCTACGTGGAAAACCATGCCTGCAAACTACAACCTGCAGTTCATTTGTTGAAGCAAATAGGAAAAGCACTAATAGGATTTATGTTTCGCTTGATATAGCCACACGAGGAATTAACCTCAATAAAGGCAGCTGCATAGAGGAATGCGGTTTCTCTTTAGGAGGTTAGTATGGGTTAATTTCAAAATTCCTCTTTTTTTATAGTATGCAATGAATATAATGAGTTAGAAGAATCAGTGCATTTGTGTATAATTCAGCAACATTTTAAAAATAGCAAATAATTTAAGAGTGAATTCCTGTTCTCTGCTGACCTTCAGCTGGTAGGGCTTCCCAGTAGCACAGTTGTGACAAAAATTATCGCAGGCAGAGTGTTTATTCGATCATAAACAAACCTGTAGTCCCAAAGACTTTAGAAAGGCCAGAAGGTTGATTTTTGCAGTGTAGTAACAATTAACAATACACCTTTTGTAAGTCTGTTATGGGAATGATGGCTTTTTGGGAGGCTTTGTGTATTGAAAAGAAGGGGTCTTAAAGCACTTTGAGACTGCGTGAATGGCCTAAGGCATGTAGGTAGGATCAAATCAGCTTTATTCCCCTCTGAATAGCTTGGGCATTTCTAGCTGGAACAGTGGCTTTTAGAATATGAAGTTTATATGAGGTACCTATAATGTTTATCAGCTATTATATTTGTTTTGTTATAAGTCAGCTAGGGTAGTTATAGGAGGAGCTGCCTGCACCGTTTACTGACCCTTAAAAGGACTATGCAAATGGGATCCGGGCTGAAATTTGGAGATCAACTGTCTGGTCAGTAATCCCCAGGAAGATGAAGGTTCTCAGGTGGTATCCGCAGGGGAATGCGGGCCAAAAAACACCTTCTTGAGTCATCACTTTCATGTGGCTTCCAAGCATGTAGTCAAGCCTAAAAATTGGGGGAGAAGAGGCTGAGTTTTATCAATGTGCAAAGACAAGCTCCTTGCATTTTACTCTGCTGTGCACTTACTGTATTTTCTAATAAATGCAACTTGAGGCTGGAAATCAAGTGTTTTCTTTGCTGCTTGCAGTTCAGGGGCACGAATGTTGAGCTGACCATACTCTGCCTGGCTGCCTGCTCAACAAAAAAAAATACTTTTTTGGCTACCTTCAAGTCTGTTTGCCCTCCTTTTTCAAGTTCTGTTCCTGGATACACTGACCAGGTGCCATGCTGGGCTAAGTATATGCCAGTCATTTGTTTGGCAATGTGAACCAGATCCTTTATGATTTCCTAGTTGGGGGTTGGTGGGGCAGAATGGACACATCAGGAGTAAACTTCTGCAGTGAACAGGAGTTGAATATCTAGATGATGCCCAGTGTTTCCTTTGCTAGAATGGTATTTTAAAAGTCTTAACTCTGAGCGAGTCTCATAAAATCTGGGATGTCCTAGCCATGTTCTTCAGCTTGCCCTTGCTCTTAGTTATGTTAATCATGCTTCTGCCTTCCCTTGAGGTCTGGTTAGAGCAGTGCAGGAGGGTAGTCAAGGCTTCCCTTAGACAGAAGATCCTGGCAGCGCAGAGCAGCCCAGGACCGGAGCACCCAAGCAAGGGCTCAGGCTGCACCTACTGCTGCCTCGTGATGCTGCTGGGCAGCCCCCTCCCAGCAATGAGCAGCCCCATATTGAATAGGTCCCCATTAAGCAAGTATGATTTTAATTGAAAACTTGTTCTTAAGCAGAACAGAAAAGTTGTTCATTAACCGGATTTTTTTAGGGGGTAGGAGGGGGTCAGTTCAGTCTGAGTTGGACATCGATTTCAGAGTTTAATGGTTCAGGTTTGGCTCTACTTGGAGGAAAAAAATAGGTGTTAACAGCAGTTTTCGGTTAGGATTTGGTTCAGCTGTGTAAGTAAATGGTCATATTCCAGGGTATTAATGTGTTAATTGCCGCAACAAAAGCTCCACTGTTGATGAACAGAACAGGCTTGCGAGTTGGTGCTGAAACATTTTCTGCTGTATACGTAAGAGTCTTTTGAGGTTGGGAATTTTAAAGCGCGTTCCGAGCCGAAGTGCCTTTGTTTATACATTTGCCAATATTCTAGAAGTGTTGATGAAAACCCTACTGAGCTTTGGATAAACTGGGATGCTGCATATCTTCAGGCATCACTGTAATTGATGTCTGATCTCGCAGTGCGACAGAGCGGTGAAGTGCTGCAGCGTTGCGTAATGCGCGCGGAGTCGAAGTGGGGCATCGTGTACAGCCGATGCATTTTAATTACATCCCGTAAAGGCGAGGGAAGGATTAGTGTGGCGAAACAATTTATTGATTGCTGCATTCGTATATGTGTCTGCATACACTTAGACACTTGTGAGTGATGGGAGATGGATGCTGGCGTAGTTGCGTGTGACCTTTGAGTCCTCCTGTATCTGCCGCTTACTTAACTGGCTAGCAACAGGAGACAGCATTTGCAGCCTGGCAATAAATACACTGACATTGTGAAGTTAGCCCTGGGTGGTTCTACCAAGATAGAGAGATAGAGATATAGATATATATGTATAGTTGAATACAACCTGTATTTTTCTAGGACCCTGAAGAAAGTTCTCAGCTCTTTATTTGATGTAAACACCTTTATTATATCCCTAAAACTGCTCTTTGGTGGAGGGTTAAAAGGATTTTTTTTTTTAATTACTGCTAGTTCAGCACACTGGAAGTTGCATCAGATTTAATCTATATTCAATTTCAGCTCGTTAAGCACTGTGACGCAAATTTCTTCTTAGTGTCAAAGTGATATATTTCTAAATATTGGTTAATAAGTGAGAGAGGGAAGAAAAGTTAAAAACAAGTTTCCCAAGAGCCAAAAAAGACTGCACAGATAAGCTAGAAAACTCTGTGAATCAGTTTCAGCCGGTGATAGGAGCCCTTGGCAACGCTGCGTTTCCTTGCACTCTCTGGAGCTTAATTACCTGCTGCAGCATGGAGAAAGCTTGTTAGACACTGTCAGCGTTTGAGTATAAAGGGTTCAGCTTCTGGCTTAAGTAAACCTGGCACTTTTCACCGGTCTGAATGTACCCTGGCAAAAACAAATGCCATCGTTTTGGTGAGGATGTCATTCTGTGCAACCTGTAGGAATTGCTAAGCATTTTTACTATAATAAAAAAGTCAACAACAGCAATTGATTCTTTGGTCTTTCCCTGAGCAGGGAATGTCATATGTGTTGCCTTTGATTGCTCCTCTGCAGCAGCAGCAGGAGTAGCTAATACTGGCATACATGTCTATTAGCAATTGCTTGAGAAATTGGATAAGGAAGTAGAAAGCTGGATTGCTATAAGGGCAGTAAGCTAGAAATAATCTTCTACCTGAATTACTACAGGTTGCTCCTGTGGAAGTAAGTTAGTAGGAGGGTTAGAAACTTAAAAATCAATAATTAAAGCTTTAAAAGCATTACTTGACAGCATTTGTGATCACACTAAAAGGAAAACCACATTTGCCTGCCTGCAGATCAGTGCATGTGGTGTTTCTCCAATGCCTCAGACCTCAGCTGTTCTCAGGCTTTTGCTTCCTCTCTCCCCGTTCCACACGTACCTTTGGCTCACTTCTCTTAACATATGCTTCTCCTTCCTGACACAGCACCATAAAACTGGGTTATAAACTCAAAATTGTCAGGGAAGCTACATAAACCTTTCTACAACTTTGGCAGAATGGCAGTGTAGCAGCAGAGCTTAATGAAACACTGATGACTCCCACGGTTGCCAAATATGAGAAGGGGAGGACGGTTGTAGGAGGTTAAGAAGCAATAATTGAGCCGAGACAGAAAATGGGAAAACTGGATGATGAAATCCTTTAAGAGGCCTGTCACTTCCTTAATTCCATTTTTCACAAGTGTTCTTCAACCCAACATGGTTGCTGCTGGCATGCTATTGCATGGGTAATTTCAAAAGCTGTTGCTGTAGTGAAAGGCAGAATAGCTTTGCCAGAAGGGAATACTATTCTTCTACAGCATAAAAACACCTCCAGGACTCTATGTGGAACACCGTACTACTATTTCTGTACTGAAGTTGTTGGAGAGCAAGAGCATTGTTTTCTTACCAGTTTAGTCGATGTTCTTTCAAAATGGGTGGCTCTAGTCTAGTTGTAGGTATGCCGTGTAATAGTTGTGATGGTTTCCAAATTTTTGGAATTTGTTTCTGCTGTAGAAGTGTGACTTGTTTGCATCCAACTACTAAGGAAATTCAAAATTTGAAATACAAGTTTTAAGGAAATGTTGGACAGTTTTTCCAGCATCTCTGACCTAATTTCATCCTTTTAATATTCCTATTAATTATTTGTTCATATATCTCAAATCTCAGTCCAGCTTTTGTCTATAATCTTGTCCCTGTGACTGGGAGTGACTAAAGCAGAAATGTAGGTGCATTTTAAAGGCATGAATCTGCTGTAAAAGTTTTGGATGTCACAGCGATGTAGGTAGCAGATCCCCGTCTTGGAAGAGGAAGACAGACAGTGCTCCAGCCCTCTCCCCACCAAGTGTCTCTTTGGTCCTGTGGATTTTTCCTGATGCATTCAGGGTGGGCTGCAGCTGACTTTAGCTGGTAGCTTTGGAAAGAATTTTCTGCATTTTGCCCTTGGATATCAATCCTTCGAAGTACCGTGCTTTTTATGCCCTTGTAATATTCCTATTAATTATTTGTTCTGTTGATTATCACTCCCCTCAGTGCTAATAACCCCATCCAAATGGGGGAATCGTGCTTTATCCCTCCATTTTATCTCTCGTGTCCCACAACTGATTCCTCATTCGCACTGAAGAGGCACCCATATCCTCGTTTCGTATCATCCAGAGCCGTAACGGAGCAGCTGAGTGAGGCCAAGAGCCCAGCACTCGCAGCCGTTGCGCATACCCCTGCTGACAAGAGCTAAACAGGAGGCGGAAGGAGAGGATAGACTTCTTGCAACTGGGTGATAGTTTGTGTTCCAGAAAAGCGTGTTCAGATTGCAGAGTGCATGTACCCCTGCCTCTAAGATGTATATAATGTGCTGACAGCTTGTGAATGTTGCAGGCTAAGCAGAAGAGCTCTTATTTGACAGGCACAAGAAGAATTTCAGGATGTGAATTTTACCAGTGGGAAGATTTAAGCCACAGTTTTGATATTGCTCCTATTTTATGTGGTGTTTATTGCAATAGGTCATTTCTGAGACACTGAGCAAATAAAGATGCCTGACAACTTGATAGGCTATCATTTTTATGTAGGAAGCTAGCAGCAATTAAAAAGCTCATGGTGCTGCTTTTGGTCTGAGTTCTTCCACCTGCATGCTTGCAACCAAAATGATCACACATATACCGGTCAGTACCATTTTCCTCCAGTATTGTGCAATTTGCAGCTTGTCAAGAGTGGCTTCTGAACAAGCAGTTGGCTTGAGCAAGTGTTGTCTTATCATACAGGCTGGGCAGGCATAATGTGATGAAGAGCAAAATTTTCAGATAAAAATAAAGCCCAGTATTGGCTTCATTTCTTCTTACACCAGCAGCCGTAAGATGTTGTAGCATTAGGGGTGCAAATTAGAGGCTATCTCATCTCATATGATATCAGACTCTGATTTCAAGTAGTACTTAAAATTATTTCCTTCTTAAAAGCTTGTACTCCCACATTTGGAAGCTGCTCAAGTCATGGTAATGGGCACCAGGAGAAGTTACTGTGCTTTTTCGTATCCCTTCCCTGTTGGTCAGAGTTCCTATTTCAATCCAGAAGTTAGAAGGTGGTTTCTCATGGATGCAATAAACCCAATGTACAAGTGCTGACTGTACTGCAGTAGTGCTCAGACCACCAGTCAAGCCTATTCCAGTGCGTTGGTTCAACACGTATTGGCTCAGATATGGTTTTTTTGGCAGCTCAGAGTCCCACAGGAGCTCTAAGCCATTGGAAGCTCTCAAATCTGAGGGGAGGCAAGAAGAAGCAAAAGGATTTGTGGTTGAAGTTTCATGGTGATACAGGTGTCAAAATAGGCATGCAGCTTGTTGGCAGTTTCTCTAGGGGACCCAAATGTGTGGCAACTCTGTCTTTTTATTTTAAATACAAGGGAGTGGATATTGGGGTGCATTTACGAAATTATTGCAGCTGCATTCTGATAATCCCTGTTCCTCATACAGACACTCCAAAGATAAAATGCTGGAGTTTGCGGTGGTTTCTACGATTCTGTTGTAACAAGAGGAAGAGCAGATACTGGGGTTCTAACTTTTTCACAGCTTTTTGACAAGCATTGGTTTTGCTTGCTACTCTCCTTAAAAATATAGTCTAAACAAAGCAGCTTGTTTAAGCAACGCGTTTTAAACAGATCAATGTAAAATATTTTTAGCAGCACACAGTGTTTTATACAGGGATGAAATTGCAGAATACAAAGTATTTGGAGGGCATGACAGCTTCTTATGTTAGTTCAGAAATTTGTATGGTGTTTACTTTAAGAGTATAAACAAGTCTCTAGGTGATGATTTCTGACAAATGAAAATAGGAGCTTAGCATCCTATTCCCATATCAGATCTTATTGTTAAGCTTATAAAGAACTATTTTTCCCCCAATAGAACTTATCAAAAAGAGGTTTTGAATAGAAACTGCTGCATGTGACTTAATCTTTCTTCCATGTAACTTGTGACCTCACGCAGCCCTTAGACTGATGGTGACACAGTGAGCATTTCCTGTGAACTGTGAGCAGTGCTGGTCCCACTATTGTTGGGCACTTTTTTTGTCTGGGAAAAAACAAACCCTTATTTACTAGAAGCCAGTGTCCTGTTTGTTTGTAGCTGGCTGGGAAATGCCATATTACAAGGGTCTCAGTGGCAGCCGTCGCTGCTAACAGAAGCTGCTGTTGTGTTTTGCTCTTTTTCTCACTGATTTGTATGAGACTTCGGAGTCTGCCTTGTGACCTGCTCCAGATTCAGTTCACAGCACAAATACTAACCTTGTTTATCCAATATGTTTTTTTCCTCCTCAGTGTTTCCTCAGATTAGCTGTCACTAAAAGGCTAAATAATAATCCTCCAGTTATTATTCCTCCCCCAAGAGGCCACCAGGTTACTTTTCCAAGTTGGCGGATGGCGGTTTGCTGTTAGAGCTGCTACCTGGCAAGGCAAGCATGGCGGTGGAAAATTACAGACAAAATAAAGGAACACCATTAAATTGGTAATGGGATGCAGCTGCTTTGGCCTTTGAGTCAGCATGTGAGTCTCAGCAGCCTCCAGTAAAGTATTTGCTGCGTGATACTTCTCTTGGCCACACAAAAGTGGTCCCAGCCTAATTAGAGCCTGTTGCAGGTGGGTGTAGCAGCTCTCGGTGGTTGGGACATTTTACATTTGGCTGTAGGAGGTTGTGATGAGGCAGTCATATGGATGACAGGCTTGCTGTGCAGTACTGCCTTGAAATCCAGTCAAAGCCGTCATCCGTACATCTGCACATCAGAGACTGGATGCTGCAGGGCTGCTGGCTGGGCACACCACCATAGCCAAGTTTATTTAAAATACATGAGTTTATTTAAAATACATGCTGCATCTGAGTCCTTGCCACTAGATAGGGGTATCAGAAGGAACTTCCTGGTGTCAAAATGTCCCTTTATCTTTTGGTTTCTGCTCGTTTTCTTCTTGTCCTGGCCTGGATGCCTTCTTAACTGTCTTTCCATTTTAAAATACGGTCAAATTGTGTAGGTATAGCAGTATATATATATGGAGGAAGGAACCATTAGGCCATGTAATTATCTTCCTTGACTGCCTGGTGCCCTTGTAGACATCATTTCTATAAAGTTTTTTTATTGGAGCTCATTCTTCTTGTGAGGTAGCAAACATTTGGAAGACTTGTATTTTTTTACATAGATATACACACATATAAACACCATCTCTTAAGTGCTTCAATTTTCAGTTGTCTTATTTATTTTGCTTCTACTGCCAAATCATGCATGCCAACCTAAATATGCATATCATGTATGCAGACATTCAAGATACTAAAACCAGAACAGCCTCTTTTAAGGGAAAAAAGTATTTTGGGGTTGGAGTTCTCGTCTGTCTGGAGCTTTCTCATTTATATGAAAATGTCTAGCGCTAAAGCGAACCTACTGTTGAAATGATGAAGGTCCTGTAGACTCTGCCAGTATGAAGCATGAACTTTAAGAACAACATCTACAAGGCATGTTTTGAAGTCTTGCTTCATGGGACAGGGGAGGTAGTGCTCAGTGCCTCAGAAAGCTCTTTCCTGGAAGACCCATGGTAGAACATGGCTGTGAGCTTTCCAAAAGTCTGACTTTCCAGCAGCAATGCTGAGTACAGACATCAGAGATAACAACTAAATCTATGCAGAGAGAGAAGGCTCTTCTAGGCACCAGAACTGCTGTCTCGCAGAGTTTTGCTTCACTGGGTAGACTACGGCTTATCAATAACACATCTCAACTTGAAGATACAGAAAGCAAATGCAAAAGGAAGCTTTTGGTAACTAACTTTACTACCCATCGCTAAAATGATTGCTCTGTTTGCCTGCCCATACATTGTTCAGGTGAGGAGTCTGCTGTCTATCAGACAGGTTCAGGAGGGAGTTCTCCCACAGCAAATTAAGTTTTCCTGTCCTGTTTTATTTTAGCTTGCATGTGCACCAGCTTCCCACCAGGAATCTTCTCTAACCCCACTCAGTAGTTTTTCACTTGAGTAACCAACTAAATTCTAATGTGACAATATCACTGTTTACATACTTATGATAAGAAAAGTCATACACTTTGCTTAATAAATGATAACTATTTTGAATTCTGCATAACTGTATATAAAACACATATGATGATTTTATAAACTGCTAGCTTACACTTGGAATGCAATTTATAAGAGCCCTGCCACATAGGTTATGGAAGTAGTCCTATAGCAGGACTTCTCCAGCAAGAGAAAAAGCCAGTTGTGCTCATGTTGATGGTTTCTACCATTATACAACCGGTGGGAATTGCTTGTGTTTCACTTGAAAGTTATCCCTTTCCTGTTTACTTGGAGGAGCACTGAAAGGTTTTTAGAAATTCTTCCATTTTTCTTGGCATGGGGCTATTAATTCTTGTATAGATTTTTATCGTGGCCTCTTTTTCTAAAGATAGATATTTTGGCTGCTAAAGAGTAGTTCAATTAAAAAAAAAAAAAGGTGGTTTGTCTAAAGAAGGATTTCCAAACATAATGTTCTTGGTTTTTTTAAGTGTCCTTTTTACCCTTCCATAAAAGCTACATCCCTAGCTCTGTTCTGAAGTCATTGAGATTCATGTCTTTTGCAGAGTAAGCCATTTTCAATGTAAATATTTGGATTTAGGCTTTTATTTATAATACTTAGAAGCTAGGAAGATCACCCTTTTCAATCAGTGAAAATAAAGCCTTAAGAAAGCATTTCAATCTCTCTCCTCTGACTTATACATGGAAAGATAAGTCTCCCTAATTGTAGGCATGTAACAGAGATTGGGTAAAACCCCTTTTTTCCTTTCTTTTACTGGCCTATAAAATCAAACAGAATGCAGGCCTTAATCTGATTTTGAGTTATTACATGCAAAGTTGACCTTGAAAGTACTGAAGTCAAAATAATGCTGGCAGGAAAAATCACTGTGTTTTTTAATAATCTTAGGACATTTTTATGACAGTTGGTTAACTGTGGCTATATAGCATAAAAAAAAACCCCAACTATCTTACCAATTCAGAAATGTGCGGGTTTTACAGTTGAAGGAAAAATATTTGTAAAGAGGTTTTAATTCCCTGCAGAAGTTGTAATTTCAAATGGATTGTTTCCAGAACTTTTTTTTGTTAAAATCTGTATGCTCAACAGAGAAGTGCCAGCGTAGACTGGAGACAGGCGAAGTGGTGGCCACAGGGACGGAGGGACGGTGAGCTGCGCAGTCCCACGGTGTCCCTGGATATACAATCCTATTGCTTGTCCCTGCTGTAGTAGCATTTCCTGGTTGTTTCTGCTCATAGTCTCCATTAAAATGAGTTGGTTGTCTCTATGGATGTTGGAATATTAAAAGAGAGTCTCTTAATTGTATCCATTTTACTTACATCTATCGATTTAGGGTTGTTTATTCATATAAGGTAGGATGATGCTTGTAACACTAGTAACAGAGCTTTTGCTAGCCTTCGTCCCCTGTGTTTGTTTAAAGCAACTGTATGATTTACTGCAAAACCTTCCCTACGTCTCTCAAGTGTTTACTGATGGATGAGCTCGAGTGAGATATACCAGCTCATAATTCACAAGTCACAACATAATTCAGAAAAGAAACTTCTGTTCTCATCATACAGCCCCCTTGCAGTGACAACATCAAATTATTTCAGCTGTCAGTGATCGCTATAATAAAGATCAATGACGCTGGTTAAGCTATGGCTTCTAACTCTGTTTAAAACAGACTCGCTGCAGTGAGCTGGCGTCACACAACAGCAACCTCTGATGCATAACTGCTGCTCAACAGGTTGGCTCTGTGGATGCAAAATAGGACGAGTATTTACACATTGCCATTTCTTCCGTGTCCTAAAGGAATCATAACCTGCCTACCATTTAGTTTTGCTTGCCTTGAACTAAATGTTTCCGCTTTCCCATCATTAATTTTTTTTGGAGCAGACACACACACACACACACACACACACACACCCATCTATATGCCAGCGCAGGCGTTGATAAGTGTTAGCATCTGGAGCAGGTAAGGTGCCAGTTAAACGCACAATGCCTGAACCTGCTTGCTTGGGAAGGCTGTTGAACTCAGTGAAGTTAAAAAGGATGTTAAAACCACAGGGAGATGGAGGTTTTCTCTGCACTTTTATTTGGATTGCTGGCTTGCTGACTTGTGCCTATGATTAGAATAGGTACAGGCCCGTAGCAAGGAAAGATGGCTACCCCACGATGCTTTCCCCGTTCCCTGTGGGCAGGGTGCTCATCAGCGTGTTTGGGCTGACAGCACAGGTCGTGGGGGTTCAGAAGGGGCAAGTCTTTTCCAGTAACTCTGTACTCATCGAGGCGGCTGTCGCCATTAGTTTGTTCATTAGCCAAAGTTGAGTTGAATCACTTAGACCCTTGGCCTCAGACCTGGATTTTGAGTCCTGATGGTGAATTTGGTTATTTATGGTAAGTTGTGGGCAAAAAATGTCTTACTTTCCTATAATACTTCTGTATCACTGCAGAGTGCACCAGTCTCAGGGAAAGTGTGATTTATCTCGTGGAAGAAGTCGGCATCATTAGTTAATGTTTGATGGCACTTTAAACAGCAGGAGATTAGACTTCCAAATTTGCAGCATAGGCTATTTTGGGCAGGGATTGGTATAATCCTGCTTGGTGATGGGTGCCTCAGCGCGCTGCACAGGGAGCATAAGGTACAGGTTGATCTCACCAGCAAAGGTCGACTGCTACTTACACTCACGATACGTGGTTTTGAATAATAAATGGTTTTCCTTCCTAGGGTAAAGACAGAGTTTTTCAGTCTCGGCATCAGTTGGACTGCAAGAAATGGATTGTTTTGGTTTTAATGTTTTGCTAAGAAACATGTCAAAGTGGTTACCTGCCCTGTGCTGATGAATTGAGGGAGGCAGAGCTCCAAGGACCCGAGCGCAGCTGCTCTTCTGGGCCAGCCTGCCATCTGCAGGCCACTGCTCTCCATGCGGGAGAGGCGTAAAGCAGGGCTTTGGAGGTTTCTTTCCTTTTCCAGAAAGTGTTATTTGTAACAAGGTTTTTTTTTCTGGGTAGATATTACAAAATAAATCCGATTTGTTTCCACTTGATCCTATGAATAGTCACCTCAGTTCTGAAAAAAAAGCAAGGATGGTAGAAATAAGTAAGTCTCTTTAGCTGCTCTCTTTTATCTTTAGATTAATGACTAATTGCTTTTGCTTTTATTGTCCGTTGTTCGGTTTGATAAGTAAACATTTTTGTGCTTAGAAATGGGACATTTCATATGACAACTAAATTCTGTCCATCATTCTCAGTCCATTAAATCTTTAGCAATTCTTTGTGGTGGTGGTCTTAATGAACAGTACCACTATAATGTTCAACTCCTGTTGAATGTTAAACATTTTGCTGAGAAGGGGATATGTGTACACAACAACCAGGTAGCTTTCCAAGCGTCCCAAAGATCTTTGTTTTCATAGTCCACAAATGGATAGCAGATGTAACAAAGCTGTTGGGCTTTTACACAGCAGACCTTGGCTGCTGCTTCTTCACAGAGGCCGTCCCCACCAACACCCCCATCAAAAAACTTTCAGCACAATTCAGCAAAAGTGTGATTTTTTGGACAGTAGTAACTAATCTAGATGTATTGGGTTTGCGTGGCAAGGTTTTGGTAGCAGGGGGGCTACAGGGGTGGCTTCTGTGAGAAGATGCCAGAAGCTTCCTCCATGTCCGACAGCCAATGCCAGCCGGCTCCAAAACAGACCCGCTGCTGGCCAAGGGCGAGCCCATCAGCGACGGTGGTAGCGCCTCTGGGATAACAGATTTAAGAAGGGAAGAAAAATAAAACCTGAGCAATTGCAGCCAGAGAGAGGAGTGAGAATATGCGAGAGGCAGGACTGTGCAGCCCCCCAGGTCAGTGCAGAAGGAGGGCAGGAGGTGCTCCAGGCACCGGAGCAGAGATTCCCCTGCAGCCCTGGTGCAGCCCATGGGGAGGCAGCTGTGCCCCTGCACCCATGGAGGCCCCCGGGGAGCAGAGATCCACTGCAGCCCGGGGAGGAGCCCACGCCGGAGCAGGGGGATGTGCCCCAAGGAGGCTGTGACCCCGTGGGAAGCCCACGCTGGAGCAGGCTCCTGGCAGGAGCTGTGGCCCCGTGGAGAGAGGAGCCCAGGCCGGAGCAGGTTTGCTGGCAGGGCTGGGGACCCCGCGGGGGACCCACGCTGGAGCAGGCTGCTCCTGAGGGGCTGCACCCCGTGGAGGGACCCACGCTGGAGCAGTTCATGAAGAACGGCAGCCCCTGGGAAGGGCCCACGTTGGAGAAGTTCATGGAGGACTGTCTGCTGTGGGAGGGACCCCACGCTGGAGCAGGGGAGGAGTGTGAGGAGTCCTCCCCTGGGGAGGAAGGAGCGGCAGAGACAGCGTGTGATGAACTGACCCCAGCCCCCATTCCCTGCCCCCCTGTGCTGCTCAGGGAGGAGGGAGAGAATTCAAGGGTAAAGCCTGGGAAGAAGGGAGAGGTGGGGGGAATGTGCTTTTAAGATTTGGTTTTATTTCTCACTGTCCCCCTCTGATTTGATTGGTAATAAATTAAACTGATTTTCCCCGAGTTGAGTCTGTTTTGCCCATGACGGTAATTGCTGAGTGATCTCCCTGTCCTTATCTCGACCGGGAGCCTTTCATTACATTTTCTCTCCCCTGTCCAGCTGAGGAGGGGAGTGACAGAGCCGCTTTGGTGGGCACCTGGCATCCAGCCAGGGTCAGCCCACCACACTAGACCAGTGATTCCACTGTTAGATATTTTTTGTTTGTTTTCTACTTTTATTTCAGTAGCTTAAATGTACCTGTTTTTACCTTCTTATTGCCCAGGTATTTGAAAGATGTATGACCTGTGCTTTCCTTAGCTGTTCTTTTAACCATTGATAGGAAATCTTAACCGAGTTGTTCATTTGGGGGGGAATTTACTGTAGGTAAATTACTGATCAATTTACAGTTTTCAAAGGAGTAACAAAATTTCATGTGTAAAGTGAAATGTTTGGTGTGTGCCACCTAACCTTTAAATCGTTTTTGTCTTTGTTTTAGGTCTTCCTGAACAATACTACAGCCTCACTTGGTTCCTTAGCCCTATCCTGGGCTTGATCTTCACGCCGCTTATAGGTTCGGCTAGTGACCGCTGCACACTGAGCTGGGGCCGCCGGCGGCCTTTTATTCTTGCTCTCTGCATTGGTGTCCTCTTTGGAGTTGCACTTTTCCTTAATGGCTCTGTTATAGGTAAATAATGAGGAAATCACCGCATATGTCTCCTGCCAACATACCTGCTTTAAGACTTATGTAGGAAGTAAAGATAATGATAGGCAGTTGATTTAACTTATGTTTAGTGTTAAAATCGTTTTGAAATCTCTGCAACGTTGCATTTGAGCTATCCATCTTGCATGTTTTTAATCTTATTTGAAAGTTACAGTGTTGTACTAAGTATTGTGCAATTACAGCTGTAACTGTTAATACAGTGTTATTAATACAATGGTTGCCAGCATAATGTTTGCAGTCACTGAGATGAATTTGGTCGATCTTTGACATGGGAAAATTGTAGCAACCTGTTCACAGGGAAATGTTTCCTGTTGTGATCCATTTTCCCTTTAATGCATATCTGGCAACACATCCTGTTTCCAGCATTATTTCAAAAATTATCTTTTCACTTTTTCTTGTGCTTTTCTTAGACCTAGTATTGAAAAAGTCCAGAACACAGTTAATATTTGTTTATCAAAAACTATGTGGGAAAATAATTTTTCCTGAGCCCCCATCAAAGCTGGTAAAAATAGTTTCCCTTGAACATAGTTTACTACTGAACTTAATCTACAATCTCCGAACTACAATCTCTTTGTAAATTTAGGGTAGGAGAGGTGACAGCAAGTACGTTTGGGGAAATGTTTACATCATGGTTGGACTGATGCAAATGGAAGGAACTTAGCACCTAATAATACCCTCTTGGCTCTCTCTTTCTTGGGTTAGATGCAGCTCTATTGTGAAAAAGTTTCACTAATTGAGGGAAATGAGTAGAACATTACCTTGGCTCAGCATGTTAGATTTTTAAAGCCAGATTGGGGCGCCATATGATGGTTTTCAATTTTCTGCAAACGGCAGTAGACAAACTGTTCAGATGAATGACGTTTAGCTTATGTTTTTTTAATTTACCCAAGCAATAAATATTAATTATTTGAATTGCTATCACATGGTATCAATTGTACTTCGGAGTTATGTCTCCAAGATTTATTCCTCCTTGTCCAGATGCATGCAAGATGTTGGACTGCAGCCCTCTTACGATATTTTAATTGATAGGAAGCTCTTCCTTCCACACAGTGGTTTAGGTCGGTAACCATTGATACTGGCAAGCAAAGCTCATATGCAGTTTGTACGTTTATTTTGAAGTATCTCACCTTCTAATAAACAAGCAGAAAATAGTCTTTGATTTTTCTCTAATTCTTTGTTACACAGTAATACAGTCTATTGCATAGCTTTCTAGAAAACCTGTGCTTTCCAGACACTCCAGTGGTACTTTTGTGTGGTGAAATGTCTTTTAAAATGCAGGTTGTTGCAAAGCACCACAAAAGTGAGCTGTATGCTTTATGCATCCATTCCTGGGACGTGGTTGTGCTAGGTTTTGAACAAAAACCCTCTTCTGAACAGCACTTTAAACGCAGCTGTGCCTCTCCCAGGGGAGCCTGGAGCAAACTGAAGTGAGAGCCATTCCCTGGTCTTCTCTTAGACCTCCTCCATACTAGAAGACAGAGATTTGCCACTAACATTCAATTTACATCAGCGTAAGACAGCACTTGATCTACTAGAGCAGATGTACAACATGATAAAGCAGTATTAGTCTCTCTTTAATTGAAGTTTTTGAAATGGTGGCTTGTGTCACTTTTCAGAGAGAAAAGGCACTGCTGACCAGTCTCTCGCAAAAAGGGGTGTCTAGAGGTTTGCAGGGAAAGGCCTCATTTGTAACCAGATTTTCTTCTAGATGGACCCTGTATGTTTTCATTGTCTGTCTTCCCTTTTCATGTTCACACTTTTCTATCCTTATTCTCCAGTTACTTGCACTCCTAACTTCAATTTTGGGCTAGAGGAGATGCTACAAAAACTGAGGTGGTCATTGTATTGTACCCTTTTTCATAACCTGGCCTCTGGCAATAGGAGCCATTGGGAGGGGAACAAGGAGACCAAGAGCATGCTAAAAAAGAGGTTCTCCAATCCTAATAACAATACGGCCGCATCCCAGGAGAACAGCTGTGTATAGATCTTATTCAACTCTTGTTCTCTCCACTGTATGCACTGTTCAGGTTTCCAACAAATCCACAATTTCCAACAAATCAACAAAACACCGCTGGTGTTTTCTGCTGTAAGATTCAGCCAAGCATGGAACACGTATAAACTTCTTTAGCATTCGGAGGACTTGGTATAAATGAGGATTGAATATGCAGGAATCATAGCACTTGAGATTTAGATGATTTTTGGTGGCTTAGCCAGTTCATCTCTTTCCACAGTCATTTTCATCAGTTACGCTAATGGTTTTATCAGTGTCTTGCATGTGTAACATTCAAATCTCTCTGATTCAAGTAATTCATGCTTTTGTCAGTGGTTCATTTCCTGAAAAATTCTCCAGCTATATACTAATGCTGCCATTCTACTCTGCAGACAAAAAGCATTTCATCCTATGCTATCAACAGAAGCTGAATGACGGTTTTTGCAGTGCAAAATACCTTCATGTTGCTTCATCCTTAAAAAGTTTTGCTTATAAAAGTGCCCTAGAAAATATGAATGTTTAAGAAAAGCAAAGAGGAGAGAGGGGATTAAATTTCACTTTATCTGTTGTGCTACGACCATTACATGTTCAGCGCAGTGTCAGGACTGCTGTCAGCAGTGCAGTTACCTGTGTGTTTAACTAATAGATGAGGTATGACAGTTTGGTTTTGGAGGCTCTCCTCTCTCACCATGGCTGTCTTTTTATAAAAACAGCCTTCAGCATTTGAAGGAAAATACGTGTGAGGAACATGAAATAGTATCTAATGCTCTCAAAGGTTTAAGAGATACTTTTAAAATAACATTTTGAAAAATACATGTCAGTCCTAAAAATTTAAAAACATAATCTTCCTTCCCAGACCTTCCATGAAGCTGTGCCAAAGAGTTGAAATTGCCATTTTCCTCTGTAAAGGAATGTTTCCAGTGAGTGTGTTGGCCACCTTTCTCTTAAGGAGTTAAGCTTGCATTTAGTAGTTTTCCCTTTTTGAATGTTGTACTCAGATTTCTCTTCCGTTTTTCCTCAGGTCTGGCTATTGGTGATGTCCCGGACAAGCAGCCCATTGGTATAGTTCTCACAGTGCTTGGTGTTGTGGTGTTGGACTTCTGCGCTGATGCAACAGAAGGGCCAATTCGGGCCTACTTGTTGGATGTGGTGGACAGTGAAGAACAAGACATGGCCCTTAACATCCATGCGTTTTCAGCTGGTATGGAGTTAGCTGATATGTTTTTCGCAACTGTCAAGTCTTCCTGATGACCAAGTTGTGACTGCATTGATTTTTCCTGAACTCGCTTCTCTTTTTTTCTCTTCCACAGGTCTTGGAGGAGCAATTGGTTATATGTTAGGAGGGCTGGACTGGACACAGACCTTCTTGGGTAGTATTTTTAAATCTCAAGAGCAAGTTCTTTTCTTCTTTGCAGCCATTATCTTCTCTGTCTCCGTTGCTCTCCACCTTTTTAGCATTGAAGAAGAGCAATATAACCCTCAGCAGGACAGGATTGATGATGAAGGAGACACGCTTTCCAGTGTCAAATACAGTGGTAGTCTCCCCCCTCTGAATCGACTGAATGTAATTAGTGAGGAAGAGCCTTATGGAGCCTCTATGTTCCACGATGAGGTTCAGTCAGAGCATGATCTCAGTATGGAGTTCCTTGAGGTGAACATTGTAAGAAGCAAGAGTGACTCAGTTCTGCACATGCCCGATGCTACACTGGAAATTGAATCGGAGCTGCTTTTTCTGCATGACATTGAACCCTCCATTTTTCAGGATGCTTCATATCCAAACACTCCCCACAACACAAGCCAAGAGATCATGAAGTCCAAACTCAACCACCTGTCTGCTTTCCTCAGGGACAATGAGAAAGAGGAGGAAATGTTGCTTGATAATCGTTTAAATGAAGATAAAGTCCCAAACGTGAATGGCTCCCTACCAAAAGAGTTCCTCAATGGACACGCTAGGATAGGCATGAAGCAATCTAGTACTTCAAACTCCATGCGAAGGCGGAGGCACATGTTCTACCGTCAGCCATCTTACACCTTCTCGTACTATGGCAAAATAGGCTCTCACCGCTATCGCTTTCGTCGGGCCAATGCCATCATCTTGATAAAGTCCTCGCGCAGCATGAATGATATCTATGACATGCAGAAGCGGCAGCGACAGAGGTACAGACACAGGAATCAGAGTGGCACAACAAATTCAAGTGGAGACACAGAGAGCGAGGAGGGGGAAACTGAAACCACTGTCAGACTCTTGTGGTTGTCGATGCTAAAGATGCCAAAGGAGCTGCTGAGACTGTGTGTCTGTCACCTCTTAACTTGGTTTTCGATCATTGCTGAAGCTGTGTTCTACACAGATTTCATGGGCCAGGTCATCTTTCAGGGTGATCCAAAGGTAAGAGAGCAGTTACCATTGGCCAACGTGCATGTAGTTACTCATTTCTGAGATGTGCTCGTTACAAGAAAACGGCTTTGCGTTTGTGTTTGTTGCAGGCCCCTTCTAACTCAACTGAGTTGCATGCCTATAATGCTGGAGTTCAGATGGGATGCTGGGGGCTCGTAATTTATGCTGCTACTGCTGCCGTTTGTTCAGGTAAGAGACTGCACAATCAGACAGTGGAATGCACCTCATGGGTGTATTTGCAAGGTAAAAATAGTTTTGCTTCAGTTAGCATCCACCTCCTTGTTTGGGGCGAAGGATATTTGGAAAAGCATTTCACATGGTCATAAGGGGAGAGGCTTCGTTAAGAATCAATATTAAAAAAATCCTCCAAATGCGGACGTGGAAATATGAACAGATTGGTTGAGTGGCATAAAGCACAAAATTATATCAAAGGATATAGAATGGCATTTAGCTAGTCATCAGGAAACTATCATGCTTGTTAGAAGATTCAAACATATGTAAGAGGGTTTTTGCAAAGCCTGCTTTTAAAATCAAAGTTATAAATATATATTTCTGAAAGTCTCTTTCTTGCTCTCTAATAACAGATAAACCAACAGACAATTTAGGCTTGGAATACAGACTGAAATTGAAAGCTTTTGCCAAACTTAAATTCTGCCTTTTGCAGTACATGTGTCTGCACAGATCAGTAGCGTGGGGACTGCCTCTTTGTTAAGGCATGTCAAATTGAAGTTCAGGTGGGCAGCTTGTTTCTGAACACAAACTGAAATGTGGCTATAAACATCAGTTATCTGATCACTTTGTTTATCAAATGTGCTTGCATTAGAATCTCCTCTGCACACCGAGTGTACCTGCATTGATAGAACCAATGAATAGGTAAAATTAGTGAATGGACTGAGTGGACCATGTTTGAATCTCAAAGCATTTTGTTCTGCCTCAGACTTGTAGCGTGGGTTAGGCAAGTCTCTGAGCTCATTTGTTCCCTGGTTTGTGAAGCAGCAATACATCCTTTTCCAAGTGAGGGCTGAGCTATGCTGCTGAGACAAGCCAAATACACCGTGAGCATCCAAGTCCCAAAACAGCATATTGAGCTGCGGCGGCCACCTCAATACCATAAAACTTTGCTGAGTAAACTGATATTTATGTTTTATTCTTGATCTCTGCAGCCTTGTTGCAGAAATACTTGGACAACTATGACCTTAGTATAAAAGTGATCTACATCCTGGGCACGCTGGGTTTTTCTATTGGCACTGCAGTGATGGCTATATTCCCCAACGTGTACGTCACCATGATAATGATCAGCACCATGGGAATAGTCTCTATGAGTATCTCCTACTGCCCCTATGCGCTTTTGGGACAATACCATGATATTAAACAGGTACGTGGAATATTTTGAATATTTTAATCAAGGCAGAGCATTCACGTTTCTCTGAAGATCACAGTGACAAAATGGATTTATTAAATCCCCTTATTTGAGATACCTGCTTTGTTGGGATGTGTGCCAAAGCATAGATTCATCCTTGATAGTAAATAGCAAGAGCTGCTACTTAAATCAGATGGCATTAGCATCAAGTTGGCTCAGTGGGCTCATGATTGCTTTACCCTGTGCTGAGGTGTAAAAGGATTTGGATGATATGGTGGATGAAGAGAGATGAAATAATTCTTGGAGTATTTATTATATACCTAGTTGTTACTGCTGTTTCTGATGTGTTATGTTAGCGTTACTCAGGTTCTTCGCAGTCTTAGATACTGAGCTGTGTCTGGAAAAGCAGCCACAGGTTTGGGGAGACGTAAAGCAAACTGATTCTGCTGGAAACAGAGACAGATTTACTTTCCACTTTTTAGCACCGTTCCATTTGTATTACAAATTACAGGAGGATCATTTATTTTAACATGTTTCTGCATTGGGATCGGGAGGGAGATTCCTTTTTGTAATCATAACAATAACTTCCACCAACTGTTTCATGTGAATTTTTTTTACAAAACCTAATCTTGGAGCCAGTTCTCCCTAGGAGTGCCCCAGGAAATACCTGCCTCTTGGTGTAAGATGAGGAGGCCATTGATAAGTAGATAAGGAGGCTGTTGCTCTGGACTTGCATAGCCTGCGTGATGCAGACGGATGGCATAAAGTTGACCACGTGACTGAGAAATTCGAGGAGGATGATATGAGTGTTTTAAATATTTGATTTCATCCATTGTTTTGCCTCCTAACATGTTTCTTGTCTTTTTCCAGTACATTCACCATAGCCCTGGGAACTCAAAGCGAGGATTTGGCATAGACTGCGCTATTCTGTCATGTCAGGTTTACATCTCCCAGATCCTCGTGGCTTCTGCGCTTGGTGGTGTGGTGGATGCAGTTGGCACAGTTAGAGTCATTCCCATGGTGGCTTCAGTGGGATCCTTCCTGGGTTTTTTGACAGCTACCTTCTTGGTGATTTACCCCGAAGTCAATGAAGAGCCAAAGGAAGAACAGAAAGGACTAGGTCCTCCAGAGACAACCGAGGGCAACGGCACAAGCGCGGAGAAGCCGACTGTGCTGAAGCTCACGCGCAAAGGAGCTGCCGCGTCGGAGCTGGAGGGCGAGTCAGCCGTGTGAGGCCGTCGCTTGTTTGTTGTTCACCCACATTCCAGGGAGGGCAGGTGCAGGATCAAGAACTCTTTCTTTCTTTCTTTCTTTTTTTTTTTTTTTTTCCTTTTTCCTCCCGCTCCCCACCCCCCAACCAAATTAGGATCTTCACTACTTGTAGCTAAAATGGCAAAAGAAAAGGCAATTTTGTGCAAAAGTGTAAATGAAATTCTGTAGTCCTTAATATAGGCTTGAACAGGTAGCTATGATGCTAATTGCTTTCTCTACAACTTAGAAATGTCATTTCTGAACACTTTTTTATTGAAAATACATTTAGATTTCGAGTAAGTTTTATTAATCTGCATGAGACTCATAGTGTATACAATTAGCAGTTAGAAAAATTGTTTTCGGCTGTTTTTAACTGAAAATGGAAGCTATCTTGACTTATAGTCTCTTGCTATTTTTTTGTCTGAACATTTCAGATCTCACTAGTGTAATAGCTGAATGAAACGCTTGGACATCTTGATCAGTTTTTTTCATAGGCGTGATATTATTGGTCTGACAGCTACAGTTCTTTAACCTTAATTTTAGACTTCATGTTTTTGTTAGTGCAATTACTACAGAACAGTTTTATTTGCAATTATTTTCAAGAAAAACAAAAGCAATTACTGCAGTTTCTAAGAAACTGCTGTGAATCATTTTAGTCATACTGTTCAACAACTACTCCCAAGTCTGCTGCTTGTCAGGAGAGGGTGACATTGGGTGCGTGATGTGAACTGTAGATGGAAGGAGCAGCAACTGGGAGAGGTGACCAGCACTGGCAGGTTTTTTATCACAAGTGCTGAATTTTATGAATGTCGTTGGAATACGCTGTGACAATTTTTAGCTTGGAGTTTTGCGTGCTGGTGAACTCGGGGGGTTTCTTGGCATTTAAACGTGATCATCTGTGGATGAAGCTGCCAAGGAGAGAGGGCATCTCTGGGCTCAGCTTCATGGGAAGGGGCGTGTGGATTCTCTCTCATGGGGAAAGGAAGTCGTTGATTAATTGCACTTTTTATGATCCTTTAACCTCCTGGCTGGGAACGCAACAGCCAAGGTAAAGGCACAGTGTCAGTACAACAAGTAAACCGAAGGCCTACCTCCGTCACTTTATGGCATAGTCTGGGTGTATAAAAATCTGTCAGAAACAGTTTTTAGGCCTTAAAAATTCAGTCCACATGTGTTGCTGTTCCAGTCCCTGTGTTGGAGGAACTGTAGGCTGGAGCTCTTCCGAGCTGCTGTACCAATGTCATCAGCGCAACCTCCATGCCCCCTTCCTTGATTCAGGACATAGCTGCGGTGCAAAGACATTTTTCTGTGAAGAGCTTGAAAGAGTTGTACAAATCTGATTTAAAACAGTGTTTGGATCGCTAGCGGTGTGCCCCAATCCATGGGTAGCCAAAGCTCAGAGATCCAGCAGCCGTTTAAAGAAACTTTAGAAACCGAACTACCGTTTGTCATCTTCTAAGAAGTGTTTGTGATGCTTTTTACTCATTTTCGCATGGACCTCCAGGCTGCAGTCAATCCGTGTGCTAAACAGACAAATCACAGCTCGTTGTAAGATTTCTGCTGCCTCAAACTTCTCATACTACCATACTTTAAAATACATGTGTAAACCATGCTGCAATATAGTCATTCAAAAGAGGAATATATATTTCAAAATGAAAAGCAGTTTTTAATAAATTACTTGAATTGTCAATATATTTAAGAAATATACGTTTTGGTATATTTGAAGTTAACACGCAGTCTTGGCCAGCATCATTGACGAATTCCTGGTGGCATACGTGGGTTTCTTAGCTGAAGGTTTTCAGTCGGTGCCGATGTCCTATGCTATCAAGGGTGACAGCGGTTTTTTTAGGCTGATGAAATCACCGAGCACTAAACTACACGTATTTGCACAGGACTTAGGGGGTTTGTTTGTTTGTTTCAAGTGTTTTGAGAAAATCTTTTTTTTTCTTTAAGGTGAATATTTTTTTTTATGTAGAACACATACTGTGAACTGTGTTCAGACAGGGGAATAATACTACTGAAGAATATGAGACCTTATTGAAGAAATCAGTTGTGAGAAATACTTTAACTGAACTTGTGCCGTGAATTTTGTCATCTCAATTACATTTAATATATCCTGGTGATCTTCATATATGATGAGTTGTATTTCACCCTATAACTGGCATTCATGTAAAATACACACTGAGTTAGACATTTTTAAAGTGGTTTTAATATTTTATTTTTAAAGCTCCTTGAACATTCTGCTTTGGGTTAAACGAATGCTGTCAAGTACTCCTTATTTTAATCTCTGTCTGTGGAAAGGTTCTTCTACAGTTTAAAAATCTTCATCTTCTGGCCGGTGCCAACCCTTTTCCCCATGAGCTTCATGGGTCGGTGTGGTTTCAAATCGCCCTTACCTCACGTGGCACCTTCGTAAGCCAAGATTTCTATCACAGCACCATCGAGCTGACCAAGGTCTATCAGGAAAGAGAAGTTGAAGCTCCCTCTTGCCTCACACCCAGCAGAGGGAATGTGAAACTGGTTTGGGGGGTGAGCTCACACATTTATTTCTCTTTCTCAGTCAGGGGAAGGGTGAGGAGGGAGGAAGGATGTTTCGAACCCAGAGGGTTTCAATCAGAGGCAGGGCAGGTCCAATTTTGTCCCAGCCAGCTTTTGGCGTAGCCTCATTTCTAAGAACTGGATGTTAAAATCCGTATTTGGAGTCGTTTACGGGGCTGTTTAATTACTGTTTGTAACGCATGAATATGCACGCTGCCTTGTAGCAGGAAGCTCTATTTCACTCCCCTGTAAAGCCGAAGGAAATAATTATCCATTGTTAAACGCGCTGAAGTATTTTGTAGTATTGCCAGAAGAATTAACTTGGGGGAGCCCCTGCCAAAGTATCTCCTCCTGTTCCTTGGCCAGCCTGTGAAACCACCGCGCTGGCTTCCACTGTGCTGCCGGTGAGGGCTCCCGAGATCTTTCACAGTAATGAGAGAGTTTTCTTTCTAGCCCCAGCACTTCTCAGGGTAGAGTGGGCAATGATTTATTTCTTCATCTGTCCCTTACCTTATCTTTTGATGCAGAATTTTTTTTTTTTTGGTCATGATTAAAAGGTAAAGTAGTACAATTTTATGTGTTTATTGCAGCAGTTGTGGGAAGAGAGATTTGAAGGGGCTTTTTTTTTTATTCCTGGTGACAACAAGCATCATTTTTTGTTTGTTGGTATTACTGTGTAGTCAAATTCATCCTGTGTGCTCCATCTCTTACGACGTTTACTGAAGTAGGTTTAAGGTTTAGCATTTTCATTCTGCGTTGCTCTATCCTGTAAACAATTTTAACATATTCTGCTGCGGTCCTTCTGGTGACATGTAACACCTCGGACATGAGCCACCGTTAGTGCTCAGATTCTCGAGTGCTGTTGTCAGTAAGCTTCATGTCTAGAAATATTTCACATGAGAGTAGAGAAGCTCAAACTTTAACTGCTCGGAAAGGCATAGTGTGGATTTTGCACCATTGGGTTATTGCAAGAGTCCAGTTGGAACTGCACTGTTCGTGGATGGTAATTTCAGACTCCAGAAGCAATAATTTGTTAGGAATGTTTCTCTTCCTGCTGGTTAGATGACTTTCATAGAGATTTATTGCCTAAATAGCCTTTTAATAACATGAATCTGGTCGTTTGCTAGCGCTGGCAGTAAGCAGTTATGGAAAGATGTGGGTTGTTCATCATCAGAAGGGAGGAAGCCAGTAAATCCAATGGAGGTTAGTGCTCTTTGAAACAGACAATGTCTTTTTTCCCCTTTCACTTGGAGCCTTTTTCTAGACTATGAAATGTTCCCGGCACGGCAGGCTGAGGAGGAGGCAGCTGCAAATTTAGCCTCCCGGTTTTCTTGCCAGTGCTGACGCTGGTACGCGGACCCCATGATGAAACGGGCTTGCATGAGGTTTTCCGCGGAGGCATAGAAGTGAGGACTGAGCCTTTCTCATTCCTCTCCGGTCTGATCTGAATCCTCCCGACACTTGGAATGACAGCGGCAACAACAGTGATTATTGCCAGGTACCTCATTAAAACCTCAGTTCCATCATTAGAAACTCTTGTGCCCGCCCTTGGTTTGTGATGAGCTCGGCCTTCCTCCAATGTCTACCATTAAAGGCAGGATTTTCATGGCTTCCAGTGGGGTCTTGTGGCCATGCGGGTTGAGGTCACGTTTACGAACAAAGGTGGAGAAAGTCACAGTTTGTTCCTGGGAGAGCTCCCTCTGCATCCGGGCAGGAGGGGAATTTGGGGGCGGTCTTCCTTCCCGGAGGCACGTCGCGAGGATCAGCTTTCGTTTTTCGGTGGTCGCTCACGTTTTCAGTAATTTTGCGTAGACATGTAGCCGGGTTGCACAACACTCCGTTGTCCCTGCGATGAATTGTAGTTCAGTCACTGAGAGTTGGGGTTTTTCAGGTGCGTGTGCGTGTGTCTATGTATCTGTGTGTATATACATTTATATACACACTGCTCGGGCCAAAATACCTTTGGTGGTTGTGTGCTCGTCGTCACTGTACTCAGCAGTTTTTTCAACTGAGTTCTTCCAGGTTTCCCTCATCCTAGTCCGATGTGAGACGAGCTCAGCTATAAATATGTATCCTATTTAAATGAATAAGTAAACTCCTGCATGATATTCCAAGCACATGTAGCAGCTTCGGCATCTGAAGTATCTATTGTGAAAGAGAAGTTGGTTTTATTTGCAGCTGTTTTGTCCTTGTTTCCTTTTAATAGGCCAAATAAATGTAACGAACACCAAATGTTGCACAGAAATGTTATTAATGACTGTGTAGAAGAAATACCAAATTTTATTTTTCTTTGCAGAAACTTTATGGTTACAGAGAGTCCTCTAGCTGTTATTCTTCCTTAAACGACAAAGCTGAACGTTTGTAAAGCGCGTCGAAAATGGTCATTTTTAAAAAGTGGAGCTACCCAAAGTTTTCTGTTTCTCATGTTGCATCCAGAACAAGCCATTGGCAAAGGCGAGCTGCAGAAGCTCATGTATCCACTGGCGTTTGGTTTTCGAGGCTCAGCAGCCCAGACAGTTAGGAAATTGCGTTAGTTAACAAGAAAAAGGCTCAGCTGCCTTTTCGTAATGTCGCGCTAACATCTGCCGGGGCAGCAAGGTCTGCCCGTTAAGGTGTTCCAGTTTTTCCTTTAATTTAAATTTAGATCACCTCCTGGAAAACTTCTTGTGTTTGGTTCCTCAACCCAAGCAGTCCTGCGGCTCGCCCGTCCTTCAACCTCGCCCCGGGGAGCACGGGGGACCGCGAGGGCTGCCCAGGAGGGACAAATACCTCCCCCCCGAAGAGAGCAGCGCTAAAATTAAAAGGCTTTCGATGCTCTTGTGACCTGCTGAAGCTTTAGCGAAAAAACGGTTCAATTTGACATGCTCTTGACACATTTCTTTGTCTTAAATTTTGAGGTTGGGGGCGAAGCTCTAGGAGCATTTAGCCACTAGGCATCCGCTTATTTAGTCTGCACCTACTCAGTCCTCAGTGATAGCCAAATTGGAGTAAATAGCCCCAAAAAACAGAAAGACTTCTCTCTCAACAAATTGGCCACTCCCAATATTGATTTTTTCTTTTCTGATGTAACATGAACACTAAGCCCTTTTGGTAGCCAAATGACCAGCTTATTTTAAATGCCTCATATTAATAGAAAGCTGCATATAGGCATCTCATAGCGGAAAAAAAAAAAAAAAAAAGAATATTTAGTTCCTTTGTGAACTGGCCATATGACAACTACTTTTTTATCAACTTATTAAGTTGGGGCACTATAATAGCTCTTGCTGAGTTTAGCAATGTTTATAAGCATGTGTTAAACACATAATGTTAAGTTTTATGAGGAAAAAGGGATAAAGAAAAGTAATGTCACAGATGAATGTTTGAGTGCGTAGACGGCATAATGTATGTATGTTTTTTATTTCTACACTGTTGAGCTTATTTTCTGTTTTAAGGTTAAAAAAAAGATTTGTTGCATGAGAACTGTTTTATTGTGTTCTGCACTTTCTGTGCTTTTTGTATAATCTTGATTTTTTTTCATTTATGCATAGAAAAGAAAAATCAGTTTAGAAATATTCTACTCCACAAGACATTGTGTTCTGATCCATTGTTCTGAAGTTCGATCTTAATAAACATTTCAGTAAGAGTTGGTGGCTCGCGCTCCTCTGTCGTTTGTCGGGACCGTTTAGAGGCAGGCATCCTTTCCGTGACGGCCCCGCGGGGCTGGCAGTGATGCCAGCTCCCTGCTCCAGGTGAACGCCACTGCTGCTTCTCCTTGTCCCTAAGCCGTAGGAGACAAATAATACTTATTTCCACAAAAGCTTAATTAGTATTTCTAAAAAGGTGACTACCAAACATTAGCTGACAAAAAACCCCAAGCGTTAGAATTTGCAAATGTTTGATAAACTCGACTGAGCCCTGCTGCTGCTGGATGCAGGCTCTGCCAAGCAGCCCCGAGGCAGCCCCGCGCTGCAGGATCAGCCCCTACCCTGCACGCTGCCTCCTTGCTCCCGCACAGGCACCAGGCAGAGCTGAGCCCTCGTGCGCTCCCAGACCCCCACTACCGCCCGCTCCCCAGCAGCTCTGGCCTCGCTGCACGCCCCCCTCATGAGCACGGAGTGCACTGGGGATGTGGGAAAGGGGAAGTTGCAGCAGGGGAGTGGCCCAAATCCTGGGGCCAAGGGTGGCGGGTGGCTGCTGCTGCCTTTTCTGGGAACACGACAGCTGAAATGGATGCAGAAAGAGCAAGAGGGATAAGGAATTCATGACAGAAGGTTGAGGACGGCTTTTTTTGCTTCATTCGCTCTGAAAGGCTGACAGCAAAAGGCAGGATTCAATCGGTACTGATGGAGGAAGGGGCCTAAGTCCCAAGAGGAGACCCACAGCAGCCTACAAGTGCAGGCAGGAAGGCAGAGGAAGGGGCTGTTCCCCACCTCACTGCATGGCCCCGGCGGGGAGATCGCTGCCAGCACAAGACGGCCTGAATTTCCAAGTGGCTCCTGTCGCTGCAGCCGGGTTGTTTCTAGACGCAAACACTGCCATCCCTTGGTTTGAATCACAGAATGATAGAATATCTCAAGTTGGAAGGGACCCATAAGGATCATCGAGTCCAACTCCCTGCTCCTTGCGGGACTACCTAAAACTAAACCATATGACTAAGAGCGTCGTCCTGATGCTCCTTGAACTCTGACAGGCTCGGTGCCATGACCACTTCCCTGGGGAGCCTGTTCCAGTGATTGACCACCCTCTCTGTGAAGAACCTTTTCCTAATGTCCAATCCGAACTTCCCCCGACGCAGCCTCATCCCATTTCCTCGTGTCCTATCACTGGTCACCAGAGAGAGGAGATCAGCACCTCCCCCTCCGCTGCCCCCCTTGATGAAGTTGCAGACTGCGATGAGGTCACCCCTCAGCCTTCTCCAAGCTGAACAAGCCAAGTGACCTCAGCCACTCCTCCTAAGTCTGGCCCTTGAGGCCTTTCGCCACCTTGGTCGCCCTCCTCTGGACACACTCTCATAGTCTGGTGTCCTCCTCATGTTGAGGCTCCCAAAACTGCACACAGTACTCGAGGTGAGGCCGCACCAGTGTAGAGTGGGACAGTCACCGCCCTCAGCCAGCTGGCAATGCTGTGCTTCATGCACCCCAGGACACAGCTGGCCCTTTTGGCTGCCAGGGCACGCTGTTGACTCATATTCAACTTGCCATCAACCCAAACCCCCAGATCTCTTTCCGTGAGGCTGCTGTCTGTAGTCCTCCCATGTCACCTGTCCTTGCTTCCAGTGTCCACACGCTTTCCTTTTCTGCCCAAGTTCTAGAAGAAGATCTTTGCTGAGTCAAAAATTACCCCGATACTCCCCAACCTCTCACATCCCCCCGGAGCTCTGTCACCAAGCAGAGGAGTTCCCCTACCTGGGCACCCTCCCACAGGTGTGCTCGCTGCTGCCGCCCGGCACTGGCATCAGAGCAGGGCACAGCCTGCAGCCCGGCACCTGGGCGGCAGCGTGTTCCCGCCGGAGCTCTGTCCGGGAAGCTGCATCAGTCGTGGGGGTGCAGGGCTTCCTCATCACACTGGGTGAGACAAACCACCGTGCCACTGTGCTCCAGTCAGCCGAATTGGTGCTGCTGGTCCTCCTGCTCTGGGGAATGGGCTGGTTTTCCTGAAGGACGTTTGTACCTCGTGGCTTTGTCTGATGTGGTTAAACTCCTCTCCTATATACTGGTGTTCAACAGCTGCTATTAAAGAAAGCAGTGTTTTTAAAAAGGAGACATCTACTCAATAAATTAAGTTCCTATGCAATTAATTACCTGGAATCTTTTATCAATAAAAGTTCACAAGCATGAAAATGGACATTTGCCAGTTTTGTCACCTGACATTTTCACAAGCTGGGTACGAACCAGTTGAGAAGGCAAAACCAGGTTTAAAAAGTCTGGCAGGAATGAAAATCCATGAAGGCAGTGACAGGCAGGTGGCAGGTTGGTGTAGCTGGGTTCCTCTCTGCAGCAAGTGAAATTTCTTTAGCAGCACTTGTGTGTCTCTGTACAGAGAAATCTTTTAATTCAGTAAATAATTTATTTCACTTGCCACCACCAGCCAGACAGCTGCCAGGGGAGGAAATAGGGAACCTGAAAGTTACAGATGAGGGGCTCAAAGGAGGACACAATATCAGCAGAAGCTGGTTTTAGAAAGGAGAATAGAGAGAGAGAAAACCCCAGGCAATCACTCTCCGTAGAACACAGATAGGATGCGAGTCACTGCTAAAAACCATCATTCTTGTGTATTGAGTTACACAGGAAAAAGAACAAGGTACAAAGAGAGGCCAGAGTATCAATACAGTGTTTAATATTCTTAAATTGAAAAAAAAAAAAAAAAAAAACACAAACCTAAAAAGACAAAATTTCAGATGCCATCACATAATAAAACCTTTCATTGGCACACTGAAAGAGTTAGAAATCTAACACCGAGTGTTTCCAGTAGTCTACACCTCTATTAGGCCTACACTGTTTTATATTTATTAACAAAAGTAGCAGCCCATGTTTTCCTTCTATTTACAATATTTTAAATATTGTATTCCACTTTACTCAGCACTGATACAGATAAAACTATTCTGCATAGATTTATTGTTTTACTTGTAGATAATTGTCATCAATGGAAAAGACAATGTACATCAGGAAGTGATGAGGGAATGCTGCTCAAGAGAATCCTCTAGACTGCAATATGATGATGCTCGCTTCAGTAATTAAGGAGTAGTTTGATGACTTTGCAGAACTTAAAAATTAAGCAGGTTTGACACAAAATAACAGCAGTTTGTCTGACTACAGAAACGACGCCTGAAGGGAGGAGTGGCTGAGGTTTGTTTGCACAGTAACTGGAAGGTTGCTTCCAAAACTAACTATAACATATATGGAATTAAATAAATTAAGTGCTTCAGAAGGGGGGGGGGGGCGGTATCAGTTTCACAAACTGTTGCAAATGCCAAGTGCTGTGCATTATTTTTAAAGGAAAAACAAGTTTAAGAAGTAAAACAGTCATTAGAAGTATCACCAGCAGGGAGCTTTCAGTGCTCTCGGGGAGATCCTGTCTGTGTCTACATTTTAAATAATACAGCACCATAAATATACATACAGGGCTAATGGACAGTCTTCCCAGCTAAATCTAGCTGCTAGAAAGCAAGCTAGAAATCTAGCTGCTGTTCAGAAGGACACTCAGCATTTACAGTACCTCCATAAATCCAACAAACGCACTTAGTTTTTTTTTTTCTTTTCTGTGACCATTTCTAGCTATTATAGGCTGCAACAGTATCAAATCCCACTTTTCAGGCAACCCACACACTGCCCAAAAAGAGCTCCAGTGGAATTACTGAGCTGGCTTCGGCTCTCTCAATGCAATCTGCACCACGCAGCCCGGCCGATAACCCTGACCCTTCACAACAGCACAGGTCAAGTTTAAAGTCAGTGACCCCTCTATTAACATTTCCGTTTCTTTCTCAAACCTGCAGGAGCAGTACAAGGTGCAAGGAGAGATTCACTTCTCTTTTGATTTTCTACAACAACGCAGGGACTAAAAGAACTTAATAAATACAAAACAATAACACTGATAGGTGGTTGAAATAGATGCAAAATGCTGGAGCAAACACAGCCTGAGGTCTTCGCTTTTTTCCAGCACAGTAGACATATTTCGAATAGCTTAACTATTCAGCTTTCCAAATGGCGATCTTCCCTTCTTCCTTTCCAGAGCCGCTGAGGACGTATCTGTCCTCTGCTGAGCACAGCGCCTTTACTGTATCCGCATGACCAACCAACTCTTTCTCCACAGTCTTCTTCTCAGCACTGATGACATAGATCTTCCCTTTGCTTTTGCCTTGCGATCTTCCACTGCTGCCAACCCACATCTGGAGGAAAAACAAAACAAAAGAAAACCACGATCATTTTCACTACTTTACATTTCCGTCAAGGACACAGTCAAGGAGTTTTACATGCCACGTTGATACAGTGAGGGTTCTCTCTTGCTAGGCTGGAAAGGGGAAACACTGAAAATTTCCTATATATATATATATATCTGTTGGAGTTCATGTCTATCTCCTGGGGGGGCTTGGCCGCCGTTGACTCCTGGCCAGGTTTCCTCAGCTGCTGTCACATGAGCTGCGGGCTCCTGGCGGGTCTCTCCGCTGCCCCGAGGTTCCCCCGCTTCGGGAAACCCTGCTGTGCACGCCGCTAGAGCGCTCCGCTGCCGATCCTGCCGGCACCAGAGCTGCTTGCCTCGGCAACCCGACTTGCCTTTGGTTCCACAGACCCAGTGCAGAGAGTAAGACAGAAGGTGTCACTTTACCACTGTATAAGCCACAGCATGAGTGCTGTGTGCAGTTCTGCTCTCTGCACTGCAAAAGCAGAGCAAATCCAGGGAAGAGTAACTAAAACTATCAAGAGAAAGGAACAGCTGTCATATGAACAACGATGGAAAAAGCCAGGACTCCTTAGGCTGGAGAGAAGGCAGCTAAGGAGGGATCACACTAAGGTTTACAAAATCACAAAAGTGCAGATAAGTAGAATGTAGAACTATTGTTCAACACATCCCGCAATTAGAGAAGTAAGGGACACATGTGGAATCCAGTAAGAGTTCAGTTTCACTTAGAAGAAAGTACTTCTCTGTGCATGGCTGGCAGTGAACTTCCGGAACCTGCTGTTACAGGAAACTGTGGCACCAGCAAGTTTGAAATGAAATCAGATCCACAGAGATTGGGTCCAAAAATAGATAATAAAAGACTGAGGCAGAGGTGTACACTTCAGTACCCCTAAAGACCCATGGACAGTGAGGGAGCTTCAGGGGAATGGACTGGATGATCTTAAAGGTCTTTTCCAACCTAAACGATTCTATATGACTGCAGATACAGGCCAGGTTCACACGCCCTCCCTACGCAGCACTGCTATTGCCACCGTCAGAGGCAAAACATGGGGTCAGCTGCATCTGGTCCAACCCAGCAGAAAACAGCTGTGCTCTTCTGGTGCTTAGTTTTGTACAGGGTACATACTCACCGCTGTGTATCAGTAATGCCTGCCAGCCAGAAAGCATCCTATTTCAGACGGACACATTGTGCGATTGGTTTTGTCTCAGTTTTCTTAAAGATGAACAATGGCTTGTTTTTAATCAAAGCACTTAAAAGCAAGCCTGTGGCAGACAACCCTATCAATGTTGTTGTTAGCCTTTATCAGGCTGCAAGTTCATTCTCAGTAACTGTAATCATAGAATCGTTTAGGTTGGAAAAGACCTTTAAGATCATAATGTTGTGCAGAAGAGGAGTATGGGTGCTCCAGCTACTGCAACAGGCTCCAGACTCCCCCTTGGACAACCGAGGCTGCCAAGCTGTTGGCAGGCTGAAAGATGGTGCGTTGAACACGCAGGTTCAGAGGATGGATCACACAGGGATATTTTCCAGTTGTTCCTTTTGGATCAATGAGTTGGACTACAGCGTTAGTTAAGGTGGAACTGAGCGAGTAGTAAGTGGAAAAGGAACAAAGTTCTTAAGTAGAACAAAAGAGAGCTTAATGCCTTGGGGTTTCCAAACAATCCTCTAACTCCTTTGAAACAGGGGTTAAATACATCCAGCTCTACTTTGGGGACAGATATCTCAAAGGGTTTTTCCATTTCAGTTCACAAATCTAACCACGGGCTGAATACACAGAAAGCTTCCCTATCTCATGAGGCACTTCATGAAAAAAGTCATTTTTGAGGAAGGAAGGAGGGAAAACCTGAGAAAAAGATTCAGAAAGTAGCTTTCCCAATAGATATATATTAGCAATTTATTTGCAAATTAACCCTAAACCTGTCCCTGTGATATCATGACTACAATCATTTGCACAGCTACTGATACCACACAGAAAGAGCAGGTACGCAGCCTGAGGCCAATAATGACAGGGACACAAGATGCTGAGGTAGGAAGCCACTGGCTCCTTTGCTCTCTGTTGAGTTAGGAATGTGGTAACTAAACAAGAAACCGGTCATCTACAAAAACAGGCCAGCTAGTTGGCATTTATTGTTTGTCAATTAACCTTTTGCAAGGCTTAGTCTTAGGAGCCCTGAGATTAAACATCAAGGGACCTAAACTTGCAGTTTCTACAGTTCCCTGAAAATGTCAATGGCTAATAAAAGTCACCAAGCATTTAATTACTGATGAGGCTTTTGGCTTGTCATGCATTTTGCGGTATACCTGTAACAGCCGGTTGTGTTGGGCAGTCATTAGCTTCTCTGATTTCAAAGAGGAATCAATGTTTCAAACCAGTATGTATGCAACCACCCAGTAAGGAAGCTACCCAAGCTTCCAAGTAAGGAAGCTCGTGAGAGCTGCAAACAAATAAAACTTTAGTAAAGAATTCCACAACAGGCAAAACCAGTCCAAATGTCTCTCACCTGATTTTTAACTCTTATCATACAAGTAATCTCAGAGCAATCTTGAAGATGAATCTTTTGAGGTGTACTTGTAAAGTCTTTGGTGTTCCAAATATACAGGTCACTACTCCCTGAATAAGACGCCCACACTTCGTCTCTCTAAAGCACAGAAAGATATGTTTAACGTGAGCACTGCTGACAGGAAGCATATTGCGTTAAGTAACTATGGCTTGTAATGCCACATAGTTGTGCTTTGTTTAAATTCTATTAACAGTTTAAATACAATACCTCAGGAAAGAGCTGGAAGTTGAGAAAATAGGAAGACACATCCTTCAGGTGATGCTCAATTTTCATCTGTAGTTGAAATTCATAAGTAGACACTACAAGTATGCAACTTCCAGTACCTTCAATATTAAAGATAAAGGGTTAGTAATAGAAGTGCCTACTTCCTCCATCTCTATAAACCACGGAGAAAAAAGGCAAAATAAAATGGATGCATCTAACAACTGTCTTGTTTCCTAATCAACAGTGAAATCTTTGAGGTACTTCTTCCTGTTTTTCACAGTATCTATGTTTTAGATCTGTTCTTCCTCCCAATGCTAGTCGCTATACTGCAGTGCATACACTTGTTAGTTTAGAGTCCAAAAACGATGAGAAGAAACAAACTCCTTAAAATTAGGAAATGTCATACTTAGGTTCTCAAGAACACAATTATTTTCATCTACAGAACTGAGACCAAGTGTCTGTGCTACAAAGTTAACAGAGCTGAATCCTTACCCCACCACAGCAATGACAGCATCGCTACTGCCCACAGCAGGACCAGGAATTTCCCAAGGTTTTAGCTGCTGTTCTGTTAAGATATGTTTGGATCCAGGCTCTTGTGTATGGCAGTACTGAGAATCAGTGCAAAATTCTTGAATCGGTCACCATTTATGAAACAACTTCAAGACGATCTTTTACCCTAGCACAAAGCTTTACTTCAATCATCTGAACTCCTACAGAGGGGATGACATTTCTAGAAGTGGCCAAAAGGCAGGTCCGGGGATTTATGAAGTCAGGCCAATACCTTAAACTCTAGCTGAAATACCAAATGCAATTTGCAACTGCTATTGCCCCTCTCAACTTTAAAAGGACTTTCTCAAAGTTTTCCATTCCATTTTACAGGCATTGCCAGGGGAGGCCAGACAAATACAGCGAGGCCAGAAGTCACATCCTGCAGCAGGGGCAGTACCGCCAGGAGTGATGCAAGCTAGCCATCTATGTCAGAGTTTTGGAGGCCTTACCTACAGAAGGCTGCTTAAACAAACTGAAGTGGAAAATGAGGGAAGAACATCATAGAATCATTTAGGTTGGAAAAGACCTTTAAGATCATCAAGTCCAACCGTTAACCTAGCACGTGTACACGTAAGTCTGAGTTTGAGATTAATGTATTATTCTGTCTAATAAAACAGCATATTATCTGAAGATGTAATTTTATTTCTTTTTAATTATTTGAGGAATGAACTTACAGCACCACAGTTGGTCATTATGAAGCTTGATAGAAGTGAGATTTTGGCAGGGCAGTTGAAAGACACGGTTAACTTTCAGAGTGCTGATGTTCCAAGCAATCACTGTTCCATCTAAACTGCTTGAGTACGCTTCACTGTTGGTACAGATTAAAAAAATAGTAACAATAGTATAGTGTACATTCATGTTCAGAACAGAGTGCATATGCAGAAGAGACTTACTTGCAAAATAACCAATTTTACAGCAAGCCAAATTAATGTTCTTCATTTCAGAGTGGAAGAGTAAAGCACAGTAACTACTTCCAACAGAAAATGGACTGAAGTCCAAAAGCCTTCAAGGCCAGATACTATCACTACTTTAATAGCGAACAATTAGACTGGTTCAATTCTTTTAAACAAGGTGATCAGTGTTCAGCAGACAGGAACATGTCTATCCTGTGCCCACCAAGATGCCTAGGGAAGGATCTAAACTTTTTTTCTTCCCTCGCTATACTCTAGGTAGTGCATTTAAGCAACCAACACCTCTGGGCTGCAGCCAGGCATCCACCTTTCAAGCTGCTTATGTCTCCTATTGGAACAAAAGTATTCTAGTGCAGACATTTTTTTCTTCTTCTTAAGATTACACTTTACAAACTCTGTATCACTGGAAACACTGCAGGCTAATTCAGAGTTCTAAGTGAACTAGAGGACGCATTACATCATGCACGAGGAGTTACGTGCAACAAAAACTTTCCCTATAATTCTTCATTGCTGCCTGTTGGATTTTTTTCTCTTTCTCTCTCAAGTTAGGACAAGAATATTTCAAAACTGTTTTTCTTTGCTACTGCACCTGGGAAAACAAATTATACTATCTCTTTTTTTTTTTTTTTTTTCCCCCTTTAACACTTCTTGTCTTCAGATGAGAAAACCTTTTTCAGAAGGTTGCAACAACACCTAAGCAAAATTATGCTTGCTGCACCACTGGCAGAGCTATGGCTGATGTCTGGTCTGGCCTGGAAGTTGCCGCTCCCATGGAAAGACAGCAGGTTAAGGCCTCCAGCCAACACTCTCCCCAGTGCTACCAAAAGATCAAAAGCATTTTGCCTGAACAAAACAATAAATGTATCATTTCTTTTACAAACAGGCAGAAAAAAATCCAGAAGCATGCTGTAAACATCTAGCCAATGATGTGCTCAAAGCACAAATGAAGTGGTCTTTAAACTGCATCTGTACTGATTCATCACTGGATGCTGCCAGTTCCTGGCTACTCTCATCCTCGTCCAAAAAAGCATTCCTTTATCCTCTTTGTTCCAAAGTATATAATGCTCTTTCTTTAAAAAGGAAAGTCTTACTTTACCATATACAATATGGGAGCTACAAAAATGGGCTGAATGCGCTTATATTGGCAGGATAAGCCCTCCCGTTTAAAACAATAAATTATTTCTAACATCTCAGAAAATCAGTCACTGGTTTCCTATATGGGCTCCTTTTCCTTCAGCACAAGTTAAGTCTTTGCCTTTGTTTCAGACAAATAATTAAAGCACAATACTATATCATTTAGATCTTTAACTAGTCCTCTGCTCACTGTGGGCCAAATTGTCTAGGCTGGTGAATACTGTTCTAGCTACACAAAATGGCTTTTTATTTAACCACAGAAAGATTCTCCACACATCCATGACTCTTCAGGTGGTACAGACATCCTCCACATTTGCCTGTACTTGTATTTTTAAGAAGAAAACATTGTAATTAAATATACCTGGGTATTCCATTCTTCTTCTCTACAATGATGTCTGTAACATCAGAACGATGATCATTTAGTTGCTTATTACAAGACATACTGTGGGTGTTGATTATATAAATAATGGAGTCTTGAGAACCAATCCACACTTGACTCTGTTCTACCATGATCATACAAGTCTGCGGACAAAAAGCAGGATTAAATAAAATCTAGGAGGAAAAAAAAAAAAATCACTCTTTAATGTAACATGGAAAAAGACTATACTAAGATGCTACAGTTTTCTGGTGATTACAGTAAGAGATCAAGGCTTGGCGCTCCAGCATTCTATCCTTTGCTCTATAAATAATGAGAGAGGACAGATCTCATTGCTAGGTTTATCCTTCAGTAAATAGGATTAATAATGTATCTTGGTAACTGACTCAAAGCTGTGTTTCCTGGCCCAACCAAAGTAAAAGTTACAAAGAGCATCAGGGGAAACCACAGAAGTTCGTGTACTTCTCTCTTCTGGATTGGAAGCCGTCCTAACCATCTGATATAAACATATCAGACCTATCCAATCCATTTTTCTGTGTGTTCTCTCTACTGCATGTTCGTCACTCAGTCTGCAGCTCTGGTTCAGCTTCCCCTTTCACCAGGAGTTATTCTTTTCAGGTGGTCTTTCACGAGCAACTCTCTTTAACCTGCTGGTTGAGTCATCTTCTTTTAGAGCGCTATCTCTCTTTCAGTATCATCCACCTGGTTTCCTTACATCTTCCCCCAATTTCCAGTTCTTCAGCACAAGTGACTTTTCATCCATTCTTAGGGCTCATCTCATCTTCTCTTTATATTGATTCTCTCCATTATTCTTTCTCCTCAGCTGTTTCAAACCCACCTTCCTGCCCCAAGAAGCCATGCTGTTAGGCCAGCAGGCCCTCCTGATATCCAATCCATCACTTCCCACCAGCTGACTTGTTTCATTATGAATCCATTTTCTCTCCTTTCTGTTTTTCTCAAAACCCTCAATTTCTCCAAGTTAACTGAAGCCCAGACAACTCAAGTGTCTTTCTACAACTTTTAAGGAACAACAGTGATTCAGGGTCGTACAGGCTATAGCAATAAAAACGCAAAGCTAAAGCAGCAATTGTGATACGTGAGTCAGTCTTACCAGTTTAGAGTGGCCCATTTTGAAACAGTGTTGTTGAATAGACCAGGTAGATGCATCGAAGACCACCACTTTCCCCTCATTCAAAGCACACCATAGTTTCGGATGAGCATTGCCAGGTCTTTCTGAAGGGTCAAGATGCCCTAGAAATGAAGCAGAGAAGATGTCGTGGTTTAGCCCCAGCCAGCAACTAAGCACCACGCAGCCGCTCGCTCACTCCCCCTGCCCCAATGGGATGGGGGAGAGAATTGGAGGGGTAAGAGTGAGAAACACTCCTGGGTTGAGATAAGAACAGTTTAATAATTGAAATAAAGTAAAACAGTAATGATAATAATAACAATATAATAATTATAATAATAATAATATACAAAGCAAGTGATGCACAATGCAATTGCTCACCACCCACCAACCGATGCCCAGACAGTCCCCGAGCAGCGATCGCTGCTCCCCAGCCAACCCCCCCCCCAGTTTCTATACTGAGCATGACATCCTGTGCTATGGAATAGCCCTTTGGCCAGTTTGGGTCAGCTGTCCTGGCTCTCTCAGTTTCTTGTGCACCTGGCAGGGCATGGGAAGCTGAAAAGTCCTTGACTAGCATAAGCAGTACTTAGCAACAACTAAAACATCAGTGTGTTATCAGCATTCTTCTCCTACTAAATCCAAAACACAGCACTATGCCAGCTACTAGGAAGAAAATTAACTCTATCCCAGCCAAAACCAGGATGGAAGATTGGAGAAGTAAAACAAGATAAACCACTTTTGGAGATGTGTGGGAAAACCATTATTTGGCGGCGCAGCTTTCTAACAAAACACATCTGTGTCCTGGAACTTACATCACCAGTTAATGAATGACACAGCTTTCACAATGAATTTGTGCTCGTTCTCATCTATTTGTTGAGTTTACCTTATGGTCTTACACTTCAAAGTTATTCAGAGCAGAGGTAATCTTTTTCATCGATGACTAAGTACTTAGCTAACTGGGATTGCAGGAAGGCTTTTAAGCCCTATGAAATACAACTAATAAATCCACTCATTTATCTGCTGCATTAGAACTCCACTTACAAGCCTCATACTACAAAGAAAGAAAAGCACCACTAAACCCACCCACCACCCACCCACATGCACTAACTTTCCCCTTTCATCTCAAATTGCCCAAATACTAGGAATTACATGTGAACTTACATCAGAAGACTAGTAAGGTTATGAAGTTAATAAGAGTTAGGTATTTCCAGAATTAACATATCTGCTACCTAAATTCATGCCCATTGCACACAGTCCTTAACTCTTTTTTTTTTTTTTTTTTCTCCCAGTGCTTTTTGAATTAGTCATATATAAATGTCCCAACTGTCACACAAAAGCTCACAAGGAAATTTATAATGCTTTCTTCAGGGATGGACTTAAATTACATGCAATGAATAGTACATTAGATCGCAAACTATACAGTGAGAGTTACGGGCATATAGGTCTGGCTGGAATTTCAAGAGGTGGTACACTGTTCCCTGCACTGTGGTTCAACCAAAAACCCCCATATGACTCTACTGAAAAATAAAAAAAAAAACCCAATGAATATTGATCACTGGTGGAGCATCATTCATCCACCCTGCTCAATAAATGAAGCAGAAATCCTAAAAGGAAATCAGCACATTAACACATAACTGAAGTCTATTATAAGGCATATACACACAGGAAGACAAATTAAGACTGTGAAAGCTATGCCTTGGAGTATCTTAATATGCAATATTACTGTTCTTTTTTAATGATTTTCCATTTTAGTATTCAACACACAACCAAAGCATGTCAGAATGTGAACAAAATCAGGCAGTCATAATACCATGTGTTATGAGATAACATGCTTTATAGGCTAATTAAAGCTGGGCTAACATAAAGAAAGCAATACATCACCTTACCTGGCGTATAAAGCAAGACATCTATTGCCTGTGGAAATGTCTCACCAGCTGAGGGGTTGATCTTGTGCCTTAATGTCTCTGAAGTTGTTTTGGGGACCATCATAGGCACTAAAATAGGTTTTTAAAAGGTCATGAAGTGCACACTTAAGCCTGAAATAGATCTATAATTCTTATGAAATTACAATTCTGCACCATTTACTCACATTTCTCACTTTTCTTTCCCTCTAGCCTTAGCTGACTAGGAGAGCCCAAACACCATTTGTATGAATTCTGGTAGCAGAAGCATGCATACAACACCCAAGCAGTCTGAACAACCAAAACAAAAACACAGCAGCCAACACCAAGACAGACATGCCAACTAAGGTTCTGATGCACAAAAAAAAAAAAAAAAAAAGAAAAAAAAAGAAAAAAGAAAAAAACCCAAACCCCTAAGCTTTCTATTAATACCATTTAATAAACTATGTCTGTGAAAGTGCAATCAGACTAACGTCTTTTTATATTTCTACAGATAATCAGTTTGAAAACCGGAATATAAAGAGCTGAGACAGATGATGTAACTACAGCAGACTTTGTAGCACTGCTATGTGACTGACCTTCATTTTTCATTCTGTCAAAATAAGACAGTTTAGAGGCTGCATATATGGTTTTGGAGGACTGCAGGGCACCAACCACAGCATCCATCAGGAGAACATTTGTCAGTGCTTGCTGAATATACTGAGGATCCTAAAGACAAAAGTCTTACTATAGTTTATCTATTGCTCATTATTCTTACAAGTCTCAATGTTCAACAATCACAATGCATGTCATGTGTAGCACAAGCAGTAGCCAGTTGCTGCCCTGCAGCATAATTCATACTACTTACAGTCAAACCTCACTCCCACACCGCATGTTCCACTCCCAAGCAAGGTCATGGAGCAGGGAGCCAGGAGCCAACATTAATTCATTACACTAAAAGAAGTATCTCAGATCTGGCACAATCTTGATACAGGCTGCGCATACAAAACCACATGAACGGCACTGATGGAAAACATACAGCAGACATAGGGTGGATACACCCATTTTCAGGCTGAGTCTTTCTTCACGGGAGGGGAATACACATTATGCTTCATCTTGTCTAAAATGATTCAAATCCTTCCCAAAGAACCACCAAGCTACATTTTCACTATTAAATTCAGCAGTCATGAAGAATTACATGGTTTAAACAGAAACCCTGCTTGCACGATCCTTTCTCTCAAGGTTCCTGTGGCAGAAGAATACATCTTGCTCTATTCATTGAAAGGATCTATAGCCACCAGGGTTCCAGCATGGCAAAACTCTTTCTAGGCATTATATTTTGAAGCAATGTGGGGAAAATTTTCTGTTAGTTTGGATCACTATTTTCATATGTTGTGAACTTAAGAAACTATTTCACAGAACTAGTGAACAAATTAAAAGTTCCACGCCAACAGATGAGAAAAAATATTACAAATTTTTAAATGTAATCTTTTTTCTTTTTTGTATCATTCCAGAAGTATTATATTTAGAAGTAACAACAAAAATAAAAATTTACTACTTAACTGTTGTTTGCTGAAACCCAGAAATTCTAAGATTGATGCATGAGTTATTTAGAACAGAGACAGAAAGCACATACTTCATACTTATTTGGTTAGAAATTCCCATATTTATACCTTGTGATCATCCGCCATTTTCTTTCCAGCCCACATTTCTTTCACTATCAGGTACCAGAGATCACACTCAGTTTTAAGGTTAGCTTCAAAGACTTGTTTTTTAGATAATGTTTTAATCCTCAGAGTAGGTATTCTCAAAAGAAGGAAAGCTACAGTCGTGCTCTTAACATCCTGCCAATATAGGGAAACAAAGAAAGCAAGGAAGATACACCATGCAATCACAGATAAGGCGCAGTACGCATCTTACAGGGCAGTTTTCCCTATTGATAACTACAGGTAATGATTTCAATTGTCCATACACACCATTAAGCAGAGATGGTTTTATGAAAATGTAGGTTTCAAACAACATCACACACAACACTCACTACACAGTGCGTACAAGCTGCCTCGCTGACACCACAGTCAAATAAGCACACTTAATGCCCATGTTACTAAACTTCTCCAGCTCTATATGCCATGTGCTGTGCTTTGCACCTTCCTGTACATCTAGAGGTTATGACCTCTAGATTTTTATTCTATGTCATCCTAGCACCTAGCAAAACTTACTACATCAGCTCTGCAATTCTTGGTCCAAAGACCCAGAATTTTATCTAATCACTCATAAGTTACTGACTTCAGAGGTGTTTCCTACACTCCTCACTGAAACTTTGAGACAGATCTCTGCAGAATGGAACATGGTCTATATCCTTAGGCATGCAAGAGAACAAGAAGTTACTCGATGCTCACCTCTATATCCCTGAAAGCAGCAATCTGGACATAGCCAGGATGTCCTCCTTCAGTCAGAAGGAACAAGCGCTTTTGGGTCAGTGCTATTTTTCCTACACCATAGTTAGTTTTAACTGAGCAAGATAACTTGTAGACACATTCGTTTTTATCTAGGTGCTCTATTACTGTTGGTGGCAGATTCACCTCTTGAGCTTCTGCTTCAGTTTCTTTCCAGTAGTTGTAGAAATCTCTGAATGTTTCAGGATCTATTTGTTTCTGATGTCCTAAAAAATTTTTAAAACTTGTTTACTGTGAGAAACACAAATTTGCACAGAAAGATAGCTTTAAAAGATACTAACTTTCAAATTGTGCCCCTAACAGCATAATGGGTAAGTGAGGTGCAAAAACTACAAAAAATAGGCCTGGAAAACAGTTAAGAGACAAAACTGTTCCGAGGTAGAAAGATTCCTCTGCAGTTAGCCTAGGCCATAGGTCCCATGCATCTGGCATCCCCTCTTCCACCCTACTGTACAAAGGGAGGCAGCAAACACTGTGCCAGTCTTGCTTTTTAAAATTCATGCCAAAAATCCAGTCAGCCAATGGGAAAGGCCCTGTACTTCCCTACTGAACTGAATACTTTTCATTACGACTTTCCAGTTCTTTATTCTATTGAATGCTACTATATCACATACTTACCAACCTGGGATAAAAGCTAAAGTTGTAACAGTTAAAGACTTCAACAATAGGTATTCTAAGTAATTAATTATTCTAAGAATTCAAGTGTGTGGACAGCAGAATCTCAAACACACACAAATTCTTGCAAGATGTATGCTACCTCTGGCTTCAAGAAAGCCTTGCTATAGTCTTGCTATTTTGACCAATGTTTAATCCTTTGTGGCCACAAAATGAAGTTACCTAGTTACCAGAGTAACTAGGCACAGAAAGAGAACTGAATAGTATTTTATAAAAGCACTCTCAAATTGTGTTTTTAGAAATCAATCACAAGATTCAGATCTCATTCAGAAGAGAAGAAAGTTCTCTCAAATATAAACGTAACCTCTCCTTCTGCTATGACAACCATCCAAGAGGAAATTAACTGTAGCTACTTGAATTCTGGATTTTGTTAGTTTAACAGATTGCCACCTTGCCACATTACCTAGTGGTTTTACAACACAGAGTTATTTTCCATTAGCAACTAGGACAGTCTTGTATTCACTCTACTCATAATCTAAGCCAAAGCAGAACTGCACACCATCAGATAACAAAACTACCTCACCTACGCAACCTGAAAAATTGTAAATTGTGTGCCCAAATATAAGTAGATTCCTTGTCTTTATTGTGGATGCAAGTATAGACATACTTGTATACATTAAATCTATTCTCCATAATTATCCTAATTAAATAAAATTGTCCATAAAGCTCACATATTGTGAGTTTTTAGAGGCTCAGAAAATGTTGAATAATAATTAAAAAGAAAACCAACTGGAGACAAAAATTTTATGGTCACTAAAAACGTATCTTATACTCACCTACTGTTAGGGCATCAAATAACCGATGTATAGTGTCTATATCTTTGACAATCCCAGATTCCTGGATTCGCTTCACAAAATCATCCAGTTGCATGTGTGTTTTTGGCAATTCAAAGTTTTTTACGTGGTCATCTATTTTCATAACTTCTCTTTGTTTTTCCATCACTCGACTTATCAGCTTCTTCAGCTCAGGTTTGCGGTCTGCTTGAGAACGCTCAGAAGGAGGCATGGTTTCCACTATTTTTCTTACAAGATCAGTAGGGAAAATTCTTAAGTCTGTTTTATCTAGGTTCTGAAAGTCAGAAAGTGCATTTAGTAGTTTCCCTTGCATCAAGCTAATAAGCCCCCGGAGGTAGAAGTACCTTGCCAGCAATGCTGAGTTATCAGGTGGTAATGTATTTATAGCTTTGCTGAGATGGTTGAAGAAATCTGTATAGTAGGAATGAACACACTGGAACATCAGAGGAAAGTGAATTTCCGGGATTTTGAACGTACTAACTGATTTGGAGGGCATTTTTACAGCTAAAAACAAAACAAAAAAGTACATTGATTAGCATAAGCAGTGAGTAAAAGTGCGAGTATCTTCACAACCAGCCATACTACAAACACCAAAAAGAATCTCCATCACAGCAACAAGCAATTACGTCACATGAAATTCAAGTAGATTACAGTTGTGCTGGGGATGTGAATATATTTCGATGTCCATCATCCTTATTATCAGAATATTCCCTCATCTGATAATCTGATAATTCTGGGAAAGGGAAAAAAAAAAAAAAACAACCAAACCCTAAGCCTACATATAAAGGTAGTGGAGGGGAACTGGACATAAGGTGGGTGAGGACTGAACGTGGTAAATGACTCAGGAAGCAATGCTACAGTATCAATCCTATTGTGACTAATCAGTCTTTTGTGGTACAGCAAAACTTACAGCAGGCTACAAACTGATTTAATATGCAAGGAGGAGCACAGACAGGCCTCAGCTCAAAATGATGCAGCTCACCATTTCTTTCCAGCATCTGACACTGTTTCTGTGAAAATTGTTCAGTCATGTCACCCATAAGGACAACAGAAAATGCACTGTATTCGTTCAACACATTTTGCCCTTACCAATGCCTGTTTCTATTTTTCGAAGTGAGGAATTTCTAGTAGGGCCCTCTGGCAGCTTGATATCTTGCAGATTAGGCATACTGATTACCATACGCTTACTAATCATGTGCTGTGGATTAAATTGTTTAGAAGCCATTTTCTCCATAGTCAGTCTTCTCGGTGTATGAAACATCAAGTTTAATCTGAGAAAAATAAAAATAATAAAAAAATATAACTAGTTTTAAAATTCAGTATACATACACACCAAATTACTACTTGATGTTATTGTTTTTCTGTATAATAGTATTAAATTACAATTATAGTACCAATTTACAACTTCAACAGCCATGGCTAGACATGTTCATATCACCCTTTTACAGTAATCTTAATACAATGGCCTATCAATTAGTCATAATCTTATTCATAGATGACCTGATCCCACACCAATAGAGTCAAATGGACTTTTATCATGGATATCAACAGAAGATTCAGAACCAGAATAAGGAATGTGAAAACTTTACCTATCCTCTTCAGACTGAGTACTCAACTCAAGGTGAGCGAAAGCGTCCATCTTTCTGTTCAGACGAGCTTTAAGAAAAGAGTGAAACATGTAGGTCTCTAAAACCTGTGAGACACAAACTGGTTAACTGTGGATCATTTACAAATTACTTTTTTTTTTTTTTTTAGCATGTTTTGCTCATTTTTATTACCGTTACATATGCAAAGCTGAGAAATTCCAATTTAGCAATCACAAACCCCAAAATATTTGAAAGTTTCAACAACAGAAAACTAACTCTGTTTCCATTCACCTTCTGTACTTTCATGATATTTGCTTAGTGGCAAACGGTAATCTCAGACCACCCTCCAAAAGATGAAACCAAACAAAAAAGAGAAATACTGAGCAAAATAGAGAGTTTTAGCTACTGAAGTTTAGCAGTGTATTTTCTGCCTATAACTAAGTGCTGATAATATTGTCTGTGGTTTGGAATAAGACGTTTGGGGCACTGGAAATGAACATTATGTCATCAAACTGAAAAGACAAGTGAGTCATCTTTTCTCCCAGTAACCCCCAAAATTGTTCCCTGCTCAGGCAATTATAATGGTATCATCCAGCAATAATTTCTAAAAAGTCAAATTGCTACTTTTAGCATAGAGGACACCACAAAAAATGCCAAGTGTGAATTAAAAAAGTCAAAGCTACCATCTCTACTACTTATTTGCTACTACTGCAAATTAAAACAAGATGGAAGCTAGGATTTGAGGCAATACAGTGTGTGTACTATATAAATGTTAGTTCTAGCACAGGGCTCTTAGTATTGTTTGAAATAAACAATTCAGAAAACTAACCTGTTCAGAAAATCAAATGCAAACTTCATCAGGAGACAATATTGTTATTACCAGGATCCCTACCTTTATGTTTATACAACCTCCACCCTTTACAAACTTACTAACAGAAAGACAGTTGTATCTTTGTATGTAACTATGAAAAATTACTTTGATGAATTATATATCCCAGAGGCTTGCCTAAACTATTCTTATTAGTCCTGGACTTTATCACAGGAAAAACAAACAAACAAACAAACAAGCAAACAAAAAAACCCCACCCCAAAAAAACCCCAAAACAAAACCCACACCACCAACCCAAAAACCCCACTGATCAGGAATCAGTGTATTTCTATGATAAAATGATTCTAAAAAGCAAATGAGAAAGATTCATGAGTAATCTAGGTACTCTGAAATTAATGGAAACATTTCACCAACAAATACGTCATTCTTATTCAAGATGCCTCTTATCAATCCATTTGCAATGTATTCTGTAAAATGGCATCTACAAAAGCATTAAGGTTTCTGCTTTTAAGTATTTCTCCAGCAGATGGCATATTTTGTTGGCAATTGTATGTACAAGAGGTGACAAGCTGCAGGAACTGAAATGGTCCTTTCTAATGGTTTTTGGAGTTCTCTTAATGTAGTTCTAGATACCACTAGTAACTACTCCGTATTGTGTTATCTTCTAAGATGTACCTGAAAGCAAACCTGACACTATGTTACTTAGTATTTGAGTCAACTGCTCAAAGCTCTTCTTAAGCGTGCACTTCTGCATTCTAAATTAATTTTAAATTTCAATTCATAAAATTGCCACTATTTCATTTATAGACTTTGAAACTGCTACTGAAAATATTTTAATTATTTCTATTCATCTGAAATCCTCGTCAGGACATTTCCAATTAGTTTCTCTCTTGATGACATATTCATAGGTTCTTTTAATTTTTTCCTTTTTGTTTGTTTGTTTTTAAGAAAGTTTGCTAGCGTTACAAGTTTTATCCAACAAGCATTATTTCCTATTTAGGATTCATCAGTTTGTTATCTTTGAATTGCCAGATATTCCGCCAAGTTTGGCAACTACCGCTTAAGTAAAATGAGATACTCTTCTGATCATTTCCTTCACACACTGACGTCTCCTTTAAACGGATGTTCAGAAGCTTTTCTTATCATATGTTTGAAGTAGGAAACAGAACAGGAAGCAAAAAAGGTGTTTTCAACCACGGTCTGTTGATGTTAGTGAGGAGATCTTTTTGCCAGGCGTAAAACAGTTACTACAGAGAGCCAACTGCCAAGTTCTAGCAGCAAAGGAAGCCTCTGCAACTTTCACATGCACCCACAGAACATAATTAAAAGCCAATGTAAAATGGCAAATGCACTTTCTTGCATTCCTTGTTAAACCTTTACTTTGACCCACAGGTTTGTTAAACAAGCTACAGTATCACAAAAAAAAGTGAAGACACAAATCAGTAATATTTTACTTTTGAGAAGCTTAAATAACAGCACAACATGTCTTACAGTAGGTTAGAATAAGAACCTACTTAATAAAGTATCTGTTAAAAACTAGTATGTAACTTGCATCAAAGGGTGCAAGAAGCTGAGAGGTATTTTTTTTATATATATATATATATATATAAAAAAATCAGGTATTGACTATAGAATCACTTAAGGGTCTTTTCCAACCTAAATGATTAAGAACATCGAATCGAACCAGTAATCTAAAACTGCCAAGTCCACCACTAAACCATGTCCCTAAGCACCACATCTACACATCTTTTAAATACCTCCAAGGATGGTCACTCAACCACTTCCCTGGGCAGCCTGTTCCAATGCTTGACAACCCTTGCCGTAAAGAAATTTCTCCCAATATCCAACCTAAACCTCCCCTGGTGCAACTTGAGGCCATTTCCTCTTGTCCTAGCACTTGTTACTCAGGAGAAGAGCCCAACACCCACCTCACTACAACCTCCTTTCAGGTAGCTGTAGAGAGCGATAAGGTCTCCCCTCAGCCTCCTCTTCTCCAGGCTAAACAACCCCAGTTCCCTCAGCTGCTCCTCATAAGGCTTGTGCTCCAGACCCTTCACCAGCTTTGCTGCCCTTCTCTGGACACGCATGGAGTCATTTTGGAGCTTCAGCAGATCAAGCTTATGCTAACGGAAGGATCAAGCTGATTGGGGCAGGTGCAAAAGGGACTCAGGGCTTGTACGGAAAAACTCCATACCCCTACAGGGTTTCAAACTCATGGAAGCATCTAATAAGCTGAGTTAGCAGAATAGCTAAGAAAAACTAAGTGGGGATTTCAGGTTGTCCTTTAGCCTCCAGCACTATTGGGCCTGGCCCAAGGCTATGCACTATTTGGTATTACTTCATAGGCTTCACCAGCACATAAAAGTAAGCCACGGTGATACTACCTGGTAAAGCACATCAGCTACATCAACCTATGTCCTGTATGCCCTGTCACACTGCAGGCCCTAAGGACACCAGTGCCACTCACGTTCTCGGAGTCAGCAGCGTGCGTTCGCTGTGACGCATTGTGGGAAACAGGCGCACGGCCTGGAGCCAAGCAGGCATCATCAACTCTATGCCCTGTTTCTCAGGCTGCAGATAAAGCAGGTACTTCGATTTGTGTCATTTGAGCTCCCTTCTGCTGTGCTCACAGGTTTGCTGAAAACTCATGTCTACATATGGGCATCGGTCCAAACAGTTTGGACAGGTGCCTGTGCTTAAGATACAGTTTAGTTGTAGCTTTACTGACCATCTGCCATAGGTTAATCTCACACCCGAGGAATTACATTTAATTTGCTCTGGAATTACATAGTACCTTGCTCTCCAAAATGCTGTCTACCATTTTACCTGTTTATAGTAAATAAAATAAATTTGGTAAAGCATTCTGTGAAAGTTGGTGGTTCAACACCACCACACAGACCAAACTGCGACCATTCTATTAATTTTTGGCATTAATCCTAAAATACAGATTAGTAACAGAGAATCACAACATTTTAACACTGAATTTACCTTTTTGTAAAATGGCTGGTCTCCAATTGCCCTTGTTTTCAGAAATTCTTCACTGTTAAACACTCTATGTTCGTAGTTTAGATGGTCTTTTACCTCCCTGGAGACAAAAATAAATAAATAGATAAATATGCTTGGAGATTTGTAAGCAAGTTGCACTTCTGCAGTAGCAGCAGCCCACTGGTACTACTAGAAATACACTGCAGCATCAGAAGGCAAAACAGAAATATGCTGCAGTATCAGAAGGCAAACTCAGTTTTCATGAACAAGTTTGAGTTACTGAATCACAGAAAAAGAACACAAACTCTTATAAGTAAGACAGGCTACCTGCTGCCACTGCCATTTCAAATCAGCAAATTCACTTAGAGTCTGTGGGATCAATTTTAGTAACCCACAGAGGAGAATCTATATACTGAAGTCATGACTTAGGCTCCCTCCAGTTCTGGAATCACATTTACATACACAGTTCCTGAATCACATACAACCTATCTGGAGCACTAAAAAGACAAGTGTACCTATCCGCACAGGCAATTTGAAAGATGCGATGTGACCTCACAATGCCCCATTACAATGCATCTGTAACATGCACATGAAATATTACACATTATGTAATTTTTTGCTGCACTCTCAAACTCTGCTCATAAAGCCAGCAATAACTGGAAATTGTGTTAAACTGAAGAGACAGAACTATTGAAACAAAAGAGAAAGTGAGACAAAGAATTGATGCATATTTTAGTACATGAATGGTGACAGCAGGCAGCAGAAGCCCTATGCTATGCCTGGAAAACCAGACATCAATAGTAACTTCTGTGCCCTAAAGGCAAGCCAGAACAAGTTGTTTCAGGAGCAGAAAATGGGAGTTTTTCAGAAAAAGGCTGTTCTCTAAACTGAAGTCTGAGAGTAAGAAAAGATAGTTATTTAAGCTAGATATGTGCAAGTGGCTAAAATCAGGGCTCCTTTTATTATTACATCTTATTTCATCTACTTATGCTGGGTACTGAGGAGTAAGAAATTCCCATTAAAACATGTGAACAAAGAAAATAATTTGGTGAGCTAAAATTTGAATGCAAGTACAAAAGGGGAATCTCATACCCATGCACAGACCTGACAGAAGGCCTATACATCACTTGTCTTTTATAAATCAGTGATAAAAGCCCATTACCAGTTTATCAAGCCATATGGGTTCAGGAAAAAGATGGTTAGTAAAGTATATAGTTCTACATAATTCTACATAATTTAGCATTGTTTGCTTTAAACACGGAACCTCCACACACACAAAAATACTACAGTGCTTCACTGAAGACAGTAGCAACTGGGAGCACAATTGCATCAGAGATTTACTTTCCTTCATTCCTGGACGCTGGTAGATATAGCATTAGAAGACAGAAGAAACAAGGCTGAAAAAAAGAACAAAGAAAGAAAGTTTGAAGGAAAGGAGAAAGAAAGCAAGAAAAGAATCAACCCCTTTGCAAAACACATTATCTCTTAGAGAGCAAGGCGTCTGTTCATTTTTTTGTAGCCAAGCGTTTAGTGCGTTAAAGAGTTCAAGCTGTTAGCAGCAAAATGCATTTCTCCTCATCTTTTATCTGAACATATTGTTGCCAAACACTGAAATCCACCAAATCCCACAGTGGTAGCACATCAGGTTGTAAATGCATTTCATTCTCCTTATGCAGCTGTGCTAGCTCTAAAGCCTGTTCTATCCTCCATACCCAGCAGCTGTTGTCCCCCTGGAGGGCCCAGCCACTTGTACAAACACTCCCCAAGCTGATCCAACAAGATTTTGTGAGCAGGTTAACAGAGACCTGGTATTCAGACTATATAAATTAACCCAACACCTTCTGACTGAAGGTGTTAGGGAGCATTCACGTGAGCAATTCAGTAGCTGATCCAAAGGGGAGGCACCATCTCCAGCAAGAGATAGCTGGGGATGGTTATCTGCGCAGCTATTTGCAGACTTCTGTCCATATAATCAGATTCTTTAGAAATACCAGGTAGGCAGTTTCATTTTCATAGTCAAGTATGTTAGTATCTATGTAAAAAGAAGTTAAGCATATGCACACCAGCCATCCATTTGCTGCACTTTCTTGTACAAATCACTTACCACACTTTCATTCCCTCCCCAAATACAAGCAAATAATAGCAGGATTTACAACCAGTACCCAGATAAAGCCACTGTGGGTGTCAACAGATTAGATTAGGTTAAGAAACAAGGAAAATTAGCATAGCTAGACCTTTTTCTAGAGGCGAAAAAAAAACCAAAACAAAACAAAACCTACCCCATGTCATTATTAAAATGTCACTTCCAAACCACACCAAATACCCAGAAGTTCTTGTGCCAACTCTGTCCTTGAGCCGAAACAGCTCCTCTCCCTCCTTCATTCTCTTGTAGTTGCAATCTCCAGATATCTCACCCCTTGTCAGAATTTGTAGTTAACCAAAACACACCCAAGTGTTCTGAACTCCCAATCCTGCTTTCAGGTCTTCTACCCTGTCCCAGTTCAAATTCATTTTTCTCTAACAGGAGTGACTAAGACCGTTTCCAGTTAAAAATTAATATCCCTACTGGGCCTTAAGCTTTTCCTAATTATGAAATGTGAGGACACATTTCTCTTCCTGTAATCTTTATACAAGAGACATACAGGTTCAAAATTAGAACAGCAATCTATATGTACCCAAATATATTAATTATTGATATTCCAGCAGGCTAGCAGGACCTCCTTCTCACACTCCCTCACAAAACTTAAGAGATTTACAAAATATCTGTAAAGTAAGACAAAATAAAGAATACTGTCAGTGACAGTAGAAGTGTCTTAACCAGTACCGTATGTTCTTATAATAAAAAATACTCTATCCACTCACCTGAAGATATTAACAATTAACTGCAAAGTTGTTTGCTGAACTTCTGTATTCAGTTTCTGTTGCCAAGCCCTTCTATGCATTTGGAGTTCACTAAGATCTGTGCTGGCTCGGAGATGGCAGAGCTCTAGATCATAATGCAGCTGAAGACTCTCCACTCTACGCAGAGAAGAAAATTATGAAGTTACACCCTAACACCAATGATTTTTTTCATACCTTTTAAAGAAAAAGTCATTTAGGCCTCACACATCTTACAGCTAGAGAAAGTGCAAGATTGATTTGCAAGTGTTGACAAGCTAACAAGATTCCTGGAAGTCCTACTAGTACATGTAAATCACAGTGCACTCAGTCTTCTGTGTAAAGAACAGTAAAGTTCAGAGAAAAATCAGTATCAGTGACAAAAAAAGAAACAAGTATTCCAGGTATTGCAACATAATATGGTTATGATTATGACTGCTTAAAGTTACTTGTTTATTAATAAATTGAAATTTTCAATTTGCCCTTATCAAATACAGCATTTCTATGTGAATGAAATAAGATAATAATTAATAATACAAAACAAAAACTTAGAAAGAGTTCATCAAGCATGATTTATGCACTAAGATAAACACAAATTCCATGTCTTTTCACCTTTTTATAAAAGTTTCTGCTGCTTGTACTGGAACATCTGGAATTTCAGGTTCCTCTTCAGCTGTTTTTGAATGTGTAATATCTCCATTATCTATATTAATTAGAATTAAGTCTTCTGTTTCCTTTTAACAAAAGAAAATAGAATGACTGTAAATATGCTTATATTGTAAAAACATTTACTTCTCCTTTATGTACTCCTCGGACAACGAATTGTTTCAGCAAGAAGGTAAACCAGAAAAGGACCGACTTTTTTTCCCAACTAGAAGATCATATGGATAACTAAACAATTACTTTCAAGAAAAAACCAAGTCATTAAATTAATAGATATTAACCTCAGTACATAAACTAGTAGTATTAAATTAATACTGTATCCCTAAGCCCATCTTGAAAAGGTATACATTATGAAGATATGTACAAAACCACATATATCTATACAAAGAAACTCCCAGAAAGCTTTCTCCATTCAGCGTTTACTCCTGTACTTACCCTGTGGGATAACAGGGAGAAGGAGGGTTTATGTATTAGTCTCAAACACAGAAACACATGCTAACGTACGAAAAGTCACATGGAAGTAAAGCCCATGCTGATCTCTCAGTTTGCAATTTTAATAACCTTAAAGATCAGGCTGCAACACAGCGCCTATAAGCAAACATAAAATCTTTCAAATTATATCAAAGAAAAGTATGCTGTCTAATCTGTACTTATTTCTGATAGTGACATCATCTTATTGCTAGCTAAAATAAATATCTGCTTCATTTTAACAACTCTTTCTTCATTTTGGACTTGCCTAGATGGGCCAGTTTCACTTTGGTTTATAATTAGATGGATGCATCCAACATAAATGTACACAATTTTTCTGTGTTTGGTTTTGAGCGCTCACAGAAACCCTATGTGACACCCTTAAAAAAGTATACTCACATTAGCCCTCCCCTATAAAGCTGAGTTGTTCTTTAATCTTGGTTACCCAAAAAGACTTATGTTACCCACTGAAAGAGGCGTAGTTAAGTAAGATTCTGAAAAAAGATGACAAAAAACCCTCAGAAAAATTGAGAGTATTCTAATGTATTCTTTACATTGCTTTTTCTTTCTTTTTTATTAAATACTTCACTATGGGGAACAGCAGCATCATTAGAGTATTTTCAAATGCATGCTCAATTGTTAACCCCGATGCCTGGAAAAGGCACCTAATTCATCCCACACAACTCTCAGCAAAAAATAACCTCACCGATCTGAAGGGAAACTATACTATACAAACAACACGCAAATTGAATTTTTCCCCAAATGAAACTTGAAGTCACAAAAATCATGATATTATCCTGCAAAGAAAAGAAAGGTAAGGGATGCAACAGTAAGTTTTTTCCAATAAGCTAGTGGTCGCATCAGTATGGTTCCATTACCTTCAATTTCTTCACTTCTCACACGCCTAAATAACAAAAGTTTCTAGATGTATCTGAACGAAGTAAGGAGACAAATGCACTGAAAGTGAACAGCAAGAGTGGTAATTGTCTAAAACGTACCTTGCTAACTTCTTCAAAATGATCAATATGACATCCCATAAGAAAAGATGTTGGGGCCATTACAAAATCCAGCATTTGACGAGACAGAATAGGCACAAAAGTGTGCTGCCACTGAAGAGGATGAAGGTACAACATAAAGCATTCAGCAATGAGCGTCAACAGAGCCCAATCAGAAGAGAAGAAAACTATTCTCTGCTCAGTCAAAATACAGGTCATAATCTGGAAAAAAATACAAAATGCTAAACGTTTACAAAGAGTTATACCTAGAACATACTAGATATGCACAAGCATTTCATCTGCTTGCGAAACTCAGCCTCATGAGTTCTGTTTTCTAATAGCTACCTTACATATTTATAAACTGAAATAATGGCCACTTAAGAATTCTTACAAAATTAACAAGAGAGGAAAATAGAAAAGGAGAGAAAATTTAATTGACATTGAAAGTCAATGAGAGTTTTGCCACTGATGTCAATGAGGCTAGGATTTAGCTGGAATTACTGAGAAGACCTGTCACCTTTCTTTCACAGTATTAGACTGTAAAATGCCTGTAAAAAGTACCCAGATGAAGAATATAGGCAAACCTGTCTTTGATGATGAACACAAAGACTATCTAGGTTTCAGAGAACTCAGCCAAACATCTATTCAAGACTCTAGCTAGTCACATTCCTTATAGTGCCACTGGAGAGCAGTGCTTTCCCAGAGCAATTCAGGAAGCTACCTGGAGATGCCCACCTTTTTCCACTGCTAGAAAGGGACCCAAGGGCATCTAAGCACCAAACTCAGGTGCCTCAATTTAGGTGAGATGAATTCCAGCCAAGAAGACTAATGGTACACATGGGACATCTCGTAGAGGTGCTAACTCATAAAACTCCATGCTCAAGATGCACCAGCTGCAGAGGACCATTTAGGATTTAGAATAGAATGGTCTAGACTATTTCAGCTGGAAGTTTTATTCATAATGTGCACATGCAGGCAGAAGCCCACATGGGTGCAAGAATGGGCATATCCAAATAAATAAGCCAGTATTGCCTACTTTCAGGACTGAGGAGGTTTAGAAGCATCCCTGGAAAGAGGCCTCCAACCTTCTCTTTTTAGAGGAAGTGGAATCAATAATACTGATGACCTTGAGCAACCTAATTTAATGTCATAAGAGGCCTTTGAGCAGAGAGTTGGATCAGGAAACCTACGAAGCATGCTCCCAACTAAAATTATTGTATGATTCTATGCAGCACTGAAAAAAAAATATTTGCAAATAGCTTTTTGTATCTTTTTGTCTTTCTGCACCATTTACACTTTATTTATACAAGTGCCAACTGTTACCAGTCCATCCCACAGGCCCCTTTCTTACACATGAAAAAAGTCCTTATGAATCTTGTAGAAATGCATTTAATGAGAATTCAAAATAAAATCCATCAATCAGCTTCGGTATTTATATCTTAAAACATACTCTTACGAAATTTAGTACTTATTGCTAAACCACAGGAGAAAGAAATCCAATATGACTTAATCTAATCTGGTCTATAAATAACAAAATATCTTAATAAGAAGTACATTTTATTGTGCCATATCTCTAATATGCAGAACTAACACTATTCTGAATCCCTGGGTTTATAATGTTGTTTGGGTAACTAAATATCTTTAGTTTTTTCAAACCACAAATTACCAATACTGTCAATCTCGAATACCTTTTAAAGTATCAGTTAGTTTTACCTGCAGCACCTGTTCTGGCTTGAAACACAGCAACGGAAGATGAAGATCCAAGTCAACAATTGGACTGTCCGGATCCTCTCGTGAAGGAATTACTATTTGAAGTGGTTTCATATTAAATACCTGTAATAACAGATGTTTTCCATTTACTTCTTAATGAAAACATTCCCAAACACATTTAATTCGGGATTTTAGTTCCAAGACAAAATACTAACATTAATTGAGAGCAAGACAACAGATATTTGCAGAAAATTGAAATAGAGAGGGAAATATTAAAAGACATAATAACTAGCTTGAAAGATTAACATGGCATTTGTCTCCTTTCATTCTCATAGGTTGTTTAGCTAACAAACCTTTAAATACAAATATATTCTTTTAACAGAATTAAACTTGCTTTGTTATAAGCATAATAAAATAATGGAATTTATATTTGTAGATACAACTGGGAAATCAAAAGTATTGATAAGGTTCATACAGGAAATAGAAAAAATATGAACAAAAGAACTGAGCATAGGTGCTCATGTTAAGAGACAGAACAAGCCAGAACGAACAAGCTCTTTCAGCGTTTCAAATACTCCAGCTCAAATCTCCAGAGGCCAGATCCTGCACGTGCTCCATATTTCAGCACTTAGCAGCTGGTTCAGCCAATCATTCAAACAATTTTCCAGCTATGCTATTTTTTCCCCACTCCTAACCCCTCATCCCAGGGTCAAGGAAAGCAGCTAAGGAGAAGTCCATGGCTGAAGCACTGCTTCCCTAGGAGCCATCTCAGTAGACAAAAGAGAGAGTCTGCTGAAATCACTGACTCAGCCAACATACACCATGTCTTGGGAAGGGTTATAAAGAAGAAAATTAATTCCTCGTTTTGCTTTGCTTGCGTGCATTGCTTTTGTTTTACCTATTAAACTGTCTTTACCTCGACCCACAAGTTTTCTCCCTTGTACCCTTTCGATTCTCTCCCCCATCCCACCAGGAGGGAGGGAGCGAGTGGCTGTGTTGTGCTTAGTTGCCGGCTGGGGTTAAAGCACGACAACACTGTTCTGCTTCCCCAGAGTCATTCAGACACAAGGAAAGAACAAGTCCAGAGCTGTACGTGTTGTTCCAGCAAGTTATTTCTTTGGCCTCTTTTCTCTCACAGAGACTGCACTACTTCTCAGTCACTCCACTGCACATCTGCCCACCACACAAGATGACAGCCACGAGCATTCGCATCAGACAGCATGTCTCGATATCAGACACGAGATCAGGAACTCCCACACTTTGGTTGAGTGATAGTTACATGATTTACTGGAGTTTACAGACGTGTATTCAATGAGATGGCAATGGCATACTGTTCAGGTGAAAGGTAAGCTTACATGCTTATAGAGCAGTTACAGGCTGGAGCTTCCAACTGCTTCTAGTAGAGATTACGTAGGCTGCCCCTCTAGAAACCAAAAGCTAGATTATGCCGTCGCCATACCTACCCAGGCATCATCTCAGACAGTAAATAGTTGGCATGAGCCAAATCCTTCCCAGAAGGATATTAAAAACTAAACAGCATGACCAACTGGTATGCCAGTGCTCAAGCCTGCACCCTGGTACTAATAACGCATAGCCTTATTTTCAAAGCACAGGTATTGGCATCAGTTTTATTTCAGCAAGTAAAATCTCTGACGTGACAGTGAAGAATTTCCCCTAATTTACAGAAAACACCATCTTAGTGCTTTAAGACATAATGTTAAAGTAATTATGAAATTCAGCATCAGTACTTACCAAGTGGAGTGGTCCTGGTGGCGGGCTGGGTATTAAAAATAATTTTGCTGCAAATTCTTTTATGTGCTCCTCAACATCTAAATCCTTGAAAAGCCGCAGTTGCACTAGTAAGCTGAAATTAAATTCCAGAAAATTACTTATAAATAGTAACATGCAAACAGGAAAAAAAAGGACTTTTTGCTGATAAACTAGAACTTAAAAAAAAAAATATTAGGAGCAATGAAGCTATTATTCCAGCTAATTAATTTCTAATTTATTAGATACTTTAGCGGTTCCATTTAGTTTTAATTAATTAAAAAAACAGGACAGATGCTGCTGTGTCAGAAACAGGTTTTGTTACTTCCATGCATAACATACTACTGCATCATGTATATCAGAGGATGCAGATGGCACACTGGGTCTCATGACGGCACAGAAAACCTAGAGGTGAGACGCAGCTGAAGGAAGTGTCTTACAGAGACTGCCTGAGGAACAAAACACCCACAGCTGCAGCATCAGACATCAGCTCTGGGATGGAAAACAGCATCAGAGGAAAAGAGGGGTTGTAGACATGGGCTTAACTGCAGAGGAATGTGAAGCAAGAGTCATATTTAGCATAAGGCCTAGGCCTGCCTGAACACTGCTCTTTGCTATTGTTCCTACCCATACAAAGAACAAACACAGTTGTGCAAACCTATCAAATGTTTCTATTTTAGAAGTGTATTACCCTAGCTGTGTCAAAGCCACAAAGGTCACGTGGGTTATATTATATGCCAGATCAATCATTTAAACATACACAATATTAAGACTGCAAACCATTAAGTCCAACAGCATTTCTGAAATGTAACAATTAAGTTAGATATTTGTAGTCAGAAAGGGCTTTTTGTTCAATATAAGATTCACATGCATGTTTATAGTAAAAAAAAAAAAGATCCCAAACCTTTACAAAATCACAAATTTAAACCTGCAAACCTATACATACAGAAACTAGGAACTTAATCTGGTTATATTCCCCCCCTTGAGGTTTTATTTCAGTTTGCAGTTTTACTGGTTTCCTGCAGAAGAATACTTGCTCTTCAGGAAGAAAGTGGTCTAGAAAGCAACTGAATAGGTCAAGAGATATATTAGAATCCAGGACATCATATTTGTGTACGGCATTTAGATTCCTGAATAAAAATATTCTGTCGTATATTACTGAACTTTTAATTGGATTAATGAGACATTTAAGTTTACTAAATTCACATCTGGAAACTGCCCTGGGCTGAGTACTAGGCTGTTACACATATTCCCAAAAAGCCCATCAGCTATTTAGGGGTGCAGAGGAGGCAGGGGGAGGGAAATTTAAGAATTATCAAAGAAAACCAGATATGCTGTCACACTTAGTAACGACTTAGATGTGGCTTAACAGCGTAGGTAAACCTGCCTTTTTGTTTGTTTGTTTGTGGGGTTTTTTGGAGACCAAAAGCACGTATCAATACATCCAGTAAATGTTACAACAGAAACAACCCGACTCCAACGTTGAAAAAGCAGCAGATGTACACAAAGAACGGTAAGAGCTCCCTAATCAGTACACTGTGCCCATTAATGCAACGTAATAGCAGCTGACAGCTCTGCACTGCAAATGTCTGCTGAAATCAATGAAGTAATCTCTGAAACATTAAAGCAGAGAGTTAAGGAGTTTATCAACCTTACATTACCTCTATTAACTGTCCACAGACAGATGCTTCAGAAAGCCAGAACATCTAAGAACAGGTCCTTTGTACTGCCTCAATGCTGTGAGCTATTTGCACACTTCCACCTTTTCTCAAGGCAGCTGAAAGGACTAATACACAGGTTGGAAGATTTACTGTTTGAATGGAGCCTATTCATCCATCCAAGACAGGAGTTCATCCAGAAGGAGATTACTGCCAGGAATATTTCACTTTCCATGTAGTGTAACAGATTAAGGTAAAACTACCTGTGCAAAGTGCCAAAACCCCTCAATTTAAAACTGAACCTTTTCAAATAATGCTGTAGAATAATCCAACAGCCGCAGTGTTGTGAAACGGTCTAGATGCACATCTGCTTGCTTTGGAGAGAGGCAGACACACGCCATTCAAATCGTTCTGGATTTGGAAGCACTGTATGCTAGTAACATGTGAATTAGTTATAAAATTAATTACACAGAATATGAAGACCTTCGTTACTACGATGAAAGTCTGCAAGTTCCCATTGCAGTTCAAAGCACCTACATGGATTTATAATTTGACATTGCCTTTGTATCTCAGTTTGGTTTCAGTTTTCAGTTGTGATTTCTACTGTACTCTGCCATTTGAAAAAGTTTAGGAACCCAGGTTTTATCTGGGAATGCTTATGACGATAAAATACTTTGAGGACTCTTCTGAAAACAAGTACCACCCCACCTATAAGTAATCCTGTGCACTGCAGGTGCTGGAGAAAATAAGCTATGCACAGCAGAATTCTGGAGGAAAATGAAATCTTTTGCTGCCAAAAGGTCCTGAATGGAAGCAGAACCTCTTTAGATGCTACTTTAACATCAGGCCTTCATTAGTAATAATAAATAGTACTTTTTCACTAGTTCTCATGAGGAAAGGGTTACACACGAGAAATAGGTGGTTTGAGGTCCACCAGCAAGTATTTTCAAATCCCCAGACTCACAGAATGATTAATCAGTTGAAGCATCCTGCAGAACACCACTGAAGCATACCAAGGATACAAGTGCCCTGTTGAATGTGTTACTATTTGTTAAGTATACCAGACACTACTGCTTGAGTACACTCGGTCAACGAAAACACTTAATTAGATTTTTAACCCACTGGCCACCTGACTACAGCTAAGGCATCCGAATCAAAAATAACTCCCTTTCTGGTTTACAGGAAATAGTGACAATGTTTTGTAATGCTACAAAAAGCTGAAACATCCTCAGCTGTACAGCCGCTCAAAATATACCACTGAGGTCTTCACTGCAATTGCTTATATTCCATTCAGAACAGCCACACGTCCCAGCAGCTGTTTTATGCCATATGGAAAAGTTTCAGTAACAGAACCAAAATAAGGAAAAATGGTACCTCTCTACCCCTTCCTCCCACTCGAGTATACTCTAGCACAGTAAAACAGTTTTTCTAAAAAAAAAAAAAACAAAACCCCAACAAAACCAAACCCAAACAAAAAACCACACACACACCAAAAAAACCCCTCACGAAAAACAACATAAGGGCAGACATTCTGAAATTATCTATCAAATAGTATCAAGGAAAATATGTGGTGATCATGAAATTTAAAAAAAAAAAAAATCCAGAAGAAAATACCACAGAAACTTCATGAGTTGAGTTTCCAGCACAGTGGGAAACACCAGCACCAAATGCAGCTTTGTCACTTGCATTCCCCCTCTCCTGCCAGTTACAAACACTTGCATCTCGCATCCAGATGCGCCAGCAAAAAGCAGCGAGAAGAGCCGTGCAACTGTATGACAAATTCCCCTGTTAAATGACCAGGACAACACACAGTACTACCATGGAAGGCTGTTCTCCTGTGGACAACTCCCCTGTAATTATTCACATATTTACAAATCATTTAAGGCTTAGATGGTAGGTCACTGATAAATCTGAACTCTCCTTAGAAACCAGTACAGACTCAGCTTAAAGGGAAAAGCCATCCATAGTAGTTAGCTTGGACATTAATGCTTTAAATAGGTGCAAAACCCTACTATATATGATCAAGGCACAGGTGTTTAATTATAATGTTTAAAATACCTACCCAGAGGAAGAAGTTTGCATCTCTGCAGAGTTAACTCCACCTGGTTCCTGTCTGCTCTAAACAAATATGAGACCTAGAAATGTAACTTCTGGAATTTTCCATGGTTTTCCTGAACATTTTCCCACTTCTTCCTTAGTGGGCTATTTAAAAATCCACTCACAAATTGACTGCTTCTCCCAGCTCAGAGATGTCTCACTTCAGAGAAGAGATTACTCATTTATGAGTATACTATATAAACCACTGATGAACACCATAGCTGTAAAGCTGAATCTATACCATTTCCCACCCAGTGGAAAGCTAGTGTGTAATGAGCCCTCATAGAGGGCGAGTTCACAGTGTAAAAGGAGCATGAATCCCGTTATAAAGACTGGATATAAACAGTAAAGCACCACAGCTCAGGTATATAGCTGTTAAGAGTTACATATGCAGATCAGTGCTTACTTGAGATTTGAGACTATAAAAAGGCAGCAATGAATCAGCTCCTGCAATACCAACAGCTGATATACTTGACTTAAACATAAGGAGTGGAAAAAGTAATCTGGGCAGGAAAGGAGAAAAGGAAACTAGCACTTGCTTTTTATTTTACCGATTATCTTGATTTCACACTAACCTGTGAATACCCAGTTTCCATCATGTTGAAGTCCTTTGTTCACATTAAACCCCTTTACTAATGCTTTGAAAATGACAGAGCAGAGGTAGCATGAACAGCATCAGTGGTGTGTTTGCTCATACGTAAGGGCTGCCAGAGTGACTCGTTTCTGATATCACAGCTTTTTTGGAGGCAACATCTGAACTGCCCAAGAGGAAGGCACTGCTTTGTTCCTCCAGGGCTCTCTTCATCTAAACCAGGGAAAGCCAGTCGGTGCTCTAACCAGATCCAAGCCCACAGCATTGGGAAGAAGAGGTGCATGGGGTGGGGAAATGAGTGCTCAGGTCTCATCCTGGTTTGGAGTCAGGTTAGGGGCTAGTGATGCACATCAGCTAGCACCCAGGAAGCACACCCTTACTTGCTCATCCACTCAGGATACAGACCGCTGGTAGAACAAACTGGAAGATTCAAGCCCTGACCTAAAACCTTCTTTCAACTTATGTATAAGAAGCAAATACCTGCAAGAGGAAAACACCTAACTTCAAATTTGACTCTAGAAAGCTTGACTGGAATTTAGTGAAAAAAAAACTCTTCTACTTTTTGGACTACACGTCTGCAAGTGAGGATTACCCAGTAATGTCCAATGTACAGAGACAGGCTCCCTGATGCAAGGAGTTTTTAATCCACTTCAGAGTAGAAGCACATAGATTTTAACAGTTTAACAATAAAGCAACACACAACCTCAAAATAAGTTACATTACTAAATAACAAGACAGACCTATGTTCACTTATCTTTTAACTCATCTACACTGTGGAGTATTTGAGTGTTTCTAACCAGTGAAGTACTCTGTATCCTAAGATTTTCCCTCCTAGTTCTGTGACAGCCAAATAACCACTGTACCCTCAAGTGACTTGGATTATTTAGTTAAAGAATAAAGTGTCATTAACTGCTTATTAATACATATATTCATGTTCTTATGGCATTTATTTGGTGCATTATAAAGAGGTTTTTGTGCCTTCAAAGTGGTTTTCACCAGCATGGCGAAATTACAGTTAACCCTCTTCCAAAAAAACAAAATCTTTGAGAAATCTGTTCCCTGCAAATTAGTATTTTCTAGACCTACCAAAAACCTCAAAGAAAAAGAAGACAACATCATAACTAATTTCCTTGATATTTAGAACTTGCGCGTACTGTCTGGGTGACATTCACATTACATTTCTTCTTTTCCTCTCCCACATATCTCATACTGCCAAAACTCTAAACTCACGCTAGTTTTGGCACTATGCAGCCATCCTGACCACATCATGCAAATTCATGTATTAAAACCTACACAGTCATTTCCAGAAGAAACTCAGAGGACAGCAAGTCTTACCAAGAGAGACAGTCCTTCAGGGCATTAAAATATGGGTATCTGGATATAACACAAATAGCGAATGGTACAAAACAGACAGGCATCTTCGCAGTCTGCGCAGATTCCCAACGGGTCTGCCCGTTCGAGGAAATACAGCCATCCTGCAAGAAAACTACAGATTAATGTGCTTATGTTAATCATGAATTTATGGCCGATATTTTCTTGAGAACCCTAGAGATACGATATCCAATTCCCACTAAATTTCAAGGGGATTTGGATGCCTATCTCCCTTAAGCTCTTCAGAAAAAATGTCAGCCTACAAGACTTAGACATATGTATTAAAAAGAAATTCAGAGCAAGAGATACTTAGAAAGAACACAGGGTACAATCTACACCAAAAAAATGTCCAAGGGACCAAGTCTGCTCCTAAATATTCAATATTCCTATTGAATATTCCTAAATGAAATCCATAACAGCTTTTCCTAATGCAGTGCTGTTCCAATGTACTTAATTTACCATGGCAATATAAAGTATGATTTGTTCTGTATTCCTACTAACATAAAAACGTATCTGTTAACTAATTTCATAAATTAAACCTGACATCATTTTCAAAGTGTTTTGTTTTATTTTATATATTTTAATATGATTTAATAAAAGCATGAGTTAAATAACATACTTGCATAGGCTGGTAGTACTGTGCAACAACACCGTATGTTCTGTTACCACAGACATCTGTGAAGACCAGGAAATGAATGTGGTCCTCTTTTGATTCAGAAGTTATATAAAGTCCTCCTGCAATGAAGGCAGAAACCTTTTTTTTAACTACATATTTAACTACAGCTGCTTGAAATGCGATTCATGACAAATACTGCACATTTCCACTTAATTTCAAGAGAAATGTCTCATTTTAAGGGATTAAAATGCACATATGCAATCCATTTGATCTAAGGGTTGTTACAAGGGCTGTAACCTGCACATTACTGAAGAAGCAAAAATACTGTATAATTATTCTGCACTTTAAGTGACAAAACACAATATCTTTTTCTTTCAAGATATCTATAATGTCTGCAATAGTGACACGCATATTAAAATTTCTGCAATTAAACCTGGAGGAAACAGTCACTATTTCAGGTGTATCTTAATACCACATGAAAAATGAAAGAGTACTCAGTCATTTTTTGGGGGAAAAAAATTTGAAAGTGTGCGCACTTCACTCAAACCAAGATTTACCAATAAGGACTAAAGTGACTTTCATCTTCCCTCTCTTGCAGGTGTTGCAGCTACTATTGCTAATAGATCTGTTTCACACAAGACAGCTATACAGAGTAAGGGCTGCTTTCATCACTGACCTGCTCACAAGCAGACACATTTTTTACACTGTGAAATACAGAGAGAGAGAGAAGTTGATCATTAAAAAAAAAAAAATTGGCTGTACTATGGGTCAACAAATATATATTAAAACAGTTCTCATTAAGAAGTGTGAATCCTGCCATACCTGGGAAGCACAGCTGTGGCAAACCAATAAGATCAACGTCCTTTGGAACTGCAATATCTTCAGTGTCAGGTGCCTTCTGCTCCCCATTGAGACTCTTGACATTTTCAATCTTTGGTCTCTCTTTCTTCTTTCGGAAAGACCGGCGTTTACTTTTACTCAAGTTATTACCACTTGTAGTCACCTGAATATCATCTCTGCTGATAAATGGAGGCACAAACACAGAAAGAACTTCTGGATCAAGGGGAGGAAGACTTTTGGGTTTTCTTTGAGTACCCTATTTAAAAAAAAAAAAAATACAAACAACTCTTAAGTTGACACTCATCCTGATAGGTTTTTTTAAACAATTTTTTAGCCCTGTTTTCTCTTTACCCCTAAAATTGTGGGTTTAAAATAAATTTTTTTCTTCTTCCTAAATAATTAATTTTTCCTTCTAATTTCTTGCTTTACATATATTAATGCAAGGGGAACACTCTGGGCATTTGTCATCATTCAAAATGCACCATATCAGTATTATGCCTCTGGCATAAGAAAACCAACAAATATCAAATACTGTATTTCCTCCTTTGAAGTGTTAGGACATACTTAAGCTGTACTTAAAATAAATAAACACTGGTAGCAAGAGAAACCAGGCAACAAATAAATGAAAACAAAGAAAAACAGCTGAACTCCATAGATAAGTCTTTGTTCAATTTCAGGAAAAGCTGCGTTTTTCCTCTACAGGAAAAAAAAAAGACCAACCCACACAAGCTTTCACAAGACACATTTTAACTTTATAAGGCAACTAAAAGAAAGTACAATTAAAAATTACATTCACTGTTACAATAAACATAATTTTAAGACAATGTACAACATGAAGCCATGAAAATTTCTCTGTATACTGATGACTAAGTGGAACAGGCATCCCAAGAGCATGTATGAAATTACAACATCTTTTAGTAGGCAGTACTACTGCACTGAAAGCTCTTGCTGCCTCACTATGAAAAACCTGTGGAGAAAGTGATCCAAAGAGGAGATTTCCTTGTACTTGTGAGCACTTTTTGTATTCTTGACCATATAGTACAGACAAGCAGGTGCATTTTCAATTACTTCACTGTGATTTGAATTCTTCCTACACAGTCAAAACAGCAAGTAAAAGCTTTGTTTAGTCAACGGATATTTGGAAACAGGAAAGGCAAGCCTCATTGCGCTAAAAAGCTGTTTCGTTTTCAACTTTCTGCTAACTGATTCAAAGATAGATGAAGCATACATGCTGCTTTTACCTTCAGACATGACACATCGATATTACTTGTATTTCAGATATTCCTTGAGAACCAATGCTGGCCTCTCATCATTTCACTACTTTTTAAAATAACTGCAACATACAAAGCTCTATTCCTTCACTGAAGCCAATCTTCCACCATCCAAGTTTTGGAACAGAAAGTCTCAGCTTATTTCCTTAGTAGATGAGTCCACCAGTAGTCTTCTTCACATTTGAGCATCATAGGAAAAATGGGAAGGCATACTTACAGTAACTAGTACATCATGTAGGTATCTTAAGCTCCACCATATTCTGTAAGAGGACACTTGAAAGACAGTACTTCAATAAAAGTAAAAAGTGAAAAAAAACTCTTTTAATGAACACACGGAGTCTGAACTAGAAAGAAATTGGGGTGGAAAAGAGAAAAGTTCAGATAAGTATCCATTGGTATATTCAAAAGATAGCAATGACTTTAAAAAGCACGTTACAAATTGGGGTACTCAGTGCCATATCCTGCCATGCTAAAAACTTCAAGTGTCATTTTCCTTCGTTGGCAGCTGACATCCATTTCAAGTGAAGAAACTGGAAACACAGATAAATCCAACATGATCACTCTCAAAATAACACGCAGCTAAACATTTCAGAAGGAAATTAAGAATTAAGGCTCAGCCCTGAGGCTGTTACACAAGAAAAACACAGACCTACTCAAACACTAACAACCTCAACTTGGCAGATTTGCCCTGCAGAGGTTTTCATACAAAGTTGCTTTGACGGGGCAATCCCTGACTTACATTGAAGGCATCTCTGTGCTACAAGTGCTGGATGACAGCCAGCGATTTAATAGCCTCACAGTGTAACAGCTTCTAAAATGGCAGGTCCTTGATGTCTTGAACTACAACAGAGGCATTAAACACTTTTTTTTTTTTTCCACAGAACAGCACTGTCAGCACTGTCGCTGACCCAGTGACTTAGTCCTCAGCATTCATGTCAGCCTATATTAATGTCTACGGCCAAAGTCATATTTTGTTACCGTTTCAGTTCAGGGATAGTGAATAGGCAGCAACAGAACAATATTCACTTGTTTCTACTATTCTTTGAACATTTATTTTCTCTGTTTCTACTGTTACTTCTTCATTTTGAAATACTTCTGTCACTTTTTACTATCAAATGTCCTTGCATCATACATAGCTTCTTATAAACACTAATGCCTTTTCTTTCCTCTAATTCTCCAAGATTCCAGAAGCCAAGGATTATATTCCAACCCCATTCACTATGGTGCCATATAGGACACAGATAAAAGACAGACTTTTTACAATGAACACGCTATTTTAGACACAAACAAGAAGCAGTGTGTTGAAACCACAGATCAGAGTGTGATCTCTGCTATTTGGCGTTTCCTTGGTCTCGTTCTCCTCTTTCCATCACTGCAGAAGTTAATGTCATTTTGAATGTCATAAAAGAACTGGCTTCTTTCAGGAACAATGGGGCAGGGAAAAGTATGAAGCCTTAGAAAAATCAGGTTGGAAAGGAACTCTGGAGGTTCTAGTGCAACCCTTTGCTCAAAGCAATGATAACTTTGAAGTTAGATCCAGTTGCTCTGGGTCTCATCCAGTCAAGTTTCAGAAGTCCCTTAGGAAGGAGATTCTTCCTCCCTTGTGCTCCAGCCCTCATGTAGCTTAGCTGCTTCTGGTCTTGCTCCCATTTGTCAGCAGTTCTCCAGTATCAAGGTACCCAAATCTGGGACGGTATTCCAGATGTGACCTTAAGAGCATTAAGTAATAACAGCAATAGTCATAATTCCTTCCCTTTGCCTGTGAGCTACAGTCCTGATGATGCAGGCCGTTACACGGTTACTTTCCACTGCCACAAGCGCACACTGCTAACTAATGCTCAACGAACGCACCTCATTTCTTTCACGCAACTGAATACCTAGGGGACCATTACAGAAGAAGAAAAAAATTGGTTTGGTGGTTTATGTCTGCATTGGCAGGGCCAGAAAGCGTAATGCAGGCATTGCAAGAGACAAGATCTGTATCACTGACTGCGGTAGGCAGATACAGAACCCAACGATGCAGCCAACAGGAAGATCTGAGACATCTCGCAGACAGCTTGCATGTCACGCTTGCCAGATCAAAACCCAGCTTTATCGTGGAAGATAACTTGGGGGAAAGAAGTCTTACCAAAGATGGCTGTATGATCTTCACTATTGTACACCTCATTCCTACAAAAGACACACTTCCAACAGAAAAAAAAGTCATCTCTAGCTGAAAATAGCAGCCTTCAATCTCTTCAAATGGAAATCTTACAGTGATAATTATCTTGGCAATAAGGACAATTAATTGATGGATGACAGCCCAGGAACTTTGGTTTCATGAGCTTCAATAAAAAGCTGTATCTTTGTTCCTGGTATCCCCCGATAGGTCAGTCATATGAGACTTTTCTTACTTCAGGGGTGGGTTATATCCTGTTCCTGCCAACTTCATTGACTTTATTACTCTGTACTGCAAACAATTTAAGAATGCACAAACACACTTTCAAGGCCAAGATCTGAAGCACTACCAAGATTTTTACCCTGTTGTTTCATTTGTAAATACCATTAGAGGTCCACTACTTTCCATTGAAATGTTCTCATTTTCTGTCAATAAGCTCTCTTCTTTCTACATTCACTGAAATTAGACACAAACATATTCCACCATTTCCTCATGTACATAGTGCTACAGAAGGAAAAGGAAGTGGAGTAAATCTATAAACTCACCCTAAGACATTGATTGAAATCCCTGTAGTGTAACAGCTTGCAGGGAAGTTACTACAGTTAATACTGAAAAGCGTAGGGACTACTTTCCCTTCTGATACTCCATTATATACCTTCAGCAAAGAAACAATTCAAAACCTGTCGTGTGATCAGAATGGCCTCTACTTTTTGTAGCCCATTTCTTATTTGTTGTTCTACAGGTTTCTTGGAAGCAATGAGCTCAAACTGAGAAGACTGGAATGAAAAAGAAATTCCCCTTCTGTTGGATTTACTTCTGACGCAGATGCCAAAACCACACATACACAATGATTTCAAAAGTCTGGTGGTGACATTTATGGCACAACTATTTCCCCAATTTCAATGTATACATGAAGGCGATCCTGAAATTTGAACCTCTGCTTAGCTGATATCACTTAAGCTGACATCAGCAAAAGCTGTCTCCCGAGTGAATGAGCAGCAACAAGTTTAACAAAGACTTCTTTATCTCTTGCTATTAGAGCGCACAATCAAATTCAAGTTCAAGCAAGACAACCGAGATCCCTGGGAGCAGCTTGGCTTTTCCGCACGTGCTGGCACCACAGCTACTCCCACAGCAGGGCGGCTCACAGGTATCTAAGAAAACCATCGGCACATTTTAACAAAGCAAAATCAGGAAGAGGACTTTAATTGTTAACTCACATGTGAAGTGGCTAGAGTCGTAAACAAATTATAAACCACATATTCAAAGCAGAAACCAGCCCATCAACTTCTGCCGTATCTGAATCACTCAGGCTGTGCCAAATTCAGAGCACTAAGCTCACAGGGATTTAGACCTCGTGTTGTCCTAAGGATACAAGTTACCAGGCTTTACCTCTCACTTTTATCTCCAACGGAAGACAGGAAATTGGATATCATCCAGTACAGGATATGCACTGTTCAAGCATTCTGCTGTTCCTCCTTATATAAAGCTGCACTGCATCCTCCGTCTAAGCTCAGACCTTTGAAAAAGTGTAATTACTTAACACCACTACCAAAGCATTCCTGCTTTTGATGATCGCCCGTCAAAACAAGTTTTCTTTAAAGTACTTCAGCTCTACCCGATGATAACAGCAACAAGGCAACCCTTGTAAACTAACCCTAGTAAAACTATTGTTTTACTCAAGTGCGTACGGGGAGGGAGAGGCCCGGCCAGGGAGGAGCTGACCCGGCTCCGACTCGGGTTGGACCTCCGAGCAGAGAGCCGGGCTGACAGGAGCTGCCCCACAGAGCAGCCGGGCCAGCCGGCCGGCGGGGCACCGCCGAGCCCGCCCGCCCCGCGCTCCCTCAGCGCGCCGAACCCCCGCTCACCTGGAGGAGCGCCTTCACCCGCTCCCTGGGCACACCGACCAGCAGGCAGATCTCCAGCAGGCCCGAGGGCAGCACGTCCTCCATGGCACAGCGAGGCAGGGCCGGCCGGCACAGCGGGGCCGCCGCGGCTCCTTCCCCCGGGGCCGCCGCGGCTCCTCCTTGCCCCTCACGGTACCGCACGCTTTGATTGGCTGCCTCTCCCGTCGCTCTCAGGACTTGTAACCAATCAGAACGGCAGCACGGTGCTGCGGCGGCCTCGCGGGGCGGGCGGGGGGCGGGGAGACGCCTCTCCCCGCCCCCTGGCGGGCGGGGCGCGGGGGGGGGGAGCGGAGGTCTCAGGGCTGAGGCGCCGCCCGCCCCGGCGCCGCACGGCGCTGGCCCTCGCTGCCCCTCCCCGAACCTCGTCCCGCTGCCCCGCCGGGATAGCCCCGGGGAGGACGCTTCCCGACCCAACGGGGAGTTTATTTGTTCTCCCGGCCAGCCACGGGCTGATTTCCCGGTGGGGCCGTTGGCCCCGAGGGTCTGGTGAAGGAGAAAGGCAGCGAAGCTGGTGAAGGGTCTGGAGCACAGGCCTTGGTGAGGAGCGGCTGAGGGAACTGGGGTGGTTTAGTCTGGAGAAGAGGAGGCTGAGGGGAGACCTCATCGCTCTCTACGACTACCTGAAAGGAGGCTGTAGTGAGGTGGGGGTTGGGCTCTTCTCCCAAGTAGTTAGCGATAGGACGAGAGGAAATGGCCTCAAGCTGTGTCAGGGGAGGTTTAGATTGGATATTAGGAAAAATTTGTTTGCTGAAAGAGTGGTCAGGCATTGGAAGAGGCTGCCTAGAGAGGTGGTGGAGTCACCATCCCTGAAGGTGTTCAAAAAATGGGTAGACATGGCACTCTGGGACATGGTTTAGTGGGCATGGTGGTGTTGGGTTGATGGTTGGACTGATGATCTTAGAGGTCTTTTCCAACCTTAATGATTCAATTTGATTCTATTCTATTCTATTCTGAGGTGCCTCAGGGCTGCCTGTCGCCGGCGCATTGGAGAGGTGGGTATAAGTCTGAACTGTAAGCGCAGAGCTGATTGCGTGGTGCTTTCACCGCCGGAGCAGCAGCGTTCTCAGTGGAGCTGCGCAGCAGAGAAACAACCTAGGGGACTCCGGGATTTCTTTTTGAGCTGTTTAATCTAAATAGACAATGAGTCACTCTGTAAGTATTGGCTCTGTGTAGATTCACTGAGAGAAATTTGTTTCCTCTGGGACCAGTGCATAAAGTACCCGAAACCGTAGAGAGCAGTTTCGCTGAAACAGAAGGTATGAGGCATAGTTTCGTCACAGACACAAACTTTTTTTTGCGGACTACTGTTCATGTATTTTAAGTGCAAAAAATCCCAGTATGCATGGCTCCAGGCTTTCACAAGTTTATTATCAGTCCAGGGTTCAAAACATTCCTCAAATAGTACAAAGAATGCCAGAAACACAAGGTGTGGTCTTCATAGGGATTTTATTATCTGAATTTTTGTGGTGTTAAAGCTCAGGGTTATATGGCCTCCGGTGTTCTAAAATTTAGAGGAAGTCACAAATGCAGAATATAGGAAACTATGTTTATACAGCACTGACTAAAAGAAGGAAATTCTTGAAAACCTGGAAGTTCAGGGATCACTTCTTCAAAGTGGTAGAAGAAGATTATAGGCTCAAAGATTTATGTTAATGAACTTTAAGGTCATAAGAGATTGTTAAAATCATCTTGTTTAGCTTGTGTAGCCCAGGCCACAGAAATTCCTGTATTAAATTTGTAACTTCTGGCTGACACCGTGAGTTCCTGCAATAGGGATTACTAACAGTCACTGTTAGAAGTTAGGCATCTCATTTTTAGTTTGACTGTTTAGCTTAGCTTTCTGCCAGTGGATCATGTTACAGTTTGCCTGCTGTTTGAACAGATTCTTTACTACAAAAAGATTTCTCCTTGCAGAGTTCGAGATTACTAATCTCAATTTATTTTTAAGAGATTATACAACTCATACTTTTAAAATTTCTTTCTTAATCGCTTGTGTGCACCTTTTCTCAACCTCTTCAAATTTTTCCAATATTCTTTTTGAATTATGAACACCAAAAATAAGCTTTACTATTGCTGAATATACAGTCGTAAGTCACATTGCTATTTGTAACTGATATCCCCACCTAATTAAAACAGAGAAAGACTGATACATGAATCATTCAGAAAGGGTGTAATGTTTAATTGGTTATCGACTATAAGCCTGTAGGGTTTTCTTAGGGTTATTACTTCCAACATGACAGTCCTACATCTTACATTCATTGACCTATGACTATGACCTAGCATTTGACCACATTAAAAGAAAATTACAAATGAACCAAGGGTATTAAGCAATCCAGGTCACCCTGTAGTTAATTAATCTGTATCATGATTAGTTTCTGATTTCTTTGCTATCTGCAATGATAAATACTGGATGATTCTTGTTCATAATTAATGTAGCCCTCAAAACAAGGATACGGTGAAGTTGTTATCAAAACAGAACTACAAGATGAAAGGTACTAATGTGAATCTGATAAAATCTCAAGAACTCTGGAAGTAGGAAACCTGTTCTATGGGGTCCCTTGTAAGAGACAGAATAATTCACATAGAGAAGAATCCCTCTGTGCTACAAAAAGATTCATGTAGTTAAATCAGCTTTTTCCTAAGAAAAATTGTCAACTGAGGAAGAAATACCAGATTTTATTATATGGGGTTTTTTTGTAAGATCTCGAATGTAGTAAATGTGTGTTTGTTTGTTTGTTAACTACCTGATGTAGTACTTGGCTGCTTAGAGCTATATGCAGAAAAAAACTACTGATCTTGATATATCCTCAACATGGGTAAGGCTTTGTCAGACCTGAGGGCCACGTCTGAATAATTAAATATTCCCTTGGCATAGAAATCTAATTCAGCTTCCAAATACAGTATTTATGTTTTAGCTAGACCGCCTCTGTTAAGAGGAGAAAATAATTTTACAAGTCATGTGTTTACAAAATAAAATATAACCTACCCAATCAGATGAGAATCCTTGAGCTGGCTTTAGCTTTAACAAGGCCACTCCCAAAATCCCATACTCACAGGTGATATAATACAGCCTTCCGTGTTCAGCCTTACATTTGAAATACCTTCCAAAATAATCTCCAAACTTCTACCCTCACCTTTTTGAAATTACTGCTGTAAATTAGGAACTGCGAGTGGGATTTGTCTGGCCATCATCCTGTAGACTGCATGAAAATGGTTGAGTTGCCCTCCATCGACCCTGAAGGGAGCTCTGAGTGACTTGTTGCGTTGTAGACGCCTACACTGCCAACACCTCAATCTTGAGGGATATGGGGCCAGGTGAAGAGTAGAGTCACGACCCTGAATTTTAGGAGAGCAGACTTTCAGTTGTTTAAGGAATTAGTGAATGGCACCCCCTGGGAAACTACTCTCAAGGAGGTGAAAAGAGCTGGCAGCTCTTTAAGGACATTATTCTTAGAGCGCAAGAGCTCTCAATTCCCATGTGTAGGAAATCGAGCAAGGAAGGCAGGAGACCAGCTTGGGTAAGTAAGGACCTCCTGGTCCAACTAAAGTGTAAGAAGGAGATGCACAAGCAGTGAAACGAGGGACGTGTATCCTGGGAAGAATATAGGGACACTGCCCAGATGTCTAGGGATGGGATCAGGAAAGCTAAAGGCACAGTTGAAGCTGAATTTGTCAAGGGATGCAAAGAGTAATAAGAAGGGCTTCTGCAGGTATGTTGGCCAAAAATGGAAGATTAAAGAAAGAGTACACACGCACCCATGCACACCCCCAGATAAATAAGACAGGAGAACTGGTGAAAACCAGCATGGAGAAGGCTGAGGTACTCAACAGTTTTCAATGGTAATCTCTCTTCCTACATCTCTCAAGTCCCTGAACCTCAAGGCAGGGACTGGGGGAATGAAGTCCCTCCCATTGTAAGTGAAGATTGGGTTCAAGACCACCTGAGGAATCTGAACATACATAAGTCCGTGGGACCCAATGAGGTGCATCCCAGGGTCCTGAGGGAATGAGCTGATGTAGTTGCCAAGACACTCCATCATATTTGAAAAGTCATGGCAGTTAGGTGAAGTCCCCAGTCCCTGGAAAAAGGGAAACATCATGCCTGTTTTAAAAAGGGAGTACCCTGGGAACTACCAACCAGTCAGCCTCACCTCTGTGCCTGGTAAGATGATGGAGCAGATCCTCCTAGAAGGCATGTCAAAACATATGAAAGACAGGGAGGTGATTAGAGACATCCACACTGGCTTCACCAAAGGCAAATTTTGCCTAACTAATCTGATGACCTTCTGCAATTGAGTGGCTGCATCAGTGGACAAGGGAAGAGCTACAGACGTCATCTACCTGGACTTCTGTAAGGCCTTTGCTATGGTCCCATACAACATTCTTGCCTCAAAATTGGAGGGATTTGGGTTTGATGGATGGGCTATTAGGTGGATAAAGAATTGGTTGGATGGTTGCATCCAAAGAGTTGCAGTCAATGGCTCAGTGTCAAAATGGAAATCAGTAACAAGCAGTGTCCCTCAGGGGTCCATACTGGGACCAGAACTGTTTAATATCTTCATCAACGACATAGACAGTGGGATTGAGTGCACCCTCAGCAAGTTTGCAGATGACACCAAGCTGAGTGGTGCAGTTGGTTCACTTGAGGGAAGGGATACCATCCAGAGGGACCTTGACAGACTTGAGAGTGGGCCCATGTGAACCTCATGAAGTTCAGCAAGGCCAAGTGCAAGGTCCTGCAGCTGAGTCAGGGCAATCCCCAGTATCAGTACAGACTCGGGGATGAATGGATGGAGAGCAGCCCTGCGACGAAGGACTTGGGGGTACTGGTGGATGAAAAATGGGACATGAGCTAGCAATGTGCACTTGCAGCCCAGAAAGTGAGTGATATCCTGGGCTGCATCCAAAGAAGCGTGGCCAACAGGTTGAGGGAGGTGATTCTGCGCCTCTACTCTGCTCTGGTGAGACACCACCTGCAGCACTGCATCCAGCTCTGGGAATGCCAGCACAAGAAGGACATGGAACTGTTCGAGCTGTTGCAGAAGAGGATCATGGAAATGGTCAGAGTGCTAGAACACCTCTGCTGTGAAGAAAGGCTGAGAGAGTTGGGGTTGTTCAGCCTGGAGAAGAGAAGGCTTCAGGGAGACCTTACTGCGGCCTTTCAGTTCTTAAAGGGTGCTTATAAGAAAGACAGAGAGAGACTTTTTACCAAGGCCTGTAGGGACAGGACAAGGGGCAACCGTTTTAAACTGAAAGAGGGTAGGTTTAGATTGGACATAAGGAAGAATTTTTTTACAGTGAGGGTGGTGAGACACTGGAACAGGCTGTCCAGAGAAGTGGTGGATGCCCCATCATTGGAAGAGTTCAAGGTCAGGCTGGTTGGGGCTTTGAGCAACCTGATCTGGTGGAAGATGTCCCTGCCTAGGGCAGGGGGGTTGGACTAGATGATCTTTAAAGCCCTCTTCCAACCCAAACCATTTTATGATTCTATTTAGTGAAATGAATCCTAGCCCGTGTAATAGTAAAGCCATTCAATATATCTTCATCATAGCATTTTGTCTCACATATACATCTTCTTTTACCTTTGGTACCCATAATATAAGGCGGAGTCCTCAATCCTTATGTGTTCCCTTCCAATGGATATGATAAAACTATCTCATGACAATAGCTCTGCAGTAAAGCCGAGAAAGGAATTTGCTCTCCAGAAGCTCTAGGACTGTGAGCCGTAAAGTGCCTAAGTGACTTAGGGAGTTTCAAAACATTATGATCATTGGGCATGTTCTTTTAGTGCTGATTTTTATTCATGCTCATGCATCTTTTCAAATAGTGCTGAGAACTGTACGTAGGCTAACTCAGGACTTTGTACTCTTGCAGAGTTTCACCATGATGTGTGTAAGGACTAGAGGAATTTCCTTTATGAAACTGAATGTAGACCTCATTTGTATTCTGCAGGTTTATTGATACGTTGCTCAGTTCAGTATCCTCTCTTTGTGTTATGATTCAGGTTGTTGCACAGCAGTATCTTTAGGTGAGAACTGAAACTCAGACCACTGTTTCCTCCCACGACCTGGCTCACGGGAATATACATTTCCCAGAGAGGTGGTAGATGCCCCATCCCTGGAAACATTCCAGGTCAGGTTGGATGAGGCTCTGAGCAACCTGATCTGGCTGAAGATGTCCCAGCTCATGGCAGGGGGTTGGACTAGATGACCTCTAAAGGTCTCTTCCAACCCAAACCATTCTGTGATTCCATGATTCTATGTTTTCTGTGTCTATGCCAAGCAAGATTGCATAGATAAGAAGTCTTTATTCTGTCTGGTAAGAACAGTGTGCTCTAGCCAAAGGGAAGAGAGGAAGTAGAGCATGAAGTATGCAGCTCTAATACGTATCAGACAACTCTTTGCAGTCTAGAAGTCCATGAAAAAACACCGCATCTCAGGATTTCAAACCCTTTGACTCTAAAATCAGTTCTTATTAACAAGGTCGTTCACAGGGGGAAGGATTTGTTTTGAACAAAACTCAGGGAGTCAGCTTGACGTATTCTCTCCAACTTCAGCATTTCTCATTTTATATTCCTTCTTCCAGAATAATGAAGCAGAAGAATTCCATGAATCTGCAGGGAAGGATCTTTAGTGGCAGATACAACATTTCTTTCATTGCAGGACAATACACTTTCTAAATTTACACTGGTATTAGCAACCAAGCAACCACTTGGTAACTGACTATGCAAATTGAATCATGATTTTCAAACTAGGGCCCTGCACAGTCTCAAAATTCCTCTCTCAGTGTCTCAGACATTTATTTCTATTCTTAATAATGCTACAAAAACCTACTATGAGAATTCTTTATTGTCCTAGGTATTGCTCAACTGAGTGCAATGACTTTGACCCCAATATTATTTGTAAAATGTCACCAGGTTCAGCGTAAATGTATCAGAGGGAAAGGAGGACAGTTCAGGGATCTCTGTGTCTATTGGCAGTTCCATTTGCATCTTCTTTCCTTTTTACTTGTCTTGTCTGGTTTGTACTGCCACCGTTTATGGTAGAACAGAATACAAATTTTTTGCAACATACGTCATTTAGCATGCATCTCTTTAATAATACATAGATACATTTCACTGACATTACAAAAACATGCTAGCACAAGACTAGTTTTTGCAACGTATTGGGACTTGTATTCTCCACAGATTGTACCTGGCCGTGTACTGGAGAGGTCAGCTACTGTCTGCTATTTCCTCAGTTCTCAAGCTATGGAAAGTTACCCCCAATTCAAACTTGTGTAGGGAAATGCACCCCTTAACGCTCAGATCCTTGTGATTTGTCCACATATGCTGAAGGGCTTTGTCGTGTTTCTCTGCCACCTCTGAATAAGGTAATGCAAGTACTAAAACCAGGGAGCAGTTGGAGTCTGCCATTTCACCCTGGGAATGCTCTTAAAGTACCTGAGCTAGGACCTCTACCCTGCACTATGGTGTGCAGTATAGACATATCCTAGAACTGTCAATAGCAGTCTTTTTAACCTGCAAAAATATCAGATGACTTTAATATGCTATATGCAGAATGCTCTTTGGTTTATATTACGGCTGTAATTAATTACCTTAATTTCTGCCATCTCCTTTTAAACATAAAGATAGATCAAGCCACACTGTGAATAAGGGTAGGATATGGGGGGGAGAGAAGGGTGCCATAACCATGCATGCACCAATGTCGTGTGACCTGGTGTTTGTGCCCCCCCAGGGAGGGAGAGAGTTCTAATGAGGAGAATAAAATCTCCTTAGCCCCACTGTCATCCCATAACCCAGTAAAAGCTTCTGCAAAGGACTGTAGGACAACCATATGCAAGACTGGAATAAAGACATTGGTAAACCAGAACAAATTCAGCAGAGAGCTGCCAGGATGGTCAGGGCTGAAGCACTTGCCCTGTGAGCAGAGTCTGAGGCAACAGGGCTGGAGAAGAGATGGCTTCAGGGGAACTAACAGCAGCCCCGGTACCTACAGGGAGGTCATCAAGAAGACAGAGTCAGGCTCTTTACCAAGGTGCGCAGACAGAAGTGCAGAAACAACGGTCATAAATTGAAACAGAGGAAGTGCTGACGGCATCTAAGGAAAGTATTTTTCATTCTGAGAGTAGTTGAGCACTGGAGCAGAGGCCTAGACATGTGTCGTCTCCATCTTCAGAGGTTTTTAAGAAGAGACTGAATAAAGGTGTGAGCAAACTGGTCTGACCTGACAGCTGACCCTGCTTTGAGCAGGAGGTTGGACTAGAGATCTCCCAAGGTCCCTTCCGACCTGGATGATTCTGTCATTCTCAGGGACTCTGTGTACAAATACAGCAAGAGGGTTAAAAATTTTTATATAAAGGAAACAAAATGTTAGAATTCCAGTCAACCAGGTAGGGAAAATCCTCAGCCAGTTGTACAGTCAGTGACCTTTCAATTTAACACAATTTTATTTGTGATGGGATAACTGAGGCCCAAGGAAATAGGTTTAGGTGTCAATATAACACTTATTCCTCATCGTCTCTATATTTCTGATAAGGAGGCTGGCTGTAGGGTTTTTTTCTTGAGAAAAATCTGTTGAAAGTCCTGGGAGGTAAAAAAAAAAAAAAAGCCAAGCTTTATCACAGCTCCTGCATCTAGAGAAATGTAGCAACACTAAGCTGTCAGGTATTGGCAAAGAACCAGACTAATGTGAGTGCTCTGAATATTAGGAAAAACTTTGCATTGTAGATATTGTGAGATATTCTTGAGGCTACAGAAGAGCTTATTCCTGAATCTAATCACTCTAGGGTCAGTTTTAGCAGTGTTTTATTTATGTGGGATGCATAACATGTCCCTCAAATCTGACTTGCTTAACATGACATTTATTATAGTTCCAGTTCTTTACCATCTGGCACAATCTCAGGCAGCCAAAGAGATTTTGATAGTTTTGAAGCTGCTTTTATAGTAGTATTAAGACTTCATAACATTTGTCCTTTTACTTGCAGTGCTGTAAAAGAAGTACAGATTCAGAATTACTGAAGTGGTGGGACAAGAGAGAGGAGAGGTCAATTAGTGCACAAAGATAGAAAGTCAGATACAGAAAATTAAATCTCGGTTAGAACAGTTTTTGTGTAATAGCTTCTTGAATACATCAATGTAAGAAACCTTAAAAGACATACAGATATCATAATTCATAACTATGAACTGCTTTTTTTTTTTTTTTAATAAAGTCAACTTGGTTTTGTCTCTGGAATCTGAAGGATCTCTTGGGGTGCTCACTGTTCAGAAAAGATCTATCAGCAGTTTGTAGCTTGACAAAAGCACGATGTAATAAACTTCACCAGTAATTAACGTTAGCTTAGTGAAACACACGTTAAAAACCAAACACTTTCCCCCTTGATCTTTTTGTAGCTGCCCCTACAGCACTCTCTTTGTGAGAAAACAGCATATATAAATAAAATTAACTTTGTTAAATATAAACCAATCTTCTCTAAGCTTGGGAACTGTTTAAATATGATAAGGTTTTACATTTTTAAATACTCACTTTGCAGGGTTATTGAAGAAGATTAATTCAGGTTTGGATCCATCCAGAATACCAAACAGTTGCATTTTCCGTATAAAATAACTAGCTTCCAAGTGACCTCAGTTTATCCACAGATACAAAATGCATCAAGAAGAACCGCAATAAGGCAGCACACAGCGGGTATCCATTATAGCACTTTAATGTAAACACAAAAAGAAGAGAATCCATGGGCATTAGCCAGCATGGTTATGAGTAACGTGAAACCATTCTAATTTGACAGCATTTCATGCTGATGCTCCTTGTTCCCTAGCAGGCAGTGCGCAACGTTGTGGAACAAGACCTCATGAAAGCCATTTCTAAGCACAGAAGGGGCAGAAGGTGCCTGGAAGTGATGAGCATGGGTTTACCAAGGGCAGTCATGCCTTACCAACCTGTGTGCCTTTCCTTGATGGCTGACTCTGTAGAGGAGAGGGGAGAAATGGATGTTGTTTGCCTTCTCACTTTGACACAGTCTCCTGTAGCTTCCTTGTAGCCAAGCTGAGAAGAAATGGACTAGATAGGTGGATCACAAGGTGGCTGAAAACTGTCTGGGCCATCAGGTTCAAAGGGTTGTGGTGAACAGCTTGAAATCTGACAGCTGGTTATGAGTAGCTCTCCTCAACGTTTGAGGCTGGGGCTAATAATACGTCGCATCTTCATCATGAGCGTGGACCGTGGGATGAAAGGCATCCTCAGCAAGCTTGTGGATGCCACTATGGGGGCAGAGGTTGGTATGCTGAAGGGCAGATGTGCCAGAAGAGGCGGCTAAGGAGAGATCTAATTGCAATCTACCTGAAGAGGGGTTATAAAGAAGAGCGACGCAGATTCTTTTCAGAGGTGCACAGTGGGAGGACAAGAGGCAACAGTCGAAAGGTGCAGCAAGGGATATTCTGATTGAATACAAGGAAAAAGGTTTTCACTGTGAGAGTGATTAAGCACTTGAGCAGGCTCCCCAGGGAGGCAGTGTAATCTCCTTCTTTAGAGATTTTTGAAACTTGGCTGGATGAGGAGCAGGGCAACCAGATCTAACTTTGAAGTTATTGCTGCTTTGAGCAAAGAGTTGGACTAGAGACCTGTCCTGGTTTCGGCTGGGATAGAGTTAATTTTCTTCCTAGTAGCAGGCATAGTGCTGTGTTTTGGAGTTAGGAGGACAAGAATGTTGATAACACGCTGATGTTTTAGTTGTTGCTGAGTACTGCTTATGCTAGTCAAGGACTTTTCAGCTCCCCATGCTCTGCCAGGTACACAAGAAACTGGGAGGGGGCACAGCCAGAATAGTTGATCCAAACTGAAAAAAGGGCTATTCCATACATGGCGTCATGGGCAGTATAGAAACTGGGGGGGGGTTTGGCCGGGGAGCAGCGATCGCAGCTCAGGAACTGTCTGGGTATTGGTCAGTGGGTGGTGAGCAATTGCATTGTGCATCACTTGCTTTGTGTATTATTATTATTATAATTATTATATTGTTATCATTACTATTTTACTTTATTTCAATTATTAAACTGTTCTTATCTCAACCCAGGAGTGTTTCTCACTCTTACTCCTCCGATTCTCTCCCCCATCCCATCGGGGCAGGGGGAGTGAGCGAGCGGCTGCGTGGTGCTTAGTTGCTGGCTGGGGCTAAACCATGACAAGACCTCCAGAGGTCCCTTCTAAAAAACATTTGTCTTTGATTCTATAATTAATTAAGCCAATATTTGTTTATTTGCATCCAGGGGTCCTTAGAGATTTAAAAGTGCAGCAGACAGAGAACAAAGTTCAACTATTTGCATAGCTAAACATATAGTATACTTTTAGGTGTACTTCTATATCACTATAAAAGGAGTATATTTAAATGTCGTCTGACACGTCAAATATAGCAATTAGGTGCATGTTGCTGTATCATGTATGACTGAAAATGGACATAATGTAACTTCTCGTAAATAATTAACTTCCGTTGACTGCTTCAAAATCCCTGATTTGCATGAGGGCATCATGGGGCAACTTCTACCATGAGAGCAGGCACGCTGTGCTGCCACAAGGCCGAGGAGGATTCTACAGTTGACTATATAAAGAAAAACTGCAGTCGTGCAAACAATACGCAATAGTCTCTGCTTGTTTTCCATGTTGCACTTCCCCTAATATTAAAAAAAACAATTACCAAATTTGGGGTTGGAAAACTTAATTGACAGTGTGTCCCCACTGTCTTGTTTTCTACGGTTCTTGTTTATTCCTCCGTAATATCTATTTCAGTTTTCTGTAGGGTATCCGGTTAGTTGAAGAGCGGAGAGAATATCTCATCTACAAAGGTGAATTATTCATCAAATGTATTTTAAGAAATCATTTTTAGAGCAATTCAGGCTTTGTTTTCTGGCACAGCTGAATCTAATGCTGTCTTTCCTTATTTCAGTTTATCTTTCTTTGGTGTTTGGAGAATTTTTCAGAGTTGATTTACCTCAAATCTTCAAATCTTCTAGTAGGAGAAAACCACCAAAATGTAACATTTCAACTTGATGAAGTAACATGGCATAAATGGAAATGACTGAAAATTATAAAAGTAGGTTCCTATTCCACAAAGATTAACCTTGTGTCCAATTTTTAAGTGTCAGAGAGAGCAAACCAGTTATGACAATTCTGGCCTTCCTAGCGTAAGATGATTCTTCTGAAGGGTAGCTATTAATTTTCTGTGTTTGTAGAGCGCGCACAATGTCAGGAGCCCAGTTTGGTCAGCTGCCAAGTACTTCTGTAATATGTTACAGGAGTGCTCATGGTGATTGTGAAAAAAGAGAGGTTTTTATTTTATCAAGAGTTGTTGTGAATGCAAAGGCAATTATTGAATTCTAGAGTGGAAAAAGAGTTTGTTGTGTGATTTGGGAAAGCTTCCTCTTAAGAGAAGCAGTGACTCAGAAAACATTGCGCATAGCTTCTGTAATATTGTCACCAAAGCTGTTCACACACCGAGGATAAATTTTGTAATATAAAAATATATAGAATTTTCAGAGCTTGTATTAAGTATATTTGTATGAAAAACTAAAAGTAGATATAGCCCAAGCTAGAGTTGGAAACAAATTTATTAGTACTTCCACAGAGGACAGTATTTATTTTTAAGTCCTGGCTAAAAGAGAGAGACTTCTTTTGAGTTCTCAGGTTATGCAGACCGAAGGCTTAAACAACTATGTTTTCTTACTAGTTTTGTTCTCATCCACGTGTTATGTATTGGCAAGTTCACTTGCTGCATCTTTTCTAAAATTAAGCCTTCAGCCCTCAGTTTCTTCTTCAGGATCAAGCCCACACAACTCATTATTGCATTACACAACTCATTATTGCATTGCAACCTTAGACTGTAAATGCCTCGGGGTAGGAGGCATTTCTCTGTGTAGTACAGTTACCCTACAGAGCAGGGCACTGATCCAAGGCACGCGGATAACAGCACGACAACAATAACTAATTGCTTGCTGGTATTTCTTCGTTAAAGTTCTGCCATTGTTTTAAAAGAAAGCTGGTTTACATCTTCCAGCAGATTGCATTTTGGCCCCTTCACCAAACATGGCTGAAAGTGACATTAATATAAATAGTGAAATAGATCATTCTGCACTGTCCCATATTGCACCAAAAGAGAGGTAATTTTTAAAGAGTGCTAGGAATGTGTAGTTTGGCACAACTATGTGAGGCATTCCCTTTCAGGCCTTTCTTCAGGCAGTGCAAGTTGCTCATAGGTCAGAAAGTTGATCATACATTGATAGAATCCATGTGTCTTTAATGACCAGAGTACATGCTTCTAGTAAAAGCTGGTTCAACAAAATTTGTTGTGTCTTTCCTGTCTTTCCTTGGCTATAGTTATAAGAAAGCAGCATTGTTTAATTAAGAAAGCATATTAGTGGAGTTCATAAATTAATCTATGAACAGATTTTCCTGCCAAGTCTATTCTTTTATTCATATTTCCCTGGGTTTTCTCCTGGATTTAACAAGGTTTTTCACGGAAGCTTTCTTACAGCTATTTGCTGCCAATATATTGCAGCACCAGTAGAGAGCTGACTGACTTGAAGGAGGTATGATCACCTCTTCATAATGACATGCATGATTACCCCTGCAAATCATGTAATTATGATAAAGATTTCAAAGGAAAGAAGGTGATTTATTTACGTACTGTCCAGAAACATTCAGTCTCTTGATGTGGAGCAAAACCTGAATCTCAGTATGGAAGTCTTTAGAGTTACTGCAACAAGACCAATCTGAGTTAACCAGGAAGGAATCAAAGCAGCTATTAATAAAGCAGTGCCGAGAAAAGTGCTACAGGACGCTGTACTGCCATATATATTTACAAAGTGTTATAAAGGCTACATTTATTTCAAAAATAAGATCTTTAAAAAGCAGCAAATATTGTTTGGGAGAAAGCAACCCTCAAATTTCCGAGTTTCCAAGTGATCTGGACCTATCTAAATCTTGTGAAATAACAACAGCCAAGCCTTCTGGTTTTCAGCACAGCCAAAAAGCAAACATTAAACATAAACAGCACAAAAGCTTTGGCACTGAGCAGAATCTGTAATTCAGCACTGAGCCAGCTATTGAATCCCCCACACAATATTTCTGTACTCTGATTTATTTTTCCTAACACCTAGATACCCCACGGGGGCTTGAAACACCATCGATGCTTGGTGCCCTACAGACCTGTGGCATAGTCTTTCCTCCAAAGAGCTTACAGAACAAACAGCCAAGCAACACGGGCTTGTTTTGTCTTTATTCTCTGAGTACAGATGGTGTTCAGTTCTGCTAAGTTAAAATAAATATCAGAACTTAAATATAACAGCTACATCCTCCAGACGAGTGATTGCATGAATATGCAGAATTTGCAGCCTTGCTTTTCTATTAATTCTAACCGCATCTCACTTACATCATCAGGCAATGTTTTGCCCTTATTATCGTTCACTCCCAGTCTCATTTCAGACAGCAAAGCCAGCTCCAGACACATGCTAACTCTATGATAACAACACATCCATGGCTACCTCTGTAGTCTATGACAGAGCTCTGAAAAGCTGTGCTTACCCCTCCAGCTGCCAGCAAGGAAAAGGGAGAAGGTGTGCAAGATGAAGATTCAGAGGTTGCCGGCGTGTAAGCAACAGCTCCTGACTTCTACTTTCCCATTCTGTTCAAGGCAGAAAGAGCAAGCCCAGCTCTTCATGGTATTCCCATGAGTTTTCTAGCCCAGGTCATCTCCTTCACCTATTCATCCTGCTTCCCATGCCAGGAAGCACTTAGTCTCAGCCAGGCATCTGTCCTCACTCCTTAGGATGACAGTATTCAGATTGCCTGCAATAAGGGTAACCCTGAACTCTGTACCTGAAGAACAGGGGGTTTATGGGTATCCTCTGGTTCCAGTGCTTAGCATTTGTTAATGCTGCTTTCACCCTGTAGCTATAGTGCCACTCAAAAGCATCGTGGAAATACCCAATGAATCATTTTTGCCTTTTGTCATGTTACAAGACATTTTCTGATTTGCAGCAGGGGAGCACGCAAGGTTTCTATGAAAGAAAAGGGTCAGGAAGGAGGCTGAGGTCATCAGTTTTTTCACGTAGTTTTCTCTACAGACTGTGTGACCCTTACCTTCAGCAACAGAGCTCAAAATGGTTCCTACAGAAGTAGGAACTTGTACTCCAGTGGTACCTAAAGCCATCAGGATCCAGACTCTGCTAAATGCAGTATAAATGCAGTAGTCTTTGCCCTTGGGAACATTCACTCTCCACCTTTTTTTCACCCTCATTGCATATTCTGCCCCCAAGGCAGAATGGAATCAGTTAATGGTAGCTGTAATGATGACTGCTGTTACGCGAACACTTTCCACTGCAAACTGTGGATGCTAATACTGATTTCTCTTCAAACACAGTACTAATTTCATGGCATTCAGCCACTCTCAGTAATGGCTAAGTCTGAATTGCAAACTAGGCTCTAGTCTCCCTCTTGCAATCATCTACCCATCCAGGTTTTCTTCCTTTAGTTGACAAACAGAGGTGGTGAAATTCCCATTCCTGGGTAACTTAAACTAATTTCCATGTTAGTCCTGCTTTGAGCAGGAGATTGGGCTAGAGACCTCCAGAGATCCCTTCCAACTTGAATTGTTCTCTGATTGTACATGTTATAAAAGCAGGTGTATTGGGTGTCCATGTCCAGGGGTGTTCTCAGTGAGAAGAGGCCAGGGGCTGCCCCTGCATCAGCAGAGCCAGCTCCAACCAGCTCCAAAATGGACCCACCACAGGACACAACTGAGCCCATCAGCAGCACTGGGAAAACATAGTTAAGAAAGGACAAGAAAGCTGCGCAGCAGCTGAGAGGAGTGAGAAAATGTAAGAGAAACAACGCTGTAGACACCAAGGTCAGTGAAGAAGGAGGGGAAGGAGGTGCTCCAGGCACTGGAGCAGAGATTCCCCTGCAGCCCATGGTGAACACCATGGTAGAATCATAGAATCATTTAGGTTGGAAAAGACCTTTAAGATCATCCAGTCCAACCATTAACCTAACACTACCAAGTCCACCACTAAATCAGTTAAGGGTAGAATAATAATTTCATGTTTCCTGGCTTCGTGGCTGGCAGGCTGTCCCCCTGTAGCCCATGGAGGACCCCACTGGAGCAGATATCCACTGCAGCCCACGGAGGACCCCATGCCAGAGCAGGTGGATGTGTCATGAAAGAAGCTACAGCCTGTGGAGAGACCGGAGCAGGCTCGTGGCAGGAGCTGTGGCCTGTGGAGAGGAGCCCATGCAGGAGCAGGTTTTCTGGCAGGACTTGCAGCCCATGGGGGTCCCATGTTAGGCTGTTCCTAAAGGACTGTACCCTTTGAAAAGGACCCACACTGGAGCAGTTCTTGAAGAACTACAGCCCATAGGAAAGACCTACGCTGGAGCAGTTCATGAAGGACTGTATCATAGAATCATAGAATCATAGAATCGTTTAGGTTGGAAAAGACCTTTAAGATCATCCAGTCCAACCATTAACCTACACTACCAAGTCTACTCTAAGCCAATCAAGGGTAGACTAGACTAAACCATGTCCCCAAGTGCCATATCTACCCATTTTTTGAACACTTCCAGGGATGGTGACTCCACCACCTCTCTGGGCAGCCTGTTCCAATGCTTGACCACCCTTTCTGTAAAGAAATTTTTCTTAATTTCCAACCTAAACCTCCCCTGGCGCAGCTTAAGCCCATTTCCTCTTGTCCTGTCACTAACTACATGGGAGAAGAGACCAACACCCACCTCACTACAACCTCCTTTCAGGTAGTTGTAGAGAGCGATAAGGTCTCCCCTCAGCCTCCTCTTCTCCAGGCTAAACAACCCCAGTTCCCTCAGCCGCTCCTCATAAGGCCTGTGCTCCAGACGCTTCACCAGCTTTGTTGCCCTTCTCTGGACACGCTCCAGCACCTCAATGTCTTTCTTGTAGTGAGGGGCCCAAAACTGGACACAGTATTCCAGGTGCGGCCTCACCACTGCCAAATACAGGGGCACAATCACCTCCCTGCTCCTGCTGGCCACACTATTCCTGATACAAGCCAGGATGCTGTTGGCCTTCTTGGCCACCTGGGCACACTGCTGGCTCATGTTCAGCCGGCTGTTGACCAACACCCCCAGGTCCTTTTCGGCCAGGCAGCTTTCCAGCCACTCTTCCCCAAGCCTGTAGTGTTGCATGGGGTTGTTGTGCCCGAAGTGCAGGACCCGGCACTTGGCCTTGTTAAACCTCATACAGTTGGCCTCGGCCCATCGGTCCAGCCTGTCCAGGTCTCTCTGCAGGGCCTTCCTACCCTCCAGCAGATCGACACTCCCACCCAGTTTGGTGTCGTCTGCAAACTTACTGAGGGTGCACTCAATCCTGTGGGAGGGACCCCACGCTGGAGCAGGGGAAGAGCATGAGGGGGAAGGAGCAGCAGAGGTGAAGTGTTACGGACTGACCACAACCCCTATTCCCCATCCCGCTGCACTGAAAGGGGAAGGGGGAGGTAGAAGAGTTGGGAATGAAGGAGTGAAGCTGAGCCTGGGAAACAGAGGGGAGTGAGGGAAAGATGGTTTTAGTTTTATCTTTGTTTCTCACCATCCTGCTTTATTTTTAATTGGCAATAAATTAAATTAGTTTTCCCCAAGTTGAGTCTGTTTTGCCCGTGACAGTAATTGGTAAGCGATCTCCCTGTCTTTATCTTGACCTGTGGGCTTTTTCATCTTATTTCCTCCCCGCCATCCTGTTGAGGAGAGAGCAGCTGGGTGAGGTCTGGCAGCCAGCCAAGGTCAAACCCACCGCAGCAGGTATTGAATTTTGCAAGCAACTGCAGCCATGCAATGATCACTTTAAGCATGTGAACACTATAGAATTCATAGTGGGAGTTATTCAAGTGCATAAAGGCATCAGGATATGCCCTTTAATGATTGTACTAGATCTCTACCACTACCAAATCCCTTGAGCCCATGCACAGCAGAGTTCAAGAAGTCTTGCACTCTGCCACTCACAGTATAAAATGCTAGCACATAAAAATACATGTGTATGGTACAACTGTAAACCTATACCTCTTTATGAAACCATTGAGATAATGCTAACAGATTTCAATGCCAGTACTTTTTGTACACAATGTTGAGGAAAATATCAGTGAAAGAAAATCTTGCAGCAAGGCTTTTGTATTTACAGTTAGACAGGCTACTTAAATCATTTAATATCACTCAAACTATTCAATAATTTCCTAAGTTAATTAGGAAACAAAACTTTCAATTATCAATTTAAGTTCTTTGCTTTCATTGCTGATCTTTTGGGTGAATAAATACAAGCATGATACATAAATGTAACACAGACTATTTCTCAACAGGGTTAAAAAAACCAAGAAAAAGTAGTAAGGCAATACTAAATGATGGCAAACCAGAGTTACTTCAAACCGGAGGACTGATTGCTTTCACACACAAAGGTGAGCGTGAGTCATTGTTATCTCCCTTCCTCCACTGTGGCTATTTTCTTTGTAAGTTTTAATCCTCTGCTCTCACTGGTGCCCAGTTTTTTCCAGAAGGAGGAAAAACAATGCTTCTGGTAGCACTGAGAATGGAAGGAATAAGGAAAGTACAGGCTTGAGAAAAGGCTGCACACATTTACTCGTGAGTACTGTGTAGCATTTATCCTGCATGTGTTAAAAACCTGCTTTGAACGTTTCAAAACTGGGCACCTGCAGCTCAAACAAAAGCAAAGCTCCAAAAACTTAGCAGCTGCAGAACAGAGTTACAGGCCCAGATGACAGCTAAGGAATTAGCAATGCCAAATGAAGTATGTCACATTAGATTCGCAACATCAAATCTAGCCACCCCTGCTTGCAAAATATACCAGCACTAGCTGCACGTAAAGAATAGGAAAAAACAAGAGGTGAGTTGGTAAAAAAAGCTTGGATGGAAATATGACTTTTCCTGGGGAAGAGAGGGGAAATGCTGTATTACTATTGATGTATTTAATATGACAGGTATGACAGCTGTGTGTGACACACCGTAGACATGCAAGGTCCTACTGGAAGGAATCTGCCTTTGTAAGTGTGTGCTAACATCCTGGATGCAGACCATGAAACTGTAAACAGAGGTGGAAAGGCGTGCTTTTGTCTAGTAGTGGTGTGGGCAAACGTGGTATGAGAAAATAATTGTAGCTCTGTAACCAGAAGTTCCCTGTCTCCCAAGCCTACCCACAAGTAACCAGCTCTGCACAAGCTGGTGGCAGTTAAGGATGTTCCACAGCATTTGAACTTCTGAGCATCACTGCCGCTGATTTCATGCGTTAGCAGACCAGAGCAAGTCTTCTCCCTCCAGACTGACGTGCTGCTTATACACAGCAGTATATAAAGATGATCAGTTGGTTTTGAAAGTGTACCTCTTGCTCATAACAATTGTGGAGCAACTTAGACCAGGGTTCAAACTGACAGTGGGATGAAGACACCACTGAGAACAGGAGCTTAGAGTGGATTTCAGCTTAGGTACTTCAGTTGGTACCTAAAGACCGATGTGATAAACCTCAGCTTAATTGTTCTAATAAGACTACATAGACACAAGAATAACTAATAAATACATATAGGAAGTTGCAAATTTCTCAAGAAGCATTTGCACATCTGCATCTTTCTGGTTCCAACTGAGGAGAAAAAAATCCTGCGCTTGATGTTATCTGCGCATTCAGCGCTTAGATTCTGATGATTAAGAAGATGCTAGATTATATAGGGTTTTTTTCACCTGTTTTTGACTGCTAACAAGTTATTAAGACTAGCAAATGACTCTGCCTGAAAGATTAGTCCAAAGTTTATAGTTCAGATGAACAAAAAATAACAAGCTGGATTTCCCTTCCCTCATAAACATACCCATGAAGGAACAGGTAAGAAGCAACCATTTCACAAATAAGACAACTCAAAATATGTCAGTTCTGGGGGCGGGGGAAGTGTATTCTTAACTTGGGCTGGACAATTTGAGCTAAAACTGCCATGAGTATGACAACTGAGGGTTTTAACCTGGGTTAGTAGTAAATGAATACTTAAAAGGGAAACCTAAGGATAAAACCAATCCCCTTCCCTCTTTTAAAGCCCCAGCTGACTTATCTTTATCTTAGCACAAATGAAGAGCGTACTTTCTTCTTTCATTCTTTCATTGGAATGTAAGCACGTCCTAAATGGAGGCAAGGAATTTCAGAAGTAGCTACTGAGTTTGACTCGTTTTATATGTTGAGTTTGAAGTAGCTTAAGAGAAATTTTCAGAAATGCTGTCTCTCTGACTGTGGTTGTATTCAATATAAACCGGAGGTATACAGCCATCACAGCTCCTTGGCAAAGACATCTCTGAGGAAGCTCGGAGGAAAATTACTTACCCTTTCTCTGAAAAACAGAAGTCAGATAAAATGCTAGTGAACTGTGGACTTCCCTTCCCTAGTACTGCTGATAACAGAAGGGAAAAAGCTATGATTATTTGTTCCTTACCAGCATGTGTACAGACTGAAATCAAAGTTCTGTCTTCTCTGAAGGGCCTACTTGGAGTAAACTGTTTCCTACAACTGAGGTCGGAGTTTCCCCCACCACAAAGTACTCCTTTTTTCTTCCTTTTTATGTGCAGTATCTTCCAGCTGAGAAAACCCCAGCTGCTTTTGTCCACCATCACTTAACTCTTGGTAGGCCTAGTTCCAGATTCTCTGGAAAAACCGTCTATTTGATTTTCACTGAGACTCAACAATCCTGTTTTAGGTTTTACAGACTTAAAAACTTTGGACTTCATTAAATAACCCAACACATGTGTCCACAGCCACAGAGTAAGCTCACGTCCAAGCTAGCCTGAAACTAGAGCTTAGGACTTGTTGAATTAGTTCCCTGTGATGTCTACACCAATCATCTAACCCACCACCTCTCTTCAAGAACACGGAAATACTTCCCATGTCATAAACTTCCTTTTTGGTGTAGGGCAATCAGACTTATAATTGTCTGAAAGAGGAATGTTCTTCTTACGGGGCTCCAGCTCTGAAGGTCACGAGGAGAAGGCAGGAGTTATTTCGATTGGTAATGACAGAAAATATTCATTCAAATACATTCAGCATGTCAAGTGGCATTTTAAAAATCCTTTGAGGGCAATATGGACACAGCTGCAGGCAACTGCTTTTGTCTAGGCAGGAATAGGGCACAGAGGGGTCACATTTGCTCAGGCCTGAATCGTCTTGCACAAATCACACTAGAAAGATCTTTCTAAAGGCTTCTTGAAAAAGATCAGATTTGACAACCTCAAATTCAATCCTTAAAACTAGGACAGAGAAAATCTCATAAGTTTAAAAAAAAAAATAAACAAATCTTTGCAGTAATTCAAAAGGATGCAAAACCAGAGGATCTGTTTTTCACAAAATACATTTTAGCTGCTGTTGCATGTCACAAATAACTGTAACTTCGTACAAAGTCTTTTTCATAGTGGTCCTCCCAGTTGTATTCACTGCAGACAGCAGACCAAGAGTATTCAGGGTCAGTGGGCTGTGTCAGGAATTGACTCTGAGGAGCTCTGTGAGATTAAAAGTCAGAGTCCTTTAAAAGTTATTTTCTGTTCCAAATAATAGTTTCAAAATTGAATTTTGTGTGGCACTGAGACATGCTTAAGAGAAATGTTGGGTTTAGATATGATGCTTCCTTCATTATAGTTACCTCATTTGTGCCGAGATAAGCTAACTGCTTTGACAGTAACATGCTGGCTGTAAGTCTTGCTGTGTATTTTACTTCTTTCGTGCCAACACACAAGTAAGTAGTTCTCTCGGCCCCAGTGAAATGTCTTTACTTCCTGAAATCAACACACACACTAGTACTGAAGTCAGAGCAGCCACAACCAGTATTTTAGCCACTGCAAATGAAAATAAAACCCAATCTGTTATGGCAGAGTCTGCAATTGCTAAAAAATCCCTTTGGCAATTTTCATCTTAATGACCTCTGCTCATATCAGAAGGTTAGGGCCTAGCAGCTTCCAATTTCTTTGCTCATCGCCTGTCTAAAATCATGCTGCCTTTCTTTAAAATGATTCTAAGACTTTTCCCTGGAATGATTAATTTAACAATACTCTACTCTTCAGTGGTATTTAAACACACTTAGACATGCTCGTGAATTAACCTTCATAACCTCCATTACGAATTCATGGGTATCATACTTACTACACAAATTAGTTACTGTTAGATGTTCAAACAATCAATTTCATGCTTTCTCTCATGCTTTGGGCTTACAAAAATATTTACAGAGCACTGTCATTAGCTTTTCTCAAATCCGTCATTAAATTTTTTTTGCCACAATACAGAAGCCTTGGCAACAGCTTATACCCTGTGCTGGCTGCCTATCACACTGATCAGTATTGCTTCAGTGTTGCCTTAAATTCCCCTCCGTGACTGTATCCATCTGTTGTTTCTTGTCTTATACCTCAAAAGCAATTTGGGGCAGGATTACCTTTTCATTTCAGATTTTTATTGCTTCAGTCACAATGGGATCGTTTTCTGTGACTGAAATTCCAACACAACATGCACAGTAGTGAACAAATGGGAAGACAGATAGGCAAAGGCAAAATGACTTGCCTAAAATATCCTGTGATGGCTAGGAGTCCTATCCATCTTCCTGTGTTTGCATCCTTTTTCTCACAGTTGTCATCCTCATTACAGAGGAAGTCCAAGCATTCTAGCAAGGATGAAAAATCAAATTGAGGAAAGGAAGGAAGATTACAATGGGTGGTTCTAGGGAAAGGGAAGAGTTACTCATCCAGTTTTGCAACAGTTTCAAAACTCTAGCAAAGCTCATATAAAACATGTCATGGGTGATTTTAACCACTAGGAGCCGTATTCAGACCATCTCCCGCCTATAACGGACCTGGCAAATTTGAGCATTTAGGTCAAGGGAATAGTTAAGATCTTCTGTCATCCAGGGCTGCCAGATGCTGCAATCACCTACACCTCATCCATCCTTGTGTTTGGGACTGCCAAGCTCCCAGGATGCCCGGGAATGCTCGACATGCCCCAGCCTGAGCTGAGACATAAGCTCCGTTACAACACCAACTCATAAAGACGTACCTACCTTCAGTCTAGATTTCCTCACTGTCCCAGTGCAATCACATCACACCCAGAACAGACAGCCAGTACTGACAGAGCTGAAGGGAGGAGAAGTGGTTCTACTGAATCTTACACAGAACCTTTCAGCAAAATTTGCAAAGAGAGTGTTATAGGCCTTTCTGATTCCAGAGGGGTTTGTAGCTATAACTCCTACTTCTCGGGAAGTCACTGCAGCTAAAGGCTCCACTCTCATTAATGACCCATCCTGTTTTCACAAAGCTCTGGATTCCACAGAGGTCTGGAAAGGGGGCAAACATGGCTCAGCTAAGATTCTTAATTGCTATGGGTTAATACACTTTTTTGCCTTCAGTTTGCCTGAAAACCTGATGGCATTGGGCATTTGATTGTTTTAAATATTCATTCTTGCAAAGCTTGAAATGTGTCTTTTGGGGGATTTTGCACTCCTGTGATATTCACCATGTCAAAGCTCCAATATCACAAATGCCTTTAGAAAAGTATGCTAGGTCAGCTGCAGAAAGACTGGAATCTCTCCATCCACTGCCTGTTTTACCAAACAGGCTTCAAAATATGAGGAGCTTAATGCAAAAAATCCAGATCTTTGCCACTTTTCTCAATCAAAGTCTGTCCAGTCTAACCAATTCACACACACACACAAGTTTGCAGGACAAGTTCACAAGCTTGTACAGAATTCAAAAGCTCAGAAAATTATTTAGAAGGGAAACCTTTTGTTCACTGTTTCATTATCCAAGGAAGTAAATAATAAACAAATCTGCATTTAAAAATGCATATGCAATTTTTTAGATATTATGGCTGTGATTTATTATAGCACCTTCCACAGCTTCACTACATTGGCCACATCCCTGGAAGCTGAAACACATCATCTTGTATTTCCCAGACTACTACAGATGTGAGCAAGGAGGATTAATTAGTTGATGCTTTGAGAGGTGTTTAACTTCTGTGTGATGCAACAGGATTGCAGTGCTGTGCGGTTCTCATATAAAGAACAAGCACTTAATAAACACCTAAATAATCTACAGGTGAAATTTGGTCCCATGAGGTTTAGAGTTCCACAGGTATAAGCCAAACACCGCTTGCTGCAATTGCAGGTATAAGAAGCAGCACTGAAGGCATCTTTAATGAAGTGTGTGGCATCAGAGTGACCAGTGTGTTACAGTTTGGACATAGGTTTGAATCTTGCTTGGCAAAAAAATTGAAAGTCAGCTGGCTTAGCTATCAGCTGTATCCATTTATACCTGATCATTCAGGCTAAAGACTCATAGTTGGCTGGATATGCTGCTAGCTACGTCTCTTGTGTGCTAGTGGCTACTGAAACCACCATGCCTTAACCCTGCTGCCTTTGGCATCCTACAAGCCTTCATGTATTTTACTGAAGTGCAACAGCTACATAAAACAAGCTGGTTCTACATGACTTAACAGTTCTCTGCCCTTCATCTGCAAAGACTACAGAGCCAGAGCTTGACAACTGTTGTGCTGAGCAACCAAACCACAAGAACCGAATAGGTGGGACCTGGCCACGGTGTGTAGCAGCAATGCAATGGATGCACACTAGCCAAAAAACTCTGTATCTACTGCACGCTCCTCATGCATCTTCAGGGCCGGACCCCCTTTCTCAGCCTATCGTGTAGTCCTGAGTAAACCATTTTAGCTGCCTGCCACACATTTCTCCTCTGTAAAATGAGAATGAGGCGGCTTCCCTCATCGATGGGGATCACTTCCTAACATATGCAAAGTGTTCTGAGAACTTCTGATTAAAGGGGTAAATTCAGATGTTTTATTAAGTAGTACATGAATTATTTCAAAGATCAGACTGCATTTGTAGCATGTGATGTTGACACACTGACAGCCTTTTCTAGAAGGAAGCAGTGTCATGGCTGTGGACTAGGTTTTTTTAAACCAGCTACACAGAGAAGTCTTCTAGCAACCTGCAAAAACTTGCATAAGGAATTTTTGAGCACCAGCACCAGTGAATCCTGGTTTTCTGGAGACTTGTGCCCTGGCTGGCTGACTTCCATATCTAAAGAAGCAAAATCACCACGTGAAGCTTTTCCCACAATAGCAGGACCTACAAGGTGTCCCTCCCACCTGGATTCTCTAACGATGCATGAGTTTCCAGCCTTTACTTCGGTAAGCATGCTTACAGGTGTTTTATTTTCTACCCATCTGCCTATTTTCACAAAGGTGGCATGAACTTCTGTTCAACATTTTGCCCTTCTGTCATATTTGAGTGAAAACAGATTTAAACATTATTAGCAAGAGAAGGAAGGATGGGGGGAAATCCATCAGGTGCTGTGGTTCTGCAAGTCTCCATAGGAAACCAATCAGAAAATAAGAAATTAAACTCCAGCCAGCATCAGAGAAAGATGGGAAGACACAGCTCTCATCAGACGGAAAAAAAATGCTCTGACAGTAAAAAATAACAACTGTTTCACTCTCTGTGAAGGCCTCTTTCCAGGCAGCACAGAGCATCCAAATGCACCCTTTTCCTCTGGAATCCAGCTCTGACTGGATTTTTTGCTCAGCTTGCATATGTTGTTGCTGTACGCAGGAAGCACCTAGGTCTTTATCTGATCTCCATGACAAAAAGCAAGAATAGGTAGATTTGCAAAATCTGCTTTTTATTTCACTGCTTAAAGAAAATAAATTCTGCAGAGGGGGCACAAAGAGAAGGGCTGACAGCTTTCTGGAGACAGCAAGAAAACCTCCTTTGGCTTCATTCCCAGTAGAAAAACATTCATTGTCGTGATGCTAATTATGTCACACACATCTGTACCTTTTTGTGCTTTTCAAGGAGTTAATAGTTGCTGCTATAGATCCAGCTCTGGTGGAACTAGCCTCCCTACTCTGCAGGGTTAATGTTTGCAAACAAATGCACAATCATTTGTTTATGCTCAGCTGCATGGACAATACCGACACAGTTATGTGCAAACAACACCTCGCCTTGTAGGCAGCCAGTCACATGCCTAACATTAAGCGTAAGTCATGTGCAAACTCATCTCTGGCCCTTGTCCAAATCCCTGCTTACCCTCCTATATACGAATATAAAACATTAGATGGCACTGAATACCTAAACTGAAACTCTCCTTAGTTTTATTGAAGTAACAGACTGCAGCTCCTTTTGCTCTTTGCCAGCACACAGGTGGGAACAGCCATCTTGATCCCAAATTACATGCAGAAGGCAGCACACTTAAGCATCTTACTACGTTGCTACAGCATCTTAAATGATTTCTAACAACAGTTCAAAGACCTCCTTCCCAGGCTTGGCAGAGCCTGGCCCCCATGGCCGGGTAGTTGTGGGTAGCAGGTGGCCTGAATTGCTCTCGTGAACTCAGTATGCCATGTTATTCTGTCTGTCACGGGCACCATAAGGCATGTCCACCCTATATATTAAGCCTGTTGTGCAGGGTGAGCTGCCTAGCTGAGGCTGTGTCTGCTTGTGAGTTCCTCAAGCCCTCTCATTTCTCTGTCTGTGGGATCATTGAGCAGAGCTGAGCTCAGGGATCAGCTGAAGCAGAGGGAGCAGCAGCTCAACAGCAATTAGGAGCCTCTCAGTGCCATCCCAGACCACCCCACCAAGTTCTGACCCTGGGGTCTCCTCAAGACTTTAACCCTTGGCTAAAGCCAAGTGATCATGGGCTCAAGCTGCGCCCAAGCTGCGCCAGGGAAGGTTTAGATTGGATATTAGGAAAAATTTCTTCACGGAAAGAGTGGTCAGGCATTGGAACAGGCTGCCCAGAGAGGTGGTGGAGTCACCATCCCTGGAAGTGTTCAAAAAACAGGTAGACGTGGCACTTTGGGACATGGTTTAGTCTACCCTTAACTGGTTTAATTGGTTTAGTGTGGACTTGGTAATGTTAGGTTAATGGTTGGACTGGATGATCTTAAAGGTCTTTTCCAACCTAAACAATTCTATGATTGATTCTATGATCAGCAGGCTCAGGTTTAATGCATGATGTGAACACAGCCATAGCAAGCAGGTGGGTGAAGTCTTTAAAGTTAGTAATTATAATAAGATTATAATTAAATATGTGTAATTATATATATTTAGACCTGTTTTAGGATATAGCCTAAAAATAAGGTAGGTGTGATTCAGTGTGTTTTCCAAACTGTACATACAATTACCAGCACTCTGGGCTTTAGGGAGGGGAAGGCCACTGCATGCCCCACTGATAAGACTGCTTTCTGAGATCTGGCCTGGAAATGTTTTGTGCTTGATAGTCAAAGTGCTGTTTGTGCACAGCCCAAATAGTGCAAGGGGCCAGCACAGCAAACAGCGCTTGACCCAGCAAGGGTTGCCTCCAGGCTCCCATGGGAGCAGAGACTGCTTGCAGCCATCGCTCAGCAGAGCATGAGGGTATCTGAGTGTCATCCCCTCACTTGACAGGCTTTGAGATGTGGTTTCAGTGGGTACTCACTAATTTAAATATTCTGGGTAGAGGTTGTGGCACTTCAGATATGCTTTTTGACTTCAAAAAAAGGGGCACCTGACAGTGCAAATTAGTCACAGCTAAGGAAAACCTAAGAAAATGCTAAAACCTAATTTTAATATTAGAGCAAAGACTTGGCTCCCAGGAGAGACTAGTGTTTTCATTAGCTGCAAAATACAGATAAGATTTTGTGACTGTTTCCTATTTACATTTTTGAAAGCCAGAGTTACTGGATATTCCCTTCAACCAGGAGCTCTTGAGTGCTTCACACCCCAGTTGTTTTCTGTGATTTCTTCACTAATCACTTCTCTTCTGGAAAATTAAATTCAAGCCCATGCCTGCCTCTAATGTTGAGAAACTTCAAGAATCTGAGGTATATTCTTTTTGCATCAGTCTATTTTCGTATCACTACCAACGTTTTCCTGCTGTGTGGGTCTGCAGTAAAGTCCTTGTTATGAAACTCTTACCTTCTGAGGTACAATAGAGAAGGAAACCCGAAGGGAAATGTCCCTTTTGCAGGTCGTGGGGAGGCCTTGTGAGCCAAGGCACAGCCAGGCAAAAGGCAGATAAGGTCAAAAGGATGCACACAAGTGCCAGGCGTGTCCATCTCTCGCCACTCGTGCCGCACGCTGCAGCTGGAGCAGGATATTTTGCCAGGAAGGAAGTCACCTCCTCACCCCCGGTGGGATTTCCCCCTAGTATGCAGATGGCCCTGGTGTGGTGCAAAAGTCCCACCGCTTCCTAAGCAATTCTGCATCCCCCTCCTGTACCATCAGCAGCTGCTACCTCGCTGCTGAGCCTGCTCTCAGGTTTTACAGGGAGATGGTCACAGCAAAGGGTGCTGGGCGACTGTATCAGCCTTCCCCAGTCTGCAGCATCTGTGGGATGAGCAAGGATCTGGCTACAATAAGAAGATTGTAGGGCCCTTGGTTTTGTGGTCCAGCTCTATGACTCTGCTAAGGAAGGATTTGGCCAGGTTATGTTCAGGACCAGTAATTAGACTGTTTCCAGATGTTGCCCAGAGAGGGACTCTGAAGGAGGAAAGGAGGTGGTGGATTTGTTTTCTGACAGCTGGACTGCATTTAAACAGCCTGGCAAAACCTTACATCAGTTTTAAAGACACACTTTACTATGAGTGATTTCTACTATAAAAAAAAAAAACCACTGAGGCAGTAGACTGTTTTTTATAAAAATATTTCGAATGATCATTCTAGCAGAGGAAGCGAGAGAAAAGGCAAGCTCAAAGTTTCACAGTCTCCCCCATGGAGAATAATCCGTTACTGTCTATCACATGCTGTGCGGATGGATGGGAAAGGAGGAGGTGAGCTGCTGCTGGACCAGGACACGGGAGTTCTGACTCGGATGGAAGGTGCCACGTTCTTTGGTGTTATGGTATACAGAGGCAATACTTACGCAGCAGTAATGTCCCAACAGCACAAAATACCACAAGATTTTCATAATAAATGATTAGCCATGAAGAAATAATTAGTTTAAAGGACAGATAAATGAAAGTTTGGCCATTTAACCTGAAGCCTCATATCAACACATTAATCAGGAGGAGAGCAAGGGACGGATCCAACAGTGAAGGAAACGGACAGTGCCAAAACCAGTTCTATGAAGGTAAATCACCACGGAGGAAGAGCATGAATATTAATTTAGTAATGAATATTAATTTGTGCATGTGTGCTCTTTAGGGGCTTGAGATAAATCCCATTTGGGGTACATCTGCCAGAGCCCTGTGCAGTGCTGGGGAATTTGCTCCTGAAGTTCAGGGCTGAAATCAGAAACTCTGCGGTCATACATAAGAGAACCGACAGCTATATATATGAAGTTTTACACTTTGGAGAGGTGGCAAGAAATGTCTGCAATAGCTTGAAGCTGCTAAAACTTTATAGTGGACTGACAATATGAGGTGAGGGAAATGGGCTGGACAAGGATGAATGATTCTGGACCAAAGGGTCTGAGTAAGATGACTGAAAGTAAGGATTTGAGCTAAGAGATCCTGAAAAGACACTGGGACAGGACAAGACCTGGAAGATTTCCTTCCTCCAGGTGTGGCTGAGCATGACTATCCTTTCCACTGCAGCCGAGACGGCAGTCTCCTATCTGAGCTGTTGCTGTAAGCATGGTGGCTCATTCCTATTTGGCAAATGTGTTTCTTTCCACCCACCATGGACAATTCCCTGCTGGCAGCACCCTGCATCACCTCTCACATGGCTTTTGGCCAGGCCCTGGAAGATGCAGCGCTTGATGCTCCTGGTTGTGGGCTGACGCACGATGTGCAGAAGCACCCTGCATGGGCTGTGCCGAGCTACCCGCAGACCGCCTGCCCCCACCTGCCATCCTTCTGCAGGCAGCACCGGACCTCTTGCCTTTTGTGGGGCGGCCCTTTGGCACACGGCCTCTCCCCGCTTCCCGCGCTGCGGCAAGGGGGAGATTTTTTCCTCTCCTTGGGTCCCTTCCCTTCCTCCCTCTGCATGGACGTCACTGCCCATTTGCCGCAGCAATACTGGATACCAGCACCATGAGTAAAAGCTGGGAGACTACCAGCAGAGGAAATGCTTTGAAAATGAGATCTCCTACTTCTGTGCAGAGGAACAGGCTATTTTAGGACCAGATTGTGTTGGAGATATGGGCTGGGACAGGATTACTGCAGCTGCTAAAGGAAATGCTGTCGTATCCAAAGCTTTCCAATAAGCAAGGCGGTAGACATTGTGTGAAGAAACCCTCCAGGGTCATCGGGTTCCTCTCCTCCCTCTTTGGCATGGCCTCTGGACTCAGAAGCGGTAGGCAGGAGTTTCCCCAACCACAGAGACCAGTGCTGGCTTACAGCAATGTAAGGGAGCAACCCTGCCATTCGCACCTTCCTAGAAGAATAAGGATTTCCACATGGGCTCCTAATTACAGCAGAAAGTAAGCATTGTCCTGCTGTCAGTCTGAGGGCAGCACAAAGGATCGTGGTAACAGACAAAATTCCAGCAGCCCTGGGCATGTTTAGCAACACTGCTAAGAAAAATTCAGTCCTGAGCAGCTCCCAAGGAAATCACACCCCCTTGTCTGCCTGAGATTCACTGATTCCCCCTCCAGCTACAGCTCCCCAGCCATTCAGTGATGTCAGATAATTAAACATACTATGAAAGCAGCTACAGTGCGTGTCAAAGCTCTGTTGGGTTTCACCAGAGATGCTTCAGCTGAAACCTTCCATTCTTAAATTTTCTCATAAGCGGTCTGTTGGGACTGGCAGGCCACATACCTTTGTCATCACCTGTATCTTCAGTACCTAGGTCCCACCTGCTGAGGCAGCAGCCTCTAGTATGCAGTACCCAAAAGCAATCCCAGTAGCCTGACTTGGTGTATACTTCTCCAAGCTACATCTCCGTGCTACAAGCAGGAGAAGCTGCAAGCCACGCTGCAGAGCCCTGCAGACCTTTGTCCGTCATCATGCTGAACGGTCGCTCTGAGAATTACCTACAGATTTATTACCCTTCAAAGTAACTTGAGAAGAACGTTGCTGTCTCTATTCTTACAGAGATTTACAGCTCATTCTGCCTAGAAATGGGGCTTTTTTCTTTTTTTAATTGAGCTATCTGTCTTTTGGGGAAATATTTTATTTTGTGCTGTATGTTTCAAGGTCTTTGACCGTGTCACTTCCACTTTATTTAGCTACCCTGTCATACCAGCCCTGTGTACTCCCTGTTCCACTATCCATGGCAACCTTCATGGCTTATACATTTATTTTTCCTTTTATGCATTTCCATGATTCTTCCCAAACTGACTCTTGAGACTGGAATGTGGCCCTAAATTAGGACTTATCTACGTGGGAGACTTTTCCAGAGATTTTAGGATAACTCCTCTGTGTGGAAAGACTTGCTGCAGCATACGTGTGCACAGCTGGGAGTTATACCAGTGAGCTGTCATAGTTCACTGTGCCTTTGTGCCACGATAAATTAGTACAAGCACTAACTCAGAAAAAGTCCTTGGCTATTACTGGAGAAAGGTCAGTTAAGAACTGCATTCACTGTGTGCCCGCATCCAAAAAGCAAACATATATGAGGCTATATAAGGGATGAGATGAAGGGTTATATAATTTAGTTACACAATGTATGTGATTGCTGTCATCAGAAGACTGTCTTCAGTGCTTGTTACTGCGTTTCAAAAATAAATAACAGGACTGGGGAGTTCAGGGACAAGCAGCATTCTCATAGCGATGAACAAAAAAAACTTAAAGAAGGATTGGAGCCATTTACCTGTGAAGGATAAGATGTGATAAATCAAATAACGAACAGTCTAGGACATGTGGATTGAGAATGCCTGTTTTCCATTTCATATAATAAAAAAGCAAAGTGTCATTCAAAGAGATGAGAAATAGTAAATTACAATTTTAGAGCAGCAGCACTTGCTCGACATAATTACAAACCACAGAGCTCTGGAATTTACTTAAAACCCCAAAGTGGGAAATCTTGATGTGGTAACAGCAACATATACAGTTGCAACACTGAAAGCTAAAAAACCAGAAGGGAGATAAATGCTTCAGTATCTATTGTATACAGGGGATCGATATTACACCATCAGGGAAAAAGAGGTATCAGGGCTTGTTTCCACCCTCTACTGATGTCTCCATTACTAAACCCTCTCAGAAACAAGCTATCCCACCAAAGGGCCATGCATCCAACAGGACAGTGATGTCTGTGTTCCTAAGGAACAATAACAGCACTGAAGGCAAAGGAGCTGCCTCTTATTTCCAGAAATGTGTAACGTCTGCCTGTTGTGCCCTTGCTGGTACTTAGTGTGGCTGCACACACTAGAGCCACTGTTCAGAAACAACTTTCAAAGATGCCAGTTCAGCCAGTGAAAAATATTATGTCTGAAAGAGCTCAGATTTGGTGAACTTTCATCAGATCTGAATTCCAGCTCTGGTTGCCCTGGAAACCACTGGGATGCTGAAGACACCTCATCTCAGGGCAGCTTTGTCTGAGGGGTTTGCTTGGCACCAGGAGCCTCGGCCACTGCAGCACTTGCCGAAACACCGATGAGAGCATCAATTTCACTCAGCAACTGCAGGGCAGGTCAAATTCCTCCTTCCTGGAATTAATATTGGTTCATCTCCAGCCCAGACCTTCTGAGCTGAGTTTTCATAGTTCAAATGCACATCTGTGCCATATGGCAGCGGCTCCTGGCCTTGAGTTACTCCTTCCCCCAGGTGGATGCAGACACCGTGTCTCTTATTTGCCCTGACAAAGGGGCAGAAGGAGCTCAGGCAGTTCAAACATATCCGAGAAAAAAGTGAACAGTGAATAGACTTCTGGCCACTGTATCACGGTTTGCTACCAAACGCACAGCTGTTCTCCAGCTGCATTGCGGGATGAAACCAGACCGACTATGCTTCTCTGCTCCGGTACCAGTTTTCCACTGATGTTCTCAGCTGCCTGGCCTCTGTGCTACATGAAGCGGAGAAACTGCAGCATTTATAGATTTCATTAGGAGTTATGTGTGCTCAGTGCCTCTCGGACCAGGACCCTGTTTTATTCTGCTCTAAAGGATGATATTTTGTGGCCAAGTTACTCCCTCAATCCCAAGGTTTTACAAAACTCTAATAAAAAAGTTATGCAGCCAGGTTCTAAATCCCCAGATTACAGGGCATTCTAGGAGTTAATCATAGAAACATTTAGTTTGAAAAAGACCCTTAAGATCATTGAGTCCAACTGTAAACCTAACACTGCCAAGTCCACCACTAAACCATGTCCCTAAATGCCACATCTACGTATCTTTTAAATACCTCCAGGATGGTCACTCAACCACTTCCCTGGGCAGCCTGTTCCAGTGCTTGAGAACCCTTTTGGTGAAGAAATTTTTCCTAATATCCAATCTAAACCTCTCCTGGTGCAACTTGAGGCCATTTCCTCTTGTCCTAGCACTTGTTACTTGGCAGAAGAGCCCAACACCCACCTCACTACACCCTCCTTTCAGGTAGTTGTAGAGAGCGATAAGGTCTCCCCTCAGCCTCCTCTTCTCCAGGCTAAACAACCCCAGTTCCCTCAGCCACTCCTCGTAGGACTTGTGCTCTAAACCCTTCACCAGCTTCGCTGCTCTTCTTTGGACGCACTCCAGCATCTCAGTGTCTTTCTTGTAGAAATAATAATAAGAACATCCTGTTTCACCAGCAGGAAGATACTATTCAAGATTATGGGATGTTCAATTTAGGAGAAGCTGGAGACCATACAAGTATCTAAGTAGAGCATGGTGCTAATAATGCCAAGGTCACGGGTTCAATCCCTGCTCACTGCAGGGGGGTTGGGCTAGATGATCTCTCAAGGTCCCTTCCAACCCAAAGCATTCTATGATTCTATGATTCTAAGTAAAGAGACCGATGAAGGAAACAGAGGTAGAGGAAAGCACCAGAGCTAGAAGCTTAACTGTCCTCCACACTTGCTGTCAGACCACAGCAGCTGGCATACCAGCTTGAGGCAACCGAGTCAAGGTGGATTTGGAGATTGGCTGTGGGCAAGGTTTCCACAGATATGTTTCCAGTAAATGCATTCAGGCTAAATAGCCATTAGGACTAAACACAGGCTTTGGTTTAGATTTTTGTTTTCCCAAGCTATCCAACCCAAAATGAGCTTCCCAGTTGTTTCCTTAGTAACCAGTCCATATCTCAGGAACATATTTAAGATTGTTAGGTATGAGGTAAACAACTCAAGATTAAAACAGGTTCAAACAGTAGCCCATATCTACCTGATTTAGGGAAGAAAGCCACAGAATTTCCTCCATTTCTATTAATTCTTTTACATACATGGGAGGAAGTGTCTGCAGACTAGAAATCATGAAACTATCAGCTCTGCTGTGGATTTATTGTCTGGGTAGAGAAAGAAGCAATTACAGTTAAGGGCACGCTATGAAAAATAACTGCTTCTGAACATTTCTTTCCAATTTTAATCAATGCTAGATATAACAGTGGAAAAGTTAGTGTTTATATTTAATGTCTAAGTCCATAACTCTGCAAATTATAAAGTTCTTTTCAGGTAAAAGCATTGATAGGGAGCACATTTCACATTCAGAATGAATGGCTAAGAAGAGTTTCATTTGCAGACAAATATTCATGCCCGATCCTTCATGCCCTTGAATATGCAGAGAATGGAAACACCGTCACATTACTTCTCCGACTAGGTGGAAATAACACAGCCCTAATGTTGAATCAATTCACAGAATAAACCCTGTGCATAGCTGCTGAGGAAATCAATATGAGGAAACAGTGAACTGAACATCTATTCTGCAAATAGAAAAAAAAAAAATAGATTGCAGCTGTCCTGGTTTTGGTATCCCTAAAAAGTCTGGGTCTAAAAGCCAGTTGGGTGCCCAGGTCCCATCTAGATTAACAAATTCATTGAGAACCAAGTGGGGAGGTTGTGAAGAAAGAAACAAAGGAAAGAAACTGAAAGAAAAGAAGAAGGGTGATGGAGGGAAGCTGGGTAGTTACAGATAAGCAGTAGCATGGATAGGTGAGGGGAGGAGAGTATCAAATGAAGGAACTGTTCAAAAGAAGAAAGAGTAAAAAGAGGAAGTGGGATGGGGTTAAAGGCAGCAGGTAGAGAAAAAGTTCAATGTTTTTCTTTCTGATACAAGATGGGAGTACCAACAGGGAGTACCCTGTAAGAGAAAAACTGCCAGGTGAAGAGGACAAGACCTCTGAGAAGGTGGAGGGAGAGAGATACCAGAAATAGAGCCAAATGTCACCGTTGGATTTGACGTCCTGTATAGCACAGCCCTTAAATTTCATTCTGATGCCCTCTCCCTTTTTGACAAATGGCAGATTTTCCTGAAGTAATGCAGTCTTAAAGACTCAAAGAGTTGGAAAATGATCTTGGATAGCTGTGATCTTGTCCATGATAAAGGAAGGATTACAGGGACAGCATGACCAAAAGAGAAGGACAGGAGGAAGATGGTTGCAAGCAGTGAGAGTGTGCAGAGGTTATGGGAGGGGAGGAACAGAAAAGAGAGAAATATTAAAGATGAGGAAGAAAACCAGAGTGTACATAAAGCTTTATGCTGGTGAGAGGAGGGGAGGAATGGGGTGGAGAAGGAGAGAAGGAAGAGATGACTGTTCTAATGTGGATTAGGATGACATCAGAAAAACTGTCTGTGCATAGATGCTGACACAGCAGCCAGTTTGCCCAGGCTAGAAATAGATAATTGATACCATCCTTTGGGAGCTGCCATTCATCACAGCCCTTTAGTATAACCCTAGAAACCACCAGTCTCTCCTTGCCCTTAATTTGTTTTAATGGAACACTTTTCCTACCTCTTCCTGTATTTTTTAGCAACTCCTTGCAACCTTTCTATATCCTCAGCACTTTAAGCAAGTGATAAGCTGCTGGTAACCTTGTTTGCAATTTGCAGTTCATTAGAAGTTCAGTTGGAGGCAAGGGCAGCACTTGTGTGTGGGGTGAATTGTTGAGCAGATATGTTTGGTCTGAGCCTTGTCTCTGCCAGCCACTTACAGGTGCGACCTAATCCTGATCAGTCAGCGCTCACTGGGGTTTCTTGCTCTGCAACTCTGGTGCCAGTGGTGGTAACCATCAAAATAGGGAAAAAAACCCAAGTATTAGCTGCACAAAAAGCGCAAAGTTAAACACAACAACACTGAGACAAACAAGGGGCAGGATAAGATGAGGTAGGAACAAGACAAGTGAGCACTGAGGATGTACTTACTGCACCCATCTGTTGCCACCGAGTTGCAGGTTGCCAGACTGAGTCCCAACTCCCTTGTTTCATACTCACCAAAATGCCACTCAATGAAGGTGATGATTTTCGATGCTCCACTTCTCTCTGACCTGCAAACTGTTCAATGCCAAGGAGGCCTGCAGACCCAGAACTGTGCCCCTCTTCCCTAGAGCGTGGACCACACACCCAGCACTGCAATTGGGCTGGGAAAGAAAAATGGAGGTGGATGAACGATAAGGTTAAGAGATTTATATTTGAAAACACAGGGAAGACCATCTCCACTGGGTAGTGCCCTAATCATTTATACAGTGCAATGCAACTCCAGGCAGAAACCTAACACCCCTCTCAGCCTTTCTGGTTTCCGCTGTTGTTCCCCAAGCAGCACCTTCAAGCACTGCAAGGAGGCTTAAAAGTGTGCCAGAAGGAACAGGGGCAGCTCCCACATACTCTGAAAGAGGTGCAGGATTTGAGCCTGTCACATGGGAAATGTCCTCCAACACAGAATTTCTAGAAAAGCTGTGGCTCAGCAGTACAACTCCTTATCCTTAACCTCTGCTCTCACCTGGCAAAGGAGAAAGTTGAATCCCCAGTCCTTATGGTCAGAGCCCTTCTGCATTTTATTTGCCTGTGCTGTCTTCCTCTGTTACAGTATTTCAAGGATCTCCAAGGTTCTTGCCCAGATCTTAGCCAGGATGTCTTCTGATGAAGTTTCATAATGTCATTTCTGTTTTACAGTCCAAGACTGGTCCCTTAAGATGGCACTTTCTGAGTGTTTGTGCTCTTGTTCATCTTTGTGCAGGTCCAGAGCTTTATGCTGACACAGGGACTTCCTGTGCTTATACATAGATCAGTGCTGGGGACTGCATCTTTGTACATTGAAACGATAATATCTGACATGAAGTTAATAATCGGGGAAATGACTCCTCTTTCTCCCACTGCTGCTCAGTATGTTCATGCAACAGATGTACCAAACAAACATTGTATGTATTGTATGTACCAAACAGCTCCTATATTGTCAGCTGTTGTGTGCTTTTAGAGTCTTGTGTCTCCACAATTTGCTCTTCTTTTTTCTTCAGTCTGCTGGATGGAAGTAATGAAGATTTAAGTACTAGGTGCAAACCCATCTGTCCTGGCAGAGTGCTGGAGTTGTGCAGAGCTGCGGAGTTGAGGATCATTGTAATCAGCTCGATGGGTGGTTCTGCCTGTGGCCAAATGGATTCCATATGTGTGACCGTCTGTCATGCAGAAAGCACCATCATTAGCTCTGTTTCTAAGAAGTCCTTCTGCTCTCCTGGAAGAAATACACTGTCACTTACCCCAGCATGTTGACTTGCCATGATGGTGTTAGTATGGAACGAACTCTTCTTTGGTGACTTTCAAAACTACCAATGCCCCTGTTCATTTTTTTGGACTGCAGACTATGTTGTTATTTTATTATTGATGTTGTTATTTTATTAATTTTATTCTTGATGCAATTTTGAATCTCTGGATGAAGATGATTCCAGTGTCCAGATACCTCCGAGAAACATCATCTTGGGTGAGGAGAGTAGTCTGGATTGAAGATATGCCATACCTGTGCTTTTAATTTTAGGCTTACACCATTAACCAAAGAGCAACAAGCTGCCACTCTGCATATCTGCGCAACACGCTGGACAATCTATTGCAGCCAACATCTTCATCCTCATTTCTCTTTTATAAGGAAGGCAGATTCTCATGCCCAGAGTTCCTCAGAGAATCTTATACGACACTGGGCAAGGAAGCTGCGGAAAGGGAGAATGGAAACTGCTCACTGTGTCCCCTGGGGGTGGGTCAGGTGTAACGAGTTTAAACTGAAACACAAGAGTTAAGTTAGAGATGACAGAAACCTGTTTGATAGAGGAGAGGACAGTGGATAGATGCCTAGGAAGACCGTGAAACCTCTAGCACTGGCAGTTTGTCCCATCTGTTTCTCATCTCCCAGGAATTAGTTGGGGGCTAGCTTATCTGGATTTTTTACCAGCCAGTTTTTCAACTCTGCTTTCTGCTATTATATAGCAGCAGATGTTCAGATTCTGAATATTTTTCAAAGCTACCCAATTACACCTAATAAGGTATAATTAACACCAGAATCCTTAATCCATAAGCCTGTTTAGGTTGGACCCAGTCCTATCCTGTGTTTACAGAATAAAACCTCAGTGGTGAAGATCACCTCTCTGAAAAGCAAGAAGCAATCCTAGCTCCCAGCCTCTCCCTGTGAGGTAGAGAAACACTTGTAGACTATAGAAAGCAAGGAATATTATGCCATAACACTATCACAACTTAACACTTACAAACTCTCTAAATTTATCAGTGCTGAATTAATTACCTAGCCATATATCTGAACTCAAATGTTCAGGAAAATGATTAATATTACTCAGAACTACCAGTTTGTGGATCATTGTCTGCAATCAGGTTGTGGTAGTTCAATGAGATCCACATTTCCTGTGGCTGACAATGGATTATTCACATAGGATGTGCGGCATAATTGAGTTAAGGCTATGGAAGCAAACATACCTTCTGGAATTTGCCCAATCTGAGTCACACAGTTTGGTAAAGATAAAGTCACATAATTCAGCGGTATTTTATGCACTTGTACTAAACAAACACTATGGTCATCCGTTCTGAAGAACAACAACAATGTGATAGGAACAGTCTTGGTTCATACTAGGATCTGGTTAAATAAATTTGAAGTACAGTGCAGTGTTTGGGAGGTTTCAGTTATAAAGCTATTTCAAGAAACCCATGAGGATTTCACTAAACTCTGCAGCTGCAATGTGTGCAGGCAAACAGGATGCTGTTCTATCACCAAAGGAATAACAAACAATTCCAAAAGAGGGGGCGATTTAGTTAAATATAGCACTTGAAATAATATACTGAGAATTCACATCTTTTGTGGTCATTCTACCTTTTTTATGCAGTGGATAGTAGCAAAATCCTCAAACTGCTAATGACTGCAATTGGTGTTCCCGTAAGAGAAGAAACAAAAATTTGGAGATAACAGGCCAAAGGAGAGCAAGGTGAGCACAGGCACTAGGAAATAAGATAAAAAGAAAAAAGCACCCAAATGTCTGAGATCATTGCTTTGTCTGCTTCCTAGCCCAGATCCTTGAGGTCTTAAATGCACAGCAACGCTGAGAAAAATGTGCAATACTCTAACCACTGTGAAGGTGTTGCTGGTCAGTGCATGAGCTTATTCCCTGATTTAATGCAGCCCAAGGACCAATCTCTGTTGTCTCTAAGAATCCTCCTCTGACACCAGCCAAAGTAGATGCTTCAGGAAGAGGGTAAGAATTGGACAAAGCAGACTCCCAGTTTGCAATCATTTGCAGTTCAGGAACTTCCTGATAAGGTGGGCTCGATATATTAATAACCCTCAATCTCTCTCTCTTCCTTGAAGAGGCTGCTTGAAGGGATGCTTCTGAAGGCACATCAGCTTTTAGTTCCCACCACACAGTGTGGCAGGAAGTTCCAAAGTTTAACTATAGGCGTGAAGAGTCACTTCCTTCCGTTTGCTTTGAGCTTGTCCTCTCCTACTTAAAATTGCTGCTTCCTTATTCTTTTATTGGAAAATGAAGTGAAAAATCAATCTCTTCACTTTCTCCATGATGTTCATGACATTATAGATTTATCCTGGTCATCTCTTAGATGGAAGAGGTGAACCTATTTAGTTCTTCCTTACATCGAGTAGTTCTGTACTCCTATCGTCCTTGTTATTCTCATCTGAATCTTTTTAGCCCTATTGTTTCTTTTTTTCAGTGAGAGGACCAGAGCTGCACACAGGAGTCAAGCTAGAACAGCCATAGATTTATACAGCTGCATAACAATGTTCTCTGTTTGTTCTCCGTCCCTTTCCTGGTGATTCCTTACATTTGATTTGCTCTATTGACTGCTACTAAATGCTTAGCTGACGTTTTCATGGAACTATCTATTACAGCCCCACTTTTCACTCCTGGCCAGTAATGGCCAGCTCAGGGTCACATGTGAGCTGAGGGCTGCTTTTTCCCTTGTGCATCATTTCACTGTCCAGTCACTGAGATTCTGCAATTCTTCACAGTCTATCCTCATCTTTCATACCCAGAGTAGTTTTGTATCGTGACTAAACCTGGTCACTTCACTCTTTACTCCTTTCCAGCTCATGTATGAGTTTGCTGAGCAAACAGCACGTATCTCCAGGGGATACCACTGCTGATCAACCTCTACCGCAAGACCTGACCATGAGCTCCCACTCTCTGTTTCGTAGGTTTTTTATTCATTCTTTTTTTATTCATCCGGGGACCTTCCCATTTACGCCTTGACATTCCTTAAAAGCCCTTGGTGAGAGATGCTGTCTGCAGCTCTCAGGAAATAAAAGCTGGTTATATCAACAGGATATCCTTTATCCAAAGGCTTGTTGACACCTTCAGAGAACTCCAGTGGGACTGTATGGCAGGACTTCCCTTTATAAAAGCCATGCTGACTCTTCCACGGCACATCACATTTACCCATGTGTCCAGAAATTCAATTTTTTTCACTAGTTTCTACAACACAGCAGTACAATATCAGTCTGCACTTAGCTTCTTACAGTGCCGGAAATGCTGAGACCTCACGGTAATCTGCAAGGCTGGGACAAAGGCGCTCCCACTGGATCTGTATTTTCCAGACTGCAACTTTCAGGTGCCGGAAGAGCAGGAGTTGGGTTATTTTTTCCAGAATTTCCTCTTAGTGTTTATTGTTGTTTTCAGTCAGATATACAAGTGAGAGCACGACACTCAGAGAGCAACCTCGTTTTCCCGTGTCAAGATTCCTCTACCTACCCCAAAATCTTACAAGCAAAATTCCCTGCTGCTGTCAGTCCTCTCCGCGTTGTCAGAACTGCAAGATGAGCACTCGCCTCCCTTTGGTTACATCTCCAAGGGGCAGGAAATGCCTCTTTCTCACCGCATCCCCTAAAAACCTGGGGGTGGGAGTCTTGCCAAACGAGGGAAGGAAGCACCAGACAAGTTAGTTGCTGCCAGCCGCCACTTGCAGTCGGTCCCCAAGGGAAAGCGGTTATTTAGCGTGTGCTGAAATGATTCTGTGCGGTGAATCAGGAACACATTCATAGCTCCCAGACAGCCAAACCTCCCCCTCCCTTTTAAGAGGGAAGTTCACGCAGGCAACAATGTGGCTTCATCGAATAAGCCAATGTGAATTATTTCCTGATCATTTCAATGATGATTTTTGGGTTTGAGGGTGCAGATTCCTCGATCAGTTTATCTGCATTGATTGCCTGGGAAAGCAGAGGACTGGCTAAATCATCTAACCAGTCTCATACCGCTCTTCTTCTTGGGGTGGTGGGGTTATGACTTCTTCTTTAAATTTTGGAAAATACTGAAAGCAAAATAAATGATGGAAAAAGAGCAGCTGCTAAACAGCTCAAGAAGGGCCTTGTGGTCATTTCCTCAAAAATAAACCACCAAAAAGTAAACAAGCATGCTTCCCTCTCAGGAGGAGTACATTTCATCCCTTTCTAGGGATGAATCAAGTGAAACACCAGCACTTTTGAGACTTGCATTGACTGCAGAGATCTTTCTGGAGCGCTGAGCTATGCCAAGGAATGTATTGCTTTGACTCTTTTCACAAAACCCATTCCCATATATTGCACGGGGCTCACAGCACAAAGCTGACCTCTCTGGGAAGCTTGAAGAGGTGTAAAGGTTTTGCCAGACACCGGTAGGACCCAGCTGTCACACTGCAGCATGACTCATGTTAGAGTGGTGCTGGCAGGAACACGGACATGCAGGAAGCAAACCTTCGTCAGACTGAGTAATTCAGGTGAGCACAAGCGCGACACCTGAAGGCACATACGTGCTGGGTGTGATGCATAAGGTTGTGTAACCCAGTGTGTCCTTATATAGGTGACCTCAGGGGTCTATATGATGGCTTCCCAGTACTTTGAATGTGAACCGCACTGTCCCCTGTCATGGAGAAGAGCTTCCACTTGCCTGCACCAAGGGAAGCATGGCATGCTTGCCTGCCATGCCTCCTGCCTCTCCCCCAGCAGCCCTGGGATGCTCTCAGATTACCAAATCAAGAAGCCTCTGGTTTTGTCCAGAAGGTTCCTGAGGGAACTGCTGTGAGGGAAGATGGGATCTGTAGGCCATCAGACCTCAGGATCCACTTTACTCTGCTTGCTTATCTCATTCCCTTAGGAAGGACAGAGGTAGTCTAAATCCCATCTGATTTACCAGGATTTTGCACACCTCATTTCTGTTAACTTCAGTAAGGAGTATCCATATCCTGTAGAAAGTTTTGAACACAAGGCTCTGACATGTTCTGATTCAACCCCTTCCCAGTACATCATGTAAAGAAGTGACCATGAAGAGAAAATAAAGGATATAGGAAGACCTTAAACAAAACCTGAAGCCTTATGAATTCAGAAGACTAATATCCACCTACTTCCCTTTGACTGTAGGTGGATGATGACGAGAATCAAATCAGTCATTTCCATGCTTTTTTTATGAGTAAATGGAAACACCATTAAAATAACATGGACCACAGTCTAAAATACCAGTACAGGCACCGAATAGCTGCCATGAAAATGCCACAATAAATGGTCATGAAATCTGAAATGTGAGTTGTCGGCAAAATTGCACCTTCACTGAAAACAATGATACAAAATCTCCTTCTGCTAATTTATTTGTACTCTACCTCCAGAGAAACAGGAACAATGCAAAGTCTTTAGTCTCTTCTAGGCACTCTTCTCAAGCAATAATCCCAAAGTTAGTATAAAGGTACCAGTTATAAAGTGACACCCAAGAGAAATTGGTGCCTTGCCCATTTGTTCCAGAAGAAGATGCCCAAGCAGGACAACTTCCTCCAAAATGTCATAGAAGAATCCAGTAGGTAAAAACCTAGGTGGTTTTGATAAGGAGCTTGATAAATGAACAAACTGCCTTGTAAATCATGACTGTCCTACTTAGGAGAATATTGGATTAATTTGGTTTCCAATTTTAGACTTTCCTACTCCTGTGTTACTCAGTTTATGCTGGACCTGTACAAAGCATACATTGTATGCACCAGCATATTGACAGCAAAGGAGAAAGGAGAATTTGAAATATAGCTGCTCCGATGATCTCCTGTGCCCAGCCTGCTCTGTTCTTCTGGATATCTATTGAGATAAATTCCAATATGCGGAACAGTCTCTCCTCTTTGCAGTGCAAAGAGCTGTCCTTGTTCGTTCATGCATGGAAATCTACCCTGAAAGCCAGAGCAGCAAAGGAAGTTCTCCTGTGGAAAATTCACAGTGTTGTCCTAAGATCCCATCTTCTGTCCAGCTGCAAGGATGGTTGCACATCTATGGGAGCAATGCAGAGATGAAAACAAGGGGCTGTATGAAAACAAGCCACAATAGCAAGGGATGGATGGAAAATCCTGGAGCTGCCACTTCCATCCCTGTATCACCAAGCTGTGATTCATCTCAGTTACACAGGGTTTGCTGTAGGAAAATCTGGAATATACTGAGCTCCACTGACTCTCCTCGCAAACCTTGTACAGCTGCACACAATGCAGAGTACTTGAACTGCAATCATTCGGTCTCCGTTTGCTTCCAGCTCATGTTTGCTACTTTTTGCCTTTTGCTCAGTTCACAGTGAGGAATGTTCATATAAACACAAATTTGAAGGAAATGCCTAGGGAGTAGCTGCCTGCTGTGGAAATGTATGTGTAGGTCATTTGTGAATATCCACAAAGGAGAGCTAGTTCTGGATTAACTTCTCTAGCAGGAGAAGATAAACTTGACTTGTGATTCATGTGTCCAGTCAAAACTGACAGCACAGTTCAGTTTAACCCATCTACCATGAGCTGCTAGTGGATCATTGATAAGCCATGACTTGCTGAAAAAAAAAATTATGTGAGAAATATGAAATAAATGTGATAACAACCTGCTCTGTTAGCTCCTGAAGAAGAAAAGAGATTGCATTTGTTGAACAAATTTCAATACGTCACTTCACACACCGGTACTGAAGGGCAGCCGTTACAGGATACACAGCTCCGTAGGGGTCTGGGTAGCTGTGATTTTATTACACAGTGGAGCCAACCTACCTTTAACTGCTGCCAAGAAGGACGTCCGGCTCCTTGGTGCTGGCGCTGACCCCGGCATGCATCCTGCAACTTCCATTTCACCGCACCGCTAAGTCCCTGACCCACACGGTGCCAGTCCAGGGAGCTAAACCGGCACGGAGCCCTCCAGTTATTATGCCCAGAAGGTTTTTTGCTGGTGTAGTTCCTGGTGCCAGCATGCAGCATGATCAGCACGACAGACATAGTGGAAATGTGCAGCCTGGTGAGCCTGACCATCTTTTCCAACAACAGCTACCCATTAATTAGGATCAAAAATATGATAAAATCTCATCCTCAGCCTCCTAATACCACCATGCCATGCAGAGAACAACAGTGGATGCCAGGGAAGAAGCAAAGGGCTATAAGGGGAAGAAACATGCAGTCATGAATGACCATGAGAATTAATTTCTGCCATAAAATATGTCTCATAATATGAAATGTCTGAGAACCATCTCGAAACCTTGTCCTCTAGCAGTTAATTTTAAACGTATTAGTTATGGCTTAACATCACCTGAACGTATACGAATACCTCGCAGCACAGACTGACAGGCAGGGCTGCAGACCCGGGGATCTTGCAATCTAATTAACGCTTGACAGCATGAGGGCCACTGTCGATAAAAGAGAAATGAAAGGGCACCAGGTGAAGCTCCTGATGGCAACAAGTACCAGCATGTGGCTTAGTCATGGGCATAATGCAGTGGTTTGCTAGACAGGGAGGAGGGAGAGCCGCCAACGTCTGGCAGCAAAGGGACCAGGGGAATATCTGGTCGATGCTGTTTTAAAGTTTTCTGGAAGTTTTTCCTACTGATTCGCCCCATGGAGATATGTGGGGAAAGGGCAGTTGTTAGGGAGGAATCTGAAGGCAAAGGGGCTGCAGCACTCTCCCCGCTCTCAGCATGGCCTCGCACTGCTGCAGGCGTTGATGCAGAAAGCAAGTGTACCGAATTAGTGTGCGGAAGCAGAGGGTGACAGGGACACATCTGCTGCCTGAAAAACTGACCTGGAGGGACAGGGAGGGATGAGCAGCTGGATATGTGAGCATGTATCATATCGATTAGTGAACGGGCTCCTATAACTGTCAGAGTTACACGTGGTGTCAATACAAGTTGCGGAGAGGCACTTCAATTAAGAGAAAAACCAGCAACAAAAAGACCTTTCTGTTCTTTAGAAACACTGGCAGAAGAGGGTTATTTCTAAATCGCTGCCCACACTGAGTCATATTGTTCACATAAATTAGCTTGGCCTGCAACAGAAAGTTCAGGAGCTGCCAACGGCAAAGCCAGCCACGGGTATGAGCTCATGAGAGGCTGCCAGTCCCTCAGAGTTTGTCTGGTCCCATCGTGGATGGGAAAGGTCTAAAGAAAAGCCAGGGTGTGGGAAGAAGGTGCGTTGGGTGACCTGCTTCCAACGGACAGGGTGCTGAGCCAAGGGCTTTGCGTGGTGATAAAGAACACCTCGGGGGGAGCAAGGCAGCCTAATCCTGTATATCACAGACATCATGCATCCTTTGAATGCTGCGTCTCCCTCCGCAGCCTGCTGGATCAATGATGTTATTCTGCTCCAAGCGGTACAGCAGGAGACCACTCAATGCAGATATACTTTTACATTCCAGTCATCCCACAAAATAGGAGGCTTGCTGTCATTTCCAGAGACAACACTGAAATTCCATTAAACCCCCTAACCCATGCTCAAAGAGAAACTATTCAGGCTTCTCCTGCCTACTATTAGGGATTACTGTTAGGAACAATCATTGCTTCACACTTGCATCTCTCCGCTCATACAGCATTCCCAAGGTGGATGTGTTTTTCACAGTCACCCAGCCTATGTTCATCCATTTTGGCTCTTAAATAAGCTGTTATATACTGACATCCTCTAAACTGAACCCAGAAGTGTTTACTGGACTGAAAAAGACATCACCAGATGGCTCCAATATCAGCCTAGAAGGATTTCTGTTTTTCAACAGGCGCTAAATGTGGCTGAAAAATCAGCAGGCTGTAGAGCGTCTGCATAGTCAAATCACCTCTAAGAGGCTTTGTAATTGCATTCAGTTCTGCTGTGCTGGAAAATGAGGATAATAAGCTCAATGTATTACACTTAAACTGGGGCTAGACTCCATATATAGTGGTAATAGGAAACACAGGCTGAGGTTTTAAAGGCAGCTAAGTGGGGCTCAGCACTTTGCTCAGTGGAAAAGGAGATGCCAAGCTACCTTAGTTAACTTGAGAGTCACAGCCATTAACTCCTAAGTTTCCAGAAGTCCCCAGTGATGGGGGATCACCTGTTTCAGATGGTGTGAAAGGGCTCAGTTCTGAGAAGTCAAGTCTTATGCTGTCTAAAAATCAGGCTCGTGTAGTGATCTTAGGGTGAGAATCTAACAAACCACACATACAAAATCTGTAGGCATTTTTGGGACATTCAGATCAAAAATTGTTATTTTATTAGTAACTAGCTTTAAAGCTACAATATTCTTTCTGATACTGAAGCTTTACTAATAATTAAGGCATTTAGTTTTGTCTTGCTTTATCTCACTTTCATTTCTAGCTTTCACTTTCTGGCTCTGTGCACATGAATTACACTGAGGAGTTTCCTAACAGTTGGCTATACCATCTACCGAAAAGTCTTGAACACATTGCCATGAACATCTTGTCTGTGTATCAAGTTCTTTTCAACAAAACCTAAAAAAGACCTGACCTTCTACTATCTTTTGTCTTTTTTAACTGCACAGGAATTGGTGCGCTGGGTGGATAAGTCAGTAATAGATAAGCCAGTGAGTAGATAAGCCACTCCACTGGTTTTCACTTTAAAGGAGTACTTTCCCTTTACACTGTAGTCTGGCAAACACTTTTTTCTAGCTACTATGCCAGTTTGAGCAATCTCAACATCTCCTTGTGCTGCCCACTGAGTTATGCCAGTACAACTTTCCATGGGCTGCCCAATAAATCCTGCAAGGATTGACCTGGGATAATAATGACCTGACCAAACATGACTCCCTTTTTTTCTTAAAGCCCTTTTAACCCTTGTTGAGTCTACTTAGCTCAGCACTACCACTAAAAAATTGCACACCAGACTGCACCAAAAGCAAAAGGGAATAAATTTGACAGTTGATTTCAAATTACTTTTGTGAGTCAACCAGCTGCATCATTGTATGGAAATTCAGTGCAAAGTCTAATGTACTCATTTATCATCAAGCTCGGATCAGAGAATGTGCAGCCCCACAAACTCTCACTCTGTAGTTGTGGCCATGTTCCAGGCCCTGAACAACCTATTTTTATGTGTTAGAGCAAAGACTCACAAAACCTTCAGCAAACTTGGTCCCACCATGGATTTGGAAGCCCAACGAGGGATGCTGAAGTCCTTCTGCAGTTTCTGGGGAGGGCAAAGCATTTTGTATGGACAACATGACACCACAAACACCAACCAGGAGGTTAGAAGGAATGAACCAACAGGAAACACAAAGCACATGGCTGAGCCAGAACATCTCCCCTCTGTGCAGCCCACAGGCTACAAAATAGGTCCCTTCTGTCAGCCTGGCTTTCAAAGCCTTCTTCTGGGCCTCAGCACTGTGGGGAGAAGTGCAGTATTCACTAAACCCATCCTTAGCTGATTCGTCACCCCCAAGTGCCCTCTCTGGCCTTTGGTTAGGGACATTCAGAGGAATTTTGAAGAAGACTTTGCAGATCAGACAATGACACCTAGGATATGATTCATCTAGCCTCACTTTAGCAGTCCACAAAATGCAGAGTTGGGGTTCAATTGTGCTATATGGGATATTCTGTGTCACCCAAGCCCTCTATACAGGGCTGGCAGATGTGACACTGAACATACAGGAGACCTGCACATTCTGCAATGGCAGTCAGGATTGCTCTTGTCTCCTTTGCTAAGGCAACTAAATGTCACCCAAGAAGTCTACATCTGAACTAATGGTCTGCGTACTCATCATGGTTAGAAGAGGTCTAATCATCTGCATTAAGCGCAGGGTGTCATCCACCCAAACAAATGCAGATGTCTTCTTCAGGAGATTAATTACACCCTCTGTTCAACTGACTGATGCCTCTTACCCTACTGATAACAAAGGTGACCTGAGTGAGTTCTGAGGACCTGCACTGTAGTTCCCAATATCATCAAATGAATCCCATGCCCAGGAGTTTTCAGGATGTGGTAGCTGCTTAGGCAGGGTTGGCTGGACTGCAACTGTACCAGGATCATTTCTTTAACCAAGAAGAATTCTTTGACTCAACCCTTTGGATCTTTCAGGTCACAGACTATCACCAGCTGTGAAGGCAATAAAAATGGGTGTTTCTTGTAATTGTCTTCAAAACACTTGACAAAGATGACTAAAAAGACAGAGCCTTGTTCAAAAATAGTTGATTGAATTGGTTTGCAAGTCACTGGGCCCAGTGTAGGACCCTCTGAGGCCTTTGCTCCTTGGATGTCAGTGGAGAGGGTCATCTTGGCCCTTTATGACTCTTGGTGGCTGTTACCTGACTGCTGCCAGCCCAGTTGCCCTGAAAAAAACTATGATGTGGGCCACAGGAGCTCAGGGTTCCTTCTCACAACCTTGTCTGTGAGCTTCAACAAAGCTGCAGAGAAAGACAGCCGGTGGTGCAGGAGCGACTTCTGACTCATGTCAGTCAAACTTCGGCAGTGGTGCTCTCTGGGGTTTTTACTTTTTCACAACTCCTTACATACTCATTTTCTCATCTCTAGCATGTAAAAACACTCGGGATCTCCCAATGCTCAGAAACTATCTTTCCATCACAATTACCTGGAGTTGCACTCCAACCTCTAGCTCTTCACTGAAAGGTTTCCAGCCACTCAGCTTTCTGTTGCCCAACACTTCCTTCAAGCAAGTTGGACATTTCTGTACAAACCAGACTGTAAGTCCCTGCGCAGAACAAGTTGACTATTATTACACAGCCTGCATCATTCGTTTGCTTGGCTCATTCAAGACAAATCAAATAACTGGGTACTGCCTCATGCTGCCTGCAACTTAAATTAGAAAGAATAGACCACAAGAACAACTGCAGCGGTAAAAGAAGTGACTATAAATAAGGAAAGGAAAATGTTTCTCTTAGAAACCTTTGTTCCACAGAGGGAAATAGTAAAAGTAGTCCGGGATATTTTTGTTGCTGCTTTTTAATTTGAAATTTCGTCTCTGGAAGCATTTACAGACATAGAGTGTTGTGCAATGTTTTTGCTGCAGTATGGTGAGTGCTAAGATTAGCACAGTAACAGATCTTTTCAGAGTAAATTGCATATAATTAATAGGAAGCAGGAGGAAAAAGGAATAATTGTACTTTAATCTAAATGCAAGTTCAGTTCTCCCAGAAGGTGGAACCAGCACTAAGGCTGTGCTGAAGAGGGGCCTTTTCCGTTCCTTTCAGCTGGATAATGAACAACAGTTATGTGCCTGTATTACAAACTCTCATTTCCCATTTGAGATGAGTTTTACCAAAGTGCAGGGATGTTCAGAGCTGGAATTTGTTTCAGGTCCTTCCTAGCAACATTGGAGATTATTGCTTTGTGCGTATGGCCTGTCTCCCATCCAATGTCAAAACATATTACAGACATTAAAACAATGTTTCCTTGTGAAGGAGCCAGATAAAACCTATGCAACACAGCTTACATGTTGGCCTCTGAGGTAGGACTTCATTGGTAATCTAAACACAGCTTCAGTTCACCATTTCTGAAGTGAGGCCTCATGTCCTGCAGCAGGAACGAGCAATTCCTCTCCAGGTGGACACACAGGGATTAAGCACCAGGACAAAAGCTCCTGCACTCCAGACAGGGTTTCTGTGTGTTACAAACCCTCGTGACACCTCACAAGAGGGGATCCCACGTCTCATTCCAACATGACTAATTACAGCCTTCTCCCCAAACCCTTTTGGAGCTCATGGTCAGTAGGGCACCTGTGCTGAAGCCACATGGCACATTGCATGATGAGCTCCCGTCTTCTATCCCACTGAAGCAGCCAAATTTCCCAGTGGGTCATTGTGTGCAGCAGTAAGGAGGGACAAGTCCACACTCCTGCTTCACTCAAAGCGTTTCTCAGCTCTTCACTTCCCCACAGACGTTCCTCCCTGTAGACGTTAGAGCATCACAATATTGCCAGATGCACAGCTCAATAAAAGTACTGAAATAAATCATTGCAGCCAAGGTTTCACTTAGCTGCTGTTATTAATCATTAGCAATAGCTATTGCTAATTAATGTCATTACACATCATAGCTATTAATCATAATCTGCTGATGCAAGACATATTGTCTCTCGTAGATAAGAAAGAGGAAAAAAGCAAGCAAGCAATAACCAAACTTGAAAATTATGATGGGCAGCGTCTGCAAATTTGCCATTGCAAACTTCATGCTAAAAGTAAGCCGACGTCCCTGCCTTGGTGGCTGCATCTCAGCTGTGTTTAGGCAATGCCACTTGTCACAGACCCACCAAACTGGGCACGCAGCTTTAGAATATTATTTAGTATATGACATCTTTTGATGATACAAGCTTTTAACCATGTGGGAATGAGATTTCAATTCAACTAATTGCCTCTTCCATGGTGCTATGCTGCTCCCCCCTCCCAAGAACATGCCCGTTCTGCTATCTTTACATCAGGGTCTTTTAAAAAGAGTTAAACTGTTCATTCAAATATGAGCCGTTAGGCTGTATGCAAAAATCACCGAGAAAATGCCCATGACCTTTGTTAGGTAGAAGGTGCGATTAGCTGACCCTAAAGATCCTTTGCTCCATGAAGTCTTCAAAATGCTACAGTGCAGCAAATTATTTGACATCAGAAGTGCTGGGTCATTAGGATTTGTTTGCCATTAGGATTTAAACCCTCATTAATCATTTTTTTCCCCTCATAAGGAAGGAAAGGGTGATTTCCTTCGTTTTGTATTTTAATCTCAAGTGGAAATTTAAATGCAGGTGTCTGAAGGTGAAATGCAAGAGTGGAATCAATTCTGTAGCTCACAAAATTGATCTGCCCCAGACCTGAATTTGTAATATATCCCCTTAAGCAGGCAGTCGGGAGCTGCAAGCACCCGAGCACGCCTGCTTTCCCCGCGGCACGGGAGAGAGCTCACATACAGCCTTCGGCTACCTGCCTTCACACTGATGAACGTGGACATTACCTGCTCAGAAACACAATCTCTAAGCAGGAAGTTATTGGCAGTGGTTTAAACAGAAATTCACTGCAATAGCAATCTCACAAAGGCACAGTGCAAAGAACAGGATGTATCTGCTGGCTTTGGGTCTGCAGCCTCAGGGGTAATGGGGTGCCAAGGACAGTCGTATGGACGAGAAGGTGTCAGTCCTCTGAAACAAAAGTATTTCTGCCGCATGTAAGATGGCCACATCTCCATCTGCTATGGGAGAAAGGGCTGTTGGTCACAGTGGTGAGCTCATTAAAATGAGATCAATAGAGATTTAATCTAATGCTGAGGATTATTCAAAGTGGAATGCTCAATTAAGTGCGGAGAAAAAAAATGTAACACGTCAAATGAATTGCCAGCTGATTCCGCTGCTTTATTTGGAATTTAGCCCAATATCGAGGAGGGCTGATAAGCTACAGCAGAACTGTGAAAAACAGCTGATGCTGGGGGTAGCGGTCAGCAAACACAAGTGAAATGTGCCACATCGTTACTCAAAAATTTTGCAGCAAGCTCCACAGGTAGGTAGCATTTGGCTAGGATTATATACCTGCCAATTTCCACTTCTATTCACACTAGTGGCTCTAAGAATATTCGAAAGCTGCTAAGGTGAGGATTTGCATAAATAGGATTTACAATGGCTATTGGAAAATTGGAAGAGCTAAGTGCAATGAGTGCTACAAAACTTGCCTTTTCTTTGCAGTTCTTCTGTAATCCTGGCCATTTCTCCCTCCCTCCTCCTCCACCCCCAAAATCGAAACTGCCGCCACCTCCCCAGCTCCCTCACCTCTCCAAGCAGCGACCACACACAGGGACAAAGAGGATTCTGTTTTGAACGAAACATTTTATTCTCAAGGCATGAAAACGCAGTACCAGGCAGTAAGCCAAGAAGCAAGAAAAGAGAAACATATTCATTAATTAAAACAAGCATTGCTTGCTTTGAACTAATAAAATCATGTTAAAAAATTTGGAGCGATGAGTTCTCGGCCTCTTGAAGAGAAGAACGTGCTCCAGCCCAACCAGAGGCAGCGGCACAGCAAGCGCCTGCATTGCTGCAGGAGAGGAGAGGCAGCGCGAGATGCATTCCCCAAACTTGCTAATTGGCAGGCGCAGGGCCCCGTGCTGCTCACGGAGAGAAGAATTAATCTTAACATGAACAGCAATGTGGCCTGTTGGCACAATATCACAGCACTATTTTTTTTTTTTTTCTAGCAAGTAGCATTTAATCTTTGCCCAGACATTTCAAGGCAGAGCTGTCTTATTTCTCCCATTATGGCAGGACACCTTCCCACGCCATTCCCTAAAGTCAGAATCTTTGGGAGCCCAGCAGAATGAGGTCCAGCCAATCACAACCTCCCTTACACATCGTCGTCTTTTCCTCTAAAAGCCTCACCATCCCCAAGGCTTACTATCGCTTCTAACGAGTTCAGCAACTTACCATCCTGAATATTTTGCCCAAGCTCCCACACTCTGCGTCTCTTGTCATGACCAGAGAGGTTGAAAACATCCCGAGGCCGCACATTAACGGCCTATGAAGCAATGCTGCCTGCGAGGCTCTCCACCTTGCTCTGCGTCCTGGACTGAGAAAGGCCAAGCACAGAGTTATCTCCTGCTGCCTGTTACCACCTACCCATGGCCCTGTTTCTTTGCTGTTTATCACTATTACTGCCATCTCTATTTACCTGTGGTCCAGGGTACGCAGCAGGAGTCTTCCTCCCGCTCCCTCCGTGCTGTTCAACACACTGAAGAAGGGGGTGTGTCTTGTACAGTGGTTCAAGATGGGCTGTGAAGGGTGGGAAACCATGAGCCAAGGGAGTTAAAAGACCGAGTGGCACCTATGGCTATAGATTTCTCAAAACAACTGATTTTGGTATCTTTAGTTGCAATTACCCACCAAGTGGGAACAGTGGTTTTGCAGGGCCCGCAGCAGCAATTCCTCTGCTGTCTGTTCTTCTGCTTCTGCAGAGTTTTTCCAGGGCTTTTTGAACTCAGAGGGACAAGAGCCACACTGGCACTGGGGGGTTGCATTACCCCATCTGGCCCCAAACTGGGGCAAATGCCTGTAGTATTTATAGCCTCTCCTGTCATTGCCCTCAGGAGCCTCCCAAGTGATCCCACAGACAACAAACTGTATTGTCCTGTGCTTATAATGCAGAAGACTGCTCTGACAGTCACTCCACATCCACGCCTCTGTAGCAAACTGGCAGAACAGCACAAAAGAAAAAAGAGCTGCTCTAGGATGAAACAGAGAGATTTGATGGAAATTTCCTCCAAAGTCTTCTCATATATTTATACAGAGGAAGAGCATCCTGCAGGACATACTGTTGGGTGCAGCATCGTGGCTTGTCCCAGCACTGCCTGTGTCTGCGGGACCTGCTGAGCCTCAAAGGGAGCCAGCAGGGACCATGCATCCACCAGAAGAGCCTCTGGCTCCTCGGCAGAGGCAAAACATCGCCCCGCCAATGCTTCTGGTGTCAGCACATCATCAATAGCTTGTAAAGCCTGGGCTAAAAGCTCCAAATAAGAGTGGCACTTGAAATGCAAAGAACTCCTACATCATGGAGTCTAAGCTCCTTGACCCCACGACGAACACACTCGGGATGCCAGCAGGTGAGATACTTTCTGTGGCACGAATAGACTTGCAAAGGCAGTTTGGCAGGAGCTACCATGGGGTGCGAAGCAGAAACATTTGAGGGACTTGCTATTTTAGTGATGGTGAGTACAAAACCCAGAAGTGCTTTAACTTCATACAAATACAGCAGTTAAATACAAAGCAAATGGGACTCACTGGAGAAAAGAGTAAATTATGAGAGGAAAAAAAAAGCATGATTTATATATAGCATGGATCTGTATGCTTGGTGTTTTTACAGTCACAAATTCTATAAGACTTTCTATAATGTTCTGGCAATGTTTTGTCTCGTGGTTATTTTGAGGCTATTAGAAGAGACAGAGCGTGCCCAACTTCAGTGAAATTTGAAGCGGAAGATGTAGAGTTGTTGGTGCAATTCCACCCTGACCACGCCATCGCCCTGTGGCGGCCAAAGGGAAATGGCACGAGCCCCAGCGCCTGCGTGCAGTCTGTCAAGCGCCAGGATCGATATCTTCATAAAGAAATACTGGTGTGACTGAACACTCCTGTCGAGCAGCCGAGCTGCAGCTAATGCTTCCGCTCGCTGCGTCCTTGCTGTAGCCAGCATCAGGAGAAGCTTTAGAAGATGAAGACCCAGGCCAGACGTTTTCAAGGAGAAGGGTAAGAAGCAGAATTCAGTCTGGAATTGGTGCAGAATCTGGCATGTCTGTGCAGACCCGAGCACCCTGCGTTATCCCTAGTCATGCAATTCTTTAAAAACAAGCAACTTTTTGCAATTATTTGCTGGCACTCCATGAAAAGTAATGCCCCCTTCAACTCTTTCTTTCCGGACTTTTTATTGAAACCAGGCAGTCAAAAAAATGTGGTTCTATTGGAAACAGGACATGAGGACAGTTTTTGCCTGTGTGGCAATTTTCTCCTTGCGATCTGCTCCCAGCAACAGCCTATTCTTCTCCAGGACTTGAACAATAAAGGTCTCAAACAAAGGCGGGTCACACAGCTGGAGAAAGGATGCTCGAGGTCAGGGTTCCTTCCTTAACCTCCGGTAAGGTCAGCAAGACGGGTTGTGCCCGTCCCGCTTTCCTGGGCGAGGTTCGCCGCAGCCTGCAGGAGCTGCTTTGCCAAGCCCAGGAGGTGAAGATAATACAAGGTCTCCTGCAAGATGGGGTTTACAGTGCTCTTAGACTTTTGGGGTTCAGCCCCTTGTGCTGCAGAGATGCTGTCTCCACCAAGGTCCATGCCAGTCCTGGGCTGAGGGGCTCCCTCCATCGCTCTAATCTGACTCCTCTACTTAAAAGGGTAATTTTGTCAGCTGCAGTCATTTTCAAGTCACAATTTTAGACTTCATGGCTGTGGTTTTATTCTTTTTTTAAACAACATTTTCTAAGCCCATTCCATCCATTTAGGAAAAGACACACACAGAGAAATGGACAAATATATATTTTGCATGCAGCTCTGTACCACTTAATAACACTTTTTTTTTTTTCCCCTTTGGACTCCATGCCCCTCTGTAACACGGAAAACCCATTTGTCTACCTCACTGGATACTAAGTGGATAAATACATTAAATACTTTGAAGCACGTTGGCCTGTTTTTTCCTAGTCAGGGCATCAACATATCTGCACCACAGCTAGACTCAGGAAAACCGGTGAACCATGTAAACTGCAACACCGTGGGGAGACTGAACTGAGCTAATGCTCAGTTCATACAAAACACGTGGCTTTTCAAAACCTAGGACGGAAAAGAAATTGATGACAGAGCCAGGTAAAATTGGCACAATCCAGTGTAGTTAAACTCCTATTTTCCCTGGCAAGGCATGACACAAATGGCAGGGACTATCTTTGCTCTCTCTGCTTTTATTCCCTCCCTGCCACTCAGTGCCAGAATGCCTTTTTTTGTTGGAAATTTTGTCTTGTCCATCCCAGAGGCGGTGCTTGGTGCTTTCCTGCTGCCTCCTCTAGCTGCTCTGGAGCCCTTCTGTTTCCATTTCACAGGTGTAGGGATTTTCATAAAATAGTAGTGAGCAAAACCCCAAACCAGCCACCACAAGCAGAGACATCTCCTTCTGCTGTGTGACATGTACATGTGAAGTTCCCTTCTGCAAACCTTGCTACCCAAGGGTGATTTGCTCTGACCACAGGTTCCCATCCTGTGTGCTTTGCCTATGCTTTCAGCAGCGATATGCATTCATGAAGCCAAGAGAGACTCTTTCCCTTGGATGTAAGTTTGGATTAATTATAGAGGATCTTTTCTTTTAATTCCAGAACAGGTCTTACTGTACAATTGACATGGTAGGACTCTGACTTGCAGATCTAATTTGCTCTGATCATTAAATCATAGAACGGTCTGGGTTGGAAGGGACCTTTAAAGATCATCTAGTCTAACCCGCCGGCCATGAGCAGGGACATCTTGCACTAGATCAGGTTGCTCAAAGCCCCATCCAACCTGACCTTGAACACTTTGAATGTTCAAACACTTCCAAATCAAAAGATACTTCTCTTCCCTGTGAGTGATGTAAACACAGCCTGAAAACTAAGGGATCCAGCTGTTCCTTGCACTTCTCACATCATCACCCACAGCAAAAACCCTGAGGCTGATTCTCTGCAAACAGCCAGCCTCGTGGCCCAGCCAGCGGCCGAGAGCCTGCCAATATCTGGCTGTAGGGTGAAACACGCTTTTGCTCAGTAAAGCCACCAGACCAGCACAAGACCAGATGCACTGAGCAAGGAGATGCACTTTCACATAGCCACTGTTCTGGGTACACTGGCACTTTCAGGCACTAACGGCAGAAACATGCTATAGTAGAAAAGGTGTGAATTTACGAACTTACACTTGCAGGACTACCATTTCACTCCTTGGAATCTTACACGGTGGGAGTTTGGCAAGAGCCGAAGGCATTTCTCTTTGCAAAGAGTATTGCAAGGCATTTCTCTTTGCCCCTACATTTACAGTACAGCTCCCACTTTCTTTTTCTTACCACGTTCTTTTTACCCCCCTTTTGCCTATCTCCAGCCCTTGCAAGAAAAACTGCCCTCGTACTCGCACCACGTAGCATCTGGCTGTTGACACCCAAATGTTATTAGCAGCTTCTCCATGGTGCAGCCTTGCTTGAAGGTTTGTCAAGGACATTTCCAGATCTAAGACCTCTTATTGGTAAAACTGTCATTTTGAAGTCGGCGCAACACGCCATCTTCCCCCATGGCAGCTTATTAATGAATTTGGCTTTTTGCTTTTGAGTTGTTGGGTGTGTTGTGATAAATTACATGGTGTTTTCACTTCTCTGTGAATATTCTTTTACAACCAATTTGTACCTTTAAAACAGCAACATGAGAAGGTTTGTTTAGGAGTTGAGATTTGGCTACTTCAATTCTGTCATTTTGTAAGATCACGTGGTTCAGATGTGCATTGGAGCGGATTCTTGTGGATTCATTTGGCATTGGCTTACTCTGAAATCTGGATGTTGACAACCTACAGAGGAGTTTTTGGCTAAAGGAATGCCCCTACATTAGGTGTCACTTTAGGTGTGGGTGGCTATGCCACTATTTGTAGATAAAACCCTGGCTGCTTTCAGCTTGCACTCAAAGGGAGTCATGTCAGATAACACAAGTCCAAAACAGTAGAAAAATTAAGGATTTTAAGACTTTAATATGAGAAGAACTTTTACCCCAGTCTCCATGTGTGCAAGCATGCAGGTATGCTTTTATGCTATGGAAGCCTAGTGGAAAATCCCCCAGTGATGGCAGCAATAAAGACTCCATGCTAATACACCAAGACATCTCAGTGCATTTATTAAAAAGAGCATCTCTGGAGCATCATCCTGCCGTTCAGGCTGGGAGGGATATGGAGATGCCCATGTCTTTGCCCCTGGCAAAGAGGCAGGTTGGGCTCCTCACCTGCAGCACTATTTGATATAAAAATCCATTTTGTGGCAGCAGAAGCCACCTACAAGTGCAAGAGTGGTTCCATCCCAGCTTGGTTCTCCCTCCTCTCCTCCTACACTAGTATATGGCTGGAGACCAAACTGTACGTATCCCATTCCCAGTGAATTGCTATCACAAAACCATGTTTATTTTTCTTCCGCTGTGTTTGCAAGTGGGATGTTTTGGTTTTTTCCTAATTCAGAATATTTAACATATTTTTACTCTGATGACAGAAAGGAGTTAGCTAATGCCGTTATGTCAAAAAACAAGTCAGCACCTGGTGTTTTTGGCCCGTGTTAATACGTACTGGTAGCTTGACTGTGTGAAGAGGGGAAAAGAAATATTGAGTCATTGAGAAAAAAAAATCATCCTTGCCTGCAAGGATGGCTTCCCCAATGCCTCTTTTTGATTGCGATAGCCTCAAAGCAGGTGGCAGCTGAGAGGGTAAGCGCAGGGCTTCATTTGTTTTTACAAAACAGAATGTAAAATGTAGTCACTTATGCTGGTTGGGGGCCGTCTGGTACTGTTAAATTTTTTAATAACCTTCTCGGCTGGAGCCAGCTTCCCTTTTGATGTGGTGCTGGTTTCATTAGTATTCATTCAAGGTGAATACCTGATTAGCTATGGGGAGCTGAAGGGTTTTTTCTTTCCCTTTTTCTTTTGACTTTTGTAATACTTATTACAGACAAAAGGCACCCATGCCCTTCCCATGTTGGAAATATAACAAGTGGTCTTAGGCCAGAATAAGTGAGTTTGGGTGTGTTTGGCAGTTCAAATGAACGAATTCACACAGCCACAGCCGAGCTTTTTGTGCAAGCTATTTCCATGCTGCACTTCATGGTGTTTTCAGTCTTTTGGGGCTCTTCTCTCTCTCAAATCCAGGGCAGCTGCAGAACGGCTTGTAACAAATATTTCACTACCCCACACCACAGTGGCTCTTCTGCACGATGACCATGAGGGGTTTGCGAGTGCACGAGGTCTTACTGCAGGTCTGATTTCTGCACCTGTAGAAACAGAGCTATGCAGATGGATGAGTGTCAGCAAGATCAAGGCTCTTTCTTCCACTTTTCTGCTGAAACAGACCTATCGATCCACTTGGAAATGGTCCTTCTGAAATGCCAGATAGATCCTAAATGTCATTTTTCCCTTCTTTCCCCAGGAAAGCACCGTAATAAGAGACAGATTATCCAGTATTATATTTGAGATCAAGAAAAGGGCTGCAATTTTGGGGGAAAAAAGATAAGAAAACTTTTGGTTACCTGAGAACTCCTAAGAAATACATTCTTCTGACCACTTGCAAAAACTTCACAGATTTCTCTCTTTGATTTCTTTCATGATTTCGAAGACAGAAGACACAGCAATAAGTACTCAGAAGGCTTCCCAGAGATGCTACAAGCTGTCGACTGAATTTCAGGCCAGTTTAGACATCACTCCTGCTCCCTTTCCAGAGCCGATAAATGTGTCATTCTTGGATAAGTTCAATTACTGGTGCAAAGGGAAAGAAACTATTTTCTCCTGCTTTGGAATAATAATATAATCATAACTGCAAGCACTTAAAAAGCCGTTCTCCACAGGAGATGCCAACATGCTCTGTAAAAGATTGCTTTACAGCCAGGGCAATGGAGACACGGGAAGGTAGTGACTTGCCTGTTGCCACTCAGCAGAGCTGAGACAAGGATACAGGTCCCCTGAGGGGGATGTAGTGACGTAGCTAAAGTCAGCTTCGCAAAAAACCTCCAGCCTTTTCCACAATATTTTGCCATTTCACAGTATTTCTGATTTTGAACTTATTTTTTCCTATTTTCCTAGCCTTCTCCTCCTATCTTCCTCCCCTGTCATTCATTCAGCAAGCAGTTCCTTCAACTTATGTCCCCATGGAGAACCAGACATTTACTCCCGCTTCATGCCATTGTTGGGGTAGATCTAAACATGCTCCACTTTGTTCTCAGGTGTCTGGGGGACTTTGGCAGAATTGGCTATTTTTTCGCTTCCTGCCATGATGCTTCTGTGCTCTCCAGGCAGAGCAGGAATGCAAGGACCACACAGCTGCCAGGGCTTGTCAACATGTGGTCCCCATCTATCTAGAAAATAGCAATCAGGAAACAAGAGGAACCAAAGCAATGCTCTCTCTGCCCAACATCCTCATTACATCTTTTCTCTTTCCCTAGTAGCATGACAGGACTCAAGGACACAAAATTCCCATCTGCTGGCTCCGACCTGGCTTTCGATAGATCATGAGGCTCAACACAAAAGCAGAAAGCCTTTGGAAAATGTTCCCCAAGCATATCTTGCTGGAACCAGTCTCTCCCAGCACCCTACCGAGTCTGCCGCCTGTGAAAGACAATGCTGCATCATTCCAGAAAGCTGCATGGAACATTGAATAGACTTTGTATAGTAAAATATCACCAGTGTCCTTACCAGCTTGTTGCAGATTCAGAGGTTTTTTAAAGGCAGGAAGAACCACCAGCTCACTTCCCAAGAACACACAGCTCAGTCTCCTCCTCTAGCCCTGTTTTCAGCCCAGGAACCTACTCTTTAATTCACCACACTGTGCAGAACGGTGCTGCGTGTTAATCCAAAGCTATCAAGAGATGGAGAGTCCATCACTGGCTGGCTATCGTGTTCCCATGTTTAATGAAACTTATTTCTCATTTCAATTTGTCCAGCTTTAACCTCCCAGCACTGGCTGCTGTTGTGCCTTTCTGCCCAAGATTAAAGAGCCTGCAGTTACCTGGTGCTTCCCCCACAAAGTACATAAGCACAGATACCAAGTCATCCCTTGGTCTTCTTTTGGATAAACTAAGCAGACGGAGCTCCTAAATCTGGCTATGAAACATTCTCGGTGGGCCTCATGCTGTCTCTAGCTTCTCCCTCCCACCAACACCAGCTCAGCCGAGTCTTCAACATTTTCTAAATCTGAACATGCAAACTGGATGCAGCGTTTCAGCCACCAAAGGCAAAAGCTCACCCCTGCACTGCCCTCCAGCATGCCCTGGCAGCATGGCTGCTGTCACGTCTAACTTTGCATCTGTCTGCTTTAAGGTAGATTTTATTTGTCCCAATCAGCTTATTAAGTCATTTATCTCACCCTGTGTGACATTCTCCCTTTTTAGCAGGATGGGTTTTTAATCAAAATTGCCCTCTCACATCACTGTGAAATCAAGGTGGTTGGTCAGCTGGTAAAATCCTCTTATAGAAAGCCCAACTTTCATTCTTTATATTCTGCTTCAGTACTGGGAAATTATCCCTTTTGAACTATCCAATATATTCATTACCGTGTCGGTCCATCCTCTGCCTCTATTGAAACGGAGTCCCAGCCATATGTTCCTAAGATACCGTCAGCTTCCAACGCACAGACCAATCTGTCAGAATGAAATCTGAAATACTGTTATCTCGTGTTGGGTGTAATATCTTCTGGGCTAGAAAATGATCACACATCATTTGAGAAACTTCAAAGAGATTTATTTCTGGTTATATGAGACTTCCAGCATACATCTCTATGATTGAAATCTCCCATTACCCGGTATTTCTTTCCATTTATTACAGATAAAAGCGCCGGGAGCAACTCACCTCTTAATGTGGACCCATGGTCTGTAATCCCCTTTACAGGCACATGCACACTCACCCCTCACAACACCCCCTAACTGCATTAGTTAGAGCTTTAATATCTCTGTATTTAACAGCTAAACGGGTCACAGTCTTCTTCCCACTCAGCCTTTTCTCTTGGGCACACACTACTGTTCATACACAGGTTGTAGTCAGCAGTTTTAAGGCTCCAGTCATATAAGTCAGCCTCCTCTCACTCCATTTTGTCAATTATATCAAATTGCTTTTAATTAACAACCATTTGCAGTTCCTGTCATTGCCCACATTCCTCAGAAACATGAAGAATGGAAGAGGAAAGTGTTCATACAGCCACCAAACTTCAAGCCCTGATAACTGAAACTAGACAATTTGCTGGGGCACGTGATCTGCCTCGATGGGTAAAACAAATCTGCCAGCCACATTTTGGTAGGTGCTTTTAGACAAGTAACTACCCCTGCCCTGCTACGCCAGGCAGCATGACTGAGGAATGCTATTATGCATTGTCAGTCAGTCATCTGGGGAATAATAAATAAAATTCATAGAAGAAATAGGATAAAGGTAGAGAGCTGCACAGGACTCTATAGCATCTGCAGAAGACGTTCAAAGTCAACCTTACAGCATCCTGCTCGGAGGAAGGCCCTTTGCCTTTGTTTGGACCTTAGCAGGAAAGGATGTTTATAGGTTGTGTCTTTTAAAGTACACCATGACTGACTCAGAGGGTGTGTTTACATTTGGTTGTTGGGTGTTTTTAATATCAGCACAAAGTCCAAAGAATAAATTACTATAACAGGAAAATAAGGTAATGTCGCTTTTTACTGACGCGACAAATTTTAGTGCTGCAAAGCTAATGAGTAACAGGGCAAGTCTGTCTCTGTTGACATACCTGGTGCAGTGCCTCTGCAGTGGTCTTTGCTCACGAAGCTGAGCACTGGCAGGTCCATGGAATTTAGAGATGGAAAGACACACATTCTAGTACAAAACACCACCTTACCGATGACAGCTTTTTGGTCCAGGCATGTGTAAACAGGCCAGGGAGAAGGTGTAGCAGTAATTACTCCAGGAGTGGGAAGCAACCATTCCTGAAATCATAAAACTTCCTCAAAGTCTCCGAAAACACTCTTCATACCCAGAGCAAGAAGAAAATGGGACCAACTCAAACCAGCACTGCACCATGTACTGGGATTCCTCTCGCTGGTGGGGAGCAGTTCCCCCTTGGCAGAGCAAAACATCTTAGAGACCTTCAACCAGCCCAGGAAGAGTTAAAACCTCACTGCAATTATTTAGCCCAGACATAAAGAAAATAAATTCTTTCATATCAAGCCATGAAACTCAACACAATCAGATGCTAACAGGGACACAGAACATTCTCCAACCATCACAACGCAGTGTTATTCTAGAGTAGATGGTTCCAGGACATTTTGGACTGTGGAGACTGCCTAACTCCCCAAAGCGAACCTCAATGCAAGCAGGCAGAATATCTCCATTTTTCCCAACCAGCTGCTAAGAGCCTGGGCCCAGCTCAAAAGAAATTGGTCTCAACTCAGCAAAGAGGCTTGCACATGGGTGAAACCCAAATGAATGGGCAGCAGAAACAGGTAAGAGGATTGGAGGTGAGATCTTTAAACAAGCTATCCCAGTGTTTTCATCGGGAGGGGCTTGTGTTCTGTTCAAAATTATTTCCTTCTGTTACGTTTGTTTTATTCTCTATTTTTATACACTGCTGATACAGTGGAGTCCTGCCAAAATTGGACGTTAAAATGCCAAAGGAGGAGGTGCTCTGCTGGAGCCTTTCTGAGTCAGTAGAAGCCAGGAAGCAGGGAAGCCACAGGCAGTTCTGTTTGTGCTTGTGCATGAAGTTCCAGCCCCAAACTGATGGCTCCGGAAGCTGGGTTTTAGCTAATCATCTGAATTAAACCCATAATGGCCCGTCACGGCTTGTAAGCAGGTGCACTTTTACCAAGGTTACTAATTGCCCTGGAAATAACGCTGAGTGCTGCAGCCCAAAAGCCCAAGAGAGTCCAAATCCCTATGCAAGGCACTAACACTCAGTATTAATTTCACACAGAAGACCTTTTTTTGTTTGTTTTTAACATGAATACTGTCCTTGGCATCCTATAAGACATGCTACATTCCTGTGGGGATAAATGGAGGTTTGTCGCAGCTTTGACTAGGCTCTTGTCAGACACACAACATCTAATTCACTACAGTATTTCTACTTGCCCCACTCTGGCTGGACATACATACTCCCACCATTACATTACTGCTTTTAGCTGGCAGGGTTCCTATCTTCTTTGATTGCTTTATCTCCTGTAAAGCAAAGGAAAAAGGGACGGTCTTGGAGATCGGTGTGTGGCTCAGCCCCAAGGCCAAGGCAACATATCTTTAGGGACCTTTCCATTTCTACAGAATGATATAATAGGGTTTGCCCACAAGTAGCACCTAATCTCTCCCTGGGTGCTCCTCTCATCCCAACCTGCAATGGCCAAATTCAACTCACCTATAAGTGTCTACATCTGGATTAATTTTATGATTCGCTCTTCTAATCAGTGAAGAGAAAGCAGCAGGTTGACGAAGGATGCGGTTCATCTCATCTGAAATTCGGTGTCTGAACCAGCGTGGGTGAACTGCCCCCAGGCTGACTCTTTGCCCTCATCAATGAAAAGGGGAGTCCAGATGCTCAGATGGGGCTGTTCTTATTGTAGGGGCCCGCTTTTAGGTTAGGTCTGCAGAAAAATGTAGAGACCTTCTGCCCTCCAATCATCCTTGCTGAGCTGGGAAAGAAAGACTCTCAGACACAGCGTATAAAACATTTCCCTTCCCACAGCCTTTTCCTCTCTTGTCATTGAGAAGATGACATTTATATTCGCATAGCGTTTAGCACAAGGGACCCCCACTCTCATTTCAGCCTTGGGCGCCACTGTAGTAAAAATAATAAACAGCTGAATGTGGCGGTGGGGTTTGGGAATGATGCCAGCTAACATTTAAAGGACAGGCCCGGTTATTTCTTGATGAATAACAACATTTACAGAAGGCCTTTCACCCCGAAGTGCTTCGCAAATTATAAACATACATCACCACATCACAGAACGGGCAAAACAGCCAACTTCAAAGTTTCAGCTGGGAAAATCCCCCACACAACCCACTGCAGGGAGCGATTCACCTGCCAGATACCGAAAGGCAAGGCAGTCCTACGCACAAGGGAGGGTTTGCTGCCAGGCTCAAGGCATGTCCAAACTGCAAAGCAGACCACAGGATCATCTTGCTCCTCTCTGGAAATCGTTTGGAAGGTCTTTGGGTGTCTGCGTTTAAACGACGTTACTCCCTGACCGCCAAAGTTGAAACCATCTATGTTTTATTGTGTTTCAACATGTTTGCAAGGTCTATGTGATTGTCCACCTTTATTTCCTCTCCAAACAAGTGTTCATGTCCTTTTCCTTCACACACGCTAGTGCCAGCCACCCCTTCCTCACAACCAGAGGTCCTGCAGCACCACACCAGTGCAAAGACCCCAAGGAGATGCATGTCTGTATAAAAATGACAGCTAAAGAAATCTTAAAAAAGATTATTCAGGAGTTTTAGCTGAGAGCATGTCAGGAAAATTCAGCTGCCGGGATTTGGTTTTACACCTTCTGAAAACCTCGGAGAGCAGAAAAGCCTGAACGTGAGCATGGAGGCGAGGAGCATGCCCTGAAGGTGGGTCTGGAAGGACTTCAGCCACCTGCCCTGAGTGTGCAGCCACCTTCCCTCTGACAGCAAATGTGGGACTGAAATGGGACCATGCCACATGCAAGCATCGTGGACATTTCCCAGCATCACTGACCACCCGGGTGTTTTTCCGTCCATCTTCAGGAGCCTAGATAGGGATCAGCAAATCGAACCTCATACTCCAATTAAGTGACACTTTTACAGAGGAATCACAGGATACAAAGCATACAAAGTGTGTAAAAAGACAACGGTCCGGAGAAAAAGCTTCAACGTCTAACTGGCAACCTCTAATTCACATTCACCAGTTTATACTGGGACTTTCTGCTTTCTGCAGTGCTCCCTGCCCATCCCAGTGAATACCAAGAGGCTTTGGTGCTGGTGGTGAGCACGGAGGCTTTACAGCCAGGATTTTTCTCCTGTGATAGGTAGCGCGATGCAGGTTCATTCATTCTTGGCTGAAGTAGACTGAATCAGCAGATAGACGGAACAGTAGAAGGACACCATTACAGTCAGAAGTGAGCAGGGAAGAATAAATTGAAGTATTTGCATGTAGTTGTCCAAGGGAAAATGCACATTGTGCAAAAAGAAAAGCTTCTCAACAGTGTAATTTATGAGACTACAAAATAATCACACAAGCGAAATGTGGGAAACCCCGAATTAGAGACATCTGAGCATCTAGAAACCATCTGAATAGTTTCTTCCTCTCCCTAATTTCCCCAGTGCTGTGATTGCACAGTTAGTTCTGCAAGGCCAGGTTTGTTTTCAGAGTGATTAACAATTAGCAGCAGCAGCAACAATTTATTTTGATCCCTTCTGCAGATCAAGGGAGGAAAAAAATGCAGCTCAGACAGAATTTCTGCCTCATGCTTCCCGCTCTCGGCAGGGCCGAACTCTCCGAGCAGCAAGGGCAGCTACAGGTGGTTGCAGGGGGAGTATTACCAGAGGAGGATTTGCTCTGTCTCATAACTGACCCACCCACTCATCCTTTCAGAGCTGATGTTCCTGTTCTTTTATTTATATTCATGAACCCCACCCCAAATAGTTTGCTGGGTGATAAGAACTCGGATAATCTATTAACCACCTCACGTCGGGTGGCTGCCCCTGTTGAAATGAGATTTGCATGTCGTCGGGCACACATTCCTGTGATTCGGAGCCTCCCCTAATTGCATTCTCGTGCATATTAGCATGAATTAAAGCCTGGCTGCAGAGATCTTGCCTTCCTATTTTGTTGCTGTAATGGTTTTTGTTCTGGCTGTTGCTGCTGAATAATCCCCGCTTTGGCAATCAAACTGAACCTGAAAGTGTTATTGGACTTCGCAGCAAATGAGTCCATTTTAGGCAGCAGATAAAGTTTCCAGTGGAACAGCATTGCCCTTGATGAGTTAACCTCCCCCTGCTCCAGTGTTTCCTGTTTTCTCATTGTCCTTTAAGCTTTATATTTAAGTTATTTATAAGCATTAAATTGGAATTTATGTATACTAAGAAACATTGACATTATAAATAATCTAATCCTAATAAATGTGTAGAAATAAATAGGTACAGAATACTGAAAAGGTATCATTAGAGTTTGTCCTTTTAAATAGTGTAGAAAACATTATTATGCATGCTTATGCCAAGAAGTGAGACCATATCGTGCCTAGACGTTGTCTCATTAACATCCTGGTCATTCCCAAATCTAAATCCAGATTACAATTGTTTAATTTTGTGTGTATATCTAATTAGTGGGTTGTCTACCTTTTGGAGAAGTCAAGAATCCAAGGCTACTGCAAATACATGAATTTCCATTCCCACAGAAGACTAGCATATTCCACGGGTCCCTTCTCTGAGTTCAAAAGGTGTCTTGGAAAAGGACAGCTCTTTGTATTACCATCTTTGCAACTGAGGAAATTACTAAATTTGTACTGACCATACCACTTAAAGGTAACTAAAGATATGTACCATGACCTAAACCCTATTCCATTCATCTCTAGCAGGGCAAATAGGAGCGTATCATGTAAGATGCAGCTATAGTTGGAAGAAAGAAAGACAGTCTGATCAACCTCATTCCCTGATAAAAATCACACCACACGCTCCAGGAGAGGAGGATAGACATCCTGCCTCAAAGTTTGATTCCTCCCGCGTTGCCCTCCAAATGCTTGAGAAACCAGAGAGGTGCCACACTTTGTTGACAGCCGAACGGAAGGCTGAGGTTACCTCCAACACGCCAGAACTTTTTTTAAACTCCTTCAGCTTACAAATCCTTTATGGAATTATAAACAAGAGAGTCTCTGGTTACAAAAGGGTGGCGTTAGTCCTGGGAAAACAGCCTCTCCTCCAGGACATCACTCAGTGGATCGTATAACATTCCGGCTTCCGAGGAGAGAGCCTGGAACACCGGCACCGCCTGCAGCAGCTTTTCACCTTGCCAAGAGCAAGGCTGCAGGGGGAGCAGGGGGCAAAGATAGTTTACGTAGTACTGCACTGGTGTGCCCACCTTGCTACTGACACCCCAACGAGGCAGTTTAACGCTGTTATGGGTCTCCCTGCACCACGCTGCTGTGTAATGCGGCAGGTATCTCCTGTTACCCCAATTTTTTAATGCAGCTCGGAGGAAGTTTGCATTAGGTGACAAGTTTGGCTGATGAGGGAATTGATGTTAGGCTTCTGTAAGAAATGTGCCTTGTAACAGTACAGCGAGTTGATGAAGTAACTAAAACAATACAAAGCCACTGTAAAACACATTAAATAGATTAAGAATTGGATAACTTCAGGTCTCAAATATAATTATAACCAGAGAAATTTTCTTTGAGTGGGTGTGTGTTTGGAGAGATCCCATAGGGACTGATTCTTGGCTCTACGCTATTGTATTTTATCAACAGCTTAAGAAAAAAACCCTTTAAATCATTATCAACAAACTTTTCAGATGAAGAAGGCTGGGAAAATGGTAAAAAGAAGGAATACGCTGATCCTGGTCACTGATACAAATGGGTAGGTGGTAATCTGAAGGTAAGCAAGTACAACCAAGTTAAGTCACAAGATCGGAGAAAGAAGGTATTTGCCTGGTGGGGGCTGCAGCGGTTCTACACTGGAAAGCCGTGACCAAAAAAGGTTGCAGGTCATAGTGAGTAATCAACTGTCCATGAACTGACCCAATCTGTATATGTATAAGCAGAGGAAATCCAGGGAGAAGAGGAGGATTATGTTGTCTGAGTATTCCCCCTCTCCTGAAACTGCTGCTGACGCATTGTGCCCTGCTCTTGTGTCCACAAAGCAAGCGGGAGGTTGAAAAACTGGATACAATTCAAGAAAAAGACACAAGAATGTACACAAGTCTGAGAAAGATGACTTGCAGGGAGAGATTTAAGGAGTTTAGTCTATTTAGCTAGTCAAAAGAAAGCTAAGGGGTGGCTGGACACCGATCCAAGAACCTCCAAGGAGAAATCCAATATCAGAAGTTGTCTTCAGTCTAGCCAACAGAAATGTCCTGTGCCACCAGACTTGGTCCGAGTTCCCATGCCAGGTGCACACCTTGGCCATGTCCTGCCACCATAGGTGGGGAACACACCGGCCTTTCTCTCAAAGAGAAATCCAGGTGCCTGGTCCAGCCAAGAGCTATGGCATGCTCTGACAGGTCCTCCTATCTAGTCAAGCCAGGGACTGGGAGCCTGTTGCGCACCAGATTTTGAGTGCGAACGTGGCCAAAGAATTTGGGTCCGGGATCCTCCAGCTCCATTTTAATTCTGTGGTTTTTGTCTCTGTTCTGATCCCGGTGCCAAAGAAATGTTGCATTGTTTTGAGAGATCTGAATCTGATGGCATAGCCTGCCTCAGAACCAGCTCTCATTTAATCTCTCAAGAGGGAAGCTAAACCAAGAGACAAAGATAGCAGGCTCAAGCAAGAAAACTGCTGTGCCTTTTCCCCCCAAATGAAGGAAGAATTATGCATTGACCAGTTTGAGCAAGAGCAAAATGGAAAGGCTGGAGAGCAGCAACACTTTGGAATGCTGTACATGAGAAAGCCATTAAAAATAACAGTGATTTACTGGGCCCATATCTCAGCAGCATTTATTTCCATCGTCCTACCTGCCCCTTTTGGAGGCCTCTTATCCCATCTCTTCAAAGGCCAGTAGCCAAACGTGACAGTTAAACAAAGGTCAGAAAGGGGTGGCGAACATCGGCCTGACTCCATCTGGCTGCAGATGCTGCCTTGAGTGCAGTCCCTCCCTTTTCATGTGTGTGGGTTTTCTTCTTCAGCTCTACTGGGAGATGGCTGGAAGCACAAAGAGGGGAAAATTAACCGGTGAATACGTAACAGGAACAATTTGTTCTTGGATTTAGAGCTGTCTATGGACAATATGTAAGCCAGTGTTTTGAGTGAAATATTTGACTAATGATCCCTACAAGGAGCATGGAATAATTAATGCCTGGAAGTGATATACAGGGTTATGGGGAAGTTGGAAGTGGGTGTAACAGAGTGGGATCACGGCAGTATTTGAAAAAAAGCCCACACCGTTGGAGGTAGCTTTCAGGGGGGAACAAGCTGTGAAGAAAGCACATGATGAAGAACAAGCTGGATGCTTTAGCACACTTTTAAAGTGTCTTTAACACATTATAAGAATGTGTTAAAAACAATGTTCCTGTATTTTGCAAGCAATCGCAATGCTAGCTGTGTATTTTTAATTGCAACAAATTATTGACTTGCACAAGCTTTACAAAATATTGCTGAAACTCAGGCCATTATACTTAAGAATAATTGCATGAACTGCTTAAATAGTCAAACACTGGTGAATAAACAAGTATTGTTCTGTATTAAGATCTCAACAAATTGTTGCTTCTTCTGGTTGAAACTTGTGTTTGCTGTAAAGACTACTTTCTTATGGCACTTCTAAAAGCTATGTGCAAGTGCAAGTGCAACATATAATTTGAGGTCCTTTTAGTTAATTGCCCACACAGCTGAATTCTACATAACTGCTAAATTCCAAAAAGGCAAAATCGGAGCTGTTTGTTTATTTTCTCTGCAGTGGGAACTAAGCTTTCTGCTAATCACTGACTGCAGCTGAAATGAATTCATCATCACAATAGTAAAACAAGAAGTGCATTCATTTAACAGCACGTTAAACTGTGCGTGCATTTTAGTCCCTTTGCAATGTGGTTGCTATGGCATTTGTGGGTGGTGGTGAACACGACAGGAGATTCTCAACATAAATGCCAAACCACGCTCTAATATATGTCATACTGACCTGCTACTAATTCAGTGGCTGCTCTTTTATCATAAAAAAAAGATCAGTTCAACTTTCACTTCAAGAATGAATGTGAAATTCAAAACAGCAGTGACTGTTAAGAGTGTAAATCACATGACAGAAACTTTAAAGGTTGGTTTTTTTGTGTTGCTGGGACTTTCTGGAACCACAGAAGCATTATAAGGAAATGGGAAAAAGCTGATAGTCGCACTAAAAAGTTGGGCTGTGCACCTGCCCATGGACTCAGTTCTAGAAATTTCATCTTGCCATAAAATATGATTGTCAGGAACATATGTTAACTTAAATATGAGGTTTTAATTCCCTGTGAGTTTTTTCCAGGTGGATGTGAAACCTGTAGCAGAGCTGGGTATTTCTTTGGTCCCATACTCTTTAATTACAAAGAATTTGGAAGTTTGTTTTCCTTAACGTCGAGAAGAATCAAATAATGAAAAATCTCTTTTATGGTCCTTGTCCTTGGGACTGTGCTTATCATCTTTGTGCCAGAGTCCGGGGCTTCTTTTTCAGCGGCACAGAAGCTGTTCGCCATCCAGCTGTCCTGCACACGCCTTTGTTTGGGCAGGGACGGATAACAGTCTTGTGAAATAATACATAATTATATAGGAAGCAGAAGGTATGGATTTGTGTTTTCTACTCCAGAGCAGCAACCCCGTGAGCGTCCTGTCTGGACCACACCAGTAGCTGGTGGCTTCTTGCTCATAGGAAGGTGACACCCTTCCTGCAGGCACGCATTTCTGAAACCGCTCCGGAGGCGTTTAGAGTATGCTGGCACTGGACTCTTCCCAGGGGAGCAGCCTGCCTTAAACCTGGGCTTCTCTGATGGCTGCGACAGGCTGTCGTATGGTGAGAAAGGTGGCAATTAAGATATTGCCTGCTGCTTGCATTGGCAAGTAGAATACTGCCAGAAATAAGTTCAGCAGAGGATGTGAAAAGGGCTTGTAGGTGCCAAAGCTCGTCCTCTTGTCTTTCCCTGCATTGTTTCCTGCCCTGCACATCCTGACCAAGGTCACAGCCGGCTATATGCCCATTTCCGTCAGCCCCCGGCCGTAGAGCGAGCCCGAGCAGTGAATACTAGGACTATTCACGGAGAGCACGCCGGCTCTCTGCACAGAGGCAGCCAGAGCTTCTCTTGCTCTATATAAGCATTTCAGCTCATCTGGCATTTTTCATTCAGGAGCATTAACCTACAGTCCAATATAATTATGTACTATATGCTCTTAAATTTTTAATTAGTTACATGCACTCAAGAGCAAATGGTCTCTTTTTTCCCCTGATATACACATATAACTCCTCTCAGCATTAATGGGATATACATGGGTTTATCAACTGATAATAAAAGCCTAAACGTCAGCTTCTACTAACATTTATTATGTAATTTCCTGCTCTCTCCACACACAGGGAGTATAACTCTGCACTATTAAGTGCAACGTAAAAAGGAGGAAAAACATTTAACGTTAGTGCTCAGCTTTACCCCATCATTATCAGAAATCTGTTACATACGTGGTTCTTTTTGAAGTGCTGTGACAAATCACACAGAACGATGCAAATCAAAGGGAAAACTGATTTAAAAGTCACAGATGGGTCTTTTCTCCCCTGCAAAAGGGCACCTCTGTACTTTGAAACATCTGGCTGAGCAGAAGTCTTTGTAGGAGTCTGTGTGTCGGAGGTTGCAGCAGCAGCGGAACGGGAGGGTCCATGCAGCACCTTGCTCTTGCTCTGAGGGCAATGTATGAAGACGATAACACCAGCTGGGCTGATTTAATCTATTCTTATGTGCCTCCAGTCTCCCGTCGGGCAGGCGTGAAACAACAAGTCCTTCAATGCTACCTCGGCATTCCTTGGGGCTGGAAAAAAGGTTTAGTCCCAAAGGGTGGAACTCTTCTCTCCCGACTTCAGCTGCCTGCAGCGTAGGTGCCTCCGGTAGCCTTCTTGTCCCTAAAGTGCCTACGTCTTTCCCCCAAATACTACGGAATAAAAGCACACCTGAAGTTTGGTGACAGCAATTCCACTTGAACTGTGCAAGAGTGGCCCTGGCTTCTCCGTGGTTTCTAGCTACAAAGCTGTGGCCTGTTTCTTCCCCTGGAAGTGCCCTGGTCTTTGATGATGAGAAGAAGCCGCTACCAACGGGTGTGCCGAAGGCTTCTCTCACCCCTGCTCCGTCCAGGCAGCTTTAGGGTAGAAAGGGCTACATTATAAACTGTTTATTGACACACAGCCATTTCAAAACAAACCATTTAAAAATCTGTACTTAATGCCAGTATATTTTTATGCTTTGAGGACTGCATTTTGCATTAAGAACTTACTTTCTGTGAAGGCTTCTCATGCAACACGCAGAAACACGCAGCCTGGATACATTCACTGTGCAGTTTCAGTGTAGAGTCTCAATATTTTTCTTCCAGCCATTTCTTACGTGCCACAGCAGAGGTGACTTGTAAAGAGGAAAGTATGGCAACACAAGCGATTTTAGTAACCGCTAATACAAATTCTAGCCGCATGCTTAGCCACCTTCCAGAGAAAATCAGATTAGCGTTAGCAATAACGCCGTGCAGATCTGTTTATTGGAAAAATTGAAAAGGAAAACCTCCGTAGAGGGTGGCTGCCCCAGGCTGAACTTCTGTTGGACAGATGCTGAAAACTGATCTCCCCTAGCACCCTACAGCCAGAAGGAGTGACACGCGTTTATTGTGCCACCGTAACACGGCCTGATGGAATAGCCACGCCATTCGCTGCCTTTTATCTAGTGACTGAAATAAAATAGGGGAGAGGGTTGGGTTTTTTTAAACTCCCATGTTGGAAAACTTGCCTGTTCTAAGGGGAATGTCATGCAGACTCAGCTGCAGGCAAATACAGCCGGAGGCATCCCACACACATACCAACACATACATAGGGAGCCATACACAATATGCAAACACCCTGAAATCCCAAATAAATATCTTGAAAATCAGTTGTGCTCCAGGGGAAACAAAGGGCCTGCCCACACACAGAATTAAGAAGTTAATTAGTGTTTAAATATTTCCTTGCAAGACTTGGCACTATTACCGCTTCAGTGAGTATAAAACTAGCAAGAACAAGTGACTATACGAGAGAAGAATGGCTCTGGTTTTCAGTATGCTAAGATAAATGATAAAGAAAAATCATGCAGGTAAACTGTGCATGTTTTTTATTACAGCCTTAATATGGCATGATTGGGAAATGAGGGAAATACTTTTTTTTAAAAGCGTATTCATTTTGATCTAGCAGTGACCTTTTAACATGTCCAGGTCCCTGCAGGAGAGACAAAGCTAATTCTGGTCTTCTGTAAGAAAGGATGAAGAAAAAAGGCACTTGGAGATCACGTGAAATCAAGGATCAGCCATGGGGAAATAACGTTTTCACCCTCTTAAGTATTTCACCGGAGTTGATCTATTCATTTTGGTACATTCCCCTGTATGACCTCAAGGTGGGATGGGTTTTGTTGGGTCTGCCAAGAAGACTTGTCTGTTGCTTGTAGTTAGAGAAGAACGGGGAATCTCTACTACAGCTGGCAGTGGAGAGCTGAAATACTGCTTACCCATTCCTGTAGTGATTTTTATATTTACCCATCTGGGACGGAAGCTATGATTTTGTTTTGTTCTCTCTTTTGAGTGCTACCAGCAGATAGCTAATACAGTGCTGGGGGAATCAAAGATGCCTAAGGCACCTTGCTGAAGTTTTTACTCTCCCTTTACTGTTACTGTACAACTCTGATGGGAATAGATGGATGGTGGAAAAGACTATGGATTTATACTTTGCTCTCTACACTTTGGGCTTTTGGATTTTCCTTTTCTGAGAATGGAATGGAATGGAATGGAATGGAATGGAATGGAATGGAATAGAATAGAATAGAATAGAATAGAATAGAATAGAATAGAATAGAATAGAAAACAGAATATTTCACTTGGAAATAACCTACAGTGATCATCTAGTCCAACTGCCTGAACACTTCAGGGCTGTCTAAAAATTAAAGCCTATATTAAGGGCATTGTCCAAAGTTTTTTAACTCACTGGATTTTAATTTATCTATAGGCCAAGTTTGCATGTTGCCTCTAACGGCGCAGCAATTTCACTGCAGGTACTCAAGCTATACATTTCTCTTTTCAGGCCTCTATGGACTTCGTTATAAGCTAGGTGCTTCTGCTTCCCGAAATGTGACTAGCATGTCCAAATGGAAAGATCCATGAATACTACATTTAAAAAAAAGCATGAGTGGTGGAAGGGTTTTCAGGCTGAAGTACTCTGTGACCAGAATATGCGCTTACCAAGCTAAGAGTCTAGCAAATAGTTTTATATAGGACCAAAGCTTTATGGAAACATGAGAGGAAAAACATCACCACTTCAGCACTTACTAATTGCTGCCTGCATTACAGTTGTGACAGCCTAACATTTCACAGTTCACTTCTCTTAATGGCTGATAAATGGTTTGGTTTTATGTGCGATTCTTTGTCTAGAGAAGTTCACTCGTATCAACAAGAGTAAGATCAACGTTTCCTGAGCAGAGCTGCAGTGAGGCAGCTGGCTGCCATCAGTATGTGTTAAACTCACTGCTCGAAGTTCTCTTCCAGCTTTGCCACCGACTCATTTTTCTGACCTTGAGAGGGATGTTTTATCTGTTGAGGTACCACCTGGCACGCCTGCAGATGGGAATCCTTCTTACGTCTCAGAGACCGCTAGCAATTTAGCTAAACCCGTACCTATAATGTGCTTTGAGCTCTTCAGATGAAACATCACAGAAGTGCAGGTATTACCGAAACACACAGGTAGAAGCTGTGGATGAAACGGTCTTTCTGGAAATGACTCTCATGGTCTCGATTGCCAGTATGCAGTATTTGACCTTGGCGCATGCTGGGCACAAAGGTCTGAATGTGTTTTTGATTTGGACATGAAGAGGTGGATCAGCAATAAGAATATTCCTTTATTTTATTGGAAACTGGTGCTTCTATTTAACTCTGAGGAAAAGTAAATAAATGGAAGTAAATCTCAAGGTTTTTTCCTCCCTTCTGGCCTCTGCAGCTGATACGCATATTTGTGCACGTTTATCTTACAACTTTTAACTATATTTAAGGAAACTGTGTAACAGTTGAGAACCCCAACACGTTTTTTTAAGCCAGACAAGCTCCACAGTCCAGTTCCCAACCCAGACCCTCAAGCGTGTTTACTGACGTATTGAGTTTGCGTGGCAAGGTTTCAGTAGCAGGGGGGCTACAGGGGTGGCTTCTGTGAGAAGCTGCCAGAAGCTTGCCCCATGTCCAACAGAGCCAATGCCAGCTGGATCCAAAACAGACCCGCTGCTGGCCAAGGGCAAGCCCATCAGGGACAGTGGTAGCGCCTCTGGGGTAACAGATTTAAAAAGGGGAAAAAAAAAACCAACTACAGGGACACAAACTGCAGTTGGAGTGAGAACATGTGCGGGGAAGGACTGTGCAGCCCCCCAGGTCAGTGCAGGCGGAGGGCAGGAGGTGCTCCAGGCACCGGAGCAGAGATTCCCCTGCAGCCCTGGTGCAGCCCATGGGGAGGCAGCTGTGCCCCTGCACCCATGGAGGCCCCCGGGGGAGCAGAGATCCACTGCAGCCCGGGGAGGAGCCCACGCCGGAGCAGGGGGATGTGCCCCAAGGAGGCTGTGACCCCGTGGGAAGCCCACGCTGGAGCAGGCTCCTGGCAGGAGCTGTGGCCCCGTGGAGAGAGGAGCCCAGGCTGGAGCAGGTTTGCTGGCAGGGCTGGGGACCCCGCGGGGGACCCACGCTGGAGCAGGCTGCTCCTGAGGGGCTGCACCCCGTGGAGGGACCCACGCTGGAGCAGTTCATGAAGAACGGCAGCCCCTGGGAAGGGCCCACGTTGGAGAAGTTCATGGAGGACTGTCTGCTGTGGGAGGGACCCCACGCTGGAGCAGGGGAAGGGTGTGAGGAGTCCTCCCCTGAGGAGGAAGGAGCAGCAGAGGTGATGTGTGATGAAGTGACCCCAGCCCCCATTCCCTGTCCCCCTGTGCTGCTCGGGGGGAGGAGGTAGAGAAATTGGGAGTGGAGTTGAGCCCGGGAAGAAGGGAGGGGTGGGGGGAAGGTGTTTTAAGATTTGGTTCTATTTCTCATTACCCTACACATGTTCTCACTCCTCTCTCCTACTCAGTTTTGACTGGTAATAAATTAAATTGTTTTTCCCCAAGTCTGTTTTGCCCATGACAGTAATTGCTGAGTGATCTCCCTGTCCTTATCTTGACCCATGAGCTTTTCGTTACATTTTCTCCCCCCTGTCCAGCTGAGGAGGGGAGTGACAGAGCCGCTTTGGTGGGCACCTGGCATCCAGCCAGGGTCAACCCACCACAACTGATATGGCTGTAGGAGCACGGGGCTGGAGCGAAAAGCAAGGAATGGAAATACTTTGAGTATTCCTGTTGAGGACTGAGCATCTTAAAACTCCGGCCCAGAGGACTTTCCCTCATCAGGGAAACTGCAAGCCTGAGAATAGTAAGGATGCTGAATGTATCTGCCACAGGCCCCCAGCCCCTACGCAAGGAATTGCAAAGCCGTGATGTGCTTTACCCCACCACGGGAAGTGTTCAAGGCCAGGCTGGCTGGGGCTCTGAGCAACCTGGTCTGGTGGAAGACGTCCCTGCCCATGGCAGGGGGTTGGACTAGATGACCTTTCAAGGTCCCTTCCAACCCAAACCATTCTACGATGTGCATGGTTTTCAGGGCTAAACCCTCTCTAGAGCAGACTGACACATCTACCTGGGGTTCTTGGGGCTCTTCCCTGTTGCCGTAAGGCCCAACTGAATTTTTTCTGAGGGTGTAAAGCCTTTTAGTAGGGTGTTGAAGGACTGTGTAGGACAAAAAGAGAAAAAACTATAGAACTGCTTGTACGATCCCCTGGGAGTGTTCTCTGAAGTGAACAAACCCAAACAGTACAGCTAGTTTTTATTTCAGAGGAAATATCTTGAGTGACTCCCAAAGACAGCTGGGGCTGAACTAACATTTTTACATTGCAGATGCTAAAGGGAGAGGACCCAGCAGTGAATGGGGAACTAAGTTATCGAAGAGGGTGGAGACAGCTTAAAGAGAGAGGGGAACTGGCTGCTGCCTGTAGATACAGAACAGGAGAAAAGAAGGGAAGGGAAAGAAAAGAGCTGTTTAACCTAAGGTACAAACTGGGGAAAAAGGCAAACACACGTAACATCACAGACAAACGTACGGTGGAGACCGAAAGGAGGTTTCTCACTCGTGACTAGTTTACTACGCACCCTTGAGTAGGACTGGGAAGTTAACTGTGTTTTGGTTGAATGTGGCCAATTCAGGATCAGGCTCATGCCACGAGGAGGCTGGCGATAGCAGGGCACCGCACTGACAACTCGTGAGCTTCCTTTCAGTCCCAGCCGCGCTCTTTGCGGGATGGTCCCAATCTATGTGTTGCCACACTTTTCTCAGGACAGGTCCCCAGGCCCAAGAATTTCCTTTCATAGAAATAATAATGACTGTTAAATAGTAGCATTTATTTCAAAATAAATAATAAGTATGAATAAAAGCATAAGATAAAGGACTTGCTCCTCAGATGGGATGAATAGGGGCAGTTCCGCTCACTTCTGTGGCCACATTATGGCAACGAAGGATTTGGTCCAGATAAAATTAATAACCAAAAAAGGACTTGATCTTCTTTTGGACTAGGAGTATCATTAGCTCCTTCCTTAGTCTGCTCTTCCAAAATACTGCTGAACAAGAGAGGAAAAAGGATGAATCATTGCAAAACTGCAAATATTTGGCTGGTTTAACAGTAGTAAAAGCTATTCTCCTATAGTAATTTCTTCCTCTGTGGGCTCACTTCAGTTTATTTTAGCTCATGAATGAATGTATCAAGTATGTCTCTTGAAATTCAAGACAAATACTTTAATTTAGAGCAAAAAGGCAAAATAATGAAGGATTGTTGATCTACGTACCTAAAAATAAACATCACCAAGCCTGTATTTAAATACATCAAATATTCCACAGGTGACTTTCCAGTAATTTTAATACTTGACACTACAGCTGCAGGGTAAGAAAGACAGCAGAAGCCTAATGGACTCTAAAACAGTCCTCGTTTATTGTGGTCAATAACCTAGTATTTGTATTATTTTTACTGAGGGGACATTGTTCAGCACAGTAGCTTAAAAATAACACTACTATTGCTATTGAATTTGTTCTTTTCAATTTTTGTTTCCTGTGGAGTACTTCTCAGGCAGAGACCAACTGAAGTGGTGCAGGGACCGGTTCTATGTACATAAAAACCAGGGCTGCAAACTTTCTCATAATTTCCGCTAGATGTAAACAAAACTGCTCCAACTCTTCACCAGCCCTAGAGAAAGGGTGTTCTCTCCACTGCAGGGAAATTACAGATAAACTTGAAATTCCAGAAGTTCTACTGCCAAACTTCATGTAATATTTTATCTAAACTTAACATTTCTATCTTTTCCACATGCACAGTGACACTGCTTTCAAACAGGTCAGTGGTTGAATCTCTCAGGTACCATACTAAAGCAAGCCTCATAAGATAGTAATTCGGTGCACAAAACATTGGAAGTTAGCTTTTTTGTAACAGAGTAGGCTTAGAAAGAGTTAAATAATTGTTTTGAAACTTTTCAACTCACAAAGAGAAATCCAACCATAAGACTGAACACATGCATTTGAGATCAAAATTGCAACAATGGTAAAATGAATAACTAACTATATTAAAAGATGAAGTTTTGTAAAAGAAGAGTACTAATTTATACCATGATCCAGTAGTAGTTAAAAGACACTAGCATGTTGTACTGTATTATGGCTAAAAAAGTTAGCTGCACTTTGTCTTCAACAAAACAAAAACATCAGAATTCATTTTAAGAATCTATAAGGTCGGTCTCAGCTTTATAACATGGCTAAGTGAAACGGTGCATGGCTTGGTAAACTGAAAATGGAACTGGAAGCTGGGTACTCTGAAGGGGTTTTCAGTAAGCTGTTTCTCTTTTTTTTATCTAAAAATACTGGAATTCTTTAGAAATCTATTTAATGTATAACTAGCCATCTTAAAACACGCTAAATTCAAAAATTGTCTAAAATGTACTGTTGTTTTAATTTAGAGCTAATACTACTACAGTGAAATCCCACTTGCTGCACTAGTTACATACACTCTTTACATTCACCATATGCGTTTTTCCCTTCCCGGTAGCACTCTATAATTATGTGCATGTGCATGGAAGAACATTATTGCAATGTGCGTATTATATGCGTGCACAAACCATATTATAGTATGGCAATCGGTATAGTCTGGTCCTCAGCAAAGACAATTGCTTTTCAATGTACTAGAAAGCTTCTAATTATTCTTGAACTCTCACTTCTGAAACATTGTAAGGATTAACAGAGACTGACACTCTTGAAAGTATACAGATAAGCATGTAAAACTAAAGCCTACAAGAGGTCTCTTGCTATAGGAAGGGTAGGAGAGAGATATGTGCCAAGTAGCCCAGATGCTAATATCTGGAAGAAACGCTGCAAACAGCATACGGCTCTTTCTTTGCCTACCCAGGCATTTCAACTGGTGGCTCTGCAGCTGCTTCCGAGTTTCTGAGCTAGTCACTGGAATACCTTGAGATCCTCAAGGGAGCTTTTTTCCCTTACTAAATGGTAATAATGACAAAATAGATAAATATTCCCAAAATATCGTATGTTTCCCTGGATATTTACATAGGATTTCAATGTGAACTTAAGGAAAACAATATTCTCTGCAGATATTAAGATTTTCCTTGGCACCTGGTTAGAAGCAATGGACTTTACTTCTATTCTTGACATCAACACCTGTGAGTTTCCTTTTTTCAGACAAATTGCAGGGCTCCTCTCCTTACAGCAAAGGGAACCTATACGTACCTCTACAGACAAGAATTTGCTTTTTAAGTATGAAATCTCTCAAACGTCTTAATGTTCTTTTTTACTACATGTTTATTACATATTTTACTACATATTTATTACTTATTTTTACTACATTTCAGTTGCATTGATCTGATTTAAATCATAGTGAAAGACAGCATTGGGGTAACTATCAGGAGCTTGAAAAATCTCTACACTTGTTGCACCTGCTTGGTAAATAAACAAAGCAGCTCAGACTGTAACTACCTTAACACAGATAGATTTAAAAAAAACATCTGACGCAGGAGCTGACCTAGCAACATCGAAACAAAACAGTATGGAAATCTTTGCTTCTCTGTTACGCACAACTCCAGTCCTTCACTGAAACTGTAGGAGTTCTTTTTCTAAGATACAGATAAGAGGGTTGGTAAAACAATAACTGTATGGAGAAAGAGAAGAAACCTTGGCTTATACACTTTGTCTTCAATGTTCTGGCAGCTTCAACCTCTTTTCTGAACCTCTCCTAACTGTGACTCCCAGTATCTTCCCATAGCTACCCAATTATCACGCCTGTTTTACAGGCTAGAACTGGAGGCATCAAAACACTAAATGACATTAAACCCCACATGAAGTTCACAGCAGAAAAAAAGACCTAACTCTGCACTGCTTCTTCTAACTTGTAAACTCTTTGACAGTTAAATATCCTCTATATGTGCTATGCAGGTAAGTAATACTCTTACAAAGTTAATATTGTGATGTGCAAAAAATATGTTTCTAAATAAATAATAAGAAATAATCCACATATGATTTACAAGGCTCTTTCCCTTCCTGCACACCAAAGCAGCCAGGTAACTTTCTAGAGAGGCAGACATCCATAAGAAAGAAATGTCCCACTCTTTCAGAAAGAGAAATCCATGATTTGGTGCGCTCCTCTCTTGCTGTTCGTGAAGCAGCCTTTGTTCAGTGCAATAATTCTGTTCTAAAGCTAAATAGTCATACTTTTTAAACTGGTTCAATAAAAATTAAAACTACTACAGTTTTTTCTTTTTGGGGGGAGAGTAATATTTTCAAGAACAAATTCCAATTAAAAGCTGTGTTATGGATGATTCAGCTGCTGCCAATTCACTTTTCTATAGCTAATAGTGACTTTGATGCAAGAATGTTAGATTGCCACAAAGAACAAAAATCTTTGTCCAAACTGAAATGCATCTGGCTGCAATCTTTGCATTACAGCAAATGCTTTCAGAAGAAAGGAACCCAAGAGAAATACTTCTGGTTTTCAGTGCTTGCTACATCAAACTGAAATGGCAGGCAACATGAGTATATGTAAGAATACAACTGTTAAGGAACGTGGTCTATTCTTCAGAGGTTATTGTAAAGTATGAACTCACACCTACATGTGCCGCAATCAACTCATTTAGTCCTCCAAAGTAAAACACACTGATTTAAGTCAAACCGCAGGTCTTTTTTGTGTGCGCAACGTTCTTCCTACAAAGTAAATAAACTCAAGTGTGGTATTGAGGTAATCAGATACAAAGGCACTTCACAGAACACCTCTGAAAGACGCAAAGTTGTTGTGCCTGTACTGAGGAAACCAGTAGGCAGAACTGCATGTGTAACGGGGAAAATAAGACAATACAGAAAATCTCTCTTTTTCTATACCGTAAATGCATACATGCCAATGAATGTCAGCCAGCATGCTGAAGGGATAAAGAACAGGATATCCACAAGTTCAACAATCCTGCAAAGGAAGTATTTTCCAGTGTCTTCTAAACATATGTACTGTGTTAATTAGCTCCATATTTTATCCGTTGCAGAGGCTCTCGTCAAAAACTTTGTGCAAGAGCAGTATCCTTTCTCTGCAGCATCCTAAATGAGAATAAACGATCAATTTTTAATTAGGCAACTGAAGAGCAAGGATCTGAACTCAAGAAAATTACAATCCTCTTTTATTCCAGCTTCCAAAGCAGCACGGGATGAACAAATTTAGAGGAATGACAGAAGCCTTCTACCTCCTGGCTGACTTAAATTTATGAGGTGACTCATTCAGTGGTTCCCAAGTAATGACTTCATGTAGACAGCAGGGACTGTCTATGCAGCCATCGTAAAATTAATTCATACAGGTCAGCAACATCTTGCTTATAACTTAAAGTAACTCTTTTTAACACGAGGAAAATGTAATGCAAGGGGATTGCCTCTGAAATGGGATACAGGAGAGGAAGATTCACCCCACCCCAGAAGTGGTAGAACATGTCCTCTTCACCATGTCCCACAGCGCACCACAGCTATCAAAGCCAATGGCACCTGGTCCAACGGAGTGATCAGAGCCCCCTATCCCTGACTCTTTTGTTAGAGAGAAGAGTAAATTTCCAGGGCCACAACTTTAGGGAAGATGACGAGAACCCTGTAACTCAGAGGAAAGGCATACGGAACAAGTACTAGTCCTGTATCCCACTCCTAAAATCCAAATCAAAGTAGTATCAAAGTCTTCATGATTCTGGGACAGATTCCAAGATGACTGGTCACATTGTCTTGTCAGAACTCCTTCCACCTAGTATTAGTTGGTAACGAATTTGTAGATGCTACAGTTGAGTAAACAGAGACTGGAAAATAAAGAAAACATTAGAAAAATCAATATTTGCATACATTAAAAATCATTCACTGAATATGAGACTGGTCAGCGATGACCATTAATACCCACAGAAAATAGTCTCCCTGCTTAATGTATTTGGTTCTGTGTCTGAAAATAAATCGGCAGCAAACTATTCTCTGATGTCTAAAATGCCATTTAAAGTGGCTGAAAGGATTGCAGAAAGGAGATTTTTTTTTTGCCATTTGCTTACATGTTGAAAAAAATGTGAAAGAAGGCAAGTTTTCCCAAATGTGGTCATTGTAACCTTTTAGACGATAGGTGTTCAGAACATTAGTTAATCTTACCATAAATGGGTAAAGCTTAACATAGTCTTAAAATAAAGAAGTTAAAATATTCCTCACCAATCATCCCTTCCCTCCTTGATAGCTGGACTGATGTCCCATGGGCCCAGTGTCACTCTGTGGAGATCAGGAGGATTAGATCTATACGTTCACATCTGACTGCTATCAGTGTGTTGAAATTTGCATTAAGTACAAGAACTCCTTTGATCAAAACATCGCATACATTTTACACATCAAGGGGCTCTACAGAAAAAGCGTAAGCTTACCAAAGCAGCTGAAGGGATTCTTGGGAGGGATTTGACAGAGAACAGAGAGATGACGCTACTGTCACAGTTCCTGCAAAAAGCTGACTTGATCTGATTAATGACAAAGAACTAGAACTGCATAAGGACAAAATAAATAAATAAAAAAATTAGCTTTTTCAATACCAGTTTGACTAAATGAAAATATAAGGATCATGGACCGGCTCAGGTCTGGAAGAGATGAAAGGCTGCATCTTCACTGGGAAAGCCAGCAAGCACCCTCCTGGAACGTAAGCGCTGCGGCTCCAACCCTGGCTGTCCCACAAACTACCCCGCCGATAGCGCGTGCTGCTCAGTACCCTCCTTCTCTCTCGAGCCTTTCTGAGAAAAGCGTGCAATGCAGCTCAAGGCATCAAAATGGTAGAAAACTGCAGAAGATAAGTCAAAGAATTCAAGCGTTTCTAAGCATCCATAAGAACTCCATCCCTTTATGCTGCTTGGTCTCAACAGAATGCAGTTTTTAAACATATGGTTTGGTTTGGCTCAGCTAGAAGTTTGTCTGAGGTTTGCGTGGAAAAAAAGAAAAAAAAATTATATCATGGAAGCCAAAAGAAAGTGAGAAGATGAGAAGAAAAGAATCTCTGATGGGCAGAACAGCCCTTTAGGATAAATCATGAATTTTACTTCCCATGCCATCACACTAGGGCTCCATCTGAGTCTCCTGACCCTCTTGCGCTTTCCTACTGACCGGACACAGAATGACTTTCTCCTCTTTCCTTTGAATTTCTATTTCTCTCTTGGAATCAGTCTAACTAAGCCAAAGTGGAACCTTTCCTTTCTTTCTAGAAATCAAAGCTACTAGTCAGGACAGAGATTTTGTTTGATTTTCTAGAAAGAGAAATAACTTCTTGATCCCATGCTTCCACCTCATCACCAAGCTGAAAGGCCAGGTGCGGTCTACATTACCGTTAGGGTAGCAATGCTGCAAAAACACATCAGCAAAATGAAGAAGCAGTACTGGGAGGGCTCTCTTCTGCCATGTTTGGGTTTAGCCAGTTAAATCCAGGAAAAAAAAAAGTCTTGTTTTTGGGTTTGTTTTTGTTTCCCACTGGGAAATCTAGGAGGTTATTACCCTGCTTCTAATTAACCCATTAACATTTGCTTTGGAGGTTTTAGTTAATAACAGCAACTCATCAAGTGGGTCCCCCAGCTTCTAATTAGTTTTTTTCACACCAAATTTTCTACCTGAAATTTCCTTCCTGATCCTGTGTAATTTTGCCGATTTCCCTTGGAGCTTTTCTTAAGAATTTCTTTGTGGTTTGGTTTTGGGTTCGTTTTTTTTTTTTTAATAAATTAGAAAAACATCCACTGATGACTTTCCATTCAGCTTCTACTCTAGACACTGCCCAGAAATGCTAATATAATGGTTTGCCCTTGTTTTTTTTTAAATCCAGAGAGAAGCAGAGATGTGCACATTAACATTATTAACATTTTGGTGCCTTTAACTGTTCAAGTTTGTACCTTCTAACCACAAGGCTGCACACACCACTGTGCCCTTAATTGCCGTAACCCTCATCCTCCATCTGTGTGGCCTTATTCACTGTTAAATGTAGGACCTGATCCCTCAAGGTAAACCACGCCGCTGACCCTACCGATTAAATATGAAAACTCCCATGAGAAAAACTTGCAGCATAAGGTTTGCAGCAGATTGTAACTCTGATAAGACGGGCATTGCCATTTTATTTCTATCTACTTATAACACAGGTATCACTATACACTTTTCCTTCACCAGTCTCAGAGTACTATGTAGACTCCTTATGTATGCAGTTGGAGACTTCTTCATCTGGGGTTGGTTTAAATGATTAAAAAAAAAATTCCTCTTAGGATGAAGAATGTCACTGTGTATTTTGTGAAATATTTAACATCTTGCCATTTTCTCCTTTTTTCCAAATCCCCCTGTATTTCATTGTCACAGCTTGAAACAGCCCTGCAGTTCAGAGCTACCTGTCTCTCATAAGCCTGATCACTCTGGTTGCTTTAATGAATATTTACCATCCTGCAGAAAAGCTGAAGATGCCTGACTGCAGCTGTGCTCCAAAACACCGGAAAGAACTAGTTCTCTTTAGAGCCATTACCCCCAGCTCCATCATTTACTAAAAGGAAAGACAATACATGTTACACTATAATGGAGTTTCCTCCCTTTTTGTTTATACCAATGCAGCACAGGTTTAATAACCACTGTAAATTAAATGAGATAATGGCATGGACTGGACAAGTAATACCACTAGTATTAAACTGAATGTCTTACCTCAGTATTAACAATTTGATAGTAAATTATAAAGGATAGTCTTTTTTCCACCTACCAACAACCTCTGTGTAGACAGAGCGGACAAGAAAATTATTTTAGTGTTCTGCGCAAGTGCTCAAGAATCAGAAGAAAACAAGAATCTTAGAATATAAAGGTGCAAGTCACAACTTCTAAAAATTTAGCTATGTAAAGATTTAGGCTAATTATCTGGGCTCTCCCGTAGTCAATTGAGAAAAATAGGGGTAATCAGAGAGCGATCCATTGTATTCTCACTAGGTAGGATGGATGAGCTTCTGGAGTTGCCTTTCTCATAGGCAATTAGTTTGGATGAGACCCTGAAGTTGGAAGGGAAAAAACCCGGCACCTAGAGACAGAGCAGAGATTTGAATCTGGATGCTTTATAGTCCCTACAGAAGCCACGACTATCATCCTACTCATGTCTCAGGAGTTTCTGCTGAAAGTATCCTTTTGGATAATCATGTAACTTTTCCTTGGACATCAACACAGCTCCCCTCTCCCAGCTGAGAGCTTGAATCACCAGCTTTTATGGAACTTCCTCTGCATTTGACTAAAGAATGCACTCTGTAACATGAGAAAGATTTCCCAGCAAGTGTTTTATCAAAATCAGTATGTTGCTGAAGGCTTCTGTTTTTACAAGCATTTTGCTGATGAAAGAAAGCAACAAGAAACAAACAAAAAAATTCTCATCAGGACCTGAAACGGAGACTTTTCAGGAATTGCTACGAACCTCCAATTTGATTATTATTTTGGGCTTGCCTTCATCCCATTAAAACCAACGGGAAAGCTCCCAAGGACTTGAGACAGCATACTTCTTTTCCATATGAAAACATGTAACTATTAGAAGATTGAGCACAAATATAAGAATCAGATTCACAGTTCTACCATTGCTCTGGCTTTACTCTGTCTCCTCCATAAATCATCCACATCTCTCTTAATAGTTTTTCCACCTGTAAAATGCTAAGAATTGGTACAGTGATGTTGCCCAGAGAACCCACAGAGGATAAAGTTATGAAAACACAGGAACAGGAATTATTTATTAAACCAAGGACGTCTGAAAAGGTATCTAAATGACCAACGTTTATTAAACCTGTATATAAAATCAATAGGATATACTATGCATGACAGAAAGTAGGTATCGCTACTATCTTGTACGTGTAGGATATAGCCATGGAGAGGAGCTATTTGCTCTTAGGCCTGTTCATCCAGTGAATAATGTGTGAATTCGGCAACTCAAATACTGACTCAGCTTTCCAGGGTAAAAAAAACCAGGGATAACTATCTTCTTCACGAGTTTGCTCAGAGGCTAGAGCACTTTGACATCTTTGGATGAAAGCTGAGACAAAGGAGGAATTATTAATAATTGGGATCAAATGGTTAGAAGGGTCATTAAGTGTAATTCCCTGCTATTGCTAGCAACCATGTCATAAAAAATTATGAAGCTGTTTTCCCTTTCATTTTCCCTTTCCAGTATTTATACCACCCCTTCCCCGTGAACTTATCAGAATATGTACTCCTGTTTTATTCATGCATTTCCTTCCATTTTTGCTATCCCAGTCCTCAAGAGCATTCAATTTTTCCTGTGTCTTACTGTGAACATCCTCTTTATTGATGTCTCCCAACTTTCTGTCATCAGTAATTTTAATTAGCACATTTCTACCTTTTCTGGCAAGAGCATCAATAGTCATCCCAAGACCAATAATTATAAAATAACTGAAATCATTCTTCCTTCCTTCCTTCCTTCATTTCTGCATAGTGGTTCAGCTCCAGTAGCAAGGGTAGAGCGTATTTGCCGTCCTGTCTAGCCTACAGCCGGCTGGTTAAAGGACACTCCCAGGAGACCGACAGATTCCGGTATGAATCCCTTGGGCTAAGGAAGTCACCGAGTCTCCCAATTTGTTAGTAACCAAAGGCCAAGCATTTCTCTAAAAGATGGATAGGAATGCTGTACTGCTGTTTAAAAGAGAGTTTCTAGGCCTTACTTTTATGTGGTGCTCCATGCATTTGTATCACGTTCAGAGCTTACCTGATGGACTGACTCCTGTAGGGGCTTGGGATATTTTAGGTGGTATTCACCTGAAAAACTGTGTTTACAATCTAGGTGCCTACTTGTTTCGCATGTGTCTGAGTTTCCGTGTAGTGCCTGGAAAACTAATAAACATAGGGAAGTTTAAGCGCGTGACTTGTCTTACCCTAAAGTCAACTACCCGTGTTCGATCAGACGAATCGCATCCCAAATGCCATTGACTGTATCGGCTAGTTCTTCGTCACCTACAAAGGCAGCCCAGCCAGCCAGCTCAGCTGCAGATATGCTTAAACCAAAGCAAAACGCATCCTACCTCCAGTTTCCAGGCACACTGGCAACTCCCAGGGGTGGAAGTTTGGGATCTGCTCAAGCTCGGGCTGCCTGGGGCATGCCAAAGAGGCAAAACCGAGTTCAGCTGCCACTAAAGGTAAGCGACAGGTTCCTAAGGACTTTTAAAATCAGTATTTCAGACTTAGGCTATGAAATATACTCAATGACTGACAAGCACGCCAACACTGAGGTCATATATAAGTAAATATGCAAGTGTTTCCTTGAAAGAGAACATCCTGGGCTTGTGGAAACAAGAGAACAACTGTGCCAACCAGTGCCACCGTGGACACGAAGCAAGGCCGGAGGTCCCAGAGAAGGCCAGAGCGAGTTTGTCCGCGGCGTCTTCACGCCTCCAAGCAGCTGGGACGCCCGGCCGCGGGTGAAGGGGGAGCCGCCGGGAGCCGCTTCTGCGAGGCGGAGGACAAGGGGTGAACCCCCTCTTGCCGAGCCACCCCCCCCTTCCCGCCGGCCCGCGCTGCCTCGGGGGAGGCGGGCGGGAAGAGCCCCTGAGGCCGCCCGAAGGGCCGGGATGCGCCCCTGAGGCCGCCATCACCGCGGCCGCCCCTGGCAGGACTCGAGGCGGCGGCGGGGACTGACGCGCTCCCGCTACCTGAGCCGCCTGCGCAGGCGGGGCGGCTCCCTCCCGCCTTGAGGGGCGGCAGCCGGGCCCCCCTCCATCCCCCGCAGCCATGTTAGTGCGGGAGCGGGGCGGGGGCAGCCGCGCATCCCATGGTGCAGCGCGCCGGGAGGGCGGGGGAGCGGCCTGGAGTGGCCGGGCGGGCAGGCAGGCGGGCCCGCAGCTGCCCGCACCGCCGGGCTCAGCTACCGGGAGCGGGGCGGCCTCGGCAGCCGGCGCTGGCGGGACAACTCCGCTGCCTCTCTTCCCCTCGCCTCAGCACCTCCGCACGCCGGGGACCGGCCGGCCGGAGGCGGCTGCCCGCAGCGCGGTGAGTGCTGGCGGCAGGGGCTGCCTGAGGAGAGGAGGAGGAGGAGGCGGCGGCGGCGGGGGGGACGGAAGGGGCGAGGGGGACAGGCGGAGTGAGGCGCAGCGGCCCCAACTTCCATAGCGGGGTGGGGGCAGCGGCCCCTCCGTGTGTGTGTGTCCCCGGCTGGGGCTGCGGCGCCGGCCCCGTCTCCTCAGGGGCAGAGCCGCCCGTTTGGTCTGTGTCCCCCGGGAGGGGCTGCCTTGGGCAGCGGGGAGGGGGCACGGGGGACCCCCCCACCGCGGGGCGCACGCGTGTGTGCGCACACGAACCGCGCGCCCTGGGTGCCCGCGGAGCCCTCCCGCCGCTGAGGGCACCCCGCGGCCGGGGGGCGAGCGAAGGGCTCCGGCCGGCCGAGGGGGAAGGCGGCTCCGGGGGCGGGCGGGCTGGGGGCGTCCGGGCAGAGCCGCTCCCCTTCCCCCGCGGCGCCTGCGAGGGCGCTCGGCTGGGCGGCGTTGGGAGGACGGGAAGGGAACGGGAGTAGCGGAGGCTGCGGGGAGAGGTCATCTGCCGCACCGCCTGCCCCTTCCACCCTCCCCGGGGCCGCGCCGGCCGCCCCCTCCGCCCTGCCCGCCCGGCGCGGCTCGGCCCGGGGCCGGCCCTCCCTGCTCGCCGGGGCCGCGCCGGCCCGGTCCCACCGGATGTGGCGGGAGGCGGCGAGGTGCCGCGGCTCGGCGAGGCGGAGCGGGACGGTCCGTAAAGTAAACAAAGGGACGGGAAGGGGAGGAGGGGGAGGAGGGGGTGCCCCTCGCCGCCGGAGCCCGGCTGCCTGGCGCGCCCCTGCCTCTCCCCGGCCGTGCTGCTGAGGCTGCGGTTGTCTCGTAGAGCCCGGGTGGGAGCGCAGGGGAAGTGCTTGAGGTTTCTTTTTGTGCGTGTTGGGGCTTTTGGGGGTTTGGGGTTTTTTTTGGTTTTGTGATTTTTTTTTTTTTTTTTTTCCCCAGTTCCTGCGCTCGCTGGGCAGTGGGGTTGTGTGATCCGAAGAGAAGCAGGGGCAGCTCTTTGGTCACACACACGTTTTAACCCGGGGATAGGTCGCCTCTTAAATCTGTAGCCGGGAAGGGGGAACAAGTGTTCCTTAGCGTGGCTTTTCATCGGCCCGGCTGGTGCCACAGAAGTTGGATTAGATAGAGGAGCCTTTGCGCTTCTTGGAAGAAATTTGATACCTTTTTTTTCGGTTGTAAACCCGATTATTGGAGTATAGTGAGAACTGTACTTTCTGCAGCTGTAACGGCGTCTTTCTCCTCAAATCCCTGGGACTAATTTTGAAGCATATGCTGTATATTGCCAATTTTCACATCCGTTCTCTTTCCAAACCTCCTTTACTCAGATGATGCTTTTCTGGAACAAGGGCTAGTCTTTCTCTTTGATTTACCTTTTTTTTTTTTTTTTTTCCTGGCCGAAAGACTATTCGCTATTTTGTTTCTGTGTTAGTTGACTTGCAGTCAATCTTATTTAAGTGCTCTGAAAGCAGAGTGTATCCTGTAGGCCCTAGCACTCTTGCAGCGTCAGCCTGCAGCTCCGTTTTTGGCAGTTTGACTAGGATAATAGCAGTGCTGTAGTAAATGCATTGAACAAAAAGTTCACTTGAAAGGAGAAACAGTTGGGGATTCATATTGGAGTATTTAATGTAAATGTTATTGCACTGTCCCTTAACTCAGACTCCTTTGGCCTTTGGTTATTTAATATCTTCCCCCCCGCCCCGTGTTAACTGGAAGAGTCCCACATTCCTCAAAGCTAATCTGCCTTTATCATCTCTGATTCTGTTAAACCTGGGCAGGGTCAAGAGCATAACTGGGTCAGGGCCAGAAAATATTAAATATTACACAGTTATTTGGAACAGCTTGTTATCTTACCGATGTTGTCCATGTACAAAATTTCACCACTTCCTTGTTCCACCCGGCTCCTTTTTTGTTACCTCTGAAATCAGGCCGTTACCCTACCTCATATCTTTGTTGGAACACCTTTGCCCCTGTGGTCTGATTTGCGGATGGAGGCCACAGCCTTTGGATTTCTTAAAGCAAGGTTTGTGGCTGAGATTCTGTAAAGAATGTGTATGTGTACTTTTGAGATCGGAGCGCATGCAGTAAATCTAATGGGCCTAAAATCTGGGGTACTGTTAACGAAACAAACAAAAAAAAATCCCAAAAGAGGGAGGAGACACTAGTTGCTGGGAAACATTTTCTCTCACAGGGACTGTAAACTCTACAGTCTATTCAACAAGAGAAGAACAGTTCTGAAATTAATTTGTCTTTTGTGCTATTATGTCTTAAATCCAGTGTTTGTAGAACATGGCTCTGATTGATGTTTGTGTTGGTCGACCTTTTATTTTGCGTGAAGGTTAAAATGTACACATAAAAGGAAGATGGGACAGTACTTACTTGTCAAAAGCTCTAAGCTTTATTTGGCCTCAGTCTTAGGTATTATTAAAAGTACGAAGCATGTGTAGTTGACATAGCAATCAACTAGTAGTGTATGGAGTACTTCATCCAGAAATTAATATTCCCGGAGTAGCGCTCTTGTGTCTTGAATGCGTAATTTGCTGAAATAGCTTTAAAATTTGTTTCAACTTCTAGATATCTAGTGATGTAACTTCGCTTCAGGTATGTTACGTGTTGGTGAAAGGGCTTTTTTTTTAAAAAAAAAGGTTTACCACATGATGACTAATAGTTGAACGGGGGAATCTTGGTTTTGTAAATTCCACCAAGCTAATAGATATCTGGGGGGATGACAGGAGGAGAGAAAAGCAGGAGTGCTTTTTAGAGATTAAGTAGTAAACCAGGTGGTTTTGATGGTTTAGGAGATTGTCTCCTATTTTTTAATGCATCTATAAATGTAGTGGGGTTTTTTGCATTAAAAGGGTAACTCAAGAAACAAGAAGTTATTTCTTCCCATTTGTATAACAAAATGATTGGTTTTTTTCTTCCCCTGGTAGGCATTGCCGTGTGTAGCGGTTCGGTCTTTCATATGATGCAACATTCATAGTAACAATACGGGCTATTCCCATTCCTTTTATATCTCTTAGGATTTGTGGAAAAGTCTTTTTCACTATGCCACGGAGAACTGTCTGTGTTCTCCAAGTAGAGTTTTGAAGTACATTGTTTTGCTGGTTGTTCTTAAATATATGTATGTATATTCACCTACAGGTTTTTGACAGCTACAGTCATGTTTTGCAGAATATCAGTAACTACAAGTAGGTTGTAATTTTGCTGTAAAATCTGTATATTCAAGTCTTGTATGTTTTTAGTCTTGCATCATTTTTTGTCTTCAGTCGAACATCTGTAGCTTTACATTTCATGTAGATTATTGCATAAAGTGCCTCTGTATTCTCACGTTCTGGACAAATTTCAATAAAGTGGTAGAAGGTATTTAAAAAGGTCACTCTTATGCTAGAATTCATATGCCAGATCTTTTTTCTTGTGTTACAGCTAGCAGTGGGATGCTAGCAGTGAAAACGTGGGTTTTATTTATTTGTACCAGTAGGCTTTTGAGTCCTCATTGCAGACAGCTGTCAATGAAAACTCAAGTATGCGACTGATACTAAGCTCCATCAGATGTGGCTTCCAGACTAAATCTCTTTTTCCTCTCATCTTGTGTTAGTGTAATTCTAAAGTTTCAAGTACTATTGCTGAGTAACATGAAAACATGGACATACTGACTTAATTTCTTGAAAAGGTTTTAATTAGAGGTCAGGATTTTAAAAACTGCAACAAACAAATCCTTACTGTATCACTTTGAGCTCTTGTATGGAATGATAGCAGAAATGATTTAGGAATGCTCTAAAACTCTGATTGTGAACATACTTACTTAGCAGCTGAGCTACAGTGATTCTTGTCTCCCTGAATGGTAATTTCTACAGGATAGTTATTTTGTACTAGAAGCTGTCCTTTTGGGTTTTTTTAAGTTTTTGAAAAAACCAAAACAAACAGACCAACCACATGGAACTTAATGCAGATTAATGCAAGATTAGAGTTTGTAAATTGTTAGCAATTTCAAGTGAGTCTCTTGATTTGTGTATGACTGCCACTTAGGAACCTCGGAAGTCCAGTGTGTTCTACCACAGTGTTCAATGAATGTGGTTTACTGTGTCTGTTCGAAAGACATGAAGTTGAAAGAATGGGAAATAAAATGGAAAATGTGATATCCAGGTAGATATCTGTTTTTAAATAGTCTTTTTAGTGTAGGAGAGGAAGAACTGCCAAGGAGATGATCAAGTAGATCTTTCTAAAAGCTCTCGTTTTTCATGCCCTGCTCTCCATATGCAGGTAGTGGTTGATGGCTAATCAGGTGAACTGTCAAAGAAGGTGGTTATTTAGGGTCTGAAAAGCTTAAAAACCTGCAGGTTTTGTGTTGTAGGCTTAGAGTTTTATTTTCCCTATCCCATTCCTTTGTAACTTTGTTAACTCTGTGTTATTTCTACCGTGTAAGCTTCCTAAGGTAGGTGTTTGTTGCTTGCTCAGGATTTAGTGTTCCTGACACTGGGATGCAAGTCTTGCATCTGGGGGGACTTTTGAGTGTTAGGTCTTCATGAATAAAAAATGATTAAAAACTCCCCCAACCGCACCCAAAAAAAAAAAAAGATCAACCAAAAGCACAAAAAGCTTTGGATGGCTTGATCTGATTTTCTCTATTTGTATTAAAGCAGACACAAGAGACGCAGTTGTGATTACCCAGGTGTGTTATGCTGGAAGGTGTATGAACTACTAAAATTTGCAAGGGGATGTTTTGAAAGCTATGTCAGAGGGATGCGTTGTTGGAGGGAGTTGACACAGGGAATCCTGTATACAGAAGAAATAGTTTCAGAGGTGGCGGGAGAGCCACAGAAACCGAATGCTCTCTGGCTCTGACAGTACTTGAAATCTGGAGATGCTGATCACTGCTGGTGTCAGTGGTTTGTAGATTAAGAAGAAATTGGACAATAGTTTCCGAAATCTGGCTAACAGGGTTTGAATGCAATTTCTGTCAAGTAAAAATCGGAATGGAAGAGGTAAGTAACAAAAGCTGAAGGCAACAGGCTTTCTTAGAGAAAATCTGATGATTCACTTGCATCGATGTTAATTGTGGGTACATGTAAATTTTCTTCAGATCTGCAGCAGTTCACAGCTGAACTGGTAAAACTCTCCTGTATTGGATTTCCTTTGTTCCCTGTAACTTGAAGACTTTTTTTTTTCCTACCCTCTAACTCTCTGCATTGGTCCTCTGTCCTCTTTTCTTTTTTTGTTTTTTTTTTTTCCCCTTCCATGTTCAGTGCAGAAAGGGCATATAGAAAAAGTTTAAGTAGTTTTTGTTAGCTTCCTATTGCACTGAAGTAGTACTATTTTTTTTTTTTTCTTTCCCTGGGAAGGGGAACTGACAAGCACTCACCTTGGTTTCGTTTTGCTGCAGGGTTCCAACTTCATACAGTGTAATATAGCTCAGTTTAGAGCTTAATCCTTAAGATTAATCTTGACCCTTTCCCTGCCCATGGAACTGTAATTTAACTCATTTTAAGACCCTGGACTAATTTCCTTCCTTTTGACCAAAAGTGTATAAGCAAAGCGTGTGCATTGGTTGTCCTGGAGACTGTAATGGGAGGTTACATATTCTTTGCCACTGCTATCATTCTAGTCATGTTGATGAACAATACATTTAGAAACATTTAGTGTATATGTTAAAAGTCCTTAAATGGGGCACTGCTTATTGCCTTTGCAGAGGTTGTAGCGATAGAGGCGAAGCTGTTCTCACTGTTCAGGCCAGCTTGAAGGAGGTCAGAGGGTTCTACTGACTGTGAACTGCTCCTGCTTCCTGCTGCCATGCTTGGGGTTTTTCATTGTTTACCCACACATGAAAATGTGCAATTCCTGCTTTTGTTTTACTTCGTTTTGGGGGAGGGAGCAGACCATCTAAGGCTATAAAGTATCTTTGGAAGGCAGAGATAATTTTTCTTTTAGTCCCATTAAAGTTCCTGGGAAGGATTGGAAGCAGCAGCTCTTTTTTTTTTTTTTTTTTTTTTTTTAATTGAGAAGGAGGAGCCGCTACTCTTTCCTGTTTTCTTGCTGCTATGATAGCAAATAACTTGGTTGTGAGGGGGTAGCAGAAGTCTGGTTCAGCAGAAGCTCAAAATGAGCTAAATTATATGTTTTTAAGATCTGAATGCGCCTCTTTAACCAGGTACCTAGCTTTTTTCCCAGAACTTTCTTAACTCTGCAAGGACTCTTTACTGATATAATCCATGGGATGTACGACAGCCAGTAAGGTCTCGGGTCTGTCTAATTTTGATACTTAATTTCCTAGCATTGCCTTCAATATTTACTAGTATCTTCAGTAGCAGAAGAGACTTGTAAATCCCAATGTCCCAGTTAGACTCAGTGGTGGGGATTTATATCAATCGATACCAGTTTCATCCTGTCTGTTGTAGGTTTTATGTTCAGTGTGAGTGCTGAGGCAAGTTTGTCCTCAGCAATACTCTGTAGCATCGAGATTCTTTTAAAGATCACAGAATTTCTGAGAATTTCCTTTTACTGATATTAGGCAATCTTTTAAATTCTTTTTCTATGAAGGATGGTGTAAAAGCATAAAATCTGCCATTTTCTTATTTTTACACAGGTATCTCTTCTTGATTCCCTTTTTTGGACTAGGCAGTTGTAATCTTTCTGCCCTTTGATGAGAAAGTTGTCTATGTTCTGGTTTAGAATATTGGAATTCTTGTTGCCCGCTTTTCTCAAGTAAAGGTTAATACAGAAAGGAGAAAAATAAAGTTAGTGTTTAAAAGAGTACAGTTCCTTTTTATTCTTGGTTAGTTAACCAAGCTGTCTCCCAACTTTTTTCCCCTGCTATTTCTAACACACTTTTCTTCGAGCAGAAATTCCTTTTGCTGGTGGCTGAATGCTCTTGTGGTTCTTTCATACCTGCTCATACCTCAGGTTTTAGCAGTCTCCTCCTTCATCCCCTTTGCTCCTTTACTGATGCTCTTCTGTAGTGGAAGCTGTTTCAAGGCAGGGTTACTTCATAATAGATTTTTACAGTCTAGGCAGTAGCACACAAAAATAACGTGTACCGGGTACCTTTTATAGTTCAGTTGCTCGAACTTACTCTTTATAAAGAGTTAAACTTCATACTTCTTTAATTTTGTATTAGTCCTTATTGCCATTTTTTCACCCTCTCTCTCAGAAAGTTCCAGAACTTGATGGAGGTGTTCTTGTATTTTTGCCAATCGGGACCTGTCATGCCTGATACCACTGGTTTTGTTAACCATTGGTGGAAAGAGATAGGAAACATTGATACAACTGCAGTATTGTAACTTGGGAGGCAAGAATTTTATTTCTACCTCTTCTGTGGCTTGGTTTTTTTTTTCCTTTTGATGGCTAAACTAATTTACCTGCTGTGCTGTTGTTTATTCCCTTTTAAAATAAGGACATTGCTTTGCTCAGGATTCATCCACTGGCATATGAACACCTAGTAATTCTGAAGCGCTTTCTGTAGAGGGGTTTGAAGCACTCCTCACGAGGAAAAGTAGAAACCATGATGTCGGATCAAAGTTGTTCATTTAAGGTGCCATCTTAATGCTTGGAATGAACCTTGGCGTGGCCATCACAATTAATTCATGTTTGTCAGTGTACTTGTTAACCTTTCATGATGTCTGACTCAGAACTGCATTTGCATTTACTAAATAAAATGCACTTTTTTGACTAAGAACAAAAGCTGGTTGATAATATGTATATGAAAATGCACATCCCTCTGAGATGAGCCCCAAATTGGAGGGTTTTAATCTCTAAGTTCCATTTTTAATTGTACTGAGGACTGGTTAATTTTTTACATTTTTAACTAGTTTTCTAGTGCCAGCCTTTGCTCAGGAAACCTTTGCACACTGCTGACACGTTAAGGGTCCTTCCTCGCAGTAGAGCTCTTTGCAAACGTTACAAATTACAGTTTCTGTTCTTACTCTGGTGTTAATGGCACTATTATGAGAATTGTGTTAATTAATGGCTAAAGAACGAATTCTGAATTTTTATCAGCTCTCATTTTCTATTTCAGGCTTAAGCACTATATCCTAGAGGCTTCTAGATCCCAGTTGGTTTATTAATTATCTTGTCATTTTTGCTTTAGTTTGTGTAAATCACGAAGCTGTCTGTTTTCTGTACTTGTTCTGGTGCATCTCAACTCCACAGCTTGTTCTTACTCCACGTTTAGGGCATTTTGAATTTTGTTGTTCAAGTGCCTGCTCAAAACATACTTTTCAAGTCCTACAGGAGCTGAGTAAGCAGTGATGTGCAGGTTTTTGATTGATTGGTGCCCAGTTTGTGATTAAGCTTGTTCTGTGGGTGCAGAAAAAGAAATGCTCTACTGTGGCATAGCAAGGGGGTAAATACTTGGAGTAATCATTCTACTGAATTTGGTACTGGCAGGGTGTAGTTAGAAAGCTATTTTCAGTTTTGGGCACTGTACATTGAGAAAGGATTTTCCTCTCTTTTGGATGCTTTCAGTAGCAGATGAGATACCTGAGGAATATGACACCCAAGAATTGAGCAAATTAAGATGTTAACTCTTTATCTCCTCGTAGTCTTAAGTTATTCACATGTATTAGGCTACTACAAGGAGGACGAAGAGAAAGGTTTATGGGGGCTAAAACAAGAAATAGTTTACTTAAATAATAGGACTGAAGACTTGGGTTACCTGGGGAGGAAGACTTCTAATGCTAAGAGTAACAAACCATTGGACTAGATTAGGGAGGGGACTCTTGTCACTGACAATCTCTAAGAACGAATTAGACATCTTGTCAGAAAGAAAACACTGTTTATCCCTACCTCAGCAGTGGCAGATTGACAAGATGACCTCTTGAGTCCTATCCAGCACCGATTTTAGTGATGCTAACAGGTAAAGAACATGGGGTTTTTATTTTCAGGTTTACGCCGATAGTTGGAAGGTAGTTGACAGTTACCCCAGCAACTGATAGTTTTCTCTGAGCTCTTGGAAGCAAGTCCTCTCTGTTATCTTGTTAGCAATTGCCTGAGACTGTGCAGCTTTGATGTAAATCTGTTGCAGGCAAAGCATCTTGTATTTCCTTTGTGGAATGCTGTTCTCAGTTATGGCTGTAAAGGTCACGGAGAGAAGATCCTTCTCATAATTGAAACTGTCACGCTCTTCTATAGATGCAGATGTTACCTAGATATGGCTTGAAAACCAGAATTATAAACTGGTTACTGATCCTAGAACAGTTAGCTTTGCCAGTTTGTCGTACACTTACACATTTCATGGAAGAAAACATGCAAGACTTATAAACTGCACAAGCAAGTTAATAAAGTGGCTTTAGAAGATGACTTTTCTTACTCCTTTTGGTATTGCCCTTTAATTAATGACTATATTTTATTACATAATAATAAACTGACCTTTGCTTTCAGCATAATAGGAACTGCTGGTGCATTGATATGTCTGTCTTTCATGCTTTAATATAATAGCTTGTATTTTGATATTGCACTAGTAGGCTTCCTCTTAATTGTAACTCGAATTAGTCTGTTTTAAAGGAATTCAAAACGTTTCTCATCGTTTTGTCATGGACGGAGTAAGTCACTACTGAGACTGGGAAACAGAATTAAGTAATCTTTAGTGAAAATGTGTATGGAGACAAATTAAAATGTGGTCTGTATGCCTTTCTGTACTCAGTACAGCCTCTGCTGGAAATCAGTATTAATGATGCACCCTGCATTTGAGACATTCCTGACGAAAGAACAAACTCATTGATCGGATAGCTTTTTAGCTATGCTAAAATTTAGAGGCAGAAGCTGCTGGAATTAATGTTTTAGTGCTACATCTGGGCTTTAAGGGAGCCTCTAAACTAAAAGGTGGAGCTAAGAGTACATTTGTGCCATGTGTATAAACTCTTGTAAGCTGCTTGCTATGGTCTGGGGAACTAAAAGTCATTTTAAAAAAATGTGGTGTGGAGGCGAGGGGAAACCTCTTGCTCATCATTTGTATTGAATTCTGTTTAATCAGTTGTAAAAGTGCCTAGTCAGACTAGATAACTAAATGTTCATTATCAGGATAATGTAATAATTAATTTCAGATTCACATGGATTTCTTGTTTAGTGTTCCCTCTGTAAATTGTGTGATTTTGTCTGGGGAGGATCTCCTCTAAGGAGGAGGATAGCACTGTTGTTATATACCTTAGTGTATATGTACATAAATTGTTTTGGACATATTAATAGTTATCAGGAAAAATCAGTCCATTTCCAGAAGAGAATAATACTCCTTTTATTTTGCCCATGTATTTTGATGGTACAGTTGAAAGATTTAAATTTATAAGAGAAGTGTGGGGGGAAAGTATATCGCATGTGCTGCTCTTGTGGGAATATTCTGACTGTGTCTCTTCTTGAATGCTTTCTGAGTATTAGACTGAGTGTATTGCTTGTATTTCTCAGGTTGTGGATGGAAACAAAAATAACGTAGTCGGAGCCCCTGTAAAACTTAGTCAAGGAATGGAGTCAGGGAGTGGAATGTAACACCAAATACACTTCTTTTCCATCTACTGCCTAGAGTTTGGGTCAGTGTTTCATTTTTATAGGAAATTGAGCTTTAGTTCTCTGGATTTCATTCCGTTGTTGCTGGAAATTTGTTACCTACATGAAACTAATAAACAACCAAGTGGTTTTCTTAAGGAGATTAGAGATTAGAAGAAGATGGTGTGCAGCATAGATGATTAATTCTCAGATGGGGATTTAAATGAAGTGAAAGTTTAGTTGTGTTATAGGCTACAAAGCCCCTGCTTACTCAGCCTTAGTAGAAGGGGGAGAGTTTCTTTGTGTGATGGCAGTACTGCTTGTCTCATGCTGTTTCAGTGCTTTCAACAGCTAGTTTTATGCCTTGCTCTCTTTTCATCAAAAGAGAAGGGGGAATTCTTAGACAGGAGTGCTTACCGTTGGCTTCATTTTACAACCGAATCAGCTTTTTCCTCTCTTAAAGGCAAACAAAACCTTTAAACTGTTTCATAATCTGAGAAGAGTATTGAACACAGAAGCTTCCCTTCCTAAGAAACAGATTTTGGAGTTCTGTAATGTATTTATCTACATGGCTTTTGGGAGATAAATGGGGATTGCATTGAAGTTCTTTCTTTCAAAAGTCTTTGTTACCTTTGTGGAAATAGGTATCGAACTACAGTATTCTCAAGTGTGAGTAGGAATGTCGGTCATATTATAGCAAGCAAGAGAACATAGAGTGGAAGTATGAGAAGAGTGAGGACTGTTGCAAGTTGTGAAAATAAATGTACATAAAGCTCACTTGCTTTAATACCTTACTCTTGAAGCTGATCGAAGTGGTAAAATAAAAAAGTTGCTGGGTTGAGATCCGTTTTGGAAAGGCAAGAGGAAAGCAGTGAGTCTTGACAAAGGATTTGAAGCATATTCAAAGTGAAATGGGGAGGGGGGAACTGTGGTGCCCATGTGCATATAATGTGAGTACTTAATGCACAGCTGTCGCTTGAAATATGAGAGTTTTTTGGACTGAGTCTGTGTTACAGCAGTTTTAAATGTTATGTTGAACATGTGTTCTATGTTGTTAAATCTTTGTCTTTATAGCTGATTTTGTATGATGGCCCTTATGAATAGGAGGTGATAGTAAGTATGGACTCCTTATTTTTTGGTGTTTTTAATATGATGCAGAAGTGAGATCTTAGAGAAGTTTGCCCTTCTTCGCCCAATTAAGTTATAACTTACTCTGGTTAAAAGGCTCTGTAGAACTCCTGGCGGTGAGGCTGGTGGTGGCCATATTGGGTATGTTTTGTGGTGACTTGCTTAGGATCTATGTTTGGGTCCAGTGAGTCTGTTCCAAATTCTGCTTTATGGACCGCGTTCTTCTGGTGTCCAAGCCACTAAGAAACGTTAAGATCAAGTTAGTGCTTGTACACCAATTAGCCCAAAACACTAAGGGTTTCAAGACTACTAAATCTTCCACAGCATTGTGCCTTTCAAGTGCCTTTCAGTCGGTCTAGAATTCAGTAACTGCCTTGACTGTTCTGGGACTTTTCCTGAAGGCCATAGGTCATTTGTTAGTAGGCTGTACTCAGGGCTGTGTTGTACTAGTCTTCTGCATGGGTTTCTTCTTGGTGCTACTGCTGCAAAGTGCTCCAGGCAGGTCCCTTACCCTCACTGCTCGAGGTGTAGAGAAGCTGTGTACATACATTGTTTAGGCAAGATATAGGAGAGTATCTGAAAACCTTTATGTAGTGTATAACTAGCAGGAACAATAACACTGTGGATAACTTAGTTACAATTACGTCTCATCTCTGCTAAAGAAAATATTACTTGTGTCCAGAAATTACTGTTACTGTTCTTTCCCTGCTCTGGCAGAGCTCTTGAAGTCTTTCCTGTCTACCATGATCGTTTGTGGTGTTTTCCCATGACTTACTGTAGTGCCAAAGGGACATCATTAGAGAGCAGATCCGATCACGTTAGGTGCTTTATAAGGATAAAAATGTTGCGTCACACTAAACTGTTTATTCACTTTGCCTCTGCAGATCAAAGGTAGAAGGAGAAGGAAGTGAAACAAGTAATGGTGATCTTTAGTGGTCTGTCTTTAGCTTTGTAAGGCTTGAGATGATGAATTGCTGTACTGAAATAGAGTGGAGGATCTGGGAGAGGGTGAGAAGAGGAGGAATTTGTGGAGAGTGAATTAATGGAGTGATGAGCAAAGAGGACAAATTTTCTTGAAGAACATGATCAAAGACCATTAAAGGTAGGTGAAAACATAAGGAAGTTGAGGAATGAACTTCACACCTAAAAGATACTTTAAGATTTTTCTTCTTGGATACTAGGAATTGGCTTATGTCTTCAGTGGGATGCTTCGTCAAAAAGTCAAACTGGGAGGGAATGGAATGATACTGGAAGACAAAACTTAAAATTTCAGGCAGTGTATATGGAGATTTAGCTCTACAAGTAAGTTGCTCTATCTTTTAAATGAAAGAGAGGGTTATGCGAGATTTTTAAGAAGAAAGGTAAGACAGAGTGATAGATAAAGCTGAGTAAAAAAAGATAAGGAAACAAATAAAACTGGACCAAATGGGTGACTTATAGCCACCAGTTGGAAAAAGTCTAAAAAGGAATAGTTTTCTACCATAAAAAAATGTGTTAAACTTAACATTTAAATATTGGCAGTTTACTGAAAACCTTTTGCTTGTGGAGAAAGGTAGAGACATTTCAAAAGCTATGAAAAATTCTGCCCCCTCCCTCCCCCAGCATGTGTATTTGGGTTTTTTATTCTAAAGAAACTATTTTTTAAGATATATATAGATTTTTTTTTTTCAAAAAATTGAAATAAAAGCACAATATTTTGCTTAACCCAAACCACTTTTTATCTTTAATCTCCTTTTGACCACTTTAGAAGCTTTCGGCATTCATCCCAATTAGAATGAGATTAATTGATGTTTTAAGAAGCGTTACAACTGGTCAGACTTGAGCATAGGAGAGTTCTTGTCACTGCTTGCTTCCTAAGTAATTGATGAATGAATTCAATCGGGAAGTAATCTGTGAGAACAAGTCTTGGGAAGGTATGCCTGGAAACGGCTGTCAGTGGAAGGGAGACGAAATGATCCTGTGTTTGGATCGTCTCTGACTGCATTACTCTCTTAATAGCTAATGACCAAAAGAGAGGCCCTTTATCTGTGCTCCAGGGTTGCTGTCCAACATCAAATCATGGTAGTGTGCATTTGTACACTGAATTTTACACACATGGGTAGCTCTATTGAAAATCAGTGGGATAACTTGTGTGGAAAATTTAGCATGCTTGTAAGTGTTTGCCTTACTGATGCCTAAGCAATTACAATAATAATTTTCTAGTATTTGTGTTTGGTGCATTTTTGATGTTGTGTGTGACTAAGTCCCATAGTATTACACATGCAATCATTTTAAAAAAATGCTTTAAGGATGCTATTGACGTAACTTCCCGAAGTCGGGAAAGGTCATTGCTGTCAGCCTTGGAAATTAAAAGTAGCTTTTGCCATATCAGAAAACATCTTTAATTAAATCAATAACTGCACAGGTTTCTCCATCTGAGAAACAGTCTGGTGAGCTATTTCCCTTTTCATAAAGGACTTGTCATGATGTCATTCCCATTGTGTTAATTGTTGGTGTGTTCACAAATTGTCCCAAATCATGACTAATTCTCTAAAAAAATATTCAGAGCAGACATGATACATGGAAAGCTGTTGCCACTCAGTCTGGTAGAGTTAATGGGACAGCCAGCTGACTTAACAGATTCTGTGTTAACTTTAAAATTAGTATTTTGAGGCAGTGCCATTCCTCTTACATGCCACAATAAAAGCAGTTCAAGTTCTTGATGACATTTTTCCTGATGGTATTGATGTGTGTTTCAGGTGAGTGTCTGTGGCTTATTTCTGTGGCTTACATGTAGAAATTTCAGTATTTTGGTTTTCTTATTTTTTCAGTTTATTGTAGCTTAGATGAATGCTTAAAATGGGATTTGAGTGTTCTGTTTTTTATTTAAAAAAAAAAAATCTCTGCACAGTTTCTCTTAACTTTTTTGTGTTACTTTATCTCATCAGGTTCTCTTCTCTTGTGGAAATCTTTTGGTGGCCTTTGTGTGTGGGGAGAACTTAAGTAGTTAAGATGAATAAAGGTTCGGAAACAGTTCTTGGAAATCGATTTTTTTAAGTGCTTCATTTGTAAGCTTAGGCTTTCTACTGGTACTGTCTTTGGCCCTGTAGTATGTATTTGTTTGAGAGGCAAAAGCAAGTAGCAAAAGAGCAAAAACTCTGTAGATTACTCAACTCTGGAGTTTTTTCAGTTCGATCATTTCCTTTAAGGAAAAAAGCCACAACTTTTTCTGGACAGTGTGTTACGTGTGCCTTTTGAGCTGTATCTGTATGTATTTGTTATTTCAGCTAAAAACTGGCTTGGCTGTCCTGTGATGCACGTACCCTGAGGAAATAAATGCTTTTAACTAGTTCCTCCCACACACCTTTCCCCCCCGCCCCCCAGGGAAGCACTCTTTCTCATTCTGGATCTGGATGCTGCTGAAGTTTTTAATCACTCATCAGGGTTTTCAATACTCTCTGAATTGTTGTTTCCATTAAATGTATGTTAGCTATATGAAAGGTTCACTTCGGAATCCTTTAATCTTCCTCCTCCTTCAAGATACCAAAAGCATACAACTTGTGAAATTTTTAGTTTACTTTCATGGGGCCTACAGGATTTCTGGCAATTTGCTTTGTAAGGTATCTGTTTTGAGTTCAAGTGTAAGCCCCTGGCTTCTACTTCTACAAACTTCTTTTGTGTGGGGTTTTTTTTTTTTTTTCCTAAGGACTTCCAGCTAAATAGTCTGCACTTGTAAAGTAGGGTATGTACTGCAGCTCATTCCTTTGGAAGGTTATCTTGTCTTCATAAGAGTATCAGTTGCTTGCTTTTAAGTTTGTTGGATATTTGACTACTTTGATGTTAGGTCAAGAAAATATCCTAATCAATTCTAAATGTTTATTTCAGATTTCATGTTTCATCCTGTATCGAGCACCTGCTGCTGAGAGCTGGAAAGTCCACTTAAGGTATGTGGAATAGCTAATGATTTCAGAACAAGGAATAATGGATTTAAACTAAAGAAGAATAGATTTAAACTAGAAATAAGAAAGAAATGTTTTACAGTGAGGGTGGTGAAGCACTGGAACAGGTTGCCCAGAGAGGTGGTAGAGGCCCCATCCCTGGCAACATTCACGGTCAGGTTGGACAGGGCTCTGAGCACCCTGATCTGGTTAAAGCTGTCCCTGCTCACTGCAGGGGGGTTGGGCTAGATGACCTCTAAAGGTCCCTTCCAACCCAACCCATTCTGTGATTCTGTGATTTCACTTCCAGACAAGGTTTCATTCTGGGTAAAACGGTTCAAGTTGAGAATTTTTTTGTTGTTGTTGTTCTTTCCTTGTAATTATTTTGAAAATCGTGATTTTGAACAGTGGATGCTCAAACAGAATTTCTTGGTTTGTCTTTTTCCCTAAGCCTCCTAGAACTGGCCTTTCTCTGATGTCCATCCCATTTATGGCCCTTTCATTCAGCCTGAGGGGTACAGAGGTGGGTAGGGCTGTGCAGCAAGTAACTTACTGTGCATGGGAGGAATTTGTAAGGTGTTTTCTCGCCTACCAAAACTACTTAGCTGGCAGTTGTCTGACCAGACCAATGTGCTGCCTTTGGAGCGAAATATTAATGATTCTCTATTTTCACGTTCTGCTTTTCTGTAGTACGTAAAAATTTGTTTTAAGCAAAATCTTCACTGTAGGGGCACTTGGCCTTATCTTAAGTAGTTTTGTTATAAGCAGGAGTAGAGAAGTTGGATAACCACAATATTCTTTGCATTACAGGAATCTGTTTCTGGTCTCCTATTTTTCTGATTCCTTGTCCCTGTCACATCCCTTTTCTCCCCCTGCCCCGGTGAATGGTTGTATTTGCAAGCTTCAGTTTTATTCCTCAGTATGCTTCATATTTCTGACTTCTGCTTTTATTGGTGCTGACATATATGGATGTTTGGAATATTCTTACATTTGAATGTGGCTAGAATAACTTGCTGGATTTTTTTTTTTTCTTTTTTCTTTCCACAGCCGCCTCTGTGGGTGGTGGTTTGGGAGCCTGTATTACATTATTTTTTGCTGTTTCTTAGGCTTTGGCAGGTAACAAAATTCATTGCCACTTCGAGAGCACTTTTGCATCTAACTTGCTAATGTGGAGAGCCTTATTTAAAACTTCTATATCACCTGTTTTAGATTACGTTAATGTTCTCCTTGCCTGGGCTGTAATGCACTTGAGAACAAAGGAGATGTGGCTGCTAGCATTTCATGTGGACTAGGCTCCTAATGGGATTTCAGACTGTTATCTTGCATTTCAACTTCAGAGTATTGCCTCTCCAGGATCTCTCCATATTTTCACCTTCAGGAAACAGCAGAGGGTCACTGAGTGTCTCCTGACTATCTAAATTTGCAGGGACAGATGTCTTTATTCTTCAGTAGCTTTTTTGCTTAACTTCTTACATCATGAGTGGTCTGGATGTTAGTCAGCCTTTCTTAAACTTCGGTTTTCAAGTTTATGGTGACCAAGTGCTTCTCTTTTGTAATTTCTCCTTTCCCTTTTCTGGTATGGGATGATGTTTGTATTATGCAATTGTTTTTTTCCAAGGAGTTCCATTTACTTTCACCACTCCATGGAATAAGTTGAGTGGTTTAAAAAAATAATAGTCTTCATTTTTGTCACCTAAACTGGGAGAAAAACCCCAAGTACTTCAATTTGAACAAAAAGCACCAGTACTGATACTTTTACCAATTAAGACTAAAATTTGTTGCCTTATATATCATCTCTATATATCTGAATTATGATTCCAAAAATACTTTCTGAACATGGAAAACGAATAGCGTGGGAAATCCAGAAAACAGGGTGGTAGTGGGGAAACAGCTTCCCCCCCCCCCCTTCAGTTTATCATATGCAAGGCCTACAAATCAGACCTGTGATTTCAGGTTTGGGGGTTTTTTTTATGCTTCCTTTAATTTTGTTTGACCTTTTAAAAGGAACAGCTATGACTGTTGTGATATCATAGGCAAAAAAGCACACTTGTATGTTTTGTGAACTGAAGCCATTTGTTCTTTGCAATACATGGTTGGTAAAAGGCTGAAGTGAGTCATATCCTGGTAAAACCATGACAACTAAGTATGTATTAGTTTGTTTGGTAAGTATCTTGCAGTACCTTCCTAGATAAGACTTTATAGAAAACCAGCCCTGTGAATAACAAGGCTGTGAAATATAATGGCAAGTAAGAAGAAACAGTGAAAGATCCAAAATACAAATTTCAAGTACTGTGACTTGCCAGGTTTACATTGAAGTATGTGTGTTTTTTCTGGCTGGGGATTTGGTAGGAGGAAGGGAATAGCGCTACTTACTCTTTGAAATTGGTATTATATATGCAAATACTGGAAAGGCAGAAAAATGCACTGAATCTCTTTCTTACCTAGCTGCTTTATAAACTGTTATTGTAAGTCTTGTATTCATACTGCAAAAACTTAAGCTCTTATGTGTATCACGATAGTCTTTTCATTACATGATCACATACTTTGTTGCACAGAACCACTATCTTGTTTGGTACCAAAAATATCCTTGTCTATTCACTGCGTTCTTCAAGCCCTTCTCTCACGGTATGGATTTTTCCTGTTAAGTTTGCCATGGTAGTGCTGGCTTTACCTGTTCATCTTCTGGTGTTACTAGTATCTGTGTTGGATGGAATCACAGAATTTA